>NC_133326.1:542282735-542903660 GCF_042186555.1 Aquarana catesbeiana
AATATTAGCGGCGCTTTACTGCTAACGCCCCCCCACCTCAATGTGAAAGTGCCCTAATAGTTTGTCCGTCAAAGGAGACAACAGTATTGTTCTTGCCTCCTCCCCAGCTTTGCTGTATCATATTGTGGTCCTTGTAGACCCAGCTAGCGTCTCAAGAGGTAGCTGAGCGTTGTCACCCTCTTACAGGAAATGATATACAGCAGAGAGCCCTGGCAAGATCAACAGGTATTTAGTAGTATTTGCAGGAGGAATAACAAAATTTAAATTACACAAGGGAGTAGATATAGAAAATAATAAAATACACTATATTGTCAAAAGTATTGGGACGCCTGCCTTTACACACACATATACTTTAATGACATCCCAGTCTTATTCCGTAGGGTTCAATATTGAGTTGGCCCACCCTTTGCAGCTATAACAGCTTCAACTCTTTTGGGAAGGCTATCCACAAGGTTTAGGAGTGTGTCTATGGGAATGTTGGACCATTCTTCCAGAAGCGCATTTGTGAGGTCAGGCACTGATGTTGGATGAGAAGGCCTGGCTCACAGTCTCCGCTCAAATTCATCCCAAAGGTGTTCTATCGGGTTGAAGTCAGGACTCTGTGCAGGCAAGTCAAGTTACTCCATCCCAAACTCGCTCATCCATGTCTTTATGGACCTTGCTTTGTGCACTGATCCAAATTATTTGGTGGAGGGGGGATTATGGTGTGGGGTTGTTTATCAGGGATTGGGCTTGGCCTCTTAGTTCCAGTGAAGGGAAGGCGTCATCATACCAGGACATTTTGGACAATTTCATGCTTCCAACTATGTGGGAACAGTTTGGGGATGGCCTCTTCCTGTTCCAACATGACTGCACACCAGTGCACAAAGTAAGGTCCATAAAGACATGGATGAGCGAGTCTGGGGTGGAAGAACTTGACTGGACTGCACAGAGTCCTGACCTCAACCCGATAGAACACCTTTGGGGTGAATTAGAGCGGAGACTGTGACCCAGGCCTTCTCAACCAACATCAGTGCCTGACCTTACAAATGCGCTTCTTGAAGAATGGTCAAACATTCCCATAGACACACTCCTCTAAGTGTCATCTTTAGCCCTGCAAATTCAAAAGTTAACAAATAGTTTATGTAATTTCTAATAATTCTGCCATTGCTCAGGTTAAAAGAAAGCATTTTGGGTCAATTTCATTTTAATTTTTCTGTAAATTTTTGAATTAATGCCTTATATCTTCTTATTATTACAATATGAAGGGAGGCAATACAGCAACCATACACAGGGCCACTGATAAGACAGTACAACTGGCCCTGTTGTACTGGGCCCGGGCCCCATCAGCTTAGCAGGGGGGCCCGGGCATCTTTATTGTTCAGGTCTACCAATCAAAAAAAATATTGCTTACTAATTACATTCTCCTGGCCCCGTCAGCTCGACAGAGAGGCCCAGGAGGTGGGAGCAGAGGAGGGACTTTTTCTTCTTTCTCGGGGCGGAGGTACACAATTCAGTGCTGGGAGTTGCCCTGCTCCATTGTGGGATGCCCACTGCCTCTCCTGGTGGAGTGATCTCTGTAAACATGCTCAGGCGCTTGACACGGAGCAGCAAATCTAAGTGGAGCGGCTGCACCGTGATTGACATAAATATCTCTTTAGAGTCCACAGAATCCGCACTGTGCTCATGATAATCAGAATTCTGATAATCACACAGCAGTAGGTGCTGTATGGCTCTGTCATAAGCACAGTGAGATGCTACTTTACACTTTTGTGTACGCCCCCCCCAAAACCACTCCCCTTTAACCCCTTTTGGCCCAAGAAACCCATATGTGCTGTGGCAAAAAGCTGGGCTTTAACACCCACACGTATGCATCACCAGGCGAGCAATGCATTTTGTTTTGAGGTGGGGTCGTGGGCGGAGTTGAAGAGGGGCCCTTGTCAGGTAGGCTGTACGGTGCCCCACAATTTCTAACAACCGGCCTGACTATAAGTTTCACCTCATTTACCAAGCTCTGAAGCAACTGCACTTACAAACTTTAACTGTACTTGCAAAGTTCACAGTTTGTTTGCCTTTAGTAAACCGGCCCCTCTGTCTCTAACTGAAACCTCCAATGGAACTACAGAGAAACTAGCGGTAGAAAGGGGGAGGATCCAATGCTCTAGTGCAGTGGCGGCTGCTCCATTAGGGGCACAGGGGTGCCGCCCCACCCCAATCCATGCGCCCGGCCCTAATATCAGGGCTATCTTTAATATTGATTGGACCCTGGGCAAACATTTTCTTGGGACCTTCTAAATCCACGTATCAACTATTTGCGAGCAGTGTGGGCTCAAGAGGCAGCTGCTTTGGGCCCCACAATAATGACTGGGCCCAGGGCAGCTGTCCCTTTTGCACTCTGTTAAGGATGGCCCTGCCTAATATACATGCAGGGCGCCGGACGCATGGATATCCAATGTTTTTTTTTTTTTTTAAGCACATGATCAGAGCCTGAGGGTCTATTTGGCATCAAAAAAGGGTGGACTTGGGGCGCAGAGTACTGCACCCTGAGCCCACCCAGTTGTGTGACATTAGCAAATAAATTATTGCTAATGTCTTCCTGCTTCTCCTCCCGGCCAATCAGGAAGGGGGTCCTGAGACCCGATTGGCCGGGAGTCTTAGGACTCCCGGCCAATCGGGTCTCAGGACCACCCTCCTGTTCAGCCGGGAGGAGAAGCAACAGCGCCGGCTCTTCACTCGGCAAGCTGAAGCGAGGAGCAGCAGGTGGAAGGGCGGAAGGGCAGAAACAGCCTTTTCAGGCTTCCAGGAGCCCTACCCCAGATCCAGCACCACCTCATCATCGGCCTCCTAAGGTAAGGCCACTGTTCGCCGCCTTCCTATCCGTCCCGTGGGGGGGGGGCTTGGTAGAGCGAGTGAGAGGGCCAGGTTTGTTTGCCGCCCCCCCCCCCCCCCAATATTGAGTACCAGCCGCCACTGCTCTAGTGTGAGAGGAGTCACTAATGTAATTCGTTCATTAGGGTGTTCAAACTTCAGCTTAAGTCATTGAGCTCAGTATCCAAATATTTTTGAGTCCAATATATTTTGCCAAAATGGCAACTTTGGCCGAAATGTCCAAATTTTTGCTGGAAACGCAGCAAGGTGAAATCTCTGAATTTTCATTACCCCTGCTCAGCAATGGCAACGTGACTGTAAGATAGTTTCTACATTGTTTCAGCCTGATCCACCATGATCTTGCTTCAGGTATGACAGATTCAATCTAGCAAACAGCGCACAGAATTTTCTAAACCCCGGCGTCTCCCCCCCTCCGCGCTCGCTATTTGCGCCGTGCTGTTCAAATCACACTCTTTACACTGTAACTGTATTTCATTATCGTAGCTGTGTCAGACAAAGTGGAGGAAATTAAGATCTATGTAGGATCGGAAGGAGAAGTGACACGTTCATTGTGTTTCTTGCATCTCATTAATCAGACATCTCGTTTCTGAATATTACACTGCAGCGCGGCGGCGTCACTCCTGGTGAACGCAGCTTGATGTGATGTGACACGACCCCCGTACCGCTGTCTCCATGACCTCTTTTTATAGGAACTGACGAAGCGTGTTAGTGTGACGTTCCGTTCCGGGCTAATTTGAAAGAATTCTACTGGGGAGCTTAATGAGTGTTGTTTTAAATGGAAGAACAAAGATTGTGTAAATGACGATCCCTGAGTCAATATTTACAGATGTTGTCACCTTACAAAAAGTTTAACAATATCCCCAGCAGTGTTAATTTTGACATCAAATTTCGATTCAGTTTTATAGTCTTTTGATTAAAAAGCCATTTTAGTTTTAGGCGTATCTTAGCCTTATGACTTAAATGCCATTTTAGTTTTAGGCGTATTTTAGTCATCTGAATTGTTTTAGTTTTAGTCATATTTTAGTCGACTAAAAAATCGAATGGGTTTAGTTAACTTTTAATGCATTATTTAAGCAATATTATTAGAATTGCCAAACTCATTATATACTCCCAGAGTAAAAAATCGAATAACATGTTGTTATTTATGGTATCAGGGCCGGTTCCCACTGCTGCAATGTCAGACACTGCATATGATTCGCACCGTTCTACTGTGCAAATCACATGCAATGTTTGTGCGATGCAACTTCAGCCATACAGGTTGTATAGCTGAATTTGGATCGCATTCGGACCAAACTCGCACAGGACCATTTTATTTGTCCGCACCAGAATCAGATCCCATGGGTGTTCACACCCATACGATCCAATTTCTGTCCGAATTGACAGTTCGCAGTGCGATATGCGAACCGATCTGGGGGCAGGGGCGGATCCAGAGTCTAATCTCGGGAGGGGCACTGCCAAAATTTTTGCGGGCAATTTGTCGGGGCAATGGCTGGTGTTGGCACTTCAATCATGACGGCACCTTGGTTGTTATGGTATCAGGATGATTGAAGCGCATTATCTCTATTATTACATTGTAATGTATAATGAAATAGTTCAACTCACTATAATGCAGAATCAGTGGGAGCCCTGAGCGTGTCACTTGCCACGTCGCCTGCTACCAGATGGAGATTGTCACTTGCTACATCGTCTGTTATCAGATGCAGCTTGTCACTTGCCACAGTCGCCTGTCACCAGATGCAGCTTGTCACTTGCCAGTGGCCAGTGAAAGTGTCCCTGTTGTCCCAGAGTGAGGGCGGGCAGTGAGAGATGATATTATCTCTCTGCTGCCCACATCTGCACAGTTATGGCTTCTTTTAGATGCAGAAATGCGGTGATGCAGGGGGGCAGTGAGAGACAGTGGTGTCTCCAGCTTTCATATTTAGGGGGGCACATGGGGGGGACGGGGACAAAAGTAGGGGGCACAGGGTGGATGCAGCCAGGTGGAGGGGAGGACAGAGTGGGAGCAGCCAGGTGGAGGGGAGGACAGGGTGGGAGCAGCCAGGTGGAGGGGAGCACAAGGTTGGAGCAATCAGGTGGAGGGGAGCACAGGGTGGGAGCAGCCAGGTGGAGGGGAGGACAGGGTGGATGCAGCCAGGTGGAGGGGAGCACAAGGTGGGAGCAGCCAGGTGGAGGGGAAGAAAAGGGTGGAAGCAGCCAGTTGGAGGTGAGGACAGGGTGGGAGCAGCCAGGTGGAGGGGAGCACAAGGTGTTAGTAGCCAGGTGGAGGGGAAGAAAAGGGTGAAAGCAGCCAGTTGGAGGTGAGGACAGGGTGGGAGCAGCCAGTTGGAGGTGAGGACAGGGTGGGAGCAGCCAGGTGGAGGGGAGCACAAGGTGGGAGCAGACAGGTGGAGGGGAAGAAAAGGGTGGATGCAGCCAGTTGGAGGGGAGGACAGGGTGGGAGCAGCCAGGTGGAGAGGAAGAAAAGGGTGAAAGCAGCCAGTTGGAGGTGAGGACAGGGTGGGAGCAGCCAGGTGGAGGGGAGCACAAGGTGGGAGCAGCCGAGTGGAGGGGAAGAAAAGGGTGGATGCAGCCAGTTGGAGGGGAGGACAGGGTGGGAGCAGCCAGGTGGAGGGGAGCACAAGGTGGGAGCAATCAGGTGGAGGGGAGCACAGGGTGGGAGCAGCCAGGTGGAGGGGAGGACAGGGTGGATGCAGCCAGGTGGAGGGGAGCACAAGGTGGGAGCAGCCAGGTGGAGGGGAAGAAAAGGGTGGAGGCAGCCAGTTGAACGTGAGGACAGGGTGGGAGCAGCCAGGTGGAGGGGAGCACAAGGTGGGAGCAGCCAGGTGGAGGGGAAGAAAAGGGTGAAAGCAGCCAGTTGGAGGTGAGGACAGGGTGGGAGCAGCCAGGTGGAGGGGAGCACAAGTTGGGAGCAGCCAGGTGGAGGGGAAGAAAAGGGTGGATGCAGCCAGTTGGAGGGGAGGACAGGGTGGGAGCAGCCAGGTGGAGGGGAGGACAGGGTGGATGCAGACAGGTGGAGGAGAGGACAGGGTGGGAGCAGCCAGGTGGAGAGGAGCACAAGGTGGGGGCAGCCAGGTAGAGGGGAGGACAGGGTGGGAGCAGCCAGTGATAAGGTCCTGTACCTCTATGGAAGCCTCAATCCCCGCCCCCCTCATCCCCCCCACCTGGAGGTAAGTTCTTACCCTGGGGGATATATAGTAGAATGACTGGCACTTTCTCTCTGGCTCCCTCCACCCGACAGCCTCGTCACTCTTCTCCTCTCACGGTCCTCTCTCCCCTACTCCTCTTACCCCTGCCGCTCGGCATTTTGGGGGCTGCAGTGCACTCTCAGGGAATCGACCTGGGCCTGCTGGTATTCGGGACTACATGTCCCATAATCCTCTAGTTGTTAAGTTTCCCAGCCATTGGCTCTGAATGTAGCCAATCGGAGCCTAGCATTGCCGGGTGAGTGAGAGCTGCTCAGCTCAAGGAGGAGAAGCGGCTCTGCCTGTGTCCCTTCACAGACCCTTTCAGTTTCGGCACCGTTGCCAGTGTCCTGTGGCACTTTAATTAGGGGGGGCACAGTATAATGTCACCACTGGTGAGAGATGTCATCTCTCTGCTCACTCACCCGCCGAGTCACCACAGCCTGCTCACTATTTTCTCGATTGCCCTGTTGCCCTTCCCCCTGGATCCGCCCCTGTCTAGGGATGTCATTAACTTTGTATTGACACTACTCCCAGCTGTTCGCATAGGGCAGTGTGAACTATGCAGTTGTGATATATAATGTCTTTATACATAAAACCAAGTTTCATAAACAAACAAATATATTGCTTTTTGACAAGCAGAAGTACAACTTGAAAATATAAAAAAAAACAAAACACTGTAAACTGTATTGGCTGTAATGCCATTGCAAATATTTCCTTAATATATTACCAAAACGAAATATTAAGAAAAAAAAATGTTTTTTTCTCTTTTAGCAGCTTAGTACATGCCCTCTAAATATTCTTATGTGGTAGTGCAGTGTTAATTTTGACGTCAAATTTCAATTTAGTTTTAATTATAGTCTTTTGACTAAAATGCCATTTTAGTTTTTAGTCGTATTTTAGTCTTTTTCAAAAAAAAAATTTTTGATCACTTTTATTCCTATTACAAGGAATGTAAACATCCCTTGTAATAGGAATATGGCATGATTGATCCTCTTTACAGTGAGATGTGGGGTCAATAAGACCCCACATCTCATCTTTTAGGCTGGGAAGCCTGAAATAATTAAAAAAAAACATTAACGATCACGGCTCCCAGCCGAGGCGGCGCCATTCGTTTGAATGCAGAGGCCGGGCTTGACGTCATAACATCGTGCCCAGCCTCCGAATGATAATAGAGACTCTAGCGACCATCTGGTCCGCCGGAAATCTCTATGATCACTATCCGGGGCCGGTGGATCCGTTCTCCGACTCACCGATGGAAGTGGTAGAAGCACCGGAGGGTGGCGGGAGGGGGCCCCTAAGAACGATCAAGCGGGAGAACAGCCACTATGATCATTCTTATGGTGTAGGGAATCACCGGCACTAAAAGATGATATCTGAATGATGTCTGTAGCTGCAGGCATCATTCAGATATACCCGCTCAGAGTCAAGGACGTCCCTGGACGTACCTTGGGCGGGAAGTGGTTAAAAATAACATATTTTATACTTACCTGCTCTGTGCATTGGTTTTGTTCCTCTTGTTGGGTCCTGGACAGCCGAGTATCTCAAGCAACATTGTTGGATTGAGCTGGGGCTCAGGTAAGTATGAGTGGGGCTGCTGTACACAGAAGGTTTTTTTTATCTTAATGCATATGCATTAAATACTCTTGAGAAGAGCACTGGGGCAGGGTGCTGTAATGTTTTCAGTACAGCACCCTGCTAATCCCAACCACCAGTCATGATACACCTGCATTGCATAGAAAAGCACAGAGAACCAGTGACGATGCCACTGAATCTAAAATACTGTATGTAATGAAAACAAAAAGGTTATATTTCAATATTTTATTAGCATGTTGATGTCAGGAAAGAAAGTGATGAGAAATTTCTCCAATAGGGACACAGACATAAAAAAAAATCTTTCCCACTCAAACAAAAATAATAATTTTGGCTGGAGTTAAATGTTATTTGAGATTATAGTGATTGGGTTTAAATGTAATTTAACCTCTTCCTCTCTCAACTTGGTGCATATATGCGGCCTCTCGGCGGGGGGACTTTAACACAGAGAGGCTGCATACAGTGCCTTGAAAAAGTATTCATATCCCTTGAAATTTTCCACATTTTTTCATGTTACAACTAAAAACATAAATGGATTTTATTGGGATTTTATGTGATGGACCAACACAAAGTGGCACATAATTGTGAAGTGGAAGGAAAATGATAAATGATTTTCAACATTTTTTACAAATAAATATGTGAAAAGTGTGGCATGCATTTGTATTCAGCCTCCTTTACTCTGATACCCCTAACTAAAATCTAGTGGAGCCAATTGTCTACAGAAGTCACCTAAGTATTAAATAGAGTCCGCCTGTGTGTAATTTAATCTCAGTATAAATACAGCTGTTCTGTGAACCCCCTCAGAGATTTGTTAGAGAACCTTAGTGAACAAACAGCATCATGAAGACCAAGGAACACACCAGACAGGTCAGGAATAAAGTTGTGGAGAAGTTTAAAGCAGGGTTAGGTTATAAAAAAAAATCCCAAGCTTTGAACATCTCATGGAGCACTGTTCAATCCATCATCCAAAAATGGAAAGAGTATGGAACAACTGCAAACCTACCAAGACATGGCCGTCTACCTAAACTGACAGGCCGGGCAAGGGGAGCATTAATCAGAGACCAGCCAAGAGGCCCATGGTAACTCTGGAGGAGTTCCTGAGATCCACAACTCAGATGGGAGAATCTGTCCACAGGACATCTATTAGTTGTGAACTCCACAAATCTGGCCTTTATGGAAGAGTAGCAAGAAGAAAGCCATTGTTAAAAGAAAACCATAAGAAGTCCTATTTGGGAGAAGCCATGTGAAGGACACAACAAACATGTGGAAGAAGGTACTCTGGTCAGATGAGACAAAAATTGAACTTTTTGGCCTAAAGGCAAAATGCTATGTGTGGCGGAAACTAACATTCCACATCACCCTGAACACAGCATCCCCACCATGAAACATGGTGGTGGCAGCATCATGTTGTGGGGATGCTTTTATTCAGCAGGGCAGGGAAGTTGGTCAGAGTTGATGTGAAGATGGATGGAGCCAAATACAGGGCAATCTTAGAAGAAAACCTGTTAGAGTCTGCAAAAGACTTAATACTGGGGTGGAGGTTTACCTTCCAGCAGGACAACAACCCTAAACATACAGCCAGAGCTACAATGGAATGGATCAAAGCATAATTATGTGTTAGAATGGCCCAGTCGAAATCCAGACCTAAATCTAATTGAGAATCTGTGGCAAGACTTGAAAATTGCCGTTCACAGACGTTCTCCATCCAATCTGACAGAGCTTGAGCTATTTTACAAAAAAGAATAGGCAAAAATGTAACTCTCTAGATGTGCAAAGCTGGTAGAGACATCCCCAAAAAGAGTTGGAGCTGTAATTGCAGTGAACGGTGATCCTACAAAGTATTGGCTCAGGGGGGCTGAATACAAATGCACGCCACACTTTTCACTTATTTATTTGTAAAAAAATGTTGAAAACCATTTACCATTTTCCTTTCACTTCACAATTATGTGCCACTTTGTGTTGGTCTATCACATAAAATCCCAATAAAATACATTTAGGTTTTTGGTTGTAACATGACAAAATGTGGAAAATTTCAAGGGGTATGAATACTTTTTCAAGGCACTGTATATGCAGCCCTATGTAAACACTTTTTTGTGGTGAGCCTGCGCACTCCCAGCACAGTCACCAGAAAGCTCCTGATGCATACTTGCGATCAGGAGCTGTCCAATCATGTGACAGCCAGTCACAGCGGTCATATGACCCAAATGCCCACCTCCACCTCCCTGCATTTAGGACCTCTTAATGGGCCGGAAGGCGGCGGTGGGAACCTATTTAGCATAATATAAACAATGCATGCAAGTATAAAGCTGAACTCCAGGCAAACAGAAGAATTGCATACATGGGATCTGATTTACCAGCCAAAGGATTTGTAATTCCGTACATCCAGTCCTGACATTGACATAGCTCTGCCTGCCACACAGCGCAGTCCAGTCTGGTAGGGCAGGAGACTTGATGTTTCTGTGCTGCCGTTCAGAAAGATTTGCCTTATTGCTCCTCCAGCCCTGTGATTGGACAGTGAAAAGGAGGATCAGCAGACTGATGAGCTCATCTCTCTGTCACTTTGCTGTCTCCTCCTATCAACATGTTCTGGGTTAGCATTGCAAGTCATCTGATTGGCTTTTGTGCTGTTTTTTCCCTCTCTCAGTCTGAGCCCTGCTGATTCCAGTTTAAATTTGGGTACTTATACTGCTTGCATTAAAAAAAGGATAAATGTAATGATGTAGAAATCAATATAGGGTTGCCTTAATTGGTGTCTTTTATATTTGCTGGGAGTTCAGTTTGAATTGTAAGTATGTTTATCACCGATTGTGCATTTTAGAAGGGAGAGGGAGCTTTCTAGAACCAGCACCTGAATGTATATAAGATCTAAATGGCATGTTAAATAGAAACGTATTGATTTATTCTGCACATTCTGTGTGTTTTTTGTGTGTTATAGAGATAAACGCAAAGTGTAAAGGGTGGAAAAGAACACACAAATGTTAATGATCTCCTCTTTTTTTTCAGCTGCGGGGACTTTGACGTATGCGGCTTATTGTGGATGTGACCGGAGCTCCGCCATGTAAAATAACTTTATCTGTTTTCAGTTTAGTTGTCCTTTAATGTGTCTCCACCTGCTCTGTATTTCGGAACGTGGCTTTGCCGGAGCTCAGGAACTTTCAATTTATTCCCGAGAAACATTTATCCTCCATTAGAGAGAGTGTAATAGACTAGGCCGAACGGGTCAGCGGCCCTTCCATTTAATGATACATCCAGCGCCAATATACATTTTCCGCGGCGTATTCCTTCACTCCCGGTAAATGGCTGATCTTTGTACAATAACAGCTGATTTCTATTTATTAAGCTAAAAAGGTCACCATTTTCCACAGTGGGGCCATCCTCCACTACTGATAATTTTATGCATAAACAAATGGCAAATTTGTGGCCCATAAATATGCATTAGCAATTACTGCGTCCCCAGGCGTCACTCGGTGCATGCAAATGATGGCGTCCCAGGGGCCGGTGGCTTTTGTTGCAAATCCTGAGAACCAAAACAAGGAGAGAACAATGAGGAGTTAAAAAAAAATCTAATCATGGAATAATGCAGATTTCAGATAAATGGATTTAGAAAAAAAAAAAAATCAAGCAAGCAGAACAATTAAACCCAGAGTGGATTAACGTATTTGTTTAACGCAGGTGTAAAAAGTCCCTGTGAAAAGCTGATTGTACGCATTGAATATGGTAGCTACAGCAAATGTACATGGTAAGATGAAGTGGTGCATCCGGGAGATAGTGGTGTCAGAGGCTCTTCTGTAATAATATTGCAGGTGTCACATCTACTTGTGTTCACACACAGAGGGGATCCAGGCACTGACCATATTGCCTGCAGGGCGTGCAGTTGCAAGAGTGACACCTGCAGACTGGGAGAAGGTACTGCATGCTGTTGCAGAAAAACTGTATTGCAGAAAAGCGATGCACAATAACATTAAAAAAAACTCACAATATACTTTTTTTTTTTTGTACATTTACATCTCATGTTTGAATATTGGAACAATATAATGTAAAAACTGTAATATGTTGATTTTTGTCTCCTTTTAATAGTTTTTTGTAACAATCTTTTAACACATTTTGTTTTCAGAAAAGGTGTTTTTATGTAAAACCCATTGTTTTACAAAAAAGAGAAAAAGATTGGGATTTTATTAATTTCAAACTTGTGTTTTTTATATAGCAAAACATTCCTCTAAAACAGTGGTCCCAAACTGCAGCCTGGGGGTCCAGATGCGGCTCTTTGCTTGTTTTTATATGGCCCTTGGAGCGCTATTCTATCCACTGTTATCAACAATGGGGCATAATTCACCCCACTGACACCAATGAAGGGGCACAATTCCTCCCAATGACGCCAACGACGGGGCACAGTTTCTCCCAATGACAGCAAACAATGGGGCCGAATAACAGCACAATTGGGGCACAGTTACTTCCACTGACACCAAACACAGGGCATTGTTTTTTTCAACTGACTTCAGGACCTTTTCTACTCCAATGGCCACAGGCCAACCCTCCTAAAGTCTGAAAGACCATAAACTGCCCCTTTTTTTGGAAGTTTGGAGACCCCTGCTCTAAAATATTTTGTTTTCAGAAAAGATCGTAATCGAAACTGTTATGCAACATAGATACACACACAAAATTATTTAAATCATTATTTATTTTGTTTTTCATTTTATTCATTATATTTTTTACAAACTCTTTACATATTCATGTACATATTGATATAGATCAAACAAATATAAAGGGATTTCCAAGCTCATAATGATATAGATATGGTTATTGAAAAGACATGATTCAGATACGTGTAGAAGGATCTGGTTAATTAAAAAAAAAAACTTGCAACCATTGCTTTAACAGCTGAAGGAAAGCAAGGCAATTCACATTACTAGGAGCTCCCTCACGCTGTCACTGGACTAAGAACACAGGGGTTCATTTACTAAAGGCAAATAGTCTGTACACTGCAAGTGCAGTTGCTCTAGATCTGAGGGGACCATGCAAGGAAAATAAAAAAGCAGCATTTTTGCTTGTACGTGATTGGATGATAGAAATCAACATAACTTTCCCTCATTTCAGAGCTTCCCCTCAGATCTAGAGCAGCTGCACCTTTGCCTTTATTAAATCAAACAGTGACTGATATGATACTGATATGATAGAAATGATATAATAGGCACCTCTCCAGATCTGCTTTGTAGGTATTGCAGATTTGGCTTAGTTATAGGATCACTGGAATTCCTCTCTCCCATTCACTATGTGATATACATTGAGTTCAAGATGTGCCTGTGCAAAAGAGTAAGAATCAGTCTCCAACAGGCAGCAATCAAAACTCTATTTAGATATGGAGGAGATCATTGTTGACCTGAACTGCATTATGTGCAGTCATTAGTTTGTGTCTATACCACTAGAACCAGGGTGGTATCACAGACAGGTCTCTGTTTCCACTAAAGTCCTTGTGGAGCAGGGGCGGATCCAAGGGGGGGGGGATCCGCCACTCCGAGAAAATATCACTAATTCCGAGACACAGCCACCCTTTTAAACTAGATTGCCAGAACTGGTTACTAGGGCCGCCCAACCTGCCATCTATCAGTGACGTCACAGTCTCATTTAGAGTGAGGCAGAGTGGAGAGAGGCCTGCGCCTAGTGCTGCACTGCACAGCCGTCTCCACCTACCTCCTCCTTCTGCGGCGCACAGCGGCATGAGAGGGAGTGACTTGGCAGTAGGGAGGGACTGGTCGGTGTGTTTGTGGTCTTCTTCATGCCAGTGTCTCCACTGCTCCGCTCCCACCGCCAGCCACCGCCCGCAGCCCGGTGGCATTGCATGCAGAGAGAGTGACTTGCAGCAGCCGGCTCAACCTTTTCTGTCTGTGTGTTGCTGCTGCACTGCTGGCTGGCTGGCTCAGATCCACGGCTGCCTAAGTTCTCCTCCTCCCACTCACAACCCGCCTGAGCGACCGTCTGAGGGACCAGAGTTGACCACTTACCAGAGCCCAGCCCCAGAGGGTGGATAAGGTGAGGATAGGATGGAATAGTAGTATACAGTAATGAAGGAGAAGGTGAGTGACAAAAGTGGGGGAGGGAGACAGTAATGAAGGAAAAGGTGACCCAAATGGGGGACAGTAATGAAGAAATAGGTGACACAAGTGGGGGACAGTAATGAAGAAGAAGGTGACACAAGTGGGGGACAGTAATGAAGAAGAAGGTGACACAAGTGGGGGACAATAATGAAGGAGATGGTGACACAAGTGGGGGACAGTAATGAAAGAGAAGAGGACACAAGTAGGGGACAGTAATAAAGAAGAAGGTGACACAAGTGGGGGACAGTAATGAAGAAGAAGGTGACACAAGTGGGGGACAGTAATGAAGGAGATGGGGACACAAGTGGGGGACAGTAATAAAGAAGAAGGTGACACAAGTGGGGGACAGTAATGAAGAAGAAGGTGACACAAGTGGGGGACAATAATGAAGAAGAAGGTGACACAAGTGGGGGACAGTAATGAAGGAGACGGTGACACGAGTGGGGGACAGTAATGAAGGAGAAGGTGACACAGGTTGGGGACAGTAATGAAGATGAAGGTGACACAAGTGGGGGACAGTAATGAAGAAGAAGGTGACACAAGTGGGGGACAGGATAAACGTGTCACTGTTTTAAACAAGGTTAGGACTGTATGATACATTAAAAACAGTTCTGTAAGCAACACCTTATTATCTGGCAGTAACTAGACTCTGGATCCACCCCCGTTGTGGAGCCAACTTTTGTATTCCAACTTCAGGTGGTATAGAATCGGAGCTGGAAGATGTTTGCTGCATGAGAAAAAAAAGCTGTGCATGTGATATTATTATTATTACTCTACTGGATTTATATAGCGTCAACTGTTTGCGCAGCATGTAAAAGTTTACCTAACTCTACAAATGGGGATTAGTGAAATTAGGAGATTACGCTTCATTGAAATTTCGGTGAAAATCAGGAACATTTTGCCAAAATTTGTCATTTGACAAAATGCATTGAAGTCAAAGGAGAGGGCAAAATGAAGGTGACTTTGGGTGGTTTTTAAGGCTGTAATTGGTTTTGAAGTGCTACTGCGGGTTATTGTATCTAAGTTAAACATCAAAGAACTGTCTTCTTTAAAGCCCAACTTGGGGCTTCACATTGCTCTCCATGACCACCTCTCCTCCTTCTTCTGAAGGTCCCTCATGCTGTATTTTATTTATGCTATTTTAGTTATACATACTTTTCTTTTACTTTACCTCTTCAGGCTCTTCACATATTTCCACAGGTTCCTTCTTCTCTTTGCCAGTTCCCCAGCTTAGGTCCTTACTGATGCAGACCAGCGCCAAGACACTGGGTTGATTTACTAAAGACAAATAAACTGCACTTTGCAAGAGCTGTTGCTCCAAAACTTAGTAAACGAGCAGAAGCTCTGCGGACTTCCATCATCCAATCATGTGCAAGCAAAAATGTTTTTTTTGTTTTCCTTGCATGTGATTGGGTGTTCTTTGCAAAGTGACCTAATTTACTAAGCTCTGAAGCAACTACACTTGCACAGTGCATCTGCAAAATGCACAGTCTATTTGCTTTTAGTAAATCAACCCCTGTATAGAAAATTTCTGTGCTGAAGCCCCCTCAGGGGAAGGAACATGACGCCCTGCAGTAACAGTAGAGTCCAGAGTCTCCTGGGTTCAGTGCTGTTGGGCGTCAGTCAAAGAGACATCTCGTGGTCAAGAAGAGATACCGCAGGGGACAACTCTGGATAAAAGATGATTTTTTAATGCAAGCTGCCATTTTATTTTTACCATTGTCCGGGGAACTTTACCATCAAAGAAAAATGTAGCCTAGAATTGACTTTTAAGAGAAATATTTTCAATATGTGCCTAGAAAGAAACACAATGGCAGCAGTGTAATGGTGATCGCATGGCTTTGCCGACAAACCATCAACATTTATTTTCAGTTTTCTCAATATTATCTAACTAGAGTTCAGCTTTAATGTGTGGACTGCTGCATTTCTAAGTGCATTTCATACATAAAACATTCTGTGCCTTCCTATTCTTTTGCTAAGTTGGTATCACATAAGATCAGGAAAGAAAGTTCTTGTAGTTCACTAGCAATTAAGGAAATCAGTTACAAAATGTCAGCCCTGTCGCCATTCCCTGTTAGTGAGGCCCCTGATTCTGGGAAGTCTCGAAAGGTCGGAGGGATGATTGCGGATGGACATGAGCAGCTAAGCTAAGCACAGATCAGAGAAATTATCTAAATATTAGTGCGACGGAAACTCGCACGTCTGCCAGGATCAGCCGTAACTTTTATTAATGGGGCAAGAAAAATTACTGAGGCGTTAATTGAGCGATATGCGGTCGGGGTCAGCACGGAGCCCTTATACTATCAGACACTTTAACCCGGCCAGATATTGGCAATAAAACAGATAACCTCATTACAGAGTGCAATGGAGGGAGGACTGAACCCAGAGGAGACATTTTCCAACCCTCATAGATCGGCAATGAGAGTGCTACACAATGTCAGGCCCTCATTGTTCAGAAAGAGTGACAGTAATCAGGTTTTCAACTTTACCTATAGTGCAGTCTGATTTTACTAATTTATATAAATAAGTCGCACAAAATATTTAAATATATTATACAAAAGAAAACAAATAAAATGGTCTGCTGGGCCATGGGCTTAAATGATCAAATATCAATTTTTGCTATTGTACAAATTCTAGAAAAACTGGATGATGTATGGTGATGCAAAGAGCTTTACTCATTACACATGATACAATGACCCTAGTCGATGATAAATGAGGTAGAAAGATCTTCCACACCAGAAACTCTGGATCTACTACTTACAGTATCATCTACCACAGGGCTCTCCAAACTTTCTAAACAAAGGGCCAGTTTACTGTCCTTCAGACATGTGTTGGGTTGGATTGTGACCAAGTGATGCTGGAACTGATGTCATGGTGTATCATCACATTACTTTTGGTGTGACAGAGGTCCCGACTCGTACCAACCACAGGGTGAGGTAGCCTGCGCACCAGGGCTGCCAACCCCAAAGTGCTGGTACAGTGGAGACACGTGTGCAATGTGTCCCAAGCCCCATCAGGTAACTGAGAAGAAAGGATAAAAGACAGTGCTTTAGAGTTACACAAACTTCGATTTTGGGACTGGGCAGTTGACATGTTGCATTTGGTGCAGGACTGTAAGAGATCTCTGCCAGCATTTTGCATATGAGTGGCTGAGGTTTCAGTAAAATTTACATTATGATTCAGATTATGAATACATGCTAAAGTTAGACTTAAAGAACTTAAAGTGTAGATTAGACTTAGAACTTAAAGTGTAACTGTACTTTTTAGGATTATGTTTTAGAGGGGGTTAGGTTAAATTTGACCATTCTGGGAACCTGTCCCACGTAAGCTGAAGCCCAGACACAAACGTTTTCGAAATACACTATATTACCAAAAGTACTGGGACGCCAGTCTGTACATGCACATGAACTTTAATGGCACCCCAGTCTTAGTCCGTAGGGTTCAATATTGAGTTGGCCCACCCTTTGCAGCTATCACAGCTTCAACTCTTCTGGGAAGGCTGTCCACAAGGTTTAGGAGTGTGTCTATGGGAATGTTTGACCATTCTTACAGAAGCGCATTTGTGAGGTCAGGCACTGATGTGGATGAGAAGGCCTGGCTCGCAGTCTTCACTCTGATTCATCCCAAAGGTCTTCTATCGGGTTGAGGTCAGGACTCTGTGCAGGCCAGTCAAGTTCCTCTACCCCAAACTCGTTCATACATGTCTTTATGGATTTTGCTTTGTGTACTGGTCCAAATCATTTGGTGGAGGGGGGATCATGGCGTGGGGTTGTTTTTCAGGGGTTGGGCTTGGCCCCTCAGTTCCAGTGAAGGGAACTCTTAAGGTGTCAGCATACCAAGACATTTTGGACAATTTCAGGCTCCCAATTTTGTGGGAACAGTTTGTGGATGGCCCCTTCCTGTTCCAACATGACTGTGCACCAGAGCACAAACCAGGTCCATAAAGACATATGAGCAAGTTTAGGGTGGAGTGAAGCACATAATGTTTATTGTAGGGAGCATGGGGGGTGCAAGGAACACTAAAAAAGTTTTTTTGGGACTTAATTTTGGACATTTGATATTTTGTATTCAACCTTGTAGATTTTTTATTGCAAAATGTTAAGTACGAGCATTTTTTTCTCTTTATCTTTTACCTCCTAGATCGACTGAAGGTGCTCCTTGAATTTTTGGCCCTCTATGTAGCTAGACTGTGAAAAAATCTCACACGTGTGGTATCATCATACATGGGAGGAGTAGCAGAATGTGCTTTGGGGTGTAATTCTAAGTATGCTTTTCGTGTAAAATAAATACATTTTCAATTTCTTTCCTGAATTTTCCAAAACCTTTTGGCAAGAAATTACATTATCAAAAGATTCATTATACCTTTCAGAAAATACCTTAAAGTGTTTGCTTTCCAAACTGAGGTAATTTTTTGGGTGTTTCCACTGTCCTGGCGCTCCAGGGCCTCCAAAAATGTGATTGGTAGTCAGGAAAGTAAATGCGTAATTATTGACCCTGGAACATCTGCAGGTGCTCCTTGGATTTTGGGCCTTTCTACGCATCTAGGCTGTGAACAAGTTTCACACGTGGTATCCCCATACTCAGAAGGCATAGCAGAATGTGTTTTGGGGTGTAATTGTAAGTGTGCCCATGCTGTGTGAGAAATAAATTGTTAAAATGACAACTTTGTGGGGGGGAAAAAAACACATTTTATTTAATTGAATTAAGACTTCAAAAACTCACCATGCCTCTTTTTAAACACCTTAGACTGTCTACTTTCCAAAAAGGGGTCATTTGGGGGTAGTTGTACTGTCCTGGCATTTTAGGGCCTCAATGATATAGGCCATCAGAACATCAGGACTGATCAATTTTTAAATATATATATATATATATATATATACACACCATAGTTTGTGGACTATAACTTTTACACAGACTAAATAATATACACAAATTTGGTTTATTTTTACCATAGAAATGTAGCAGAATAAATTTTGGCCTAAATTTATGAAGAAGGTTATTTATTTGCAAAATGTTATAACAGAAAAATGTGTTATTTTCACAATTTTCTGTATTTTGTTACTTATATAGCAAAAAAAAATCAAAAACCCAGTGGTGATTAAATACCACCAAAATAAAGCTCTATCTGTATAAAAAAATATTTCAAAAATTATTTTAAAAAAAAATCGAATTTGGGTACAGTGTAATTATCATTACACACTAAAAGCTGATAATTGGCCTGGGCAGAAAGGGAGTGAATGTGTCCAGTATTAAAGCGGTAGTAAAGTAATTTTTTATTACTTTTACCTACAGGTAAGCCTATAATAAGGCTTACCTGTAGGTAAAAAGAATATCTCTTAAACCTGTACGGTTTAGGAGATATTCCCCTCGCAATGAGCTGCTGACTTCAGCGGCGCATGCACTTCGGGGATTCTCGGCTGAAAGTCTGGCAGACGCCGGACCTTGCCGGAAAGAAGTCTCCCGCGCGCGTGGGAGTGACAACATCACGGCTGCAGCCACTCACAGCGCCGGAACCGCGATACCCGGAAGACACGCCGAGGGAAAATGTCAACTTCGTCAGCCTGGACTGGGTGAGATACTGGGGCCTCGTTCTAAGATAAGTATTTCATGGCATTGTAAACAGGACAATAGAGAGGTTGAATCCCACTAAAGGGGGCAGAAGTAGCAATAAACAGGTATTCTAATCTCTCTCCATTCTATTAAAAAGAAAAGTTTTACCTTTAGTTATACTTTAAATATAATCCTTAAAGCGGAACTTCAGTAATTTTTTCATCTATCCTATCTATTAAATCCTCTGCCCTTGTTGTTTTAACTTTGGATAGTAAAACATTTTTTCCAGTAAATACCTTATTCCTGTTTCTTGTCTGGTAAAAAGCCTAGGCTCATGAAACAGCTCTCTCTCTCACTCTCATGATAGTTTGCCATGAAGAGAGGGGGGGGGGGGTGAGTCATACGAGGGCCAATAAGAGCTGCAGAGCTGGAGGTGTGCGTCTGTGTAAATTCAGGAAGTGAACAGGCAGCAGCTTCAGCTGCCCACAGTTAAAATGGATGCAGCCAGACTCAGTGGAGGGAGATTTCTGCAGCATATTTGGCAACTACAGAATGACAGTATGTAAAATAATATGCATATGGTTGGAGGGAAGCTTCAGAATGGCAAAGATGTTTTTATTACAAATTGTGTGAGCAGACTGCAGTTCCTCTTTAATATCCAATCTTTATGTGCACTAAATGTCTTTGCAAACTCAGATGTTACCATGTAAAATTAGCATTGACATCATTACTGGGTTGTATATAGTTTGTGCAGTTAGCAGAGCTGGGGGAGGGACCTAACAAGCCCCACCAACTGCAAGCTGCCTGCAGAAAACTACAGGAGGAGGCGGAGACAAGACCAGTCACCCTGCACAAAGACAGAGAGCAGCAGTGACCGGTCTTCATTAGAGGAAGCTCCTGCATAGAGGTAAAGTTTCAAACTGGTTTACTGCACAGATCTGGAAGAAATAGACAAAGCACACCAAGATTCAGCTAAGAATACAAATGCTTTAATAAATGTTGATAATAACTGAATGAAAGATCTATTTTATGTATTATTTTTATAGACTAGGCATCTAAATTGATAGGATGGATTTCGCTTTACAAAAAAATTGCAACAGAACCTGCCAGAAGTATCTGCCGGGGTAAATGTGAAGGAATATGGAAGTTTGGTGACCACAGCCTGGTATGGAAGTGCTGCAAAAGGGTGCAGGGGTCGGGAATATACCAGATCGGTGCCTAGTCACAGGCAGGCTTCATCTCTGCTAGCATGCCCAAACAAATATCAAAATTCTGTCTTCTACCAAATACTGCAATAAGGTAATGACTGCTGACTTTGTTGTTCATTGTGGAATATTGAGGTTCAGTTTATCCTGATACCAGGGCAATGCGAATGAGAAGGACAATAGAAGGAGAAGGTTTTCTAGAAGGTTTATAAATCCAGTGACAGGTCAGGCTTCCCTCCTCCTTCTTACTCTAACAATCTGCAGATTCATATCTTCTGATCTCCCGTGCCCGCCGCGAGGTGCCAACAGTGGTAATATAATTAGATGGGGCAGCGAACATGCGGCAGATGAGCAGTTTAGACATATTCTGATTAAAACGGCCCATCTGCATCAAGATATCAACATTTGGGGAAGTGGCAGATAAAGTACAGAGGTGGCGGTGAATTATGGAGACCCCAAACACTGCAGGGTGGCTATGCCATGAATGAGAGACTCCCATCTGTTCAGACACTATGCAACCAATACCGATACTAAATCTCTTGGAATCAAAGTAGGCAATATGCTGGTGCCTTTTGTATTTTCCAAGAATTCATAGCCTTCATTTATATGATGAGTTCAGCATGCTCAGTAATGTGTCCGTGTAACACTTCTAGGTATTTATTACCTCCCACAGAGATCACTGTACTCCCCCCCCCGATAATGCCTTTCTCTCCAAAAGGACAGTGCCCTCTTTGTTCAAGAATCATCCAGGGTCACCAACTACTTCCTGAACTAAGATGCTGGCTCAGAGGTCACACAATCCTGTTAAACCTGGTACCTATGCAGTTCTTGGCTGTGTTCACAACTGTCTGACACAGATCAGGCCCCTGTTGTGGCCTCTTTCTACAAAGTTACAATGTTGCAGACTGATCATTGGCGGAGAGGAGACTGAGGAAATGCCTTATCCTGCCTGCAGCAGACTGATAACAGCATCTCAGCCTAGGCAAAGTCACCGGAATGGAGCTTAAAGTGATTGTAAATGATCACCTTGTAAAACATCCCATTCAGTTTAAAATAGAAATTAAATGCAAAACATTTGTGTATAGATTTAAAAAAACAATATAAATACCTTTTTTTCCCTTTTTTTATAAGCGATCACATTCCATCTGTTCTCAGCTGCATAAGAGCTGGGGGAGGAGAAGCAGCAGCACACTGAGCTTGCCAGTGAATGGCTGTGCAGCGGGGGCGTGTCAGGACGAGTCTGATCTTAGGAGGAGAGTACACTGAGTTCCCAACATAGCTAGAGAACTGACCATGGTGTGCTCTCCTGCTTAGTGTGGTCAGTTTTTAAAAATTAAAGCAGAGGGACTGGCAGGAACACCAGGGATTTCACACAAAGGAAGCAATACAAAGCGAACAGGAGACTTTCTTATACAAGTACATGGTACTGCAGGCACATATCAGGAATATGAAATGTTGGGGTAAAACACCTTAAGAATGGCTTTTTTATAACCTTAATTATGTAAACCTAATTACTAAAATCTCTTTTAAAGTACTACATGTCAACGTCTTTCCGAACGTTTCTTTAAGATCACTTTCACACTGGGGTGCTTTTTTAGGTGTTTTAGCTCTAAAAATAGCGCCGGTAAAGCCCCTGAAAAGCGCCTCTCATGCCTCCCCAGTGTAAAAGCCTGAGTGCTTTCATACTGTTGCGGTGTGCTTGCAGGACAGAAAAAAAAGTCCTGCAAGCCGCATCTTTGGGGCGGTGCGGGAGCCGTGTATACACCGCTCCCAAAACACCCTGCCCTTTGAAATGAATGGGCAGCGCTACTGAAGCACCTGCAAAGCGATCCGGCAGCGCCGCAACACGGGCGCTTTTAATCCTTTCCCAGGCTGCTAGCGGGGGTTAAAAGCGTCACTTTAATTAGCAGCACTTTACCGCTAACGCCGGCACCGCCCCAGTGTGAAAGTACCCTTAATTGTTTTAAAATTGCAGATTTCATTCCCTCTGAGGATCTTGTTCGGGCACTTTCTGTTATAGAGTGACAACGCTCTGTCCCCATCTTACATATGCCTTTGAGTTGTCACCCTGTAATAGAAGCTAGGAAGAGTGAAAGTTTGGGTAAGTAAAAGTGCTTTTTGTGGCCCCCTAGACCTAAATGAGATTTTAACCCTTGCAGTGCAGGAGCAGCCCCATTTCTCCTTTCCCTGGATTTCAGCTTTAAAAAATAGCAAATGTTTATATGGCATCCACTTTGAACTTTAAGTTGAAACAATAAGTATTAAACACTACGGTGCCTAATTTTAGGAAGGGTAGAAATGGAATAGCTGTGTCCCATTGTTGGTGGCGGTGATTACGCCAGGTGCAAAGTGCGTTATATCACTGAGCTGCAATCAGGATAAGGGCGCTCGTCATCTCGTAATATAACACAAACCCGACCTTGGGGGTCAGCCCATTGATGTCAGTGAATGAGGACCATTGTCAGGACAGACTCACCCTGAACCGGTAATTGGAATGGAGTACCTGTATTTAGAGTAAAACACGGAGAACGGACCACCCACTGTGACGGCAGGATGCAGAAACCACAACAAAGTAGCAATCATATAGAACACATAGACTATACAGACAGCACTGATCTGATGGGGCAAAAGAACCACTTTAACTGAAAAAACTTTCCCAAGTAAGAATTTGATTGGAAATGCTACTAAAAATCTTTAATGGAATCTTAGTGTAAGGACTATTGACAGGAGCCTGTAGAAAAAGATTTTAAAAATACCAAAGAGGATCTCCAATATTTGTGCCATTTTTAGTGAAGTTTGTTCTTAAAACAGTATTAAACCCAAATACAAATTATATTGTTTTCTTTTTTAAATGCTTTCTTTTTTCTTTTATTTTCACTGGGTGATCCGGCCAGTACGTCTGTTGTTTTTCAACAGAATAAGCTGTACTGCAGATGTACTGTATCAGTTACAGGGATGGGATGAACCATTAATGTCGACAGGGGTGCTTACAATGATCAGCTTTTATTTATTTATGTAAAACCATTAGTCTCAAAGGAACCAAACTGCTGCTTATAAAGTATTAGCTGGAGTTTGGCTTCAATATGTTAGTGTTAAAGTGGATGTAAACCCAATGTCATCCTTTCTAAACTACTGCCATAGGGGTTATCTATAAGGATATACTTGTCCCCTGCACGTATCTTTACCTGTCAAATGTCTCCCCTCTGTCTGTTATTAGACCCGAAAAACTGCATATTCTGTGGGTGGGTCTGGTGTCTGGAGCTCGGTGGGTGGAGTCGTGATGTCAGTAGATGCCCCGCCCACCTCTACACTCCCCTTGTCAATATGCATTTTCTCCTGTGTATTTCTAACTGAACTTCTGCTATGATCTCTAACATCCAGTGAAAAGACAGGAAAGTAATCACATGACTTCAGCATGCCAAATCATGGTGAGGTGTGGAACAGCCAATCCTGGCAGAGCTGCTGAAGAAAGGAGTGGGAGGGAATTAAAAAATAATGCATGTCTTAGGCTAGTGCACAAGATATGTAAATCACCTGTCACTCACAGCAAGGGGGAAGATTTGACAAAGTTTTTCTCTGTTTGTCAAGATTTATCTCACTGAACAATAAAAGAGGATTGCTCAGAGCTGGATTAACTCTTTGTGGCAAGACTGGGCTCAAATAATAGGAAATCTTATACTCTACATTATGACATAAAAAAAAAAAAAATTCGGGTTTACATCCACTTTAAATCTGCTAGTACATATAACACTCCCCTCCCCCTAGACCGAAAATGCTGTTGTCCAAAGGTGCCCCCTGTGCTCATTCATCCAGAGTGGAGGCACGCTAATATAAGAGGTGTGTTACTGGACAGATCACAAGGTAAAAACAGAGGGAAAAAACCCCAAAAAAGAAAACTAATACAGCAATTTACATGCATCTAAGAATTATTAAGCTGCAATATATTCCATTTTTGGTTTGGGGTTTAATACCATTTTCATGTAGCTAGCTAACCTTCTTCCTCTGAAGAGTTAGGCTGTATTTATTTTAGTTTTTGGTTATGAGCTCTTAGACCCACCTTCTTGAGCATGCTTAACCACTTCAGCCCCGGAAGGATTTACCCCCTTAATGACCAGGCCATTTTTTGCGATACGGCACTGCGTTACTTTAACTGACAATTGCGCGGTCGTGCGACTTTGTACCCAAACAACATTGATGTCCTTTGTTTCCCACAAATGGAGCTTTTTATTTGGCGGTATTTGATCACCTCTGCTGTTTTTATTTTTTGTGCTATAAGCAAAAAAAAAGCAACAATTTTGAAAAAAAGAAATATATATATATTTTTTTACTTTCTGCTATAAAACATATCCAATAAAAATATGTAAAAAAATCAAATTTCTTCATCAGTTCAGGCCAATTTGTAATCTGCTACATATTTTTGGTAAAAAAATTCCCAATTAGCGTATATTGATTGCTTTGCGCAAAATTGCTTTGCGCAAAATGTATCGCGTATACAAACTATGGGATAGATTTAGGGACTTTTTTTTTTCACTAGTACAGTAATGGCAGCGATCAGTGATTCTTAGCGGGACTGAGACATCAAGAACCCTTTCACACTGGCAATGCTCCGTGTTAGCGGTAAAGTGCCGCTAGTTTTGGCGGGGTTTTAGCAACGTTTTTCGGTCGAAGAAATTGTTAAATGTGCCCGAAAAGCGCCGCTGCTGAAGTGCTTTGCAGGTGCTTAGGCTGCGCTGCCTATTCATTTCAATGGGCAGGGGCGCTCCAAAGATGCTGCTTGCAGGACTTCTACAGGCTTTCACACTGGGGCTGCAGGGGAGGCGTTTTCCAGGCACTTTGCAGGTGCTATTTTTAGCCCGTTGGCACCTGAAAAACACCTCAGTGTGAAAGGGATTTAAGTGACACTTTTTGGGGACCAATGACACCAATATCAGTGCTAAAAAAAATGCACTGTCACAGTATAAATGACACTGGCAGGGAAGGGGTTAACATCAGGGGCAATCAAAGGGTTAAATGTGTTCCCTGGGAGTGCTTGCTAACTGTGTGGGGGATGCTGACACTAGACAAAAAGAGAGATCTGTGTTCCTGATTAGTAAGACTCACAGATCTCTCTCTTCCTCTGTGACAGAACGATGGTCTGCCTTGTTTACATCAACAATCACGGGTGGCCGGCGGTGCGCGCCCCAGACCTGGGAGCACAAACAACGTACAGGCACGTTGTATCGTGCAGCTGGGTCGCCCTGCCGTAGTATATGTGCGGTGGTCGGTCCAGAAGTAGTACTGTGCCTGAATTCTGCTACTGTCAAAGCACCTCATCTGTATGTGAATCTGGAGACTTTGATGCTGATCTAAGGTGGTTGTGAACCCTTATGCCGCGTACACACGACCGGACTTTACGGCAGACTTTGTCCGGCGGACTTTACGATGGACTTTCCAAATGAACGGACTTGCCTACACACGATCAACCAAAGTCTGACGGATTCATACGTGATGACCGACATGTTTCGCTATTCGCTTCCTCAGGGGATGTGCAAGGCTTATTTGAAACCACTAAATGGATGAGATATAGAGATATTATTACATGCATATAAGTCATACAATCAAAATTTGTCATACAAAAGATACGAGATAGGATAGGAGTTTGGTTGCCAAAGAGAGACGTGGGTGCAAACCCTTACCCAGACAATAGCTAACACCCGCAAACCACCGAGCCGGACCCTAGACAATCACCCCCAGTTGACCCGATCCGAAAAATCAGTCAGGTGTGGCCACAGAGGGCAGAAAGGCGACGCTGGAGGACAGTAAATGGTCATAAGATTAAAATTGATTTTAATAAATATATTTAAGTATTTTATTTTTTGTTATTTTTTTTTTTTAATTTTTTAAATTTTTTATTTTTTTATGTATTAAATATCCCCCCTTTTAGTAGCCTTAAAAATAATAAATAAAAAATAAAATACTTAAATATATTTATTAAAATCAATTCAATGTTTCGTAGACCATTTATAAACCCCTAATGAGCCCATGATCCAATCCAATACACCACTAGCATTGCTGTTAGCCAAAGTAGAATTGGAATTTGTTGTTAGATTTGAACCAGATGACCCCACCATTGAGCTTGACCCCCGACTTGATCAAACATAGCTACATGAAATTTAATATCTGGCTTTTTTAATTTCCTCACATATGCTCATTATGGGGTCCATAGTAAGAGCCCTTTCACACTGGGGCGGGGGGGCGACGTCGGCGGTAAAATGCCGCTATTATTAGCGGCGTTTTACCGTCGGTATGCGGCCGCTAGCGGGGCGGTTTTACCCCCTGCTAGCGGCCGAGAAAGGGTTAAATACCACCGCAACCACCTCTGCAGAGGCGCTTTGCCGGCGGTATAGCCGCGACGTCCCATTGATTTCAATGGGCAGGAGCGGTAAAGGAGCGGTATACACACCGCTCCTTCACCGCTCCGAAGATGCTGCTGGCAGGACTTTTTTTACCGTCCTGCTAGCGCATCGCTCCAGTGTGAAAGCCCTCGGGGCTTTCACACTGGATACACAGCAGCGGCACTTTCGGGTCGGTTAGCAGGCGCTATTATTAGCGCAATAGCGCCTGCAAACCGCCCCAGTGTGAAAGGGCTCTAAAAGCACCGAAATTGAGATACAAGTACACTGCTGCTCTCTCAGCTACTGCTACTCACTCTGGTCTCACAGAATGGTTGAAATAGTTAAATAATACTGTGCTTTGAGAGGGGCTTATGATGTTATCTTAAATAAACGCTCCTAGATGCGAACGCGGAAAAACGCCGCTAAACGCAACTAAGCGCCGCATGCAAAGGGGGCTAAACGGGTGTTTTTAAACGCCGGTTTCAGGCTGTCAAAAAATTGTATAGAAGAGGTTGCCTCAGTGTCCTGTGTACATTAGGCCTAAGGCGCTTTTTTTTCTCCCTTTGAACTCCTCTAATGTTATCGTATGTATACATGCACACATGGATATTTTTTTAGCAGTTTAGTAGCAGGGGGGTTTAGAGGATATTTTCTGAATGCCATAAAATAGCATTCAGGAGAGGAAATTTTGACAACAAAAAACATTGAACGCTGTTAAATGAGCATAAACGCTAGGCGTTTTTAGCACTTCAGCGTTTATTTATTTCAATGTCCAGAATGAATTAAAATTCTGGCCAATGAAATAAATAAATGCTCAAACTCCAAACACTGATAAACTCTGCGGCACTTACCTACACTGGATTTGAAATAATGCAACTTAGGTGAGTTTATAAGGCTACTTTACCATTGGGGGGAGCGGCAGCGCTAATTCGCTGCTTGTTTAAGCGGTGCTTTAGCGCTGTTTAAGCAGCGCTTTTCGCTCGCTAGCAGGGTGCTTTTAACCCCTGCTAGCGGCCAAAGAAGGGGTTAAAAGCGCCCGTGTTGCGGCGCATCCAAAACACTTTTTTAGGTGCTTTGGAAACGCTGCCCATTCATTCCAATGGGCAGGGGCATTTGGGGAGCACTGTATACAGCTCTTCCAAACCGCCCCAAAGATGCTGCTTGCAGGACTTTTTCTACCACTCGGGTGGCATGGGAGGCAGTTTTCGGGCGCTTTACAAGTGCTTTTTCTAGCGCTAAAATGCCTGAAAACTGCCTCCAGTGTGAAAGGGGTCTAACTCTGATTTCCTCCTGTCAGGATAAACAGCGTTTACAAGAAAGCAGTGTGAATGAGGCCTGCCCCAGTGGAAGTCCCCCATCCCCCCTTGGACAATCAGGCACAACGTTTAGATATTATTCATGTTTTCAAACTTGCTTCCTCTTTTCCTCCTGGAAATTCTGCCAAATGTCCTCTTCAGTAGACGCAGGAATCATCCGGGTAGCTGACAGACAATCCGAAATTCTCGTGCCAACTCAGACATCTGTGAGAAGGTTTTTTTTTCCCTGTTTCTTAGGCACAGAATGAGGACTCTGAATTACTTAAAGAGACCGTGTCACCAACTTCAAAAGTTGCAGGTAAACGCACAGAGAAATCAAATATTTTAGATGCGTATTTGCAGCGTTCTTCCTTTCCATAAATTATTTTTGATTCACCTGCAACATGTCCCTGAATTGTCAATTCCTTAGCACAGCCCTCTCCTGCCTGACATATCACAGCCCATTCCCCTTCTGGGAGTGTTTAATTGCTGTCTGTGCTGGCCCAGCTCCTCCACTCCTTCCTTCAATGACCTGCATAACTTTTTATGTAGCTGTCAGGAAGGGGGATACCACAGTGTGTCAGCTCTGTGGCTGCTGACATCACATCCAAGATGGTGGCGCCCCAGCAGTTACCTCAAGGTTTTTGGATGTCTAAACAAGAGAGGCTATTAGGCCTCAATCACAATGACAGCCCTGCATTTAGCGTTTATAAACGCAGGAGATGTCATCTGGGGAGTGTAAACAACTGCTGTAGGCCGGGTTCACACTGTAACCCGCAGCGGATCACACAGGAGCGCTGTGCGACCCTGTTCCCCGTTTCAGGGACAAATCAGGGCCGATTCTATGCCTGAATTCGGCCCTGAAACGGAGCCAAAGACGCACAGCGTTTCTGTGCAGTGCGCACCGCAGCCACAATGGAGATATGTGAACTGGCTCCATAGGGAGCCGGTCACATTCTCCTGCTATGCGAATTGGATGCGGCGAAACCCGCATCTAATTCGCATAGGTGTGAACCCGACCTTAGCTACGTTTTCAGTTTGTAACTGAATACTTCCCAACTGTCCCTGATTTCGAGGGACTGTCCCTGATTTGGAGTAATGTCCCTATGTCCCTCTTTCCTCTTTATTTGTGCCTCATTTTGGTCTGATCTCTATAGTTGTATATAAAATGTACTATTAATCTATCAAAAAGTTTCCCAGTGCTAAACCTTTCATCCAAATTTTAAATTGCTGTATTTGTAAATGTCAAAAACCAATATGAAGGAATAGTAGTGGTAAAAAAAAAAGTACTTTTTTTTGTATATTTCTTCTTTGAGGGGGTGTGACAGGGGGCGTGTCCTATGCCTACATACTTTTGCTAATGGGTGTCCCTTATTCCCATCTCAAAAAGTTAGGAGGTATGTACCTGGATCATGGACGCACAGAATTCAATTTTCTCTAAGAGCAGCTATAGGTAAATATAGGTAAACGCACAGTGTGAATGACACTATTGAAAAATCGTGACTTGCATTTATACGTGCATAGAAGTGTTCTCTAAGGCTGGGTTAACATTTGTGCGGTTCAGCATTGCGCATTTTGTTCGGGCGCTGCTGTGCCTATGTTTCCTGCAGGTAAAAGATCTTTACCCCTGTACTTGGACACCATGCGCTTCCACATGCGGGAAACCGCACCACATTTTTTTGTGCCTGCGGGTGGCATTAAGAGTTAAGAGCTTTTCTTAAAACAGTGCTTAAAGGGTGCGGGAACATGTGTGATTTACACACACCTAAACAAATGTGAACTTAGCATAAATGCAGGTTGGACAGTGCCAGTGTGAACGAGGCCTTACAGGCAGTGGCTGCTGGTAGTAATTTTTTAGGAGGAGGCAGCAGTCTGGTCAGTTGGGTGCGGAGCACTTACCCCATCTATTGCAGGCATCACAGGCAGAGGGCATCGTGGGCTGCTTCCCCTTCCCCTGCTCTTCTCCGCGGGCATCACAGCGGCTTCCGTCTCCTCCCTCCACATTGGCAGCCAATCTGAATGCTTCTTCTTTTGGCCAATCAGGGAACGGGTCTCAGACCCATTCCCCGATTGGCTGGGGAATAGCGATTGGTCGGGGAAAATATTCATTCGCTATTGTCACACAACTGGGTAGGCTCAGTTCGCAGTGCTCTGCGCCCCAAGCCCACCCTATTTTGAAGCCTATTAATCAAGTGCTTCAAAAAACCCTAACCCCCGCCCCCCCCCCATTGTAATTCATGCTTCAGGCACCCTGCATGGGGGCCGGACGCATTGATAGGGGGCAGGGTGGCTCCCATAATTGACGGGCCACCCCTGCTTACAGGTAAATAGCATGAATAAAATACAATAAATGCACATATATGGGGCAAATAGACTGTGCAGTTGCTCAAGAGCTTCGTAAATGATGGAGAGCTCTCCTAGCTTCCATCACTCAATCATTCGCAAGTAAAAATGCTGTTTTTTATTTTTTTTTATTTTATTTGCAAGTGATTGGGTATTCTTTGTAAAGTGAAGCTTCACCTCATTTACTAAACTCTGGAGCAACTGAACTTGCAAAGTGCACAGTCTATTTGCCTTTAGTAAATCAACTCCATAATCTCATAGGAAGATTATATGTCAGGGACTCTAACGATTTGCCAAATTCAATGAAGACATTGCAACTAATCCAACCCAGTTTACTACATTCTAATGCCCCGTACACACCATTGGACATTCCGACAACAAAATCCATGGATTTTTTCTGACGGATGTTGGCTCAAACTTGTCTTGCATACACACGGTCAGACAAATCTTGTCGGAAATACTGAACGTCAAGAACGCGGCGACGTTCAACACGTATGACGAGCCGAGAAAAATGAAGTTCAATAGCCAGTGTGGCTCTTCTACTTGATTCCGAGCATGCGTGGAACTTTGTGCGTCGAAAATGTGTACACACGATCGGAACTTACGACAACGGATTTTGTTTTCAGAAAATTTGAGATCGAGATCTCAAATTTTGTGTGACGGAAATTCCGATGGAAAATGTCCGATGGAGCCTACACACAGTCGGAATTTCCGACAACAAGCTCCCATCGAACATTTCCTGTCGGAAAATCCGACCGTGTGTACGGGGCATAAGGAATACAATGCCAAACTGTACTGTGAAGGCAAAAGAGGGGAAATCTTCCAATGGGGACACTGGTTCTGATGACTACCAGGGATTTTCCTCCCTCTCACTTCCTGTTTTGGCTATGGGACAGGAAGTAAGGGGTCGTCACCCCAATGGGACACAGATGGTCAAAAAAAAAACCTGACGGGTTATATCCTTCCCTTACTTTATCCAAAACGACAACTTTAATAAGGCTCCGAGCAACACAGAATAAAGTAACCAATCCCTGGTCTGAACAGAGCTCACATTGGTTGCTGTGGGGGACTCCATTTTGAATGTTCTTCTTGCTTTTTGCACTTTTAATAAATACGTTTGTTCGGTAGCAGGTTACCTATTAGGGGGAAGGTCTGCTGCTATGCAGCAAAACTGAAAAGAAAAAATATATTGGCCCTGATTCATTATTATTATTATTATTATTTAAGGTACTTATAATGCGCCGTCAATTTACGCAGCGCTTTACATATACATTGTACATTCACATCGGTCCCTACCCTCAAGGAGCTTACAATCTAAGGTCCCTAACTCACATTCATATACTAGGGCCAATTTTGACAGAAGCCAATTAACCTACCAGCATGTCTCATGAAGCTGCAATGGCATTTAAGGCATTCTAAAATGACTGACTGAAAGGTCACTTTAGCATGCCTTAAGCACACTTTACTTGAACCTTGATGAATCAAGCCCATTGTCTTCAGCAGGACATGAACTTAATAATAGAGTGTATTGCAGTCTTTGGGAAGAGGTCTTGCATGCTGCATTCGGGTGAGTCAACTGGCATTTTGCCATTCAAGTCAAATGACAAAGCATAACTTTAGGAGTAAAAGGTTCCTCACCCTCTGCAGTCCCCCATACTTTGTTTGAAGAAATCCCTCACTGGTGACATCATCTTCTGGTGCCCCAATCCATGGCATCTAGTAGTAGGGTGGACTAATCTAAAGGCCACCCCATGTGATGAAGGGGCACCCTGCAGGGTTGGGGTGTTAAAGGGACTGGTCACCCAGTGCTCACCTAGTAATATGGGGTGACAACAACATTTTCTGCACAAATAAAAAAGTAGCCCAATAAAATAGAGGATAGACCTACTGCAATTTTTTATCAACTCCAGAGAACAGCTTTAGGGTCCATTCACACTTTTCCATTCCTGTACATTGCGTTAATGCACACACATTAACCGTCAGCCCATTCATTGTACAATACATTTTTATTGAGTTTCATTAAAGAGTAGAAAAAAAAGAAGAAAAAAAAAAAACAAGTACAATTTTTGAATATTAGAATGACAGTTTTACAGCATTAACTGTATCATACATTTTTGTGAATAAGAACAATTAGTACATAACAAAAACAAAAATGTAAAACACATTGGAAAAGATCCAAGTCAAGTAAGTCAAGTGACTTACGTAACGTAAAAATGTATAATGCTGCATTCACACCCGAGCGTATAGATTTTAGGGCCTTTTTCGGGCGTTTTTACAACGTTTTTCTACAGGCGTTTTGAGGTCCAAAGGTCACCAATGTAAAACACCTGTAATCTGCCTAAAAAGAAGCTCATGTACTTTTTTGAGCTTCAAGCATTTTGCTTCAGGCGACAGAATGCTTAGATGTGAACAGGGGCCATTGAAATGAATGGGATTTTGCTTCTTGGGCGTTTTGGAACTTTTGAGATGAGCGTTTTACGAGCTGAAAACGCTTAGGTGTGAATGCAGCCTAAGCAAATGAAGGAAAAAAGAAAGTAGTGAAGAGAGGGGGGAGGGATCAGTACGTTTGGGAGCGAATGGGCTGCCAATGCGCAGGAATGAACCAAAAACTGCAAAAAAATGGACATGCAGCATTTTTTCGCCAAACACAGGAATTGTTCACTGTACATTGCAATGCATGTGTATCACATTGGCATTGCCTTGGTGTGTTGGGATGCCTTTCAGAATAAATGGCGCTGCCATACTAAGGCATGTATGAATGTGAGCTGTAGTAACGCGTGTTACCGCAATGCACCCAATCACAAAAGTGTGTTTCAAAATGTAGTAACACAACACGCCTAACACATGAATGTCTGGTATGAACCCATCCTAAAGAGACAAGAGGAAAATAACAGTAGAGAGAGACACATTCTCTGTTTTCTAGCTCTGAAAAAAGACCTGTTAGGATTGAAAGCAGGGCAAGGATAAGGCGGGGGGCAGGAGGGACAGGCGCCCTGAGCGCAGCACCCTCATGGTGGTGGGGGTGGGGAATGTCCCGCACAGGGATCACCGCACTGCCTGCACTCTCCAGATGAGTATTGGGCAACTAGTGAACTGCGGCTTCCCTTCTACCGAGGCTTTCTGCCTGCTTATACAGCTACTGCTGTCATAGTGCACTCCAACATCGCCACTTCTACCTGCACTACCAACCACCTACAGCCAACATGAAAAACACACCTTGCATGCGCAACTACCTACTCACCTGTTATCTGCTACAAAGCAATTAAAAAGCCACTCACGTACAGTGCACCCTCTATGCCAAATGTAAGTAGATAGAGAACAGGAGGGAAAGGCGGTGTGGCAGTTCACAGGGCAGCACACCCATTACATTATGCACAGGGGAGGTGCATTTTTGGCCTGGGCACTGGATGAGTCTGTCCTGCCAATGACAGGAAGTGATAAAACATCTCTATAACGGGGACACAGACAAAATCCAAACACTTTTTTTTTAGAAGAGTGAGAAGAGGTTTGATCTTCTGGCAGTGTAATATTGCTGTACATGCCTTCCTGCCCCAGTCCATTTTTGTTTGGGTGTCACTGGAACGGGACATAAAGGAAAATCTCCCCAGTGGGGTCACAGACAGAAATAAAAGGCTGACAGAAATGGAAAACTAACCCTTCCCCACGTTACTCAATAAATAAATAAATACAATTTGTCTAGAGTAGTATGATGCAGAGCCTATAGTGTGTGATACAATGCAACAAAAGTATGTCGGAGACTACAAATCAGTGACAATAGAGAGAACAGCCAATAGAGTGTTAGGAAGAGGGGTGATTCTGTTCTCAGGTTACATACTCCCTGTCCGTTCTGTGTTTGGCTTGCTGTAAAGTCTGGCATAATATAACATGTAGAAGAAGATTTTCTTTGTGTAATCTCTATTCTACTCTGGGTATTATGCTAAAAAGAAATCACAAGTGTACATTATGGATTGTAGCGGAGACAATATAAGAGGAGATGTGAAGTGCCACTCTCCATACGGAACCATAAGAATGGATACATCGGCTAAACAGCGACGTTTTTCTTTTCTGAAATAATATTTTCTCTTTGTTTAGCCTGGTAACAGTGGAGCTGAGACAAACAATATGGATTTTATTTTCCGCATCTTTCAGCCACAAGTTCAGCACAGACAGCAGCAGAAAAGACTTGAAAAGGATCCGGTAATGTGGGAGGTGGATGGAGCTGGAGAGGGTATTGTTCCAGGCAGAAAGGAGATTAGGTTCGCTTTTGAACTATTGTGTGGCTTTAGAGAAAAGAAAACGCATTGTTTCCCGCTGATGCAATCTCGGGAGAACGTCAGTGATCTTGAAAGGGCCCTGAAACTGTCCCTCCCCCCCCCACCGGCCTTGTCCATTGAGCTCAACTCTCTGACCTAATGTCCAGCTCGGCCCGAGTACATTAGACGCACGACAAAACTGTTATTAATGTCACTCAGAGAGCAGTGGCGGGGCTCCTCTGCAACATACCTTTTTATTGGAACCTTCCTTTAAAAAGAGACACGGCTCTCCGTTTTCTTTGGATAAGTACAGGTTTTTTTTCTGCACATGTACTAGGTGAATCTGGATTAAAATTCCAGTGAATGTGGTCTGGTCTTAGAATCCGGGCAGCACAGCCGAGTCGCTGACCTCCCTGCTGATTAGACTGCAGTAATGCAATACAGCCTGGTCCAGGGTCCGCCCCCGACTTATGATTGGCCACATTGATAAGGTCAGCTGTCCTTTCCTATAAGTGTGTTTAAACTTTGCTGCTCCCTTGTTCAGTATGAGTTCTGCTGTACAAGGGAGAAGCTTATATAAAGACAGATTTGTGTACTTACATTAGCTATATGTGAAAATACATGTCACAATTTTTGGAGGGTGACAAGATTTTTTTTTACATCCTGCAGCTGTGCAGACTCTGTGCCACTGCCCCACTCCACTACTCATTGGAGAGCATTAGAAAATTGGTGAAGCCCATCCTGAAATCTCTCCCTCGTGTAAGCCCATTAAAATACCCCCCTTCCTGCCCATTGGTTTACATAGCAGCCACTCCCACTGCAAGCCTGATTACTGGCTAAACTGGAAAACAACATATATTGAAGTGGAATTTCTGCATAACCATAACTATTCTTAAAAATGTCCCCTCCCTCCTCCTGCTACCCATCCTGTCTATCTTATTTAACCACTTCCCTACCGGGCCAATTCTGACACTTCTCACTTACATGTAAAAATCAAAATTCTTTTGCTAGAAAATTTTTTAGAACACCCAACCATTATCAGAATACTTTATTAATCCCAAATGGAAATTGTTGCTATATGTATATATACACAAAGGATCTCACAAAAGTGAGTACACCCCTCACATTTATGTAAATATTTTATTTTATCTTTTCATGTGACAACACTGAAGAAATGACACTTTGCTACAATGTAAAGTAGTGAGTGTACAGCTTGTATAACAGTGTAAATTTGCTGTCCCCTCAAAATAACTCAACACACAGCCATTAATGTCTAAACCGCTGGCAACAAAAGTGAGTACACCCCTAAGTGAAAATGTCCAAATTGAGCCCAATTAGCCATTTTCCCTCCCCGGTGTCATGTGACTTGTTAGTGTTACAAGGTTTTCAGGTGTGAATGGGGAGCAGGTGTGTTAAATGTGGTGTTATAGCTCTCACTCTCTCATACTGGTCACTGGAAGTTCAACATGGCAAGGAACTCTCTGAGGATCCGAAAAAAAAATTGTTTCTCTACATAAAGATGGCATAGGCTATAAGAAGATTTCCAAGACCCTGAAACTGAGCTGCAGCACTGTGTCCAAGACCATACAGTGGTTTAGCAGGACAGGTTCCACTCAGAACAGGCCTCGCTATGGTCGACCAAAGAAGTTGAGTGCAGATGCTCAGCGTCATATCCAGAGGTTGTCTTTGGGAAATAGATGTATGAGCGCTGCCAGCATTGCTGCAGAGGTTGAAGGGGTGGGGGGTCAGCCTGTCAGTGATCAGATCATACGCCGTACACTGCATCAAATTGGTCTACATGGCTGTCGTCCCAGAAGGAAGCCTCTTCTAAAGATGATGCACTAGAAAGCCCGCAGTTTGCTGAAGACAAGCAGACTAAGGACATGGATTACTGGAACCATGTGCTGTGGTCTGATGAGACCAAGATAAACTTATTTTGTTCAGCTGGTGTAAAGCGTGTGTGGCGGCAACCAGGTGAGGAGTACAAAGACAAGAGTGTCTTGCCTACAGTCAAGCATGGTGGTGGGAGTGTCATGGTCTGGGGCTGCATGAGTGCTGCCGGCACTGGGGAGCTACAGTTCATTGAGGGAACCATGAATGCCAACATGTACTGTGACATACTGAAGCAGAGCATGATCTCCTCCCTTCGGAGACTGGGCCGCAGGGCAGTATTTCAACATGATAAGGCCCCCTAACACAACTCCAAGATGACCACTGCCTTACTAAAGAAGCCGAGGGTAAAGGTTATGGACTGGCCAAGTATGTCTCCAGACCTAAACCCTATTGAGCATCTGTGGGGCATCCTCAAATGGAAGGTGGAAGAGCGCAAGGTCTCTAACATCCACCAGCTCTTCATGTCATCGTGAAGGAGTGGAAGAGGACTTTAGTGGCAACCTGTGAATCTCTGGTGAACTCCATGCCCAAGAGGGTTAAGGCAGTGCTGGAAAATAATGGTGGCCACACAAAATATTGACACTTTGGGCCCAATTTGGACATTTTCACATAGGGGTGTACTCACTTTTGTTGCCAGCGGTTTAGACAATAATGGCTGTGTGTTGAGTTATTTTGAGAGGACAGCAAATTTACACTGTTATACAAGCTGTACACTCACTACTTTACATTGTAGCAAAGTGTATTTTCTTCAGTGTTGTCACATGAAAAGATAGAATAAAATATTTACAAAAATGTGAGGGGTGTACTCACTTTTGTGAGATACTGTATATATTTTTATTTTTTTTGTAGCACAGGCCCTATAGAATAAAATGTTGGCAATTTTTTTATGTCACGCGGTATTTGTGCAGTGTTTTTTTTTTAAATGCAATTTTTATAGGAAAAAATACACTACTGAATTTTATTGCACACACGTACAATTTAAAACCCAATTTTTTAATAGAATTAAACAAAATTATGTTACATGGAGTAAATAGATACCTAACATGTCATGCTTTAAAATTGCGTATGGCTGTGGAACGGCGCCAAACTACGGTACCTAAAAATCTGCATAGGCAACACTTCTTTACAGGTTACCAGTTTAGAGTTACACAGGGCATCTGGTGCTAGAAATATTGCTCTCGCTATAACATTTGCAGCAATACCTCATTACTTCACATGCGTGGTGCAAACCCTGTTAACATATGTGTGTGTGACCTACGAATGCCTTCACCTTTCTACGATAGCACGGGGTGGTGGTGGGGGGGTTTAACAGGGCGCTTTAAAAAATTGCACGTACCCCAGAATTCATAAAGACATGAATAGACAGATTCTGCAAAAGTGTCTCTCATGCGTTCTAAAAGAGGTGCAGCATGTGCCAAATTCATGTACCTGTCTAGAACTTGTGCTCGAATTTGCCGCATTTTCGCCACTTTTAGAATGCATGCGAGACACTTTAGCAAAATCTGCACCAATTTCTCTACCTGTACGCCAAAGGAGAACTGGTCTTAATTAGTTCTATTTTTGTAAGATATGAACTGTCTCAATTTTATTTTGAATTCTGCGCATGCATTGCTCCACAATGTAAAAGTAGCACATTTTAGAACTACCAGAATTTGGTGCACGAGTCGCTGTCGGAAACAAAAGTGTAGCAGACGCTTTATGAATTTGGTGCAATACATTTAGAAGATGGATTAACAACAGATAAGTGGCGCAGCAACTTCATCGGATTCTCCATAGCACAATGCCTCGCCATGTGGCACACCTCCATTGGCAAGGTATGTTGGGGAGCCATTCAGTATGAATGGCGTCCTATCCCACCATCACAAGTAGCGGGCAGTGCTGGCTGTTGCAGTAACACGCATAGGATTATGTGCGTTCCCACAAGGTGACATTGTGAATGGCACCTAGCTCATTTTATGTCATTTACAAGAATTCCTGACTGGTAAAGAATGTTTTTCTACTTATTGTTCTGGAGTTCTTTCAGCCATATACAGCTCTTATAGATAAACCCATGGAGGGTAATTATTGCATATTTTTATTGCAGCATTTTTATTGTTGTATACATTGTCTTGTTTTACATGCTTTAAATTACAGGATTTTTAATAAGATATTTACATTTTACTTGTGTCAGATGACTAAGTTGATATTGCCTTTAACCACTTGACCTCCTAAAGGTTTTACCCCCTTCGTGACCATTTTTTTTGCTATTCAGCACTTCGCTACTTTAGCTGGTAATTGTGCAATCATGCAACATTGTACCCAAATTAAATTTCATCTATTTTTTCACACATATAGAGCTTTATTTTGGGGGTATTTGATCACCACTGTTTTTTTATATTTTGTTATATAAACAAAAAAAGACCATACAAATAAATAAAATAAAAAAAATAATATTTTTACTTTCTCTTTTTACTTTCTCTCATAAAACATATCTAATAAAACCACATATCTAAATAAATTTAGGGCAAAATGTATTCTGCTACACGTCTTTGGTAAAAACAAAAAAAAATCCCAAAAAGTGTATATTATTTGGTTAGTATGAAAGTCACAGGTATATACTGGAAATTACACAGCTTTTTAACACAGCTCTGACTTTCTGACTGCCTATCATATTTCTAGTGTGACTTTTGTTGAGAGGAAAAAACATTCCCCTCTGGGTAATCGATGTACATTGCAAGGATTTTAACAAACTTTTTTGCAGATTCCCTTTTGTTATTCTGAAAAAATCCCTGTGTGTTTGTCTGTGTCCATGTGGAAAGTGAATCTAATGGGAGTGGTTTCATAATTATCAATCAGCTGTGGACCTGCAGAGCACTAATGAGGAAAGCTGCTGGGCCTGCATCCCTTTATTTAGACGGGATTTCCCATTGGGAGTATCTCACCAAAAATGACATTTTTGTTGCATGGAACGCCTGATATCTGACTTGTATCTTAGTGTAGACTTTTGGGAAAATCAGTGAGCCAATCACATAAGCAGAAAATTATGTTTCCGGGGGGCGTTCTGTACACTGTGTACAGAGCACCTCCAGGTAGCCAATTGCATTTTCAGAAATTTAAAGCGGCTGCAGATTGATTAAATGAAGAAAGTTGAAAAAATTGACTTTCCAGGCACCAATCATAGAAAAATAAACAATAACTTTTTATTGACAATTAATACATAGAGATAAAAGACATTTAAAATACTGTAAACTAATGACTGAAATAAGAGATACAATTCATTTAAGCTAATTTGAATGAGCTTATTTAGATGGTATCTCTTATTATGTCTCATATGGCATGGTTTTGACACTCATTATCCATATTGGAGAGGTTTAGTTGCTATTGCAATTAGTTTGCAGTATTTTAAATGTCTTTTATCTCGATGTATTAATTGTTAATAAAAAGTAATTGTTTATTTTTCTACGATTGGTGCCTGGAAAGTCCATTTTTCAACTTTCTTCATTTAATCAATTAACGTTTAGGACATGGCACTGCACTACTTTAGGCCCCCACAGTTCCATCCTGTGTTGGTGTTTTTTGTAACTCTTTGATTCATAACATGGCTGCACATTGAAAAGGAAAGGTAATTTTTAATAACATTCAATTAGAATATGGCTTGTGTCGCAATTGTATATGCTATGTTAATTTTTCTTTATTTGCTATTTTTTTCCCCACGAAAGTGGAGTTACCCTTTAGGAAGCAGAAGCAGCCAGGTCTGTGTTGTGTGTTTACTAACACACACAAATCTCTGTGCTGTGGTTGGCTACAGCCATCAGCAGGTTCACAGCCAAAATCATTGGCTGCGAGCCTGCCGACAAACTTGTGCTGTGTCCAACCACAGGAAAAGGGGCAGGGGGTACGCACGCGCCTGTAAACCAGGAAGTTCCCTGCGATGTATGGGTATGTTACAGGTGAACAACAAAGCTGGCAGTATACGTTAACCACTTCAACACCAGGCACTTAGACACCTTCCTGCCCAGGCCAATTTTCAGCTTTCAGCGCTGTCGCAATTTGAATGACAATTGCGCGGTCATGCAACACTGTACCCAAACAAATTATTTATCATTTTGTTCCCACAAATAGAGCTTTCTTTTGGTGGTATTTGATCACCTCTGTGGTTTTTATTTTTTGTGCAACAAATAAAAAAGACCGAAAATTTTGAAAAAAAACACGTTTTTTTTTTTGTTTCTGTTAAAAATTTTTGTAAATAAGTAAGTTTTCTTCTTCAATGACGGGCACTGATACGGCGGCACTGATGGACACCGATGAGGTGGCACCAATGAGGTGGCACTGATGAGGGGCACTGATGGGCACTCATAGGTGGCACTGATGGGCACTCATAGGCGGCACTGATGGGCACTCATAGGCAGCACTGATGGGTACTTATGGGTGGCACTGATAGGTGGCATGGATGGGCACTGATAGGTGGGCACTGATGGGCACGGATGGACACTGATGACACTGATTAGTGGCACTGATGACACTAATGGGTGGCATTGCTGGACATCACTGAAATATAATGGTGCCAATCAGTGCCCATTTGTGGGCACTGATTGGCACAGACTGGGCACATTGGGCACATGTGGATGGCCATGGGGGTACATACCTGGCCATCCACATGTTGCCCCCTTCCCTGGTGGTCCTGGCAGCTTCCCTGGTGATCTAGTGCGGGCATCCGAGGGGGGCTGCGCTGATAAACAATCAGCGCAGACCCCCCCGTCAGGAGAGCCGCCGATCGGCTCTCCTCTACTCGCGTCTGTCAGACGCGAGTGAGGAAAAGCCGATCAACGGCTCTTCCTATTGACATCATGATCAGCCGTGGACACGGTTGATCACGTGGTAAAAAGCCTCCGCCGGAGGCTCTTTACCAAGATCGCTGGAGCGGTGTGTCAGACTGACACAGCACTCCACCGATCGCCGTGATGCGCACCCCCACGGGCAGGCGGCATGTTATCCTGCTGGACGTCATATGACGCCCAGTCAGGATAACTGAACCACCGCCCAGCCGTCAATCTGCTATAGGCCGGGCGGGAAGTGGTTAAACTGCTGGTCATCGAGTGGTTAAAGATTTGCATCTAGTAAAGGGTTTGTCAGACATTGCAGTCATCATCACTGCTACAATAGCTGTCAGAAAAACAGTTGCAGCTGAAATGGACTTTCCAGGCACCAATCGTAGAAAAATAAACAATTACTTTTTATTAACAATTAATACATAGAGATAAAAGACATTTAAAATACTGCAAACTAATAGCAATAGCAACTAAACCTCTCCAATATGGATCATGAGTGTCAAAACCATGCCATATGAGACATAATAAGAGATACCATTCAAATAAGCTCATACAAATTAGCTTATTTGAATTGTATCTCTTATTTCAGTCATTGCAATTAGTTTACAGTATTTTATCTCTATGTATAAAAAGTTATTGTTTATTTTTCTATGATTGGTGCCTAGAAAGTAATGTTTTTCAACTTTCTTCATTTAATCAATCGGCAGCCACTTTAAATTTCTGAAAATGCAATTGGCTACCTGGAGGTGCTCTGTACACAGTGTACAGAACGCCCCCCAGAAACCTCATTTCCTGCTTGTGTGATTGGCTCACTGATTTTCCTAAAAGTCTACACTAAAATACAAGTCAGATTTCAGGCGTTCCATGCAACAAAAATGTCATTTTTGGTGAGATACTCCCAATGGGAAATCCCGTCTAAAGGGATGCAGGCCCAGCATCTTTCCTCATTAGAGCTCTGCAGGTCCACAGCTGATTGATAATTATGAAACCACTCCCATTTGATTCACTTTCCACATGGACACAGACAAACACACAGGGATTTTTTCAGAATAACAAAGAATATGCTTGTGGGCTTCTCCTGCCCACAAGTAAGATGGGAATCCTGAAGAAGGCAAAATCAAAAGGTATTTTTACCAATAAAATAATCATAAAGGCATCACTAATGACAAGAGTAAGAATTGCTAAATATGCATTATGCAAGAGTTATGCCCCGTACACACGGTCGGACTTTGTTCGGACATTCCGACAACAAAATCCTAGGATTTTTTCCGACAGATGTTGGCTCAAACTTGTCTTGCATACACACGGTCACACAAAGTTGTCGGAAAATCCAATCGTTCTGAACGCGGTGACGTAAAACACGTACGTCGGGACTATAAACGGGGCAGTGGCCAATAGCTTTCATCTCTTTATTTATTCTGAGCATGTGTGGCACTTTGTCCGTCGGATTTGTGTACACACGATCAGAATTTCCGACAACGGATTTTGTTGTCGGAAAATTTTATATCCTGCTCTCAAACTTTGTGTGTCGGAAAATCCGATGGAACATGTGTGATGGAGCCTACACGGTCGGAATTTCCGACAACAAGGTCCTATCACACATTTTCCGTCGCAAAATCCGACCGTGTGTATGGGATATAAGAGTTATTTAAAAAAAAAAAAATCAAAGATGTGGGTGGAACTCCACTTTAAGCACATATGACTTGGGTCTTTCATATGATTGCCTGCGGGTTTCTCCAGCATGACGCACTGACTACTATCTTCGAAACCGTAATAGTTCTATATGACCAACTATATTGTGCAGCGCTGGACATGTTTGTTCTCTAACTCTGTGTATGAGACCCTTTCTTTAATAGCTGACTGTAATATTGTTATCATAGCATACCCTGGTTGTTGATTGTAACTTCCTTTTGAAAAATAAAGGAATTATAAAAAAAAAATAAACTGATCAGGAGAGACACTCAGCAAACTTTCCCCTAATATGCTCACCTTAAAGCAGTATTAATCCCAAAAGCAAAAAATGTAATATATTGCAGCTTACCGATCACTAGATGTTGTGGCTGTTTTAGTTTTCTTTCCTTGGCTTTTTTTTCCCCGTTTTCCCTTGATGATCTGGCCAGTAACACACCTCCTGTATTGGAATGTCTAAACTCTGGATAAAGGTGCAACAAAGACACCTTTGGGCAGCAGTATTTGGATATATAAATAAATAAAAGCTGGCCATTGTAAGCACCTATGTCAGTGTTAATTTGTTTGTCTGAACCTTCTAACTGCTACATGTTTAGGACAGCTTGATCCGTTAAAAACAACAGTCTTGTTGGCTGGATCACCAGGTGAAAATGTAAGAAAGTCCCAAAAAAGAAAACAAATGCAGCTTTTTCTAAAAACTGGTAAGCTGCAATTTGGATTAATTGCTTCATCCTCCGAATGGTCCCACAAGTAAGTCTGCTAAGTCAAGTTGTTCTTAGGTTCCAGCATCTCTCTCTCTCTCTCTCTCTCTCTCTCTCTCTCTCTCTCCCTCTCCCTCTCTCTCTCTCTCTCTCTCTCTCTCTCTCTCTCTCTCTCTCTCTCTCTCTCTCTCTCATAGCAACAAAAACTGGAGCATGAGAGGGAGGTTGCACAGCTATATTATGTGATAGAAAGTTGCAATGTCACCGAGGAGCACCATGAGAAGCCTGCTAAATTCACATATCATGGCTTACAATGATGTAAGGTGAAAGGTATATTGAACAAAATTTCAGAGTTTAGTACACTAGTGTGTAATATGAACATTGGAGCTGGGAAGCGGGGAAGTTGGGGTCTCTGTAGTCAGATTTGGGAAATGATCAAGTTCCATAACTCATGGGGGTCTCTGCAATAACAATTATTGGCCCAGATTCATCAAGCTGCAATATCACTTAAGGAATGCTAAGTAGTGCTTAAAGCTGAACACCAAGCAGGTATAAAAGACACAAATTAATACAGCTCTGTATTTATAGTGTAGCATCCTCCTAGCTTGTCAAGTGGAGGCCCCAGCTGGGAGGATGGAGGACCGGGGGGCCACTGTTTGCTGCTGAAGGCTAGCTGAAGGGGCTGTCCTCTGAGGATCTAGTCTTATACCACTGGGAGAAGCTGCCTGCAGGCCTAGAAAGCCATTATTTATCCAGAGGTGTAAAGTGTGTGTACTAGTTAGACATGTGCGGTGTGTTCCGTTCCAAATTGAAATTCGGATGAATATGAGTATCCGAATTTCCGAATTACAATAGTACTGAATTTAAACGAATCCGAAATAATGGAAAAAAATTGGATGAAAGTCGAATAGTTTTTGAATAACTTTAGAATACTTTTCGAATTTGAATAGTTTTCAAATTCGAAAAGTATTTGAATAGTTTTCCAATTTCCAAAGAAAATAAAATAGAATTGAAAATAAAGGAACAGAATAGACTAGTATATAATAGCAACAAATAGAATATAATAGAATAACATAGAAAGAATATACCCATCTTCTGAAATTTAAATTTCAAATAGAATACATTTGTATACATAAGAAAAGAATAGAATAGAAAATAATAGAATAGAATAGACTATAATAGAATAGAAAAGAATATAATTTAAAAAAACAATAGAATAGAATAGAATAGAAAAAATAGAACCATTTCCCAAAATTTAAATAGAATCAATTTGAATTTGAATAGAATAGAAAAGAATAGATTAGAATAGAAAATAACAGAATAGTATAGGAAAAAAAACAGAATAGAATAGAAAGACTATAAGCATGTTCCAAAATTTGAATTTCAAATAGAATAAATTTGAATTTTAATAGACTAGAATAGAAAATAATAGAATAGAAAAAAATAGAATAGAATAAAAAAATAAAAAAAGAATATGATTAAAAAAACAATAGAATAGAATAGAAACACCCTCATGGCTAACAGAGGACAGAATTAGAATTAGACTTGGGAAACTTAACATTAATAAATCACTGGGGCCAGATGGCTTGCACCCGAGGGTAGTTAAGGAACTCAGTCAAGTAATTGCCAGACCATTGTTCCTAATTTTTACTGACAGTCTACTGACTGGAATGGTACCAGCTGATTGGAGAAAAGTCAAAATACATTCCTGGGAATTACAGACCAGTTAGCCTAACATTAATAGTATGTAAACTCTTGGAGGGGGTGATAAGGGACTATATACAAGATTTTAGTAATGAGAATGGTATCATTAGCAATAATCAGCATGGATTCCTGAAGAATCATTCTTGCCAAACCAATCTATTAACCTTCTATGAGGAGGTGGGTTGCCATCTAGATAAAGGAAGGCCCGTAGACGCGGTGTATCTGGATTTTGCACACAGTTCCCCATAAACGTTGGCATGGACCATAGGGTGAGTACATGGATTGAAAACTGGCTACAAGGGTGAGTTCAGAGGGTGGTGATAAATGGGGAGTACACGGAATGGTCAGGGGTGGGTAGTGGGGTCCCCTAGGGTTCTGTGCTGGGACCAATCCTATTTAATTTATTCATAAATGACCTGGAGGATGGGATAAACAGCTCAATCTCTGTATTTGCGGATGATACTAAGCTAAGCAGGGCAGTAACTTCTCCGCAGAATGTGGAAACCTTGCAAGAAGATCTGAACAAATTAATGGGGTGGGCAACTACATGGCAAATGAGGTTCAATGTAGAAAAAAATAAAATAATGCATTTGGGTGGCAAAAATATGAATGCAATCTATACACTGGGGGGGGGAGAACCTCTGGGGGAATCTAGGATGGATGATAGGCTGCAATGCCAAGCTGCTGCTAACAAAGCAAACAGAATATTGGCATTAAAAAGGGGATTAATTCCAGAGATAAAGAATAATTCTCCCGCTCTACAAGACTCTGGTCCGGCGGCACCTAGAGTATGCTGTCCAGTTCTGGGCACCAGTTCTCAGGAAGGACGTACTGGAAATGGAGCGAGTACAAAGAAGGGCAAGAAAGCTAATAAAGGGACTGGAGGATATTAGTTATGAGGAAAGGTTGCAAGCACTAAACTTATTCTCTCTGGAGAAGAGACGCTTGAGAGGGGATATGATTTCAATGTACAAATACCATACTGGTGACCCCACAATAAGGATAAAACTTCTTTGCGGAAGGGAGTTTAACACTTATGGCCACTCATTAAAATTAGAAGAAAAGAGGTTTAACCTTAAACTACGTAGAGGGTTCTTTACTGTAAGAGCGGCAAGGATGTGGAATTCCCTTCCAAAGGCGGTGGTCTCAGCGAGGAGCATCGATAGTTTCAAAAAACTATTAGATAATCACCTGAATGACCACAACATATAGGGATAAACAATGTAATACTGACATATAATCACACACATAGGTTGGACTTGATGGACTTGTGTCTTTTTTCAGCCTCACCTACTATGTAACTATGTAGATTAGAATATAAAGAATATAACCATTTCCCAAAATTCAAATAAAATCAATTTGAATAGAATAGGATAGATTAGATAAGAATAGGAAGATGGTTATATTCATTCTATTCTATTGTATACTATTGTGTTATTTTGTATTCTATTCTACTCTATTCTATTCTATTCAAATTTGAATTGATTCTATTTGAGTTTTGTAAAATGGTTCTTTTATTTCTATTCTATTCTAGTCTATTGTTTTATTAATTTCATTCTTTTCTATTCTGTTCGAATTTCAAAAGATGGTTATAATCTTTCTATTTTATTCTATTCTTTTTTTAAATTCTTTTCTATGCCTTTCTATTCTATTCTATTCCATTCTATTCTGTTCTTTTATTTTCTATCCTATTTTGTTCTGTTTTACTCTATTATATTCTTTTATTTTCTGTTATATTCTTTTCTATTCTATTTTTTTTATTCTATTCCTTTATTTTCTATTCTATTTTATTTGGAAATTGGAAAACTATTCAAAATTGATTTGAAAACTTTTCGAATCAATACAAATTCGAATTAGAAAATTTCAAATAGTTTAAAAAACGAATAAACGAAAGGAATTCCGAAAACGAATTAAACTAATTTAACAAATCAAATTTATGTAAATAACGAAACGAAACAAAACAATTTTTTTCGTTCTGCACATCTAGTAGTAGTATTTCTGTGAGAGATCCTAGAGCCTATCCTAGAGCACCGTCACCCCACTGTGTGCTAGAATGTCAGTTATGCATTTGCTAAGAAGCTTTGTCCTGAAGCGCATAGTCATTCCATTCCTTGTGAAGGAGCTGTTGCTTGGACTGTTCACAGAGAAAGGCTCAATCTCCTAAAAACTGTATGGCAGAACCTGTCCACTATCTGCTACCTAAAGTGGTTGTAAAGTCAGAAGGTTTTTTATCATAAAGTGGTTGTAAACCCGTTACAACCACTTTAACGTACAGGTAAGCCTAGATTAAGGCTTACCTGTAGGTGGAAGAAATATCACCCAAACCTAAAAGGGTTAGGAGATATTTGCAGGAATAGCGGCACCAATGTCTACGGCGCATGCGCCATAGGCATCGGGCGCAGGCGCACTGAGCGTGCCATTTCTAACGGCAATCATGCCGTTAGTGGCGGCACCAGCGCGCATGCGCAGGAGTGACTCATCGCTGCTCCGGGCCAGTCACAGCGCCGGAGCCGCGATACCCGGAAGTCACTCTGGGATAGATGGCGGCATCGGAGGAGGCGATCTCAGGTAAGTAATTCATAATGAGCTAGTATGCTATGCATACTAGCTCATTATGCCTTTGCCTTGCAGGGTGTATTTTTTTAAGAGGTTTTACTTCCTCTTTAATGCATTCTATGCATTAAGATAAAAAGCCCCCCTCATACTTACCTGAACCCTGTCTCGATCCAGCGATGTTGCACAATAGACTTGGCTGTCCAGGACTCTCCCTCTTCATTCGCTGAGACAGCAATGAAGCGCCATTGGCTCCCATTGCTGTCAATCAAAGTCAGTGAGCCAATGAGGAGAGAGAGGGGGCAGGGCCAGGCCATGGCTCCGTGTATGAATGTATGAATGTACACACGGAGTTGTGGCTCAGCTTGGGTGCCCCCATAGCAAGCTGCTTGCTATGGGGCACTGGTCAGGAAGGGGAGGCAAGGAGCCCTGGCGAGGGACCTGAGAAGAGGAGGATCGGGGCTGCTCTATGCAAAACCTTGCACAGAGCAGGTAAGTATGACTTGTTTGTTATTTTTTACAAGAAAAAAAAAAAAAAACGAGACTTTATTATTACTTTAGCTGCATTAGATAAAAAGTTAATTGCCTTTGCTAGACAGGGCTGTGCTGTGTGGCAGAGCTGTGAAAATCTCAGGACTGGATGGACAGAAATACTAATAAAACAGCTCCAGAACGGGTATTTTATCGGTGTATTTAGCTGTGTACCTGGAGTTCATATTTAAGACATGCCACAATCACACATACAATCATTGATCCAGAGACCATTTTAGCTCACCTTAAGTGCACTTAAAGGTGCCTTAATGTTACTGCAGCTTGGGGAATGTGGACCATTATCGGCTGCTCGGTGCAGAGACACAAATCCCCACCTGGGCCCAGCATTTTGGGAGCTTTTCTCATCTGTTTTTCCAACACAAGAAGCAAATCAACAAACTCGGCTGTTCCGGGGTCAGCGCGGAGAACAAGTGGGCAGATAAAAATACTCCACCGGGCCCACCATCTGCCACCTGTTTACATGCAGAAACTTGGCAGAAAAGACGAAGAACATGTTTGGGGTGCGCAGATACGGCGAGGTGGATGCCGGAATAATTGGTGATGAGACTGAGTGCCAAATCCTGCACTCGGGATCTTAAAGCAGCAAAATCCACCAAGCTGGATCTGATGATTGCAAATAGGAAGAGATAATGTTTGCCTTGCAATCCTCCTGGAATGGTGTCCTTATTTATTATTAATAGGAACACCAGCAGGATGCAGCGATAGGTCCAGGACGGGACGCGTGAAAAGGCCGCCGAGGGAGCAAGTGTGAGGGGGGCACCAGGCTGCCCCGATTACAATTCATGGAAAATATTTCTGTCATACCGACACAAGAAATCCTATTCAGGTCAGGAACGTAAGGCTCGGTTCACACTACTGCGGCTGGGATTTGATCTGATCTTCAGTGCAATTATGTCGTGCGACTTGCGATTTTCATACTTCTGCTTTTTTAGTTTTGACCAATGATAAGCATATCTGCTCTGGCAGGTGAAAACAGCACTGAAATCACATCAAAAATGTGTAAAATTGTATGTAGATGAGTTTTTGGTGTGTTACCTTGAAGCCAATGGGCCAAACTTGTGCTGGAATCGCACCAGTGTGGTACAGGACCCTTTTCTAAAATCTTGCCATGCTGTGCTGCATTGATCTTAACAGGCTCCATTGGAAACGATTTGATTTCCATTGTCATGCGATTCTGTGCGACTGTGAAGTTGCATCTGAAATCACACTAATTTGAATTGGGCCTTATGAAGATAGTTATTGTACCTGCCTCTCTTCTAGGAATATTGTATTAGGTCATTCCAGTGCAGTGGCTGAAATAAAGCACCCATTGGGAGGACCTGCCTGTTGGAAGTTCAGGGCAGTGTTTCTCAACTCCAGTCCTCGAGGCGCCCCAACAGGTCAGGTTTTCAGGATTTCCCTCGGATGAAACGGCTGTGGTAATTACTAAGGCAGCGAAACTGATCAAATCACCTGTGCAAAATAATGGAAGGCCTGAAAACATGATCTGTTGGGGCGCCGGAAGTGCAGAATCATTCATATGTGATTCTGCACAGTGTGCTTTCCTTGTACCAGTAAATCAGCTATGGGGTGGTCAGCAAGTGATTAAAGTGTTACTAAACCCACAACAGTAAAATCAGTCTGTATATGCAGTAAAGCATGCTTGTTATACTCACTGTGGAACCAAAGGGGTTAATCCTCTGCATTGTTTAAAAAGACTGTTTGTTCCTGTCTTCTCTGATCCTCCCCTCCTTCCACTGTGCCCAATCCATCTCCTGATAAGACAGATCCTTTGGAGTCACTCTGAACATGCTCAGTTTGGTGTGTATTGCTAGAGAGTTGTTTTTTTTTGCATGTGATCAGCACTTTGCCAATCAGCACTGTCCAGACAGAGGGTCAGGGGTCCTGCAGCTTCATAGGATAATCAGAGGAGAATGAAAACTCCTCCTACAAGCTTTACCAGACACTGATAAAAGTCACAAGACTGCTATATACTGCTGATAAGAAAAGGTACAGTATTTAGCAGTTTATATTTACTAAAATTATTATGTTTCCATGTTCTGTGTACTGTGGGAGATCATATATAGTGAATGCAGGGTCCTGGGTTTAGTAACACTTTAATATACATTTATATAGCTCTGACATATTCCATAGTGCTGCACAGAGGACACTGAGCCAGTCTAATGTCCAAGACACTCTAATGTCTTCCACAGTCAAACACTATTATTATTATACATTTTTATAGCTCTGACATATTCCACAGTGCTGTACAGAGAACACTGAGCTAGACATATCAGTCTCTGGACCAGAGGAGCTCACACTCTAATGTCTTCCACAGTCACACACTCTCATCATATATTTACTATATATACAGCAGCTCAGATCTACTCATTGCAAGTTTTTTGATTCATGGCAAAATACTGGAGGCTAGATGAGAACTCCCCACCAAGATGAACGAAGGTACAAGCTCCATGCAGACGGTGCCTTTGGTGAATATTAAACCCAGGACCCCAGTGCATTAAGATAAACATGCTAACAGTATAAGTCATGCTGCCTACAGACCCTGACAAATCTAGAAAGTGTGTTTTCATTTTTAATCAGAAACTCTCTCTCAATACAATTAATCGTTTATACGATATGAAACGGTCTTTTCATTTCCCGGCAGACAAATGACCTGATCGCCGAGGCCGTTTTATTGCTAGAGCTCACATTAAAGTGACATTTAACCTGTACAAAATGTGGAATCATGCTAACGGCAGGAACTTCTTGAGTAAAAAAAAAGATAAAAAATCCTTTTTGCTGGGTTTTAGATGTGTCTCATCGAGTGCGACAGAACAGCTAATTATTATCTGGTTGACCTGAGCATGAGCGAGCGCTCGTCACAAAGCACCAAATATAACGCAACAATTAATAAAGAGATCAATACCAGCACACTGACTGCCAGACGAATAACCACCTTTTGTTGTTAGCTGAGATGTTACATAGAAAAGTAATTTGCTTTGGGATTATACAAACCATTTTACAACTGTCAGACAATTTATCATTTATATTACAAGTCTCAGAGGAGGTAACCTCAGTTCACAGAGCTGAGAGCAGAAGAACTGTAAGTCTCAGTGTGGAAAACAGTGAGTAATATTTTTGTTTATTATTTTTGTGCTATCTATAATTGCTAGTCAGTAAGGCCCAGAGCGAGAGGAATAAAATGGAAAAGGATAGTGAAGGGCCGGCATGACAGGGTGATAAGGGTTAGCAACTATGGGGTTAAGGAAGTGTAAGTGGAGAAAAGGAGAGAGCTTGTATTGGCCAGGATCAACAGGATGGGGAGGGGCATGGTAGTTGATTAAAGGGGGAGGTGGGGTCTCGCAGGCATCAGTGGAGGGACAGGTGACAAGGCAGGCAGTTTCACGCTGCTGCTTGTCACATCCACAGAGTACATGGCTGATGTCGACAGGATCCTGGCCCATCTACGGGCGGCTGCTGCATCTAAGGGGCCTGCAAATCCAGGTAGCAGCCCTGTTGGAGGACCAGGCATCCGGATCGGCTGTGGGGGGGGGGGGGGGGGGGGGGCGGGACATCCCACATGCACGGCGGTCTAGGCCACTGGAGCGTTCTTTTCCCGGATCTTCCCCCCGAGCTTTGCGCCACGGTAGGAGCCCCATACAGGACCTGTCAGGCCTACTGGCAAAGCACCCACCGGCTTCCGCAGGTGGAGGGCCTGGATGGAATCCTTGTCGGAGGCGGAGCCCGGCAGGCAGGGAGTCAGGCACAGTGCGCACGCCTCCTCCGTTCGCCCGGAGGCACCGTCTGGAGCATGCAGACTCCTCCCCCTCTGACGTGTTGGGACGGGGGAGTCTCAGCGAGAGAGAGGCAATGTCACGGCTGCCAGGCCATCACCTGAGACCGAGAGGACCCCTGTCAGGAAGGAGAAGGGGGGAAGTGCGGCAGGAGAGGAGAGACCGTGGCCCGGGGTTTGAGATGTGGGTGCAGTCGCAACATCAGAGGCCGGGGGAGGATCCCGTGCTGGGAGGTGGAGCCAAGTATGGCGCGGATCCACGGCAGCCAGGCCCCCATCACCTGGGCTGCTTCAGGATGAAGAGCTGCAACTGCCAGATGTCCGGTCAGAAGGTGAGCTGTCTCCCCACCAGCGGAAGGGGCTGCAGTTGTGGAGTCAGGGGCCAAGGCCGGCTCGTCGCAGGAGGCCCTGGGAAAGGTGGGAGCAGTGCGGATAGCCGACGCTGCAAAATGTGAGGTCTATGTGTGTTTTGAAGGGCCGTTGGGGGGCCATTTGAAACAGGACGTTCGGAATAAGATTTACAATAGTGAGTATGTAGAGATCTTCTCCCTGCTGCCACTTAAAAAATTTAACCTGGATAGGGTTAAGCCCGATGACACTAAGAAGGAAGATGAGGAAAGGCAGCGGAACAGGTTGATCCCGCGGATTTTCGGCAATTGGCTGCAGGCGTTTGCCATTATGCAAACGTCATAGGGGAGAGGAACCCTGAACACTGTTCAGCGCTCTTTTGTTATATCCTTTTTCCAGTAGGGGTCGTGGTTCAGCTTCCCCGGGACAACTGGCCGCTAATAAGTGGGGTCTCTGTTGGCAGTACGACGAGGGATCTTGTAAGTTTGGGGGTTCCTGCCGTTTTAAGCACGAGTGCTCCGGGTGCGGAGGTGCCCATCCAGGGTCCCGTTGTTTTAAAAAAGCTAAGGGCCGGTCCGGAGAGTCTGCAAATAAAAGGGAGATCACCAGGGAGGGGGGAAAGGATGCAACCTTTCCTAAATAGATATCCAGACAGGGAGGCTGCGTGGCTACTGAGGGAGGGTTTTTTGGAGGGCTTTAGGATCCCATGTTCATTGAGTACGGTGCCACCTATGGCGCAGAATTTGCATACCGCGTTACAGCATCCGGGGGTAGTGACTGAGAAACTGGCTAAGGAAGTGGCATTGGGTCGCATGGGAGGGCCGTTCGAGGTTAAGCCACTGCCGGATTTGGTGATTTCACCGCTGGGGTAGTGCCTAAGAAGGAACCGCACAAATTTCACCTTATACACCACCTGTCTTTCCCAAGGGGAGGTTCGGTCAACGACACCATAGATCCGGAGGCGTGTACGGTTTTGTACACTTCTTTTGACGTGGCTGCTGGCTGGGTTCGCCGGTACAGAAAAGAGGCTCTAATGGCAAAATTGGACATCTAATCCGCTTTCTGTTTACTCCCTGTTCACAGTACAGTTTCCGACTTCTGGGGTGCTGTTGGCAAGACAGTTTCTACGTAGATCGCTGCTTGCCCATGGGATGCTCGGTTTCCTGTGCTCTGTTCGAGAAGTTCAGTTCTTTTGGGGTAAATTCCATCATCCATTATTTGGATGATTTCCCTTGCGTGGGGCCACCTTCGTTGAGAGTGTGTGTGATCCTTTTGTCCACGCTGCAGCACATTGCAGGCAGGTTCGGTATTCCATTGGCTGCAGACAAGACGGAGGGCCCGACTACCATGCTAAGTTTCTTGGGAATGTTCTTCGACTCGGATGCCATGAAGTGACATTTGCCGGAGCAAAAATTGGTGGCCCCCAAAATGGAGATATATGGGATATTGGGATTACGCAAGATCCAGCTGCGAACGCTGCAATCCCTGTTGGGTAAGCTGAATTTTGCATGCTGCATTATTCCCATGGGCAAGGTTTTTTGCTGACTCAGCGGGGGTTACATCCCCTACCCATTTTATCCGTCTCAAGCAGGAGCATCGGGAGGATTTGAGGGTTTGGCACTTGTTTCTGGAACACTATAATGGCAGATCGGTATGGATGTCTGGGTCGGTGAGTAATTTCGACCTGGAGCTGTTTATGGACGCAGCCGGGTCTTCAAGTTTAGGTTGCCTTCTACCAGCTTCATTGGAGTGCGGAACCTTGGCCGCGTTCCTGGGTAGACGAGGGTCTTCTTGGTAACATGGTGCTCCTGGAGCTTTTTCCAGTAGTACTAGCCATGGAAATATGGGGCAAGTCGTTTCAAAACTTGAAAATTTGTTTGAATTGCAACAACATGGGAGTGGTTCAAGTTATTAACCGCATCTCAGCATCGCCACAACCCGTCATCAGGCTGTTGCAGCATATGGTGTTACGCTGCCTGCAGTTGAACATACTCTTATATGCTGTGCACCTCCTGGGGGTAAACAATACGTTAGCTGACTCATTGTTTCATTGGGACAGGTTTTGGGAACTTGCACCAGCGGCAGAGCAAACGGGGGTCCCTTTTCCCGGGTGGCTGTGGGAGATTGCCTTGGAGTCATCCCGGGATGGATCAGATGGTCTGTGACTGAGGCTACATGGACGGCCTACTCCAAGTTATGGGGGGAATGGATGGAGGTGTTGCGTTTAGCTGGGGTGGAGCAGGGAGATTCGAAAGTACGGCTGGTGGTTCTGTACTTTGTTTCTAGGAACATGGAGCAAGCAGTGTCAGTGTCTGCCCTGGAGCGAAAACTGGCAGGTTTGGCGTTTTTCTTTAAATTACAGGGTTGGGTGGATTTTACAAAAGATTTTTGAGTTCGGCAGGTGGTAAAAGGAAATAGGAAGTCACATAAGTGCAGCGTGTCCTTTAGTAATTTACAAGCCATTTTTTAGGGGTTGGGCTCATTATGTTCCTCCGAATACGGGGTTGCCTTATTCAAGGTGGCTTTTTCCCTGGCATTTTTTGGCATCTCGTAAGGTCCCGTGGAATAGTATTGGATTTCTGTGTGCTGTCAAAAGACTAACAGGCTGAAAATTGTTATGTTGTTTCAGATGTTGATGTGAAAATAACGTTAATTGTAATAAGTGTTTTGTTAATAAAGAAGGCTGCTATGGCCATTTGTACTCTATTTTCAGGTGTGGTCTCATTAATTGGAAATAATATTAAGGGGTAGGATGAGTACTATGGTCGGGCAGACATAAGAAGTTTGGGAACATCTGATCTACACTGGTCATGCATTTTTATCATGCTGTCAACATCTTCTCCAGAACAGCCGCAATTCAAAATCAGGCTTGCAGTTGGAGTTTATTTACTGCCACCAACTGCTCCCCATTAAGCAGTGCATTTTTATAGCACAGATCGCTGTATAATTGTCAATGGTCCCAAAAATGTGTCAAAAGTGTCCGATATGCCCGCTGCAATATCACAGTCCCGATAAAAATTGCAGATCCACGTCATTACTGTTAAAAAAAATAAAAATGCCATAAATCTATCCCCTATTTTGTAGACTCTATACCTTTTGTGCAAACTATCAATATACGCTTATTGCGATTTTTTTTTTTACCAAAAATATGTAGAAGAATACATATCGGCCTAAACTGAGGAAAAAATTAGTTTTTTTGATAAAAAAATGTGGGATATTTATTAAAGCAATAAGTATAAGATATTGGGGGTTATTTACTAAAGACAACTCCACTTTGCACTACAAGTGCACTTGGAAGTGCAGTCGCTGTAAATCTGAGGGGTAGATCTGAAACGAGGGGAAGCTCTGCTGATTTTATTATCCAATCACGTGCAAACCAAAATGCTGTTTTTTATTCTCCTTGCATATCCCCCTCGGATTTACAGAGACTGCACTTCCAAGTGCACTTGTAGTGCAAAGTGGATTTGCCTTTCGTAAATAACCCCCACTGTGTATTTTTCAATATTGTCGCTTTTCTTTTGTTTATAGCTCAAAAAATAAAAACCGCAGAGGTGATCAAATACCACCAAAAGAAAGCTCTATTTGTGGGGAAAAAAGGACGTCAATTTTGTTTGGGTACAGCGTGGCATGACTGCGCAATTATCAGTTACAGCAATGCAGTGCCGTATCGCAAAAAATGGCCTGGTCATTAAGGGGGTAAAGCCTTCCGGGGTTGAAGTGGTTAACCTGCCAGTTAGGGCTTAGTGTACATGACATCTCCCAAGAGCCGCCATGTTGCTCGCAGAGTAATTACTTACTCCCTGGACTCTTTTTCCTGAATCCCCAGGCTCAGGGTTGTGAGTTTTATTAATGTCTTTTACAAAGAGATGGTTTCTGGAGTCTATAGAATTGATGGAAGACGAGTCATTCAGCCGCAGCTAATTTATTTGATTCCAGGTGAATTTGTTGGGGTTCCAGGGGAAGTCCCAATTTATCACTTCATTTTTCTCTGAGAGATTCTTTACCTCATCAGAAGCGCCTCAGTTCCCATGGCTGACAGTCTGAACCGCTAGCAGAGCCGCCGCTCTCTCCGTCTGTCTCTCTTAGCGGTTATTAGCCGCACTGACAGGTTGACAAGCTGAAACTACAAGTGAAACATTTAAACATTGTATGGTGATGTACGCCTTCGTCTCGTCCTGTCACACAGCGATAGAGAGCAGATTTCTTACTCCATTTGTCAACGACGCGGATTGTGTCCCAGTTCCTTCAGCCACGCGCTCCGCTGAATTACTAAATGTGACTCATCATTACAAGCTCACACGGGTCACTTCACCAGATCCGCCGCCAGTTCCTTCCCAGGGCCGTATTCACAATACACAATTATTACTCTGCTTTACTGTAGCTGCAGGAGAATCCCAAATTCTCAGCTAAAAGAAGAAAAAAAAAAAAATAGAAGATTTGTTTTCTGGTTCTTTTCTTTTAAAATCCTACAGCACCCTAAAACTAGCTTAAATGGACACTCCACTCAAGAGCAATTCTGATGTTATAGGTAGAGGCTGGGGACTTTTAGATCGATTGGAGACTAGAGGTAAGATTATTTTTTTATTGTAGTCTGTTTTGTGTCTCTGGCGAGATTACCCTGTAGCAGTTTACATCTCTGCCCCTCCCACACTGGTGAGATTTCCCTGCAGTAGTTTGTGTCTCTGCCCCTCCAACAATGGTTTGATGTTCCTGCAGTAGTTTGTGTCTCTGCTCCTCCCACAATGATGAGATTTCCCTGCAACAGTTTGTGTCTCTGCCCCTCCCACAATGGTGAGATGTTCCTGCAGTAGTTGGTGTCTCTGCCCCTCCCACAATGGTGAGATGTTCCTGCAGTAGTTTGTGTCTCTGCCCCTCCCACAATGGTGAGATGTTCCTGCACTAGTTGGTGTCTCTGCCCCTCCCACAATGGTGAGATGTTCCTGCAGTAGTTGGTGTCTCTGCCCCTCCCACAATGGTGAGATGTTCCTGCAGTAGTTGGTGTCTCTGCCCCTCCCACAATGGTGAGATGTTCCTGCAGTAGTTGGTGTCTCTGCCCCTCCCACACTGGTGAGATTTCCCTGCAGTAATTTGTGTTTGCCCCTCCCACAATGGTGAGATGTTCCTGCAGTAGTTGGTGTCTCTGCCCCTCCAACAATGGTGAGGTTTTCTGCAGTAGTTTTTTTATCTGCCCCTGCCACAATGATGAAATTTCATTTCAGTAGTTTGTGTCTCTGCCCCTCCCACAATGATGAGATTTTCCTGCAGTAGTTTGTGTCTCTGCCCCTCCCACAACGGTGAGATTTTCCTGCAGTAGTTTATTTATCTGTTCCCGCCACAATGATGAGATTTAATTTTAGTAGTTTAAGTCTCTGCCCCTCCCACAATGGTGAGATTTCTCTGCCATATTTTGTATCTCTGCCCCTCCCACAATTGTCAGATTTCCTGCAGTATGTAGTGTCATTGCCCCTCCTACAATAGTCAGATTTTCCTGCAGTAGCTTGTGTCTTTACCCCTCCCACAATGGTGAGATTTCCACGCAATAGTTTATATGTCTGCCCCTCCCACAATGGTGAGATTTTTCTACAAAGCTGAAATTCACAATTGATTTTTTTAACATCAATGACACTTACTTACGTACACTGTATCTGAGCAGGATAAGCCCTGATCGGCGCCCATGGAGGCACGCAGTATGACGACCGTTGGTGTGGTGTGTCAGTCTGACACACCACATCTCCGATCTAGGTAAAGAGCCTTTAACGTAGGCTCTTTACCATGTGATCAGCTGTGTCCAATCACAGCTGATCACAGTGTAAACAGGAAAAGCCGTTTATCGTCTTTTCCTCCACTCACACGGACAGACGCGAGTAGAGGAGAGCCGAACGGCTGCTCTCCTGACAGGGGGATCTGCGCTGATTGATTATCATTGCAGCCCCTCGAGGATGCTCACCTGTGCCCACCGGGGATGATCACCAGGTATGCCCACCCATGACCACCAGGGATGCCAATCAGTGCCCATTAAAGGTGCCAATCAGTGCCCATTATAGATGCCAATTAGTACCCATCATGCCTGCCAGTGCCTCCTCTTCAGTACTACCTATCAGTGTCCATCAGTGCCACCTATCAGTGCCGCCTATCAATGCCAATCAGTGTCGCCTATAATGGCCCATCAGTGCCACCTATAAGTACCCATCAGTGCAGCCTATCAGTGCCACCTATGAGTGCCCATCAGTTCTGTCCATAGCCATCTTGCGTAAGGGCAGATGATTCATGTAACATTTACTTCCTGAAGTCCATCTGCCCGTAGAACAGGCATGCAAGCAAGAGGGTGTGCTGAGCTGTGAAAACCCCTCCTGAAGACTCCTGCCATGTATGACATAATTTGCCTAGGCCTGGAGACCAGGAAATAACTGCAGAAGTGTAAAAAAACTTTAAAACAAGTAAATATGATATATTTTCCTATCTATTTACTAATGTTAGTGGCATAAGAATTAAAAAGAGTCAATGTTGATTGAGAGAGTGAAGTTCCACTTTAGGTTGTGTATTTGAGTTGGCCCCTTCGAAAATATCATGTTATTTTCTATAAGTGGACGACATTAAAGAATGGCGCGGTCAATGGATTCCAGAATACACTTCTTCAACCCTTTAATCAAGCCAGACACCTGGAGCCATTTATGGACAGCGTCCGCTGCGCCATCAGCCACGCAAAGCAAAACTCACTTTTCTTTTTTCCTTTACGAACGCTTCGCTCATTTAAACGACTATGAATCTTAGAGCTCTGTCGCTCCGTGAGCTGTGTTTTGACTGGTGGGCCTGTTTAATGTAAGAGATTTATCATTGTTCCCTGTGTATACACAATAGGCCCTTTATAAATTTAGATACTTGGAAGAGAAACATGATACATAAATGTTATTACAATACATTCTGCGCTCGGTTGCAGTGTATATTTTTGTCAGCAGGAAGAAATACACTTTACATTTTCAGCTGTCAGACGTCATTGTTCTCCTTCTTAATAAATAGATTGATTTAGATTAATGTATGTTGGGTTTTTCCTACTTTTACTTCTTTATTTTTATCTCCTTTCTTTTTTTTCCCCTGGACTATGTGAATGCTGAAAGATCTATAAACTTCAATACTATCGAGCCAAACTAGGGACATTTGTGTTCACAGGCTTAACTGCGTGGCCCAGTTCTGACTCTAGTTGTATCTTGGTGCGGTGGGTTTGGATCTCCATGTTTTCTTATTATCATAGGATATCCATATTTTCAGCACAGAAAATCTCTTGGCATAAGAAAAGGTAATATATGAAGGGTTTTTTAATGTAAGGGTTTAGTTTAGGGCAGCTTTTCTCAACTAGGGTTCTGCTACGAGTTCCGTGAGCAGTGATTGATTCATCTCCTGGATGAGAGTGCCGACATACACTACATTACCAAAAGTATTGGGACGCCTGCCTTTACATGCACATGAACTTTAATGGCATTCCAATCTTAGTCTGTAGAGTTAAATATTAAGTGGGCCTACCCTTTGCAGCTATACCAGCTTCAACTCTTCTGGGAAGGCTGTCCACAAGGTTTAGGAGTGTGTCAATGGGAATGTTTGACGATTCTTCCAGAAGAGCATTTGTGAGGTCAGGCATTGATGTTGGAGAGAAGACCTGGCTCACAGTCTCCGCTCTAATTCATCCCAAAGGTGTTCTATCGGGTTGAGGTCGGGACTCTGTGCAGGCCAGTCAAGTTCCTTCACCCCATACTCGCTCATTCATGTCTTTATGGACCTTGCTTTGTGCACTGGAGGGGGGGTTAGAGCAGAGAATGCGAGTCAGGTCTTCTCTCCAACATCAGTGCCTGACCTCACAAATGCTCTTCTGGAACAATCGTCAAACATTCCCATAGTCACACTCCTAAACCTTGGGGACAGCCTTCCCAGAATAGTTGAAGCTGTTATAGCTACCAGGCCTTCTCTCCAACATCAGTGCCTGACCTCACAAATGCGCTTCTGGAAGAATGGTCAAACATTCCCATTGACACACTCCTAAACCTTGTGGACAGCCCTCCCAGAAGAGTTGAAGCTGTTATAGCTGCAAAGGGTGGGCCAACTTAATATTGAACCCTGCAGGCTCAGACTGGGATGGCATTAAAGTTTATGTGCATGTAGTTCTGTCACCAACACCAGTCAGAAGTACTACCTGAATGGGCCATGTCTCCTCTTGTTTCTCAGGTAACTACTGACACAAGTGGCCATGTTCACTGTCTGCAAGGGGGATATTTTTCGCAATGACTACCAATGTAAGAGAATTCTTTCCATTGTCCTACATAGACCCACATTTTTCTCATGTACCACCACTGCAACAAGGCATTCTTTCTACTGCCCACCAGTGCAAGGAAGGTCTTCTCCCATTGACTACCGATATGGTATGGCTAATGTAATGAGCTATAGAGATAATCATTTTTAGCAGGGGTTCCCTAAAAAATGTGGTTTGTGTTAGGCTTAAAATGTATGTAAACCCTAACAATAAACTCTTACTTGCTCCATTTTGGTCTAATAAATACACAAAAGTGATTTGTAATATCTGATACAATAACAAACATCTACCCTTGCTTCCACCTCTATTCAACTATTCCCACCTGCCTTGTATTCTCCATGGGCATTCAATTGGTAGAGGTTTAATAACTTTAAATTTTTATACTTTTTCCCCAGTACAAACTCCATCTATAGCTGGTCCAAGATCAGGCATAAATTCCAAGCACCTCACTCACAAATGTCCAGATATATACAGTTCAAATATTGGATCTCCTCAGTGGTACTCAACAGAGATCTCACAACTAAACTAACCTACAGTGCCTTGAAAAAGTATTCCCACCCCTTGAAATTTTCTACATTTTGTCATGTTACAACCAAAATTGTACATATATTTTATTGGATTTTATGTGATAGACCAACACAAAATGGCACATAATTGTGAAGTGGAAGGAAAATGACAAATGATTTTCAACATTTTTTACAAATAAATATGTGAAAAGTAGGGATGCACCGATACCATTTTTTTACCACCAAGTACCGATACTTTTTTTATAAGTAATCGCCGATACCAATTACCGATACCTATCGCCTAGGGAGAGTGAGTAGAGGGGTGGTTTGGGAGGTGTGGGGGGGGGAGTTAGGGTCAGGCTAGGGTGAGGGCAGGGTGGGGAGCAGTGTGACAGGAAGGGGCACTGGGACAGGAGGGGGCAGTGTGACAGGAGGGGGCACTGGGACAGGAGGGGGCAGTGTGACAGGAGGGGGCACTGGGACAGGAGGGGGCAGTGTGACAGGAGGGGGCACTGGGACAGGAGGGGGCAGTGTGGGGAGCAGTGGGACAGGTGGGGGGCAGCATCACAGGGGAAAATTTTGGGAAAAATATACAGAAATAATATGGAGAAATATTTAAAATAGGGACAGCTTGGACTAATAGTAGGGAGCAGACAGGAGAATGACTAGAGAATACAGAAGGGACTCATGCCATGAAGACAGAAATACAGTTGTTGTATACAGGAGGAAAGAATTACATTACTCACAGCTCATGTACAGTGGAAAAGAGGAGTACATTGCATGGTTGGTGTGGTCACTATAGCACTAGCACGCCTCTGTCTGGACCATGTTGCTCTTTCAGTCTTCTAATTCTCAGAATGCACTGAAGAAGGCAGGCCACACCCCCTCCCCAAGTCCTGCCCAATCACACTGCTAACCTTGCAGCAGGCTCCAACTCAGGGATGTTCTCAATAGTAGTGAGTACCCAATGAGAGCGCAGCCTGATCAAATGCTGGGGGAGGATGGATCTTTCCCCGGAATGTGTTCTTCTGAGAGAGCGGGCACTGGGACCCCGCTTGCAGCACACAGACCTCCTCATTTATGCCACCGATGTAAACACTGTGAGCCTCAGCGCCGCTTCTGCAAACCTCGTGCCTGGCTGGAGACATTACGGCCCACCTTATCCTGGCACCGTAAGGCTGGTGGAAGGGGAGAATGAGGTGTGGAGGGGAATCCGGCAGAAAGCTGAAACGTCATTGGTTGTTAAGGATGCGGCCCACTCCTTTTCAACTGATCATTGCCGGTATCCTTTTTTTTTACATTTCATCCATTAGCCGGGGAAATCCCACTGACAGCTGAAATAACCGAGCCTGAAGCTATTGGTTGTGGGTATCGGTGCATTTGCACGAGTACCGATACTCATGCAAATGCTTAGTATCTGTGCCGATACCAGTATCGGTATCGGTGCAACCCTAGTGAAAATATACAGGGCATTTTATATCTGATATCCCTAACTAAATTCTTGTGGAACCAATTGCCTTCAGAAGCCACCTAATTAGTAAATAGAGTCCACCTGTGTGTAATTTAATATCAGTATAGATACAGCTGTTCTGTGAAGCCCTCAGAGGTTTGTAAGAGAACCTTAGTGAACAAACAGCATCATGAAGGCAAAGGAACACATCAGACAGGTCAGGAATAAAGTTGTGGAGAAGTTTAAAGCAGGGTTGGGTTATAAAAAAATATCCCAAGCTTTGAACATCTCACAGAGCACTGTTCAATCCATCATCCAAAAATGGAAAGCGTATGGCACAACTGCAACCCTACCAAGACATGGCCGTCTACCTAAACTGACAGGCTTGGCAAGGAAAGCATTAATCAGAGAAGCAGCCAAGAGGCCCATGGTAACTCTGGAGGAACTGCAGAGATCCACAGCTCAGGTGGGAGAATCTGTCCACAGAACAACTATTAGTCATACAATCCACAAATCTGGCCTTTATGGAAGGGGCAAAAAGAAAGTAATGAAAGTAATTGTTGAAAGAAAGCTATAAGAAGTCCCATTTGCAGTTTGCGAGAAGCCTTGTGGGGGACACAGTAAACATGCGGGAAAAAAGGGCTCTGGTCAGATGAGACCAAAATTTGGCCTGAAAGCAAAACGCTATGTGTGGCGGAAAACTGAAACTGCACATCACCCTGAACACACCATCCCCACCGTGAAACATGTTGGTGTGATCATCATGTTGTGGGGATGCTTTTCTTCAGCAGGGACAGGGAAGCTGGTCAGAGTTGATGGGAAGATGGAGGGAGCCAAATGCAGGGCAATCTTAGAAGAAAACCTGTTAGAGTCTGCAAAAGACTTGAGACTGGGGCAGATGTTCACCTTCCAGCAGGACAACGACCCTAAACATACAGCCAGAGCTACAGTGGAATGGTTTAGATTAAAGCTTATTCATGTGTTAGGATGGCCCAGTGAAAGTCCAGACCTAAATCCAATTGAGAATCTGTGGCAAGACTTGAAAATTTCTGTTCACAGATGCTCTCCATCCAATCTGATAGAGCTTGACCTATTTTGCAAAGAAGAATGGGCAAAAATGTCACTCTCTAGATGTGCAAAGCTGGTAGAGACATCCCAAAAAAGACTTGCAGCTGTAATTGCAGCGAAAGGTGGTTCTACAAAGTATTGACTCAGGGGGGCTGAATACAAATGCATGCCACACTTTTCACAGATTTATTTGTAAAAAATGTTAAAAACCATTTATCATTTTCCTTCACATATATGTTCCACTTTGTGTTGGTCTTTTACATAAAATCCCAATAAATTAAATTTACGTTTTTAGTTGTAACATGATAAAATGTGACAACTTTTTCAAGGCACTGTACGTTTCCAATAGAAAAAGTGACCTGAAAAGCACCAAACCCAAGGAAGATTGCCAACATTTTGTTCAACAGGTGCCTCTTTCTTTATTAACATAACTTCCACAAAATCTGCATTTAAAGTAGAATATAAATTTTTAATTCAATTATCACCCACACTTGTATCACTTTTCTGGCTAGATCCCAGCTGAAAAGCTCTTCTGGGCCTCATTCGGCACTTTTTATGTGCACTACTCAGTGAGGGTTTCCCTTGTTTCGACATTTCGAGTCTCAGGCATAAGATCTTCCTATGGGTGAGCATTTGATGATGAGCCTGGTGGTCGACAGTATACCCTACTGTACTTTTACTTTATTATTTTATTATTTTGTATTATATTTCAAGTCAATGTAATGCTTTTCTCTTTACTTTGTTCTGTTCTATGCAGTGTTACATCTAATTGTTTTTAAAATATCCCCTTATGAGCCCAAAGTGGCGAAACATGTTGGGACTATCACTCCAACGCTACTACTGAGTGATTATATTTTATCATCTGTTTTAAATTCTAAGATGTTTTTTACATACTCACTGTGGAGCATTATAATGACTTTCCTTTTTTGTTGGCACCCTTAAAAATATCGCCAAATGATTTCCCTTGTTTACTGCATTTAAGAACCTTACTTAACCCACCCATTAGGGACCCCCGGGCGCCGCCCCCCCCCATCCTTGGTGGATAGATTCATGCATAGCAGTCGCCCCCTATTCATGTGTCTGGCCCCTTTCGGGTCACCGGGCATATGAATTACAGCGGCCAGGGTTTTTTTGAAGCACTGATTAGAGCCGTAGGCTCTAATAGGCTTCAAAATAGGGTGGTCTTGGGACGCAGAGCACTGCGTCTGGAGCCCACCCAGGTGTGTTGCAACAGCGAATGAAAATTCACTGTTGCAATACTGATCCTTCTCCCGGCCAATTGGGAAGCAGGTATGAAACCTGTTTCCCGATTGGCCAAAATGTCTGGCGATCCTATTGGATGCCTAGCACTGGGAGGAGGAGAGAGGAGACACAGGGGAAGCTGCTCCAGAAGAGGACACCGGAGCAGCTTTCCCCGAGCCAGCCACGCTCTCACCAACCGCATCCAATGTAAGGACAGCGGGTGGTGGTGGCGGAGTTTGTTAGTGTGGGGGGGTAGTGCCACTCCACTGGCAGCCAGGGGGGTCTTTTTGCTAACCCCCCCCCCCAAAAAAAAAAAACCCCACCAGATGCCAGTGCTCGCTGGTACATGTTACCATCAAGACTAGCACACTTTAATTCCTCATATTCGAGAATAAGCCTTAGAGCAGTGTTTCTTAACCCTTTTTGAAAGTATGCAACTCTCAAGGCACCAAAGTCTAAAAGGTGGGAAATGGGAAAACCCCACAACCACTTTAATGAATATAACTTCACCTCAGAAGCCCCCATCTTCACTTCACATCATAGGTTCCTCCATCACATCAGAGGTCCTCTCCTAATATCAGAGCCCCCCTTTACATCAGGGTCCACTCTTCACTTTGCAGGCCTCCCGTCATGCCAGAGGTGCCACCGTCACATCAGAGTTTCCCCTTTATATCATGGGCTCCCCATCACATCAGAGTCGCTCCTATAAATTAGAGGCCACCTACACAAAATTATGCAATCCCATATAAACAATCCTATACCCACTGTTGATCCAGAGAAAAGCAAAGCATGATCTAATTTGCTCCAGCAGAGGAAAAAATTCCTTTCTGATCCCCCAATAGGAAACCGGATATTAGTTGAATCAACTTTACCTATAAATGTTAGTATCCAGTTATATTATGTACATTTAGGAAAGAATCCAGACCTTTTTTAAAGCAAACTACTGAGCTGGTAACAGTGGAGGCACGTGCATTCTGATGGATAAATGAGGGCAGGTGGACTGAAGGGGAGCCCACCCCTTCTTAAAGGTACAGGAGCACACCAAACACCCAGCAAATAGCACATCACAGGTTCCTCCATCACATCAGAGGTCCTCTCATAATATCAGAGCCCCCCTGTACATCATGCTCCACACTTCACTTTGCAGGCCTCCCATCATGCCAGAGGTGCCACCGTCACATCAGAGTTTCCCCTTTATATCATGGGCTGCCCATCACATCAGAGTCGCTCCTATAAATTAGTGGCCACCTACACATGAGTCCCCCATCACATCAGAGTCCACCCTTCACATCAGAGTCCCTGCCATCACACAGACCCCTCTTCACATCAAAGCCTTACCTTTTGGCTCCAGCAGTGCAGCAGAAGGTAGGGAAGTCTGGAGGATGCAGACTTTTTTCTTCTCCTGAATGCTGGGGGTGACCCTGTGCCATGCTGTGGGTGATCCGCCACCATCATCATAACAATTAAAGACACCCAACAATTAAAGATGCGTGTCCTGGCCTTAGAGCATCATTGGTTGTTATGTTGTCCGCTTACACCATGGCAACTCATATAGTAACGTAGTTAGTCTGGTTGAAAAAAAGACACAAGTCCATCTAGTTCAACCAACAAAAGGGGAAAAAACTATGCAATCCCATATACACAATCCTATACCCACCGTGGATCCAGAGAAAAGCAAAGCATGATCCAATTTGCTCCAGCAGAGGAAAAAATTCCTTTCTGATCCCCCAATAGGAAACCGGATATTCCCTGGATCAACTTTACCTATAAATGTTAGTATCCAGTTATATTATGTACATTTAGGAAAGAATCCAGACCTTTTTTAAAGCAAACTACTGAGCTGGTAACAACAAAGCCTGGGGAATGCGCAGGAAAAAACCAAAGCCTACTTACCACCAGCTCGCAGACAACCGAATAAACCTGTCTAACAGTATGTGTTAAAAACAGGGGTTTAGTCCCATGCATTTGCAAACGCATGCGTGAGCCACAGAGCCACGTCACGGCACCCTGGTATCTGTGGTCCTAACACTAAAATATGAGTGTCCCCACAGTGGAGGCACGTGCATTCTGATGGATAAATGAAGGCAGGTGGACTGAAGGGGAGCCCACCCCTTTCCTAAAGGTACAGGAGCACACCAAACACCCAGCAAATAGCACATCACAGGTTCCTCCATCACATCAGAGGTCCTCTCATAATATCAGAGCCCCCCTATACATCATGCTCCACACTTCACTTTGCAGGCCTCCCGTCATGCCAAAGGTGCCACCGTCACATCAGAGTTTCCCCTTTATATCATGGGCTCCCCATCACATCAGAGTCGCTCCTATAAATTAGTGGCCACCTACACATGAGTCCCCCATCACATCAGAGTCCACCCTTCACATCAGAGTCCCTGCCATCACACAGACCCCTCTTCACATCAAAGCCCTACCTTTTGGCTCCAGCAGTGCAGCAGAAGGTAGGAGGGAGGTCTGGAGGATGCAGACTTTTTTCTTCTCCTGAATGCTGGGGGTGACCCTGTGCCATGCTGTGGGCAATGCGCCACCATCATCATAACAATTAAAGACACCCAACAATTAAAGATGCGTGTCCTGGCCTTAGAGCATCATTGGTTGTTATGTTGTCCGCTTACACCATGGCAACTCATATAGTAACGTAGTTAGTCTGGTTGAAAAAAAGACACAAGTCCATCTAGTTCAACCAACAAAAGGGGAAAAAAACTATGCAATCCCATATACACAATCCTATACCCACCGTGGATCCAGAGAAAAGCAAAGCATGATCCAATTTGCTCCAGCAGAGGAAAAAATTCCTTCCTTATCCCCCAACAGGAAATCGGGTATTCCCTGGATCAACTTTACCTATAAATGTTAGAATTCAGTAATATTATGTACATTTAGGAAAGAATCCAGACCTTTTTTAAAGCAAACTACTGAGCTGGTCAAAACTATCTCTTGAGGGAGTCTATTCCACATTTTCACAGCTCTTACTGTGAAGAAACCTTTCTATATTTGCAGATTAATTTCCTCCAGACGTAAAGACTGCCTGTTGTCCTCTGTGATGACCTAAAGTGAATAACTCAACACAAAGTTCACTATATGAACCACTTATGTATGTATACATGTTGGTTATATTCTCCCTTCAGTCTCCTCTTCTCAAGAGAGAATAAATTCAGTTCCTCTAATCTTTCCTCATAGCTGAGCTCCTCTATGCCTCCTATCAGTTTGGATATCCTTCTCTGCATTTTGTCCAGTTTTGCAATATCCTTTTTGTGAACTGGTGCCCAAAACTGAACTGCATATTCCAGATAAGGTCTTACTAATGATTTGTACAGAGGCAAAATGATCTCTCTCTCTCTTGAGTCTATACCTCTCTTAATACAAGAAATTACTTTGCTTGCTTTGGAAATCGCAGCTTTGCATTGCATTCTATTATTAAGCTTATGATCTACCAGAACACCCAGATCCTTCTCCACCATTGATTCCCCCAGTTGTACTCCCCCTAGTATGTATGATACATGCATATTCTTAACCCTCAAGTGCATAACTTTACATTTATTAACATTAAACCTCATCTGCCACATAGTTGCTCAATTAAACAGTGCATTGAGCTTGGCTTGTAAATTGGAGACATCCTGTAAGAACGTTATTCCACTACATAGCTTGGTGTCATCTGCAAAGACCTGAAATTATACTTTTATTCCCAGACCCTATATCATTTATAAAGATATTAAAAAGTAAGGGTCCCAACACTGAACCTTGGGGTACATCACTAATAACCTTAGACCATTCAGAGTATGAATCATTAACCACTACTCTCTGAATTTAGTCTTTTAGCCAGTTTTCTATCCATTTGCAAACTGATTTTTTCAAGCCCGTAGACTTTACCTTACACCAGGGGTTCCCAACCAGTGGCCCAGGGGCCAGATGTGGTCCACGGAGCCCTCTGATGTGGCCCGCAACCTCCTGCTCTGGGGTGGCTGGTTGGCAAGCCCAGATTGCGGGTTGCCAGTGGCCATCTTAGAGCATAAGTATTGTGAATGAAGGTGGCGGTAGAGGACACAAGCGGCTGCGGAGCAGAGAGGCATAAGCCACTGCTTCCTGTAAAGTGCCACTTCCTGTCACAGGTGGAATGTTAGCAAATGCCTGGGACAGCAACTGTCTGTGATACCTGAATGGAAGACTGTTATTAAAGGTAAGATTATTACTAAAAACACAGTGCATATATGGGCATATCCAGGGCTGGACTGAGACAAAAATTTGGCCCTGGACTTCCTCATGACTGGCCCACTTTAGTTTTGAGTGTCCCCAACAGCGTCCTCCTTACATCAGGGTGTCCCCAACAGCGTCCCCCTTACATTAGAGTGTCCCCAACAGCGTCCCCCTTACATCAGAGTGTTCCCAACAGCGTCCCCCTTACATCAGAGTGTCCCCAACAGCGTCCCCCTTACATCATAGTGTCCCCAACAGCATCCCCCTTACATCATAGTGTCCCCAACAGCGTCCCCCTTACATCATAGTGTCCCCAACAGCGTCCCCCTTACATCAGAGTGTCCCCAACAGCGTCCCCCTTACATCATAGTGTCTCCAACAGCGTCCCCCTTACATCATAGTGTCCCCAACAGCGTCCCCCTTACATCAGAGTGTCCCCAACAGCGTCCCCCTTACATCAGAGTGTCCCCAACAGCGTCCCCCTTACATCAGAGTGTCCCCAACAGCATCCCCCTTACATCAGAGTGTCCCCAACAGCTTCCCCCTTACATCATAGTGTCCCCAACAGCATCCTCCTTACATCATAGTGTCCCCAACAGCGTCCCCCTTACATCAGAGTGTCCCCAACAGCGTCCCCCTTACATCAGAGTGTCCCCAACAGCGTCCCCCTTACATCAGAGTGTCCCCAACAGCGTCCCCCTTACATTATAGTGTCCCCAACAGCGTCCCCCTTACATCAGAGTGTCCCCAACAGCGTCCCCCTTACATCAGAGTGTCCCCAACAGCGTCCCCCTTACATCATAGTGTCCCCAACAGCGTCCCCCTTACATCATAGTGTCCCCAACAGCGTCCCCCTTACATCAGAGTGTCCCCAACAGCGTCCCCCTTACATCAGAGTGTCCCCAACAGCGTCCCCCTTACATCAGAGTGTCCCCAACAGCGTCCCCCTTACATCAGAGTGTCCCCAACAGCTTCCCCCTTACATCATAGTGTCCCCAACAGCGTCCCCCTTACATCAGAGTGTCCCCAACAGCGTCCCCCTTACATCAGAGTGTCCCCAACAGCGTCCCCCTTACATCAGAGTGTCCCCAACAGCGTCCCCCTTACATCAGAGTGTCCCCAACAGCGTCCCCCTTACATCAGAGTGTCCCCAACAGCGTCCCCTTCACATCAGAGTCCTCACCAGCATCCCCCTTACATCAGAGTGTCCCCAACAGCATCCCCCTTACATCAGAGTGTCCCCAACAGCGTCCCCCTTACATCAGAGTGTCCCCAACAGAAGCCCACTTCACATCAGTGTGTCCCCATCAGAAGCCCTTCACATCAGAGCTCCCGTCAGAAGCCCTTCACATCAGAGCCCCCATCAGCAGTCCCCTTCACATCAGAGTGTCCTCCCCCTCCCACATGTACTCACAGTTTTGAAGGCAGCTTCTCGTTCCTCTCTCCAGTCATGTGATAACAAGTGATAAGGGGAGAGAGGAAGGAAAGTCTGCCGTTGGTCTATCTCCCCCTGCAGGCTGGAGGGAGCATAACGCCTAATGCTCTCTCCAGCATATGACGGAAGCAGCTCCTCCTGACAGGAGTGACTGCAATCACTCACTGTCAGAGAGGAGCGGCTCCAGGACCGCATCTGACTGGCCCACTGAGCCATCGGCCCACCGGGAATCTCCCATTAGTCCCGATGGCCAGTACATGCCTGGGCATATCTGTCCTGCAGTGGTTACTGGGCTGCTTTCAAACTGATTTGTAGGTGCAGCACAGTTGACTTCTGGTATTACCTGTGCATTTGGTTTGCTTTCAGCTATATCTGCAGGATGTAATAGACGTCTATGGCAAAGTGTGGCTAACCCGCAGGAAAGCCACATGTGCACTGTGCTACGGTAAACCCCAGCACATCAGCTTAAAAGCAGCCTTAGGCCCCTTTCACACAATCGGTCTGACCCAATTTGACCCTCTATTCACCTCTATGGAGCAGCAGATGTAAACAGACTTGTGTCCTTTTACACCTGCCTACCTCAAACCTGAACAGAAGGGGACCTGTCCCCTTCCGTCTGAGCAGATCGGATCAGAGGGCCCATAGAGTAGAGTGGACTGTGTCCTTGCCCGCTCTGCATATGCAGAGTCCGCTCATTGTGGCCCGCGACCGGTTACCAAGTCGCTTAAGTGGTCCTTGCTTTTCAAACGGTTGGGTACCTCTGCCTTACACATTATCCGTGTGTGGGGAACTGTGTCAAAAGCTTTTCAAAATCAAGTATACCACATCCACAGCCACCCCTCTGTCCAAGGTTTTTCTTACTTTTTCATAAAAGAAACCATGTTTGTTTGACTTCTGTCTTTCATGAATCTATGATGTCTTTTGCTTAAAATATTTTTTTCCAGCAAGAACTTATCTATGTGTTTTTTTATTAAACTATCCAGTATCTTCCCAACTATAGAAGTTAAACTAAGGCTCCATGCACACTGGCTTAAAAATCGCTGCTACTACAAGACTTTTGTGTTTTGCCTGTAGAAGCAGCTAAATGTTATCCTATGTGTCCATGTACATTAGAACGATTACAGGCATATTTTAAGCTTAAGGTTTAGAGGCAAGGAAAAAAACCTTCAGGTTTGCGTTCCTGATTGGAGCTTTCTGGCAACACAAAACTCTCCTAAACTCACGTAAACTATGTGCAAAAAACGCTCTATATGAGCGTTTTCTTCTGCCAGTGTGCATGGAGCCTAACAGGTCTATAGTTATTTGGTAAAGACTTTGATCCCTTTTTAAATATAGGCACCACATTGGCCTTACACCAATCCAGTGGTACTATTCCAGTCATTAAAGAGTCCCCAAAAATTTAGAAACAATGGCTTTGAAATGACAGAGCTCAACTCTTTTAGGATCCGTGGGTGTATGCCATCTGGTCCAGGTGCTTTATCCACCATTATTCTGTCTAAATATTTCTGGACCATATCAATTTTGAGCCATTGTGCCATGAGCTCCCCCATGCCCCTTTATATACACAGGGCTGAAGAAAGTATTTAATAAATAAATTTCCCTTCTCTTTGTCCGCAGTCACCCACTCCAGATTATTTTGTAAATATGCTCAGACCTGCCCTTTTTACTATTAATATATTTGAAGAATTTTTGGGGGTTTGTCCTTTTGAAATCTTTTGAAATCTATCATTCATTTAGAATTTTTGCAGCCTTGATTCCCGTTTTTACATATTCTGTTATATTCTTTGTGAAATTTAAATGATGATAGTGTTCCCTCATTTTTATATTTTTTAAAAGCTCTTTTCTTATTATTTACTATTTATGCTGATCCAGGGTAAACGGTCCCATGCTTGCAGCACTTTCGGAGAACGCAGAGGGCAACCCAGGGTTCTGCAACACCCTGGTTGAAAAACAGTGCTGTAGGCATCCCACAACCAAATATTACAATGAAAAAAGACAGTCGCTTCCAGCGCTAAGGGCTTTTCTAAAGTGAAGGGCAACAGGGACATCAGTATCCCAAGACTGGGTGGATGCTGCCTTCCTCAGATGGGGTGAGCCGATGGAAACTAAAAAAGACAAAAATGGAAGGCGCACACACCTAGTGCATTACCAATGACAATTAATAAATAATAAAATTCATAAAGGTGGGTACTCACAAACAGCAACTCTTATAAGCCATAAAATCACACAGTGTGGAATCATGTGGTATATACCATCACGGGGTAAAAGCTTATACCCCATGATGGTATATAGCACATGATTCTGCACTGTGTGACTGATTTTATGGCTTATAAGAGTTGCTGTTTGTGAGTACTCACCCTTTATGAATTTTATAATTTATTAAATGTCATTGGTAATGCACTAGGTGTGCGCACCTTCCATTTTTGTCTTTTTAAAGCGGAGGTTCGCTGAAAAAAAATATTAAAAGCCAGCAGCCACAAGTACTGCAGCTGCTGACTTTTAATATATGGGCACTTACCTGTCCAGGGAGCCCGCGATGTCGGCAGCCGAAGCCGATCCGTCCTTCGGCTCTCGGCTGCTGCCGCCGCCATCCTCTCAGGTCCCTGCTTTGTTCTGGGACCTGGGGGGAGGACGGGGTAGGCGCCGGAAGTGGCATAGGTCACCGCAAGCGCCGCGGTGATCTATGCCAGGAAGTGGGAGCAAATACCTGTATTAGACAGGTATCTGCTCCCTCCTCCCCCCTGAAAGGTGCCAAATGTGACACCGGAGAGGGGGGGAGGAATCCAAAAATTGGAAGTTCCATTTTTGGGTGGAACTCCACTTTAAATATTGCATTGAGGTCACAACTAACGACAGCAGGTCAATATGCCACAAATCATTACAATAAATGGGCAGCAAACAAGAAATCAATACAATAAGGGGGCAACAAATTGGCAATCATTACAAATAGTGGCCAACAAATAGGCATTCAATAAAAGAAGGTTAGCAACAAACAACCATTTGTTATAATAGCGGGCAATATACAAACAATTGTTTAAACAAGGGGGCTACCAATGGCTATTGTGACAAAAGGACAACAAAGAGCCGGTCATCACAAGAAGGGGGCAACAAATGACCAATCATTACAATAACAGAGCAATATACTTACAATCATTACAATAAGGGGGCAACAAACAGCAAGGGGGGCAACAAATGGTCAAGCTTTACAATAGGTGAGAGACAAATTGGCAATTACAATAAGGGGCAATACTATCAATTGTTACAAAAAGTTGCAAAAAACAGTCAGTTCTAATAAGCAGGTCAGGGTGGATTGGCAGTGGGAAGGAAGGGGGGGGGGGGGGGGGGTTCCAGAAACACTGCCATGGTGTCAGCAGCATTGCAGATTGTATTTAAGTATTTGGGGTGGAATTTTGGAAGGTGGTTAATATGGTATGATTAGTATGCTGTGGCCTTTACAACTTTTCTGTCTTAGGGATCTAGTGTGCTAGAATGGGAATACCCAGCCACACTTTCAAATGTCTGAGGAAATGGTGTTTCGAGAATATAAGATTACCTCCAGGTAGGGGTTCTCTTCCCTGCACTGTTTCCCACGCTAGCATTTCAATTTTCAGTTTTGAGTGACCCTTTAACGTTGAAAAGGAAGAGATAATCGCAGTTCCTCATGATCACGCTGACAGTTTTAAATAATCATCCCATTATTCCCGCAAACAGCGTTTTCCCACAGCGCTGGTCCTGCCAATGCCGCTAACTGTTTTGGGACTGTGAAATTGGGCATAAAAATTTTTATTGCACGTGTAAGGGAAGATAATGTGTAAACACCGAGCCGGGGAGAAAATTGCATTTTATCGATCACTTTCACCTTGGCGATTCAAGACAAATAAAAAAAAAAAAAAAAAATAGAAAGATATATTTGAGGATTTAATGTTAAAGATCAGATACAAATATGTGCTACGCTGCAACCGGCAATACGGGAGATAAGTGATTTGTGCAGACAGAACATCACATAAGTGGACAGCTGCTTGCTGGAAGGGATGTGAACAGAATCGTCAGCACAATCTGTTATAACAAGACACAGGTGGAGGAAATAGGACTGAACCGTCTGGGTTAAGATACCCTGATTCTAGACAAATACACTTCTTATACAGTCAGTGGCCAAGAAAAACCCAGAAACCCAGAACCTTCTGCAGAACCCTACACTTGTGCAATGAGCTCAGTATAGACGTGAAACAGCAACTCCTTCTCTATACTGTGGTGGTGGATGAAGACCGCCATAAAGAATAGTCTGAATATTTCCGGTTGTTTGAAAAAAAAAACATGGCTACAATGTGTTTCAGGGTTATATTCCTCCTTCATGGATAAAATTTGGTGGCAAATTGACCTAAAGCTGAAGGTAAGGTATGGCAAGTTTGGACCAATGTAACTATACATATACCATACCTGTGGGGTCCCTAAGAAAGCTGGAATTCACTTTAGTAGGCACCACTACTCCAATGACCTCTACTAGCTTACAGGTCCTGTGCCAAGAGACTGCCCTGCTGCTTACTGAACTCAGGAGGTCACTCTCTCAGCATGAGTGCCACTCAGAGAACACTTTCCATTTTCTCAATGTATGCGAAGTGTTCTCTAATTGGACAAAGTGGAGATTGTGAAGTCACTGCCCCACCTTGACCAACCAGAGAATGCGTTGCATTCATTGAGAAAAGAGAAAGTGTTCTCTGAATGGCACTGAGTGAGTGACCTCCTGTGTTCACAATGCAGTAGGGCAGCCTCTCAGCACAGGATCTTGAAGCTACTGGAGATCAATGGAGTAGCAATGCCTACTGCAGTGATTTAGAATTTTAACGGGGATCCCACAGGTGTGGCACATACATAGGATGGACCAATGTAACTATGTGAAAATGATCATACGTGGAATTCTTCTTTAAAATTGCTGCTTGGTGTGCAATTCAGTGTGAGATAGAGATGAGCAGTGGCAGCCCGTCCATTAGGGGTGCCTGGGCGCTGCCCCCTCTCTCCAGGCCACTCCCTATATGCAATGGATAGATTGATGCATAGCGTCAATCTATCTACGGCCACCGCTGCCACCCCCGATTCATGCATCCGGTCCCTTTCAGGGCACCTGGCCCATGAATTACAGCAGCCAGGTTTTTTTTTTTGAAGCACCCGATTAGAGCCAGAGGCTCTAATAGGCTTCAAAATAGGGTGGGCTCGGGTCTCAGAGAATGCGACCGGAGCCCACCCAGGTGTGTTACAACAGCGAATGATTATTCGCTGTTGTAACACTGATCCTCAATCCGGCCAATCAGAAGTGGGTGTGAGACCCTTTATCCGATTGGCCGAAAAGAGAAGCAAGGAAACGGAAGCCACCATCGTCGTCATGACCCGTGGAGAGCAGGAGAATGGGAGGCCGACGAGCAGGGGAAGCAGCCGGTGATGGGGTAAATGCCACCGACAGACCGACTGATGGAAGAGGGGGGGGGGTCATGCTGTTTGCCGCCCCCCGAGAAACAATTTCCACCGGCCGCCACTGGAGATGAGATACCATGAATGTGTGGAGCTGGTAATTCTTGAAATACAACCGAGAGAGGAAAGCAACAGCTCTGTCACTCTAGGTCCCCGATCGCTCTCTCAAGTAGACTTGCAAACCAAACAGCAAGTCAATGTGACACCAGATTCTAGCCCTGAAGAAAGGCGTAATGTGTTGGATGTATTTATACACAGTTAACCACTTCATGACGAAGTGTAAAACTTGACGCCTGAACACAGTTTTGCAGACATGTGTTAGTAAAACTGTACATATCATCACAACTGCTTAGTGTAGTCAGATGTGTAGCGGTGGTAGATTTACAATCTACCGCAGGTTAGGTAAATTTAGTAAATTGTGTGTTAGGAAGGTTAAAAGTTCACCTCTGTTCCAGCTTGGCTGACGTTGTGTGTGCTTCCGTGCTGACCGGTGGGTGTCGCTGTTGCTACTGGTCAGTGTTGGAGGGGCAACGTGTCGAAGTGTATAGATGCTCCTCTGTCTCGGAGACAAGCTCGGTGGAGGTGGTCCTCCTAGTTGCATTCTGGGAAGAGGGTATTTATGGGACAGACGCCATGTTCTATGTTTTTTTTTTACAGCCACCTGCTGGCCCTCCTGGCCGACAGGTATGCGTTAAGGAGCTACCTCGTGGTCCTCCGATCGGGAGGCCCACAATGCTACGGCGCAGGGGTGGGTCCAGAGGCTTGTCTGGGGCCTACCACCACAGCCGAGGAATGGTCCTGAGCTGTCGGTCCTGTGTGACAAAGCTGGGCAGCCGAGGACCCATCTTGGAGAGATCACGCAGCGTGCTGGTCTATAGAGGGGCCTGGTGGCTCGGTTGTAAGACGTATCCAAAAGAAGTAACCATACAGCATAGTGTTGCCGGTTCAGCTTAAAGGTTCAGGCACTGTGACTGACTGTTCACTGCAGAAAATCTGATACATCTTGTGGCAGAAGATTGTGCGGATTTACCCCCCAAAACTAGTCAGTGGCAGAGACTTTTGATTCGTGCTGCATACTGGCTGCTAGACCGGTGAGAGAGGCCTATCCAGACGAGCAAGGAGTGTGTCCCATGAGGGGAATGCATTCTACATAATTATCTGAATTCTACCGGGACATTTGTCGCTAAGATTTTGCAAGAAGATATTTGAGTTTCTCTTGAAAGTTTCCTTTTCCGCCTCTTTCCTGCTACTTCCTAAAGTTTATTCAGTAAAGCATTGAAAACGTACTCCAGTGTTGGTGCGTGTGTCATTCAGAAGTAAACTCAACAGAACCCCTAGACCGGTGCAACCAAGGGAAGCAAGGTGAAGGTAACAGACCCGCTTAAACCGGCAGCTCCACCGTGAGTATTGCTACAGATGGATTATATGTTGTTTTGTTTTGTTCTTTAATTAAAAATTGGGCTTTCATTTGGTAGTAAATGGTAATGTATATCTCCTAATTTATTTATTTATTTATTTTAATTATCAAAGAAAAACTGGCCCATAATAGTAAAAAAAAAAAAAAAAACATGTTTTAAGCTATATATTTCTTGCTATTACCATAGCCTACTGTGACTGACCCTGTACTCAAGAGGAGTATAAGCTTTCCTTGTCCGGTACCAGCACGATCCAAGACCCCTTAGCCCACCTATTCACTTGTTGAGACATCAGTGTAGGGTGGAAGACTGTGTATTCAAACAAAGGCACAAAGAGATATACACTCAGGGGACAATTCCCCTTCTTTGCATAATGACACAGGGTGGGGTAAACTACATTCAGTAACAAGAGACACACAGACAGCCTTTAGGAAGGGCTGCAGGAGAAATCCCGCCTCCCCTCTAGCAGCTAATCCACATACACATATACATCCCATAAAAGGTTGCTCCCAAGGCAGACAGAAACAATAGAACAATAGAACAATGGGATACAGCCACTTAACAATAAACAAATAACACCCCCCCAGCTCAAACTATCTAGCAATGGTCCATGAGACACCCCTACAATATTCTAGCTGTCTGAAAGGTAGAGTTATTTATCTTCATATATTTCTTGAGGGATATTGTTTATAAATATTACTGTCTCAAGTAAAAAAAACTCTTCATTCTTTCAACTCAAACCACATATATAAGCCCCAGGATAACAGGGGTAACACTAAATTCTAAATCCGGTGTGGTTGTACTGGGAGTCTGGTTAGTGCAGACCCGACTGGGGTCCTCGCTCACCCGGTACCCCTAATAGACACAGGGTAACTTACACATAGGAGGGGCCTGGTGAGCTGAACAAGGAGTTTGCCAACCTCTCTAAGGTAAGCTGGGTTCCACAGGCCCCCCGCCCAAAGTGTCTCCCATCACATATCTCCCCTTTCGGCAGGAGACTAACACAGGAGGAAACCCCAAAAGGATTGACTTTGAAGTTAGTCCCTAGTTCCAGTCCCCCAATGCCTGTACCCACACAATACCACAAAAAATTGTCCCAAACAGAGCATTACTCACCCAGCCAACCTCTGCTTCTCTCGTAGAACATACCCGCCACTGAGGAGAAATGTGGACTGGCCCTTCTCCCTGGAGTCCTTTCAGCCGCTGGAGAGAAGATAGGGTGGCTGGACTCACTCCGTCATGCTGTTGGGGATCTGGACCGACTGCCCAGCATCCCTGGGGTATACAGATGGAGACTGTAGTCCCATCCACTTTTACTAGATGAAAATCCCCCAGTGCTTGCAGAGCAAGTTTGATATCCTCCTGTCCCAATGCCTTTATCTGTGTTTGTGTCAGTGCTGGGGAGTGACCGTCACCTTCTCCCCCTGGGCCTCTGGAAGTGCCTCAGGTGTGGGACAAAGGTCTTGAACCCTCTGTCTGGTTGTCAGTGCTTCAGCTGGAGAAGTTTCCTGTAACTCCACAGATGGTGCTGGCAGGAAATCCCATGTCCCTGTCAGTGTTGTGGGAGAAAGGCCGACTGCCTCTTCTCTCAGGAAGGCCAAAGCTGCTGTTGGTGCTGAGTAAAGCTCAGTGATGTTCGACCCTGACGCCAGCTCTTTTGCTGGAGGCTCATCAGGTTGTTCTTCCTCAGCAGAAAAGTCTATTAAATCCCCAATCTCTGAAACTGGTGTCTGGGGATAGAGGTTTACCATCTCATGTCTGTAGAACGAAGAAGATATTACTGGTGCTGGGCAGAAGCTAGCAGAGCTCTGCCCTGTTAGCACTTCAGTTGGAATTTCAGTAAATGTTACATCCTTCAACGAAAAGTCAATTAAATCCATACTTTCTGGGGAGTGAGGACGGCTACCTCTTCTCCCAAGCCCTTAAATCTCAAATGGGAAGATGAGCCGGCAACCCTTATCCGGTTGCTGGACAGAAGAATTCCTCCATCCAATCTCGTCCTGTGCAGCAACAGGTTCATCAAGGTCAGTCAACACTTGCTGCATCCGCCATAAGAGCTTGGCTTCCATAGTTGGAAATGGGCAAAGCACAATGTTACTCTGCCCCATTGTCGACACTTCAGCCAAGATTTCAGGACTATAGGCTTGTACTTCCTGATAGTCCCAGGCAAAGGGAGCCCAGCTCTGCTGCTGAGCAGAGTCTAGCAGCTGTCTGTAGGCAATTTCCAGCTCCCATTCCTGAACAGCTAAAAACTCGAAATCTTCTTGTGCCTAGAGCACTTCCGAGACATTCAGTCTTCGGTCTATGGAATCCAGGATTTCCTTTAAACGTCACTCCAGATCACTTTCAAAGTCAGGGTCCTTGGACAGCCTCCAGTACAACAGTTCCAGGCCGCTGTAATCAAAGCCTTTGGTGGGGCAGTCGTACGCTGTCAATGGGCACACTTGGGCTACATACCAACGGACGGCTCTGTAGCTCTCGTCCAACCGCATCTCTGCTCAGGTCAGCCTGCTTAAGTCAGCTGTCCACTCCTTGTTAGGTTGTTCCCCTAATAACAGCACTCGCACTTCATACTGCAACCAGTACCTTGCATGGATGGACACATATACAACCCATAATAGGTTGCTCCAAAGGCAGAAACAATAGAACAATGGGAGGCAGCCACTTAACAATAAACACATAACAACCCCCCCCCACCTCAAACTATCTAGTAATGGTCTATGAGACACTTCTACAATATTCTAGCCGTCTGAAAGGTGGATTTATTTATCTTCATATATTTCTTGAGGGATATTGTTCATAAATATTACTGTCCCATGTAAAAGAACCCCTTCATTCTTTCAACACAAAGCACATATATACAGTAAGCCCCAGGATAACAGGGGTAACGCTACATGCCGAGTCCTGTGTGGTTGTACTGGCAATCTGGTTAGGACAGACCAGACTGGGGTTCTCAGTCACCCTGTGCCCCTCTATAGGGTGACTTACATAAAGGAGGGGCCTGGTGCGCTGAAGAAGGAGTTTCCTGACCTCTTTAAGGTAACCTGGGCTCCACGGGCCCCCCCGCCCACAGTGTCTCACATCACACCTACCACTAAAAAAACAAAACAAAATAAATGTTCCTGCTGCTGGACGATCGCAGTGTTACCACAGTGTTATGTGTATATTATTTGTTGTTTATACTGTGTATAAACTTGTTGTTTATACTATATAGTAGGGTACAGAAACAATATTTATTTATTTATTATTGGTACACATATAGTGCTGTCAATTGATGCAGCACTTTACACATATATAGACAGGAGCCAATTAAGCTTCCAGCATGTTAGTTATATAGTTATATAGTTAGACACAAGTCTATCTAGTTCAAATGAAAAAAAAAAAAAACAGTAATACAATCCCATATAAACAATCCTATACTCACAGTTGATCCAGAGGAAGGTGAAAAACCCCAGCAAAGCAGGATCCAATTTGCTACAGCAGGGGAAAAAAATTCTTCCTGATCCCCCGAGAGGCAAGAGGATATTCCCTGGATCAACTTTACCTATAAATGTTAGTATCCAGTTATATTATGTACACCTAGGAAAGAATCCAGGCCTTTTTTAAAGCAATCCACTGAGCTGGCCAGAACCACCTCTGGAGGGAGTCTATTCCACATTTTCACAACTGATGACCTTAAAGTGGTTGTAAACCCATACAGACCACTTTTTGCTACAGGTAAGCCTATAATAAGGCTTACCTGTAGCTACCCAGGACATCTCCTAAACCTGCACGGTTTAGGAGATATCCCCTGTATTTGCATGTGCCAACGTCATCAGCACATGCGCACTGACACAAACTGAAGCAATGGCACGTATGTTCCGTTGCTTCAGTGAATGTGCCGTTACCGCGTGCATGCGCGGGAGTGACGTCATCGCGGCTCTGCCCAATCACAGCGCCGGAGCCGTGATACCCGGAAGTAACCCCCGGGAGTGTTGTCGCCGGCCGGTGCTGTGTATGGGCACTCAGGTGAGTATTACATAATGAACTAGTATGCTATGCATACTAGCTCATTATGCCTTTGTCTTGCAGGTGTTAGTTTTTTTTTTAAAAGTGGGTTTACAACCACTTTAAAGTGAATAACTCAGCACCAAGTTCACTATATGGGCCACTTATGTTTTTCTACATGTTCTCTCTTCTCAAGAGAGAATAAATTCAGTTCCTCTAATCTTTCCATAGCTGAGCTCCTCCATGCCTTTTATCAGTTTGGTTGTCCTTCTCTGCACTTTCTCCAGTTCCCCGATATCCTTTTTGGGAACTGGTGCCCAAAACTGAACTGCATATTTCAGATGAGGTCTAATAATTTGTACAGGGGCAAAATGATATCTCTCTCTGGAGTCTAAACTTCTGTTAATACAAGAAAGGACTTTGCTCGCTTTGGAAACCGCAGCTTGGCATTGCATTCTATTATTAAGCTTATGATCTACCAGAACACCCAGATCCTTCTCCACCATTGATTTCCCCAGTTGTACTCTCCCTAGTATGTATGATGCATGCATATTCTTAACCCTCCAGTGCATAACTTTACATTTATCAACATTAACCCTCATTTGCCAGAGGTCGGCTTGTACGTTGGAGATACCCTGTAAGGATGTTATTCCACTACATAGCTTGGTGTCATCATCATGTCTTTGGAGTGTGGGATGAAACCGGAGTACCCGGAGGAAACCCACACAGGCATAGTACACATTTTCTTTTTTTCCATCCTACCTAAAACATACTGACACTGATACTAAAAAAAAATTTAAAAAAATGTTTTTTTAATCCTACCTAAAACCCTGACCTTTGACCCCAACCTGTTGACCCTGACCTTTGACTCTGACCCTAATCCCAGACACTGACCTAGATCATCATCTAATCCTGATCTAGCTATTTTTTACCACACACTTTATTTACATGTATCTCCTCTAGCAGCAAGGAAAATAGATACACTGTATATTTTCTCCATTCAAGAGAATAAAAAAAATTACACAGGGACAGGATGCACAGTGACTCATCACTGTAATAGCCAATCAGAAGCTATCACAGTGACCAGGTGATCAGGAACTGGGCCTCCCATTAATACGGGACCCAGAGCCCTGCCTCTGTTCTAGGGGTGCTCTGTACAGTGTGCTCCCAGCACAAACACAAGTACGCATATATGCGGCCCCACTGATAAAGACCCACTTGTGTGAAGTTGCAAATATATGTACAATATGTGTACAGTTGGCAGGAAGAGGCTCATAAAAAAATTGTTTTCAATTGTTCAAAAAAAACAATTTTTAGTAACCATGCATACAAATAGATCCAACACTTTTGCCAAAATCTGGCATCAAATATATTGATTGCTGTTTGGATGGGATATTTGGGTGATGTAGAGCTGTTGCTTTATACTTGGAATGCAACTGAAAGAATAAAGCAACAGCCTCACCTCTCTTAAGATATCCAATCCCCAACTTATGGAATCAGGAACCAAACAGCAATCCTAAAATAACTGGACAGCTGGTTCAACCCTCGAAGAAGAGGTGTTGGCTGTATTTGAAAACACAGTTAATAATAAATTCAAGCTCACTGAAGGGGGGGTGGGGGACGGGGACCGAGGAAATGCTTTCTCTTGCCTGCAGCAGACTGATGACATCATCTCAGCCTAGGCAAAGTCACTGACTGCAGCTCAAGAGCAACATTCTAATGATAAAAGATGGAGCTTGGTGTACAATTATATTGTTGCTGTATATTGTGAATCATTAGGAATTTATTCATACAGACTTGTAAAGTTACTGACAGGTCCATTTTAAAATAAAATATGTCTGGCATTTATTGGCAGCTCTCCTCCTTCTGCCCGTGTGATCGGGACTCTCCAGTCCTTGCCGCCTCCATTATTGTATTTACAAAGATTTAATAGCTCTGTGATAAATGTTCTTCCGCTTGACTCCTGTTCCAAGCCGGGATATTTTAATCCACGCTCTCTCTCTCTCTGTGCTTCGGCGGATCAGCACTTTGTATAAATAAAGCAAAGTGGAGTTCTGACATCTCCCATTTTAAAGCTTCTTTATTGTCATCGCAGCATAAACAGAGAACATCTGTGTTATAGTAACGGTTAAGCGTCCCCTCCGCTCACGACTTCTGCTCACCATTCTTAAAGGGGACCTGTCAGCAATACATACACCCCCAAATATCTGATTTTATTCTTCAGGTTTCTGAAGTATGTTACATTGATTTATGTACGTATAAGAATTTTTTTTTTTTATCTTTTATGTTAGCACTGACGAAGTGGTGGAGATACGGACTCTGAAATGTATTGGCTTTGTATTTGGACTCACATACTGACATCTAAATTCTTCCTCTGCAATTTGAGTGTTTCTGAACCTTGGGCACATGTAATGTGCAGATATTCACTTTTCTGAGCTCAGGCACACCTGGCATCTCAATTCAATGAGAGCAATTCTTACCCCTGTGTGTCTGTACTGTACTGATAAAACAGGGGAGGGGGTTTCTGGATTTTTTCCTATCCTTATGTAAGGAGAAAACAGTAGGAAGCCCCCACCATGTATGCTTGGCATTGTCCAGATCACTAGGCAAGCTGTTGGTGGTGCAGGTATGGAACAGGCCCACTTAAAAATCTCCCCACCCCCCCACCCCCCAGGCAAAGACCCTCATTCACTGGATTATACTAAATGAATTTGTAATAAATGAAATAACAAGAATATATATAACAACTATTGGTATCTCGAAACTCCTTTCAGGCCAGTCAGCAGGAAATTAGAATTTTGATTCACGTTACTCGCTATTTTTCCTCGCCAACACCTATAATTCTACAGATTTTAAGTAGAGAAAGGGGTTCCCATAATGCAGTTTGTGCTTTCCCTTCACTGATCCTACATGAGCTCCAATGTTCATGGGGGGGGGGGGGGTGACCACAGACATACTTTTGTGACTGTAGCTGAAAGAAAAAGAGAACTCTAGTAGTGCCGAGTAGGGATGAGCCCGATGTTCGAGTCAAATGTAAGTTCGTCTCGGACATCGGGTGCTCACCCGTTCACCGAACAGCGAACAATATGCGGCATTTGCGGCAAATTCGAAAGCCGCAGAAATTAAATTCTATGGGACACTAACATGAAAAAACAAAACTTAAAGGCTTATATGCAAGTTATTGTCATAAAAAGTGTTTGGGGACATGGGTCCTGCCCCAGGGGACATGTATCAATGCAAAAAAAAGTTTTAAAAACGGACGTTTTTTCGGGAGCAGTGATTTTAATATTGCTTAAAGTGAAACTAAAAAATGAAATATTCCTTTAAATATCGTGCCTGGGGGGTGTCCTTAGTATGCCTGTAAAGTAACGCATTTTTCCCATGTTTATAACAGTGCCACAGTACAATGACATTTCTAAAGGAAAAAATTTAATTTAAAACTACTCGCGGCTGTAATGTATTGTCGGAAACCCTGCACCCAAATTAAAAAAACGAATTGCGTAGGGGTTGCTCCAAAATCCATACCAGGCCCTTCAGGTCTGGTATGGATATTACGGGGAACCCTGCTCCAAAATTAATAAACAAATAGCATAGGGATCCCCCCCAAAATCCATACCAGGCCCTTCAGGTCTGGTATGGATTTTAAGGGGAACCCCGAGCCAAAATAAAAAAAATGGCGTAGTGGCCCCCCCAAAATCCATACCAGACCCTTATCCGAGCACGCAACCTGGCAGGCCGCAGCAAAAGAGGGAGGATGAGAGAGCTGCCCCCCCCTCCTGAACCGTACCAGGCAACATGCCCTGAACATGGGGAGGATGCTTTGGAGTCCCCCCAAAGCACCTTGTCCCCATGTCGATGGGGACAAGGGCCTCATCCCCACAACCCTTGCTTGGTGGTTGTGGGGGTCTGCGGTCGGGGGGCTTATTGGAATCTGGAAGCCCCCTTTAACAAGGGGACCCCCAGATCCCGGCCCCCCCTATGTGAATGGTACATTTTACCCCTACTCATTCACCCAAAAAAGTGTCAAAATGTTAAAAGAGACAGTAGACAATGTCACGTAACGTCAGAAGGGGGCGGGGTCAGCCATTTATGTCACCGGGTGGCCCCGCCTTCAGCTATATAACAGCTGTCATCGCGAAGAGGCTTCAGTCAGCGGGAGCCTCCCATGGAGGCGGAGTTTTTTCCGTTTTTTTTTCTTTTATTAGGTCGTCAGACGCTGTGATCAAAGATGATTGGACATCGCAGGACAGTTTTTTTATTTATTTTTTAATAAAGGACCTGTCCCAAATTGTCTACTGTAATTTTTAACATTTTGACACTTTTTGGGGGGGAAAGAGTAGGGGTACAATGTACCCGATACCCATTCACATGGGGGGGCGGGATCTGGGGGTCCCCTTGTTAAAGGGGGCTTCCAGATTCTGATAAGCCCCCCGCCCGCAGACCCCCACAACCACCGGGCAAGGGTTGTGGGGATGAGGCCCTTGTCCCCATCAACATGTGGACAAGGTGCTTCGGGGGGGACTCCAAAGCATCCTCCCCATGTTGAGGGCATGTGGCCTGGTACAGTTCAGGAGGAGGGGGCGCTCTCTCGCCCCCCCCTCTTTTCCTGCGGCCTGCCAGGTTGTGTGCTTGGATAAGGGACTGGTATGGATTTTTGGGTGACCCCCAACGCCATTTTTTTAAACATTTTGGCTTGGGGGTTCCCCTTAAAATGCACACCAAACCTGAAGGGCTTGGTATGAATTTTGGGGGGGCCCCTACGCCATTTAAAAAAAATGGCGCAGGGTTCTCCTTAATATCCATACCAGACCTGAAGGGCCTGGTATGGATTTTGGGGGGACCCCCACGCAATTTTTTTTTATTTGGGTGCTGAGTTCCCTTAATATCCATACCAGACCCAAAGAGCCTGGTAGTGGAGGGGGGGGGGGACCCATGCTGTTTGTTCGATGATTTTTACCTATATTGCCGGGACCAGACAATACATTACAACCGCGAGTAGTTTTAAATGACTTTTTTTCTTCAGAAATGTCATTTTGCTGTGGTACTGTTCTAAACACGGGATGCGCTACTTTACAGCCATACTATAGACACCCCCCAAGCACGATATTTCAAGATATTTAAAGATATTTAATTTTTATGGTTTCACTTTAAGCATTATTAACGGCAGTTTTTAAAAAAAAAAATTTGCATTGATACATGTCCCCTGGGGCAGGACCCAGGTCCCCAAACACTTTTTATGACAATAACTTGCATATAAGCCTTTAAAATTAGCACTTTTGATTTTTCATGATCGTGTCCCATAGACTTTAACGGTGTTCGCGTGTTCGAACCAAGTTCTGGTGCGAACCGAACCGGGAGGTGTTCGGCTCATCCCTAGTGCAGAGTATTTCAGGAGAGGAGAATTATATAGAGGAAGGAGAGGTGTCCACCAGTAGAGTAAAGTATTTCAGGAGAGGTGAGTTAGACAAATGAAGGAGCAAAGCTATCAGGAGTTTAGAGTTTGAGACCTTTCAGCAGTGCAGAATATTTAATGAGAGAAGAGTTAAATAGAAGAATGAGCAGAGTCCTACAGCAAATCAGAGTATTTTAAGAGAAAAGAGTCAGATGAAGGAGCAGAGCCCTCCAGCAAAGCAGAGTATTTAAGGAGAGCAGAGTTAGATAAAGGAAGGAGCAGAGTCTTCCAACAGTGCAGTGCATTTCTATAGAGAAAAGAGAGAAATATTTCAGCAGTGTAGTGTATTTTAGACAAGGAGAGTTAAATAGAGGAAGGAGCAGAGTCCTCCAGCAGTGCAGAGTATTTCAGGAGAGGAAAGTTAGAAGAAAGAGCAGAGTTCCCCAGAAGCAGGGGATTCCTGGAGAGCATACTGTATATAGATAGAGGAAGGGACAGAGCAGAATTAAACAGACTGTCACCTGGGATCTGTGGATGAATCTTCTCCAGGTTGCCAGCGATTTTCTAGGTTAATCTGCTCTGCAGTGATTGTTCTGGATGGAGGAATTCAGAGATTCCTTTTAGGCTAAAGATTCTCTGGTGATTTCAGGTATTTCGTCCTGATGGTACTACCCTCCGGGCCGCAATGTCTAACGGCAATCTCCTTTAACAAGATTTTCCTCCTATGTGTATGAGGGTGAGCAACTTTCCCGCAGTTCAGACCAGTGAGGGGACGAAGAACGCATTTGCTTCACTTTTATCATACTTACCCATTAGGGGCTCTAAATTCACAGGAGATTGCAAGATATTTTCTCTCTGAAAATCAAAAATGAATAAAAAAAATATAAACACAAAGATACAATGTTGCAATCTGATCACTGGAGATAAGGAGACTGAGGAAATGCTTCTGGGGCATCAAAAATTAAGGGCCCTATCCAGGAGGAATATTTGACGGATGATAGAGTTAAAGCTCTTTTTGCTTTTTTTACATCTTGTGGTCACCCTAGAAATTTAAAAAAATCCATATCAAAAGAACATGTTGTCAGTTATACAATACCTACAACTGCCTTTGTCAGCAACAAAAAGAAAACTGCAAGAATCCATACACCTTTGTGTAAAGGCTGTGATGGAAACTGCATTCACCAAGGATTAGATCCACACACAGGCTTAGGCGTGCACCCCAGAGGTAAAAACACATGTGTGTGTGTGTGTGTGTGTGTGTGTGTATATATATATATATATATATATATATATATATATATATATATATACATACACACACACACATTATATTGTCAAAAGTATTGGGACGCACATGAACTTTAATGGCATCCCAGTCTAATGCCCCGTACACATGGTCGGACTTTGTTCGGACATTCCGACAACAAAATCCTAGGATTTTTTCCGACGGATGCAGGCTCAAACTTGTCTTGCATACACACGGTCACACAAAGTTGTTGGAAAATCCGATCGTTCTAAACGCGGTGACGTAAAACACGTACGTTGGGACTATAAACGGGGCAGTAGCCAATAGCTTTCATCTCTTTACTTATTCTGAGCATGCGTGGCACTTTGTCCATCGGATTTGTGTACACACGATCGGAATTTCCGACAACGGATTTTGTTGTCGGAAAATTTTATATCCTGCTCTCAAACTTTGTGTGTCGGAAAATCCGATGGAAAATGTGTGATGGAGCCTACACACGGTCAGAATTTCCGACAACAAGGTCCTATCACACATTTTCCATCGGAAAATCCGACCGTGTGTACAGGGCATTAGTCCGTTGGCCCATCCTTTGCAACTGTAACAGCTTCAACTCTTCTGGGAAGGATGTCCACAAGGTTTAGGAGTGTGTCTATGGGAATGTTTGACCATTCCTCCAGAAGAGCATTTGTGAGGTCAGGCACCGATTTTGGACAAGAAGGTCTGGCTCACAGACTCCGATATAATTCATCCCAAAGGTGTTCTACTGGGTTGAGGACAGAACTCTGTGCAGGCCAGTCAGGTTCCTCCACCCCAAACTCGCTCATCCATGTCTTTATGGACCTTGCTTTGTACACTGGTCCAAATCTTGTGGTGGAGGAGGAATTATGGTGTGGGGTTGTTTTTCAGGGGTTTGGCTTGGCCCCTTAGTTCCAGTGAAGGGAACATTCAAGGCGTCAGCATACCAAAACATTTTGAACAATTTCATGCTCTCAAATTTGTGGGAACAGTTTGGGGATGGCCTCTTCCTGTTCCAACATGACTGGGCACCAGTACACAAACCAGGTCTATAAAGACATGGATGAGAGAGTTAGGGGTGGAGGAAAATTTACTTCAAGTGCAATCATTCACATTATAATAGTAACTAAAACATATCAAATTAAGTGTAACAATCCAAAAATGAAAACTCTCAAAGTGCTGTAATTTTAAGAACCTCCCAACTAAAAAGTTGTTGCACTTGAAGTTAGTTTGTATTGCAATTATCTGTAGAGGGGTTTCCACCATCCCTGATAAGTTTCATTTGTTATGTCTTGTTTTCACTTTGATGTGTATTATATGTGAAGTTATGTATCACAGAGACCGATATTGTGTTAATATTGAAGTTTATTGAGATTTCCATACAATAGAGCAGTGATGGCGAACCTTGGCACCCCTGATGTTTTGGAACTACATTTCCCATGATGCTCATGCACTCTGCTCAGTGTAGTTGAGCATCATGGGAATTGTAGTTCCAAAACATCTGGGGTGCCAAGGTTCACCATCATTGCAATAGAGGGTTCCACCATTATTGTTAAGTTATTGATTAGTATGTTAGTGCTGCACTTTATTCTGTTGTGGTATGGGAACACGTAACAGTGCTTAGTGGCAGGCCTTTTACTGACACTTTTTTTAATTTTACCTCCAGCAGTTTATTGTAAATAGTAGTGTGGTGATTACCTATTATACTAAAGATTGGCATGTGGCATTAATAAACATCGACAGATTTGAGTTGTGCCCCACCAGGCATCCCCCCCATGAACAATGTGCACTGAAGGGCACTGATGGGCAGCACTGATAGGTGGCACCGTTTAGCACTGATAGGCAGCACTGATTGGCAGCACTGATAGCAGCACTGATAGCAGCACTGATTGGCACTGATAGCAGTACTGATGGGCAGCAATGGTTGGCGATGATAGCAGCAATGATGGGCACTGATTGACACTGATAGTGGCACTTATTGGCAGCACTGATTGACACTGATAGCAGCATGATTGGCAGCATTGATTGGCACTGATGGGCACTGATTGGCAGCACTGATAGGCAGCATTGATGGGCACTGATAGGCAACACTGATGGGCACTGATTGCCAGCATTGATTGGCACTGATGGGCAGCACTGATTGGCACTGATAGCGGCACTAATTAGCACTGATTGTGACACTGAGAGCGGCACTGATTTAAACTGGCAGCATTGATTGGCACAGATGGGCAGCACTGATTGGCACTGATAGCGGCACTGATTTGCACTGATGGGCAGCATTGATTGGCACTGATGGGCAGCACTGATTGGCACTGATGGGTGGCACTGATAGTGGGACTGATGGGCACCGACTGGCAGCGTTGATTGGCACTGATTGTGGCACTGATGGGCAGCACTGATTGCGGCATTGATTGGCACTGATCGTGGCACTTTTTGCGGCACTGATTAGCAGCATTGATTGGCACTAATTGCGGCACTGATGGGCACTGAATGGCAGCATTGATTGGCACTGATAGCGGCACTGACAGAGACGATTGTGAGGCGAGAGCTGCTCAGTGTGTGAAGCTGTCAGCTAACTGCACGCAGGGAGAAGATCAGCTGTCACAATCTGTGGTGATGTCGTGGGGTGGGCGGGACCGAGCAGCTATCAAACACCAGCCAATGATTGGGCTGTACAAGAAAGGGGCCGGAGCCACATACATGTAGCGGCCTGCCCAGACCCCATCCCATTGGCTGGTGTTTGTTGACCTTTCGGTCCCGCCCATCCCCAACATCACCGCTGAGTTGTGACAGCTGGCACACCCCCTGCGCACACCTATGCACACAGGAGTTGCGAAGTTAAAGTGGAACTCCCCCATCCATCCATGTCTCCCTGCTGAAAAATTACCTTAGCTTAGGCATGCAGATAGGAGGGTTTGCTTAGTTGAGAAAGCCCCCCCCCCCACCCAAGACTCCTGGGACATATCACATAATTTGCCTAGGCTTGGAAACCAGGAAGTAACTAAAGGAATGTACAAAAAAAGTTTAAAACAAGAAAATATTATATACTTTCCTATCTATTTGCTAATGCTAGCAGCATGAGGATTAAAAATAGTCAATGTTGATTGAGAGAGTGAGGTTCCACTTTAATCCTACAGCCAGCAGTCTGGTACCTACGTATGCTTCGGTAAGAGCATAATCATGCATCAGTTTTTCAATGGCTATCAAAGCTAACACAGAGGCCAAGTGGTGATGTAAAATCCTTTGATGGAAAAAAAACATTTCTTTATCCAAGTAGTAGTTGGTAGACTGAAGCTAAAAAGGAAAGTTGACAGGAGCAACGAATGGTCTGGAGACAATGGGGAGCTTTATACACAAAATAAGAAGGGAGCTGCAGCACAAGTCTCATCATTCAGCAAAGGGGACCTGTCTTCCAGTCTTAACTGCTTATAGTTTCAAAATGGAGGTTGGCACTCCTGTGACCCAATTTCAGCCAACAGCTGATGTCAGATTGGCAGTCCAGTCACCCAGATGCCTAGACCAGCATCTGGCTCAACCTCTCAGCGATCTGGTGAGCACTCTGGCTCTCTGTTTAGAGTGGAGGGGGAGAACTGAGCAATTAGCGGTGTTTGATCGCTCAGTTCTCACTGCAGAGCTGGCGGGGTACAAATGCAGCATCAGATTGATACTGCATCCATCTACGTGAGTAAAATTTTTTTTTTTTTTAAGGAGTTGAAAAACAAGCCTTCACTGACCTCTGTAGCAGGAGACACAGTGGAGTAATTCATCATCAAAGAAGCACTGAATTAATCCAAGTAATTTTCTCAGAGGTTTAGCTTCCCCTTCCAGGAGTGAACATGCAACTCAGCTGCTTTTGCTCCCCCTTTCCAGCAGTGACTCAGCAACTCAACTCACCCTACTCTTTACTCTTCCTCCCAGCAGTGACTCAATACATACTCATGACATATGTGCTCTGGTGTGAACCTACCCTTATGCCGCGTACACACGATCGGACTTTCTGACAACAAGACAGTGGATTTTTGTTCGAAGGTTGTTGGCTCCAACTTGTCTTGCATACACACGGTCACACAAATGTTGGCCAACAATTACGTGGTGACGTACAAGACGTACGACGAGCCGATAAAAAGGAAGTTCAATAGTCATGTGATATCTCCATTATGAACGCTAGTTTTACCGAGTGCTTCCGGCTCGTACTTGATTCTGAGCCTGTGCGTGGAATTTTGTGCGATGGACTTGTCTACACACGATCGGAAAGTCCGAGAACAAAATTATGTTGGCGGAAAATTTGAGAATCTGCTAGCAAACATTTGTTGGCGGACAGTCCAACAACAAATGTTCGATGGAGCATACACACGGTCGGACTTTCCGCCAACAAGCTCACATCCAACATTTCCCATCAGAAAATCTGATCGTGTGTCAGACTGTGCTAAGCATACAGCTCTGCATGCTGATACGAAATCATCTTACATTCAATAGTTAAAAAAACATTTTTTGCTTTTACTTACAATTAATGTTTTTCCTGGTTGAGTGAAGCATTGGTGATTTAACCCCGGTCTTCACAGATCCATACTGGGAAGGCTACATCACCTGTGCTCTCCTGAGGTGATGTGCACTGTCACATGTTCCAAAAGGAGATGGATTCATCTGCCTTTAGTAAAAATGGCCACAATGAAAGGATGGGGAAGAAAAGAAAAATTAATTATACAAAGAATAAAAAGCTTGCAATTATCTTTAAGTATCTGTAGAATTTCATTATTAGGCCCCTTTCACACGGGACGGATCCATGTTGATCCGCCCCGTTAACATCCGCTGCTCATCGGGGATCGCTCCGTTTTCCCCAGCTGAGCCGGCGGATGACAGGGCGGGATCCGCACACTGTGCAGGGACCGCCCTGTCAGATCTCCGCTCTCCCCTATGGGGGATCGGAGGAACACGGACCGTCTGTCCGTGTTCATCCGATCCGCTCTGCAGACGGATAGAAAAATAGGATTTTCTTCCGTCTGCAGAATCGGACGAGAGCGGAGCCGGACGACATCGGGTGTTAGCGGATGTACATCCGCTGACACCCGCTATCCCATAGGGATGCATGTATGTCCGTATTTCATCCGAAAACGGATGGATGAAATACGGACATACGGTCCGCACGTGTGAAAGGGGCCTTAAACATTTCTAAAGGTGGCTTTGTTTTCATTTTTAAGGTAACGGTGGACTTCCTCTTGGGCTAGTTTACACTTGCTTCAAAACAAGGCTTCAGCCACACTTTGTTAAAGCTCTCTGAACGTCAGTCAAAGCTCCTGTCACTAAATAAAATGATTAGCTTACAGTCCTGTTTACAGCTGCTTTTGCTTGGTGCTTCGATGAGGCTTCGATAAGGCTTCAGTGGGGCTTCAATGAGGCTTTGATGAGGTTTTGATGAGACTTCGATGGGGCATCAGTGGGGCTTCGGTGGAGCTTCGGTGAGGCTTCGTGGGGCTTTGATGAAACTTCGGTGGGGCTTCAAGCAAGCTTTACCATAGACTTCTATGGAGGCTTTGAAGACGATTTGAAGCACCACTGAAGCTACATGGGGTATAATTTTTGAAGCAAAGCCGAAGCAAAGCAAAGCAAAAGAAAGGCGTAAACAGAACTGTAAGCTAACCATTTTATTTAGTGACAAGAGCTTTAACAAATCCTGTCTGAAGCCTTGTTGAAGCTTTGTTGAAAGCCTTGTTGAAGCTAAAGCAAGTGTAAATAAGCCCTAAATGCCTATAACCTGACCATAAGTTCAGCAATGGGTGAAATAAATAGGGTGTTTGCTCACCTGCAGAACCTTAGGCTACAGCAGAAAGTGATACATTTAGCAGCAGTATTCACATTATTGACATGACATGTTAAAAACAAAACATGGTGTTTTGGTCTGCTAAATGTGGATACCAACTTAGGCTGGTTGCTAGGAAGCCAGTGGCCGCAAGCTTCCTAACAACCAGTGACGCATAATTGCCTGGCCTATTAGGTTGCTATGCCAGGGATTCAACGCTGACCGCTGCATGTAAACAAAGGAATGGGGATGGTGGCTGACATCACTGACAAAATGGCCATGTTTGTTCATAGCCATATTTAGTCATCTACCATGGCTATTTTGGTCTTTGACTTCAGCCACCATCTCTGCCCCTTAGTTTACAAGCCAGCTATCAGCTGAGAATCCGCCATTTAACAAGGAGTAGCGCCAGTAGCTGACATGTCCCTTGGGGGGAGTCTGCAGGCATCATTCATCTTGGTTGACATGGCTCTGCATCACTGGATGAAGTCATTAACAAAGGAAATATGGACTTTAGAGGCACATCTGTGGCACTGAAATACAAAATGAACTTTTATTAATCTTTAAAATTCACATTATTGACATGACATGTTAAAAACAAAACATGGTGTTTGGTCTAAACGACGCTCACACCACCTAACACAACCAACTATTACCACAGTGGAACAGATCGATCAATAATGATTCAAAATGGGATGATGTCAAATGGAAGGAGCCGCTGGTTAGTGGTAGAGATATAGTGAAGACAACTCTACATGTTACGCGCCCTTAAGCGCTTCTTCAGGAGCTTGCAGTGATGCATAGTAAGATCAAAAAAACCCAAAGAGAGGGTTAACGCTGCGCTAAAACAGTGTAAAATGATATGTGAAGTGTAAAAGCTGCCAGCACTAAAAGTCCAATACTAAACTCCAAAACACCAAACAATAAAAAATATGTGCAGCGCTAAAACTAAATGAATTAATAAAATGTGCTAAAAATCATACAAAAGTGATTAATCCACCACACAATGTATTAAGAGAAACACAACAGGTCTCCTATAGAAGATAGAGACAAATGTCACAACATATGTCATATGTGAAAAAAAATTAATATAAAGCATAAAAAAATGTGATCCCAAAAATTATACCAAAAAAAAGTCCATAAGTGAAGTGGGTAGATGATCAAAATAAATTCTGAAGAGATGTGACACAGGTGAATCCAGCATCCACAGTGACTTGCACCCAAGTGAGGTATGAGGCTCCTTACCAGCTCAAGATGACCACCATAACAGTGGTCCCACCAGGCATTTGGGAAATTAACAGGTCACCCACAAACCTATGCCGATCTTTCCAGTATGTAGAACTGTTAGGTGACTGAAATAATGAGAATGGCTTCTCTTGTATCTACAGCCCAGGCCCCACTGAAGGTGGTAGCAGATGGTGCTGAGGGATAGGAGGAACACAAGTGACAGCAGGTGTTGATAGCAGAACTTGCAGCAGGAGATGCAGGCTTGAGACAGGCAGGACATCAGGCCAGGATCAGATGTGGTGCACGCTGGACCAGCCAAGGCTAAAGGGGCACTCCGCATGTACTGCAAAAGTTCTGGAAGCCAGTGTCTTTGGATGCTCTCAGCAGGCTTTTGGCAGGAACACACTCTTGTTTCTGTTCTGAACAGAACTTTTTTCATTGTCCTACTTCCGGCATGACTGGGTTTTGATGCATAGTATACGAAACAATATACGCAGGCAAACCTGCAATCAGCGGTTTCTCATGCCTTAAGCAATATAGAGCGAAGGGTCCTTATAATTTGTGTGGGACGGGGGTAATAACCATGTCCTCAACAGCAAAACTAGGGAACTTTGAACCAGGAACTAGTACCATAAACATGGAAAGGGAAAGCCCAATATGGCTATTCCTATGTAAAGTCCCCTTTAAGTGTAGGGGGCCAGTAGAGCTCCAACAGTGTTAAGGCCAGAGCCAGTAAATATAATGAATACCCACCGTCCTTATCTCTCCAGACAGAGTGAATCTGTCTGAAGAGATACGGACGGTGGGTATTCGTTACATTTACTGGCTTAAAAAATTAAAAACCAGCAGCTACAAATACTGTTTAATAATAATAATAGTAAAGAGTAAACAGAGCAACGTAGTCAATACATAGCCAGAGTTTGGTAATCGGGACGGATAGTCAGACATGCCAGGACGTCGGGGAGCCAGAGATCAGCGTACTTCAGGACAGGCCAGGAAATCAGGAAACCAGAAAATCAGCATAGTGGAACAGCAAGCAGGATCAGGAACCAGAAGGGACGTCAGCCAAGCAAATCTTCAACAAGTGCACAGGAGAGAGTCCTTGGATATGATGACCAAGGCGAAGGCAGAGAGGGACTGAACTGAACAGCCTAAGTAACCAGCAGGACTGATGAACAGGATATTATCATCAGGTAAGTCACTGTGGAAAAGATTGGAGCTGGCAATTAACCAACAGCTGAGTGGCCTGCTCTAAAAAGGTAGTGATCATGGGTGCAATGTTTTACAGGCTTCAGAGTAAAAAAATTAAATAAATGCACATTATTTTTTTTTTTTTTTTATCAAAGATGAACTTATTATTTAAAGTGTTACTAAACCCACAACAGTAAAATCAGTCTATATATGCAGTAAAGCATGCTTGTTACACTCACTGTTGAACGTAAGGGGTTAGTCCTCTGCATTGTTTAAAAAGGCTGTTTCATCCTGTCTTCTCTGATCCTCCCCTTCTTTCACAGTCCCCAATCCATCTCCTGATTGAACAGAGCCTTGGGGGCACTCTGCACATGCTCAGTTTGGTGTGTATTGTTAGAGAGTTTTTTTTTTTTTCTTGGGAGGGTGCATATGATCGGCACAGGGCCAACCAGCAGTGTCCAGAGAAAGGCCAGGGGTCCTGCAGCTTCATGGGACAGTCAGAGTAGAATGAAAACTCCTCCTACAAGCTTTAACCAGTGCTCAGGCGGACATTGATAGAAGTCACAAGACTGCTATATGGTAAACTGCTGATGAGAAAAGATATTTAGCAGTTTATATTTACTAAAATGATTACATGTTCTGCGTAACTGTGGGGGACCAGATATAGTGAATGCAGCATCCTGGGTTTAGTAACGCTTTAAATGTCCCCCCCCCAATAAAAAAAGAACCCAACTGTAGAGCTGGAAATCTATAGACTGTATTGGTGGAACAGTAAAGTCTTCTTTGGTTGTGTCTTTGCATTCCGCCCAAAGGCCTCCCCCCCACCCCAATACATACAAGACCCTTATGGCCCGTACACATGATCCGAAAATCGGATGAAAAATACCGATTTCAAAGTGATCGTACGATAATCAGATCGTTCGAGCCGATCACGAAAGTTCATCTGATATTGGCTGATCGGACAAACACAAAAAAAAAATTCTCTTATGATACCAGATTGTACGATTTTTGTTTAATCAGTACACTTATCATCCGAAAATACAATAGAAATATACTACAACACATGACATCACTTCCGATTTTTTTATTCTGTCGTATGAGAATTTTCGTAACTTTAGTAACCTCTCCATTTTCAATATGCGACTAGCAGGCAAAAAAAACAGACGATCAATTCGTTTGACAATCCCTTTCCTATTAGTCTTGAAAATGGCCAAAATTGATTTTAAGTATCTGGCTCCCATTGACGTCAATGGGGTTTGGATCAAGGTTCAGAACTTTAGTGCAGTTCAGGTGCATTTGGCTCATCCCTAGTCTCCAGAATATACCGTAACACTGGTATATCAGTTATGAGTGGAGGGCCTTTCTCTCTGTGACACATTGCACAATTGTTTCAATCAGGCAGAAGACCTACTTATTTCTTTTTTTCCCCCTTTTGCTAACTTTCTGCACTGAGAAGCCAGTGCGCTGTGTGTGTGACTCTCTGGGATGTGAAACAATAAGAGAGTAAATTGTTTTGTACTCAGGCAGACTCCGCGTTCACAGCTCCGGGCGGCCCTGCCGTGTGCCCTACTTTCAGAGAGGCGCTCACCCGCTCCACCGTCTTTTCTCTGATTATTGCCTCCCTGGATGCTGGGAGACATGAAAGTGTAATTAAGGGTAATTTGTAGCTGTGTGTGTGTGTGTCTGCGACGATTATGCTGCCCAGATGAATGCTGCTCACCCCTCTATTGTTTATAACATAGAAGCCAAAGGACGAGCACTTTGTATCTTAGATTGGATACAAGTCACAATAAACAGATAGTAAACATTAGGGTTGATTTCCTAAAACTGGTGCCGCTCTGCATAGAAACCAATCATCTTCCAGGTTTTATTGTCAAAGCTTAATTTAACAAGCTAAAGTTAGAAGCTGATTGGCTACCGTGCACAGCGGCACCAGATTTTACACTCATCAGTTTTAGTAAATCAATGACATTGTCTCAAGAACTATAAAGAAGTAATAAAACCGCAGAGGATATCTGATTCATTTACATTTAGAGACTTATTAGGAGAAATAGTATCTGTATTAATAATATTAGTAGTAGCAATTATAAAAGTTCTATTAATATTGTTAATTTTTATGGTAGTAGTGGTAGTAGTACTAGCACTGCAGTACAGTAAAACCTTGGATTGCGAGCATAATTCGTTCCAGAAACATGCTTGTAATCCAAAGCACTTGTATATCAAAGAAAATTTCCCCATAAGAAATAATGGAAACTCAAATGATTCATTCCACAACCATTTACTCAAAGATCCTTCAGTTTATAGTCCATATAAAAATATTATAGCAATGTGATAGGTTGTGTAACCATAAAATGTCCATTCACAAATGGCAGATTCCACAAGGGGATTAGAAACAAAATCCAGCAGGAGCTACAGAGTATAAAAGAGAAGAGAGGCGCCTCTAAGTGGAGCAATATGTTGCTAAATGTTATACCTTCATTAAATGTAACCATATTGCTACACTTAGAGGCTCCTCTCTTCTCTTTTATACTCAGTTGTGACATGGCGCTACTTGTATATCAAGACATCGCTTTTATATCAAGTCAAAATTTATTTAAAAATCTTGCAAAACGCTCTCAAACCGAGTTACTCTCAAACCAAGGTTTTACTGTATTAGTAATAGTAGCATCATTTCTAAAATGAATAGTAGTAGTGATAGTAGCAGCACTTGCAGTAGTAGTAATAAAAGCACAAGTTGTAGTAGTGGTAAAAAAAGTTCTAATAGTAGTAATGGTAATAGTATTTGTAGGGGTAATATTCACAACAGTACCTGGGACATGGTAATTTACCAATCTAGCCCAAAGAGGGAGAACTGGTAATATTAGTAATACACTGGTCATAGATGGTCCTCCACACTCTGATATAAACGGGACTGCAGTGCAATCATTACAGTGCCCCTTTACAGTGCAGTCCTCTTTATATCACAATGCCCCTTTACATTACAGTGCCCCTAGCAATCAGAGCCCCCCATCACAGTGCCCCTTACAGTCATGCCCCCCTTCCTTTTCTCTCTAATCACAGTGCCCCCTTTTACACACTGTCTCCCCTGCACAGTTCTACCTTCAGCAGGATTTGGCCTGTGTGTCCTCTCCAGGGTCTCCCACTCCGCCCACGATGTCATCCTATCAACAGGGCAGGGGGTGGGTGGAGCTGCAGATCTGGATGGAGGGCAGGAGGAACTTATATTAACAAGTGGGTGATTACCCGCTTGTTAATATGAAAAGACTCCCGCTTTCCGTCAAGATCTCCAGCTCCTCCCACCCCCTGCTCTGCTGATACACACTTCCCAACTTTCTGAGGGACACCTATTAGCAAACGTATGTAGGCATAAGACACACCCCCTGCCACACCCCGCCCCACCCTTTAAAGGAGAATTATATGAAAAATTATTGATTAAACACACAAGTGTTATTTTACCACTACTATTCCTTTATATTGGCTTTTGGAATTTACAGATGCAGCAACTTAGAAATTGGATGAAAGGTAGAGCCAATAGAGGAGACAAAGGCATGAGAACATAGCTGTAATTTAGCTGCAACCGTGGTCTGTGCTAGCCCTTTCTGGACCACGGCTGCTGCTTACCTCCCACTGTGCGACCTGGTCATCAATAGGCCATGGACCAGTACCGGTCCGCGGCCTGAGGAACCCTGCATTGTTGTTGTTGTTGTTCAGTCATTTAGTCGTGTCTGACTCTTTGTGAACTCATAGACCATAGCATGCCAAGCTTTTCTGTCTTCCACTGCCTCCTGGAGCTTGCTTAACTTCATGTTTGTTGTTTCGATGATGCTATCTATCCATCTCATTTTCTGTTGTCCTCTTCTCCTTTTTCCTTCCATGTTTCCCAGCATCAGGGTCTTTTCCAATGAATCCTCTCTTCACATTAGGTGGCCAAAGTATTTGAGTTTCAGCTTCAGGATCTGGCCTTCCAGTGGATATTCAGAGTTGATTTCTTTCAGGATTGACTGGTGTGATCTTCTTGCCATCCAAGGGCACACCGAACATGTGGCCCGGTGGCCCTGGCCCACCAGGCAAATGTCCGGTGTGCCCTATAGCCAGTCCAGGCCTGCATGTAGATATATTATTAGTAGTAGTAGTGTTAGCAATACTAGCAATATTAGAATTAGTAATAGTGGCAGAAGTAGTAGATACAGTATCTCACAAAAGTGAGTACACCCCTCACATTTTTGTAAATATTTTATTTTACCTTTTTATGTGACAATACTGAAGAAATGACACTTTGCTACAATGCAAAATAGTGAATATTCCAGCCTGCATAACAGTGTAAATTTGCTGTCCCCTCAAAATAACTCAAAACACAGCCATAAATGTCTAAACCGCTGGCAACAAAAGTGAGTACACCCCTAAGTGAAAATGTCCAAATTGGGCCCAAAGCGTCAATATTTTGTGTGGCCACCATTATTTTCCAGCACTGCTTTAACCCTCTTGGGCATTGAGTTCACCAGAGCTTCACAGGTTGTCACTGGAGTCCTTTTCCACTTCTCTATGATGACATCACAGAGCTGGGGGATGTTAGAGACCTTGCGCTCCTCCACCTTCTGTTTGAGGATGCCCCACAGATGCTCCATAGGGTTTAGGTCTGGAGACATGCTTGGCCAGTCCATCACCTTTACCCTCAGATTCTTTAGCAAGGCAGTGGTCATCTTGGAGGTGTGTTTGGGGTCATTATCATGTTGGAATACTGCCCTGCGGGCCCAGTCTCCGAAGGGAGGGGATCATGCTCTGCTTCAGTATGTCACAGTACATGTTGGCATTAATGGTTCCCTCAATGGTTCCCCAGTGCCGGCAGTACTCATGCAGCCCCAGACCATGACACTCCCATCACCATGCTTGACTGTAGGCAAGACACACTTATCTTTGTACTCCTCAACTGGTTGCTTATACACACGCTTGACACCATCTGAACCTAATAAGTTTATTTTGGTCTCATCAGACCACAGAACATGGTTCCAGTATTTCATGTCCTTAGTCTGCTTGTCTTCAGCAAACTGTTTGCGGGCTTTCTTGTGCATCATGTTTGGAAGAGGCTTCCTTCTGGGACAACAGCCATGCAGACCAATTTGATGCAGCGTGCGGCATATGTTCTGAGCACTGACAAACTGAGCCCCCACTCCTTCAACCTCTGCAGCAATGCTGGCAGCACTCATACATTTATTTCTCAAAGACAACCTCTGGATATGACGCTGAGCACAACTTCTTTGGTTGACCATGGCGAGGCCTGTTCTGAGTGGAACCTGTCCTGTTAAACCGCTGTATGCAGGGCAGGACTTAGGGTGTTGGGGGCCCCTGGGCTTGAGTAACTTTCGGGCCCTATCCTTCTATACATATGCACAGCTCTATAAAACAGAAATAGAAAAGGACGAGGCGCGCCAAATAGCTACTCACAAAAGTAGATAATATATAAAGGTATAAGGGATAAGTGATATAAGTAATAAGGGATACTGTACAGGTATTTGTCCTGGGTCCATGATTAATAAAAGCAATAAAAATGGATAAAATGATAATTACCATATTTATCGGCGTATAACACGCACCCCATGTTTAGGAGGGAATTTTAAGGAAAAAAACTTTTAGGAAGGAAGTTTAAAGAAAAAAACTTACATTTAAATGCCCATCAATGCAGCCTTATCAGTGTCCATCTGCAGCCTTGTCAATGTCATTGCAGCCTTGTCAGTGTCAGTGTAGCCTTGCCCCAGTGTCATTTGCAGACTTGTCAGTGTAGCCTTGCTCCAGTGCCATTGCTGCCTTGTCATTGCAGCCTTGTCAGTGTCAGTGTAGCCTTGCCCCAGTGTCATTTGCAGACTTGTCAGTGTAGCCTTGCTCCAGTGCCATTGCTGCCTTGTCATTGCAGCCTTTCAGTTTAAAAATGGCGCCGCCGAGATACAGAGCCGGCTTTCGGCGGCTCTCGGCAGCTCTTGGCGGCTTTCGGCCACTCTCGGCCGCTCTCGGCAGCTTTCGGAATGGGCGTCTTTATGTAGGCCATCTTTTTGTAGAGCAACAATTCTTTTTTTCAGATCCTCAGAGAGTTCTTTGCCATGAGTTGCCATGTTGAACTTCCAATGACCAGTATGAGAACGTGAGAGCGACAACACTAAATTTAACACACCCACTCCTCATTCATACCTGAGACCTTGTAACACTAATGCCCTGTACACACGAAAGGATTTTCCGATGGAAAATGTGTGATAGGACCTTGTTGTCGGAAATTCCGACCGTGTGTAGGCTGCATCACACATTTTCCATAGGAATTTCCAACACACAAAGTTTGAGAGCAGGCTATAAAATTTTCCGACAACAAAATCCGTTGTCAGAAATTACGATTGTGTGTACACAAATCCGACGCACAAAGTGCCACGCATGCTCAGAATAAATTAAGAGACGAAAGCTATTGGCTACTGCCCAGTTTATAGTCCCGACGTACGTGTTTTATGTCACCACGTTCAGAACGATCGGATTTTCCGACAACTTTGTGTGACCGTGTGTATGCAAGACAAGTTTGAGCCAACATCCGTCGGAAAAAATCCATGGATTTTGTTGTCGGACTGTCCGATCAATGTCCGACCGTGTGTACAGGGCATAACAAGTCACATGACATCGGGGAGGGAAAATGGCTAATTGGGCCCAATTTGGACATTTTCACTTAAGGGTGTACGCACTTTTGTTGCCAGCGGTTTAGACATTAATGGCTGTGTGTTGAGTTATTTTGAGGGGACAGCAAATTTACACTGCTATACAAGCTGTACACTCACTACCTTACATTGTAGCAAATTGTAATTTCTTCAGTGTTGTCACATGAAAAGATATAATAAAATATTTACAAAAATGTGAGGAGTGTACTCACTTTTGTGAGATACTGTATATTGTTTTTAGTAGTAATAGTAGGTAATATTATAAATAGTAATAGTCGTGGAAGTAGTAGATATATTTTGATTATTATTGGCAGTATTAATAGTAGAAGAAGAAGTAGATATCATTTTATTGGTAGTAGTAATAGTAGAAGCAGTAGATATATTGTTATTAGTAGCAATAATAGTAACAGCAATAGTAGTTTTAGAAGTAGTAACAAGTACTTAGACAGTCAGTACAAAGTTAGAACTCCTTTTCTTAGGTTAGCAACTCAAGAAGTATTGATGCTATTAGAACAGTGTGGTAGTCACCCAACTATCATCTTCAGTAGTTCAAGTCAGCAATAGCAACCTATTCTCTCTCCATCTTTTAATATTTGTGAGGCCGTGATGGATTTTTAGTCTGCCTGGTCACAGAGTGGGCGGCAATTTTCAGGTACTGATACAGACCTCTGCCTCTGCTCGACTGAGATTCAGGTTCACAGATTACACAAATCATGTGATCATGCTTGATCGGTTCTTGTTTGTGTTCTGTAATGTTTGACGGCGACCAGCCCCTGCTACAACCTTTAACTTTGTGATTCGCTACAAAGAGACTGCGAAAATGCTTCCTCCTGCTTACAGCAGACTGGTGACATCACCTTAGCCAAGTCAATGACTGGAGGTCAAGGGTGTTTTTCTTTTTTTTTGCAAAAATTCTATTGCTGCTGTATATTGGAGCAAGTCAGGAGCAAGTCAGGAATATACTGTATTCCTGAAGACTTGTAAAGTTACTTAAATATCCACTTTAATACTTCTCAGTGCTGTATTGGTGGTGTGCTCCTTGGTGCTTGGCTCCGGCAGACATTCATGTAAATGGTGTTTATGTTGAGAAAGTCGGTGCAACACACATAAACTGATGTTGTTGTCACTTTGGATTAAGTTCTCCTCTTAGCGAGTCAGACAAGTGGAGCAGGAGGCTGCCGGTGGCTCCATGAAAAATTCAGCTCAATGTGTTTAAAGCCGTCATCTCTCTATTGTTCCTGACGGCATGGTGTATTAACCCTGACTGGTGCCAGCGGAGAACACAGCCTGTCTTCCTGCTGAGTGCAGGGGCTCCCCGCTCCTTCCATACAATAATGGAAAGGGGTCATGAAAGCAAACTGAGCTGAATACTAAAGAAAATTCAGTAAGCTGGAACAATAAAACCTCTTGTTTGAAATGAAACGATTAGGGTGATTGTGAATTTCTATTTATGGGGAGACCTCGCAAAGTTTTGCGCATGTTTACCAAATTCTAAATTGTTAGCTTGTGAAGAATATGGATGACATTCGGGTTTAGGTCAAATGTGAATTCAACCTGAACCCAGCCTGATCTTAGTTTGGTGAACAGCCAAACAAACTACCATATTCTATCAGTTCATCTGGATTCCTTGGTGCTAGATTGTAAAGAAAGCAGCGCAAGTCCCTGGTGACATCATTGCCCAAAATAGGGTCATTAATGTATTGGTCAATGACATCACCCAAGGCTGTTGTTTACATTACAGCAGTCCTGGGCATTCTGCCATTTTGTGGCGGTAGTGCTACATCATTCAGTGATGGGTTATCTTGCCAGTGGTGGCGAAACATTGTCAAGTGGTGGGTCATTTTGATTGACTTTTACAAGAGACTTTTTTTTTGGCAATTAAGTACTTTTGGTATGGGTTTCTTTTAACTCTTTTTGGGAATGGGTAAATCCTATATAAAATAGTCTAATAAAATGACATTAAAAATGTTAACAATGTCCCCTGATGTAAATACATCTCCATTTGCATAATTTTGCCATGCAGATCCAATCACAGCAAACCACCAACTGACGAAATTTCCCCTCTGCCACAATGACTCATCCCATTGACAACGCTTTCCTGCCACACTACTATGGTTAAATGACAGATCCCTGAGGCTGTAGTAATGTAAAAACAGAGGTGGGGATCACTGGACATCATTAATCATATTTGGTCTGGTCAGTGGTATCAGCCAGCATCCACAGTTGTTTGTTTGCTTAACTCTAGCAATTAAGGATTCACAGCAAATGGAATTCTACAATTTAGGGCTCTTTCACAAATGGTCAGAATTGAATAACAAGATTGCCCTCCCACACCCCATAAACATCATAGACTTCAATGGTCCTTGCTTAAAAGTTAGTGAACTTCAAGTATAACTCACAAAACTGCTCATGAACCAAACCCATAAAGACATACCCAAGAGGTAGGTCTAGAGAACATATTTACTTAATGAAACACAGTAAACCTCATACTTCAACAAGCTTACTGATTTTGGTAAGGTTCCTCACATCCAGCAAGGCTGCCCCTGGTGGGTACCTCCCTGGAAGTGACTCAAAGCATTAAAATCCAAAGGGAGCACCAAACCAAATGCTGAAAGTGTCCAAGTCACTTTTAACCACTTCAGCCCCAGAATATTAGGCTGCACTGTGCTGCTTTAACTGGTAATTGATTGGTCATGCAATGTTGTACCCAAACGAAATGTGCGTCCTTTTTTTCCCACAAATAGAGCTTTCTTTTGATGGTATTTGATTGCCTCTGCGATTTTTATTTTTTGCGATATCAACGAAAAAAGACCGACAATTTTGAAAAAAAATGACATTTTCTAATTTTTGTTATAATAAAAATCCAATAAACTCAATTTCAGTTATACATTTAGGCCAAAATGTATTCAGCCACATGTCTTTGGTAAAAAAAATGTCAATAAGCGTATATTTATTGGTTTGCGCAAAAGTTATAGCGTCTACAAACTAGGGTACATTTTCTGGAATTTACGCAGCTTTTAGTTTATGACTGCCTATCTCATTTCTTGAGGTGCTAAAATGGCAGGGCCGTACAACTCCCCCCCCCCCCAAATGACCCCAAGACACCCCAAGGAAATTGCTGAGAGGATTGTTGAGCCCATTGAATATTTTATTTTTTTGTCACAAATGATTGAAAAATGACAAAAAAAAAAAAAAAAATTACACAAAGTTGTTACTAAATGATATATTGCTCACACATGCCATGGTTATATGTGGAATTACACCCCAAAATACATTCTGCTGCTTCTCCTGAGTACGGGGATACCACATATGTGAGACTTTTTGGGAGCCTAGCCGCGTACAGTACCCCGAAAACCAAGCGCCACCTTCAGGATTTCTAAGGGCATAAATTTTTGATTTCACTCCTCACTACCTACAATGCCGCGTACACACGACCGGACTTTCCGGCAGGTGCGACGGAATCATTCCGTCGGATATTCCGATCGTGTGTGGACTTCATCGGACTTTTGCTTTCGAAAATTCTGACGGACCTAGAAATAGAACATGTTTTAAATCTTTCCGACGGAATCAATTCCTATCGGGGAAAAAACGTTTGTCTGTATGCTGTTCCGACGGACCAAAAACGACGCAAGGGCAGCTATTGGCTACTGGCTATTGAACTTCCTTTTTCTAGTCCCGTCGTACATCATCGCATTCTAAACGATCAGCCTTTGGTGTGATCGTGTGTAGGCAAGTCCGTTTCAGCGGAACTCAGTTGGAAAAACCGTCAGAGTTTATTCTGACCGAAAAAACGGTCGTGTGTACGCAGCATAACAGTTATGAAGGCCATAAAATGCCAAGATAGTACAAAACCTCCCCAACTGACCCCATTTTGGAAAGTAGACACCCCAAGCTATTTGCTGAGAGGCATGTTGAGTCCATGGAATATTTTATATTTTGCCACAAGTTGCAGGAAAATGACAAACTTTTTTTTTTTTTGCACAAAGTTGTCACTAAATGATATATTGCTCAAACATGCCATGGGCATATGTGGAATTACATCCCAAAATACATTTTGCTGCCTCTCCTGAGTACGGGGATACCAAATGTGTGGGGCTTTTTGGGAGTCTAGCCACGTACAGGACCCCGAAAACCAATCACCGACTTCAGGCTTTCTAAGGGCGTAAAATGGTGATTTTACTCCTCACTACCTATCATAGTTACGGAGGCCCTGAAATGTCCAGATAGCACAAACCTCCCCCCCCCAAATGACCCCATTTTGGAAAGTAGACACCCCCAGGTATTTGTTAAGAGGCATGGTGAGTATTTTGCAGCTCTCATTTATTTTTGAAAATGAAGAAAGAAAAAAAAAATTATTTTTTTTCAATTTTTAAAACTTTGTGACAAAAAGCGAGATCTGCTGTAATACTCAACATGCCGCTCAGCAAATAGCTTGGGGTGTCTACTTTCCAAAATAGGGTCATTTGTGGGGGTTTTGTGTTATCTTGGCATTTCATGGCCTCCGAAACTGTGATAGGTAGTGAGGAGTGAAATCAAAAATTTACGCCCATAGAAAGCCTGAAGGCGGTGATTGGATTTTGGGGTCCTGTAAGCTGTTAGGGACCCAAAAAGTCTCACACATGTGGTATCCCTGTACTCAGGAGAAGCAACAGAATGTATTTTGGGGTGTAATTTCACATATGCCCTTGGCATGTTTTAGCAATATATCATTTAGTGACAAGCTTTCTGTAAAAAAAAAAAAATAATAATAATAATATTCCCGAAACTTGTGGCAAAATAAAAAATATTCCATGGACTCAACATCCTCTCATCAAATAGCTTTAAGTGTCTTCTTTCCAAAATGGGGTTCTTTTGGGGGGGGGGGGGGTTGTGCTATCTTGACATTTCGTGGCCTCCAAAACTGTGATAGGTAGTGAGGAAGTGAAATCACCATTTTACGCCCTTAGAAAGCCTGAAGGCAGTGATTGGTTTTCGGGGTCCTGTACACGGCTAGGCTCCCAAAAAGTCTCACACATGTGTTATCCCCGTACTCAAGAGAAGCAGAAGAATGTATTTTGGGGTGTAATTTCACATAAGCCCATGGCATGTTTGAGCAATATATCATTTAGTAACAACTTTATGTAATTTGTATTTTTTTTTGTCATCATTCAGTGACGACTTTGTGCAAAAAAAAAAAAATAATAACTTAAATGTTCCTGCAACTTGTGGCAAAATATAAAATATTCCATGGACTCAACATGCCTCTCAGCAAATAGCTTGGGGTGTCTGCTTTCCAAAAATGGGTCATTTGAGGGGGGGGGGGGGGGGGGGTTTGCACTGTCCTGGCATTTTATGAACAGCATTTAGAAGCTTATGTCACACATCACCCACTCTTTTAATCACTTGAAGACAAAGCCCTTTCTGACACTTTTTGTTTACATGAAAAACCCTACAGGTTAAAATGGTAGGTGTTGCAATTTTTTTTTCACACATTACTTGCTCAGCGATTTTTCAAACACAATGTTTTTGGAAATAACACCTTTTTTCTTTTTATTGCACTATATTGCCCAAATGTTTGATGAATTAAAAAAGATGATCTTATGCCGAGTACATGGATACCAAACACGACATGCTTTAAAATTGCACACAAACGTGCAGCAGCGACAAACTACATACATTTTTAAAAGCCTTTAAAAGTCCTTACAGGGGGGTGAAGGGGTTAACTGGGGGGGCAATTGGGGGGTGACAAGTGTACCTATGTGAACTGGTTTCAGTGTAGTGTTGGTGCACTTACTCTGAGATGTCTTCTCTCCTCTCTCTGGAATGAAAAGACTTTACACTTACACAGGCAGGGGAAGGATTTAATTCACCAGGAGACTGATCGGTTCTGATCGCTTCTAAAGTGAATCCGATCATCGCGGCCGCCTAGGGGGCGCGGGCGACGCAAAGATACGATGCTTCGCCCAGCCGGGCCAACCTGCTGCAGTATAACGGTGGCAGTTGGTCCGGAACTGGTTAATTATTCATAATATGATCACACAAAACAGGGACCAAAGGGCAAGGCCGTCAGCAGACAAGGATAACTAGGATGCAAGACACAGGTTAGGGCAGGCAGCAGACAAGGATAACAAGTATACAAGACAGAGGTCAGGGCAGACAGCAGACGAGGATAACCAGGATACAAGACAGAGCTCAGGGCCGGCAGCGGACAAGGTTAACTAGGATACAAGACAGAGCTCAGGGCCGGCAGAGGACAAGGTTAACTAGGATACAAGACAGAGGTCAGGGCAGACAGCAGACAAGGATAACCAGGATACAAGACAGAGCTCAGGGCAGGCAATGGACAAGGATAACCAGGATACAAGACAGAGCTCAGGGCAGGCAGCCGACAAATAACTAAGATGCAAGACAGAGGTCAGACCAGGCAGCAGACAAGGATAACCAGGATGCAAGACAGAGGTTGGGCATGTAGCAGACAAAGATAACCAGGATACAAGACAGAGGTCAGAGCAGGCAGTGGACAAAACCAGGATACAAAAAAGAGCTCAGGGCAGGCAGAGGACAAGGATAACTAGGATGCAAGACAGAGGTCAGGGCAGGCAGCGGACAAGAATAACCATGGATACAAGACAGAGGTTGGGGCAGGAAGCGGACAAGGATAACCAGGATACAAGACAGTGGTCAGGCAGGTAGCAGACAAGGATAACCAGGTTACAAGACAGAAGTCAAGGCAGGCAGCGGTCAAGGATAACCAGGATACAAGACAGAGGCCAGGACAGGCAGTGGACAAGGATAACAAGGAACAAGCCAGAGGTCAGTATACAGCAATCAGTGGACATGATGCAAGCTGCATAGCAGGAAGGCTCATCAGGGACTTTACAGCTAACTCAATTAGGCTTAACAAGAGGAAGAAGCTGCTCTGATCAACTGCTGCCTAACAGGAGGAGAAGGACACCCCTCTCTTTGGCTGCAAGCTGAAAGGAGAAGAGTGATGCTCTAATTGCTAGTGGCCAGTCAATAGAAGGGTGCCAATGTGATTGGCTATGGCCTGACAAGAGGGGGGCACTGTTTTGATTGGACGTGGCTGCAACACTCCGGGTGAAACATGGAAATACGTGTTGCTGCACGCCATAGAAGCAGATGTGCTGACAATCATACTTGCACCCAGAATATGTTATTTCATCATTAAAACCCATGTAAACATGCTTTATCCATGTCTCCAATCTCAGATGCAAAGTTACATCTTATCTCATAGCCCATATGAGGTAAATATGATTATGTTTCCTCTGATCTCAGACACGTGTTTCACAAAAGGAGATGGTATCACAATATATTGCTTATCCTGTAATAGCATGAATATATTCTAAGACACTGCAAACATCTGATACAAAAATTCATAACACAATAACATACTGTATATTAGTCTCATTTACTTACTTCATACAGTATATTTAGCCCCCATTCACACCGGTGCGACTTGTCATGTGATTTGACAGTTCCAAATCGCATGACAAGTTGCAGCCTATTTTTCGGCAATGGAATCGTTCATATCACTGTGACTCAGGTCACAGCGATTATAAAAAAGGTTCTTGCACTACTTTTTGATGATTTCTTTGCGACTAGCATAGACTTCTGTTAAATGAAGGCACAAGCCACAATGAAATCATCAGTGCAAATAGCACTTATGTGTGGCTTTGAAATCACGCTAAAGTTGCGCAATTTCAAAGCCGCACTTGTGTGAACCAGGGCTAATGCTGAACTCCTGACAGATATTAATGCAGCTTTGCATGCATTAAAACATAATTTTTTAAATAAAAGCATTTTAACTCCTTGAATGTGATCTGGTATCAGCCTCTTGCAGTTCCTGTATGGCAGGGCTGGAATGTGACAGAAATAACCAGTACCAGGAGCCACTTAGTTCATGTGCTGACAAAGAGCATGCTGATAGAAGGAGAAAGCAGAGTGAGAAAGAAATGAGCTCATCAATGTGTTGCTTTTCCTTCCATTATCCAATCAAAGGCTGCGGGTGGGTCCAGGATGACCTTGGGTTGAGGAAAATCTTGTTTTGTTTAGTTCAAGTTTTGGTTTAAACTTTTGTGTGCAGTACTATGATCCCAAACAATGACATCTCCTTGATGACAATATAGGATATTGGAAAGAGGTTTGTATATGTCTAAAAAATAATTGCATTCATCATTTTTTCACCATTTTTTACACTCGTTGCTTCTACTTCCATAGGCTGCCTGCACGCAGCTCGGGAAGGATGCAAACGCAAAATTAAACACACCATTCACACAGTACAGGCCCATCTGAATGAGACCTTCACTACTTGCCAACTGCCCTATAGCAGTTTTACCGCTACAGGGCGGCAGTTGTGCGCCAGATCACATATATACAGTATCTCACAAAAGTGAATACACCCTTCAAATTATTGTAAATATTTTATTATATCTTTTCATGTGACAACACTGAAGAAATGACACTTTGCTACAATGTAAAGTAGTGAGTGTACAGCTTGTATAACGGTGTAAATTTGCTGTCCCCTCAAAATAACTCAACACACAGCCATTAATGTCTAAACCGCTGGCAACAAAAGTGAGTACACCCCTAAGTGAAAATGTCCAAATTGGGCCCAAATTGTCAATATTTTGTGTGGCCACCATTATTCTCCAGCACTGCCTTAACCCTCTTGGACTTGGAGTTCACCAGAGCTTCACAGGTTACCACTGGAGTCCTCTTCCATTCCTCCATGACGACATCATGGAGCTGGTGGATGTTAGAGACCTTGCGCTCCTCCATCTTCTGTTTGAGGATGCTCCACAGATGCTCAATAGGGTTTAGGTCTGGAGACATGCTTGGCCAGTCCAACACCTTTACCCTCAGCTTCTTTAGATAGGAGGTGTGTTTGGGGTCTTTATCTGTTATATGTTGGAATACTGCCCTGCGGCCCAGTCTCCAAAGGGAGAGGATCATGCTCTGCTTCAATATGTCACAGTACATGCTGGCATTCATGGTTCCGTCAAAGAACTGTAGCTCCTCAGTGCCAGCAGCACTCATGCAGCCCCAGACCATGACACCCTCACCACCATGCTTGACTAGGCAAGACACACTTGTCTTTGTACTCCTCACCTGGTTGCACTTGTAACCATCTGAACCAAATAAGTTTACCTTGGTCTCATCAGACCAGAGGTCATGGTTCCAGCAATTCATGTCCTTAGTCTGCTTGTCTTCAGCAAACTGTTTGCGGGCTTTCTTGTGCATCATCTTTAGAAGAGGTTTTCTTTTCGGGGACAACAGCCATGCAGACCAATTTGATGCAGTGTGTGGCATATGGTCTGAGCACTGACAGGCTGACCCCCCCACCCCTTCAACCTCTGTAGCAATGCTGGCAGCACTCAGACGTCTATTTCCCAAAGACAACCTCTGGATATGACCCTGAGCACATGCACTCAACTTCTTTGGTCGATCATGGCAAGGCCTGTTTTGAGTGGAACCTGTCCTGTTAAACCGCTGTATGGTCTTGGCCACCATTCTGCAGCTCAGTTTCAGGGTCTTGGCAATCTTCTTATAGCCTAGGCAAGGCATGTCCAAAGTCTGGCCCGCGGTCCGGTTTTGAACGGCCCGCCTGGTTACCTAAACCAGCCTTTCTCAGCCAGTGTGCCACGGGATCAGGGCTGTCAGATGAGCCCGATCCCCTGCCGAACTGTACATCGGCACTGTGAGAAGATCCGTCAGCCTCAAAAGTGAAAGTAAAGTGCAGGGGAGTGTGCTGTGCTCTCTGCTTCCCCCTACAGTGCAGTACCCGGCTGAATGAGGAAGTTGGAAAGGTACAGTACCGTGATTGAAGCTAGATTCATTTTAAAAGGGCTTTATTCATGTGTCTGCATGTGTCTGTATGTATGTCTGTATGTATGTGTGTGCGCATGTGTCTGTATGTGTGTGTGTGTGTGTGCATGTGTCTGTATATGTGTGTGTGTCTGTATGTGTGTGTATGTGTCTGTATTTGTGTGCGTGCATGTGTCTGTATGTGTCTGTATGAGCATGTGTCTGTATGTGTCTGTATGAGCATGTGTCTGTATGTGTGTCTGTATGTGTGTGCATGTGTCTGTATATGTGTGCATGTGTCTGTATGTGTGTGTGTGTGTGCATGTGTCTGTCTGTATGTGTGTGCATGTGTCTGTATGTATGTCTGTATGTATGTATGTGTATGCATGTGTCTGTGTGCATGTGTCTGGATGTATGTATGTCTGTATGTATGTGCGTGTGCATGTGTCTGTATGTATGTCTGTATGTATGTGTGTGCGCATGTGTCTGTATGTGTGTGCATGTGTCTGTATATGTGTGTGTGTGTGCATGTGTCTGTATGTGTGTGTGTGCATGTGTCTGTATATGTGTGTGTGTGCATGTGTCTGTATGTGTGTGTGTGTGCATGTGTCTGTATGTGTGTGTGTGCATGTATGTGTCTGTATGTATGTCTGTATGTATGTGTCTGTATGTGTGTGCATGTGTCTGTATGTCTGTATGTCTGTGCGTGTGTCTGTATGTATGTATGTGTCTGTATGTGTGTGCATTTGTCTGTATGTGTGTGCATGTGTCTGTGTGTATGTATGCGTGTATGTTACTTTTAATCTGCCCCCCCCCCCCCCCCCATTTCTTGTACCGTACCATCAGAACTGCTTTTGTAGGGCTTGTTTGTGATAGCAGCCAGGACTGCTGCTCCTCTGAGGAGCAATCCATGCACAGATCGCTTTTCAGAGGCATTTGACAGGCGGTAAAGAGGCATTATGTTGCCTCACCACCACCTGTTTTAAGCCCGTAAATGCAGCATCACTATACCTCAACCATGCAATGCACACAGTTGCGGGATAGTTGCAGTGCAGGCCCATTCAGCCTGGGTATACCTCCAGCTGCAGCCACAGCATGTGTACAACCCCAGGTGCTCCTTCTGCAAAGCGGGAGAAGTTGTGGGTGGTAAAAACAGCTTAATCATGTGGTTTTTCTGCCCCTCCAACCTGACATGTGAACAAGCCCTTGGTTCACATCTGTGTGGCTGCATGCTACGTGTAGGGCAGTCCATTCATTTCAATGGGCTTCCCTACCCACAAAAATGCAGGGAAAGAAGTCCCCGACCTTTTTTTTTTTTTTGAATTGCACTGACAATTAACGGTACCCCTAAAGAGCAGAGCATTCGTCTGTGTGTCGGGAACGAGCGCGACAAAGGCAAGAGAATTCTTGTTGGGCAGTGTATTAGTGCTCGAACGCACACACTTAGACCGAATTTTAATGGTTCAAAGAATGTCAGGCAAAATGGTCGGCCCTCACGCATGTTCACTTCATCAAATCTGGCCCTCTTTGAAAAAAGTTTGGACACCCCTGACCTAGGCCATCTTTATGTAGAGCAACAATTCTTTTTTTCAGATTCTCAGAGAGTTCTTTGCCATGAGGTGCCATGTTGAACTTCCAGTGACCAGTATGAGAGAGTGAGAGCGATAACACCAAATTTAACACATCTGCTCCCCATTCACACCTGAGATATTGTAACACTAATGAATCACATGACACCGGGGAGGGAAAATGGCTAATTGGTCCCAATTTGGACATTTTCACTTTGCCAGCGATTTAGACATTAATGGCTGTGTGTTGAGTTATTTTGAGGGGAAAGAAAATTTATGCTGTTATACAAGCTGTACACTCACAAATTTACATTGTAGCAAAGAGTCATTTCTTTGGTGTTGTCACGTGAAAAGATATAATAAAATATTTACAAAACTGAGGGGTGTACTCACTTTTGTGAGATACTGTATATACATGATCCTGCACTTCTGGGTAGGGGGCGTGCATGCGTGATGCCGGCTGTTCGCTCCTGCTGTGATTACACACACTGGAAGCCGATCTGCTTGATGTCCACCAGCACCCACCAATTCTCAGGCAGAGACACAGAAATGCAATCTGCCTATGTAAACAAGGCAGATCACTGTTCTGACAGGGGGGGGAGGGATGAAGTTTGTATCCCTGCAAAGCAGGGAATACATTTCATCTCTTCCCCTAGAAAAAGCACCTCCCACAGTTCACATAAACACTGGTTAGGCACACAGTTAACCCTTAAATCGCCCCTGATTTTCACCCCTTTCCAGCCAGTGTCATTAGTACAGTGAGAGTGCATATTTTTTTATCACTGATCCCTGTATTAGTGTCACTGGTTCCCAAAATGTGTCAGTTAGTGTTCGATTGTCTGCTGTGATATCGCAGTCCCACTATAAGTCGGCTGATTGCTGCCATTACTAGTAAAAAAATAAATAAATAAATAAATAAAAATATCCCATAGTTTGTAGACGCTATAACTTTTGCGCAAACAACTGAATATAGGGTTATAGGGATTTGTTTTACCAAAAATATGTAGCAGAATAAATATTGGCCTAAATTCTTAAAGAAATTTGATTTTTTTTTCATTTATTTTATTAGATATGTTTTATAGTAGAAAGTAAAAAATATTGTTTTCTTTTCAAAATTGTTTGTCTTTTTTTGTTTATAGCACAAAAAAAAAAAAAATGCAGAGGTGATCAAATACCACCAAAAGAAAGCTCTATTTGTGGGACATACACAAGGACATACATTTTATTTGTGTACAGTATTGCATAACCATGCAATTGTCAGTTAAAGTAACGCAGTCCCGTATCGCAAAAAATGGCCTGGTCACGAGGGGGGGGGGGGGGTAAATCTTCCCAAGGTCAGGTTGTTAAACACAATTCTGTGACAGGTGGAGAAGACGGATGTTGGGTAAAATTACCATTTACAGGATGTGGAACATGCAACAGATCAATGCAGTGAAGAGCAAGTGGGAATGAATGCTGAGCACTTCAACAGGAAATCAGCCTTCTTCCTCCTTCTCTGTCGTTATGATAATAAAAGTGATAATAAAATCGAGTTTCACTTTTCAAATTTAGGTCAGGAGGTTCCAAACCTTGAAAGTCTTAATCTTTCTCACCAGCGAAGAGATAACTGCCATAAGACCATAAACCTCGTTCTTGCTGGGTCACACGTTTTCCTAATCAGGAATGTTAATGTTGCATTTTTCACTGTATAATGTATATTGGTAGGTGACAGGGCTCGGTCATAGCCTCAGCCAGCCATTCACAGTTTGACATCGTACTTTGCTCATTCAGCGGTTAATTTTGTCTAACTGCTCTGTTTCAGTTTAGCCTAAAATTTAGACACTGGATAAAATGTAATTCCTACTCTTCTGCTCACACATTTTTTGACCTGGACTTTTCATGGACCCATCATACGCGTGTAGGTGGGGTGCAGCGTGGTGTGGCGGCACAGATTCACACATTCAGGTAAAATATGCAACTTGTATTGAAGTAATGCAGCAATAGTTCACAATAAACTCAGTGGGAAATCTACCCAGCTGGGTACACTAACAGCTTCCAGTAACGTGAAGAAGTAGGTTCCAGCTGAGGGGACAGAATGCAACCCTGCAATGCATTTGCGCCGATTCCCAAAAGTAGTTTCTGTACTACTTTTGGCAATTTTGGGGTGCGATTTCCATTGACATCTGTGCAAAAACCCACACAGATGTCTCTGAAATCGCCCCCCCCGAAGCCAGGACTGACATGTGGGAATGAAATCCTGCGAGTTCAGCTGAAGTCACACAATTTCATTCCCACAGTCAGTGTGAACCAGGGCTAAGTATCACTTTAATAATTGCTTTTTAATAATACAAGGTGGAGCTTTTCTAAAAATAATACTGCTGCTGTATATTGTGACATGTCAGGAATTTAATGACTTGTAAAGATGACACCGTAGAACAAAAGAGGACTATGAGACTTTTAGGAGCTACTAATTAGTGTACAATATAGATCTTTTTGTTGTAACCTTATTAATGTTAAAATAATACATAAAAGTACAAAGTAAACCAATCCCATGGATAAACCCAAAGTATTTCACAGGCTGCCCTGCCTGCTTTGTCAGGAAACTGGGGAAGCTATCTACATATATGCAACTTTAGTTAGGTATTCCATGAGGGTCCCTGGAACACGGCTTCTTACCGACTGGGTGATAAAAACAGCATGAGAACCCCCCATTTCAAACAGGCTTCAGGTTGTATAAGAGCAGTGTGAACAGCAAGTTTTGACAAAGCATTTGCAAAGCTTTCAGCAAGCTTTGTTGAAGCTTTTAAAATACCTTTCAGCTCCGGTTTGTAAATGTTAAATACAAGTTCCAATGGGAGCAATGATTGCCACTTTAGAAAAACAGCTTGCAGGCCTCCAACAAGGTCCAAGAAGTGCAGAAGCCTGCTAGCAGCTTGCTTAACCACTTGACCTCCGGAAAGGTTTGCCCCCCTTCCTGACCAGGCCATATTTTTTCCGATAGGGTACTGAGTTACTTTAACTGACAATTGCACGGTCATGCAATGCTGTACCCAAATAAAATGTATGTCCTTTTTTCCCATAAACGAGCTTTCTTTTGGTGGTATTTGATCAAGCTATAAACAAAAAAAGACGAGATTTAAAAAAAAAAAAAACAATATTTTTTACTTCCTACTATAAAACATATCCAAAAAAAAAAAATGTAAAAAATCACATTTCTTCATAAATTTAGGTTAATGCGTATTCTGCTACATATTTTTGGTAAAAAAAAAACAATAAGCGTATATTGATTGGTTTGCGCAAAAGTTATAGCTTCTACAAATGATGGGATATTTAAAAATAAAAATAAAAAATCCAACTAGTAATGACGGCGATCAGCAACTTTTAGCGGGACTGCGATATTGCGGCGGACAATTGGACACTAACTGACACTTTTTTGGGAACCAGTGACAATAATACAGTAAGTGCTAAACAATATGCACTGTCACAGTATTAATGACACTGGCTGGGAAGGGGTTAAACATCAGGGGCGATCAAAGGGTTGTGTCTAGCTGTTGTTTTCTTACTATGGGGGAGGTGCTTGTACTAGGGGAAGGCATTTTTTTGCAGGAACACAGGATCCATGTCTTCCCTCCTGACAAAACGGCAATCTGCCTTGTTTACATAGGCAGACTGGCATTTTCTTGTTGCCTTGTTGAGTACCTGTGTATTGTCTTGAGTATTAGTGTCAGGAAGCTAGTTGTTAGGTAATTTGGACAGGGTATAATCCCCAATCCTCATTAAATTTAATAGGTACGATGCCCAACGGGTGTGGAGAGGCGACTCGGTGTACATCTTGTGGCATGTATGCGTTCCTTGATCATCCAATCGAGGGTGAATACTGCTGTGCAAAATGTAAGCGCATTGTTTTCCTGGAAGCCCAGGTTCTGAACCTGGGGAAGCAACTGTCAGCACTGAGAAGACCCTCCATACTAAAGGAGAGCCAGGAATGTACACGGCAGGTGCCGGAAGGGGCCAGCACAGAGACAGGTGGAGACAAAGAGGTGCAGGCACTAGCAAAGAGTAGATGGGTGACAGTCAGGAAGGGTAGAGGGGGAAGTGCCAGGGAGGCCGATCCAGGGCTGGAGCATCCCAATAAGTACGTTCCATTGAGTGACATTGGTGAAATCAGTCAGGGACCAGCACTGCTGGAGATGAGGGACTCTCCTAGCTGCCAGGGGAAGAACTCCTCCAGTGAGAGTGGGGGGGAGGGGGGCGAAGGGAAAGGAAAGACAGATTCTGGTGGTAGGGGACTCAATTCTTAGAAGGACAGAGAGGCCAATCTGTAACGAAGACCTGAAGTGCCGAACAGTATGTTGTCTACCAGCCGCGCTCGGGTTCGGCACATCACGGATCTGGTGGAAAGATTACTGGGAGGGGCTGGGGAAGACCCAGCTGTCATGATGCACGTTGGCACCAATGACAAATTCAGAGGCAGATGGAAAGTCCTAAAGAACGATTTTAGGGACTTAGGAGCTAAATTGAGGAAAAGGACCTCCAAGGCAGTATTCTCAGGAATACTACCAGTACATTGAGCCACACCAGAAAGGCAGAGGGAGATTAGGGAAGTAAACAAGTGGCTAAAGAGCTGGTGTAGTAAGGAGGGGTTTGAGTTCCTGGAGGACTGGGCAGACCTCTCAGTCGATAACCAGTACTATAGAAGGGACGGACTGCACCTAAATGAGGAGGGTGCAGATCAGCTGGGAATGAAGATGGCCAAAAAGTTAGAGGGGTTTTTAAATTAGGTGATGGGGGGGAGGGTCCAGAAGTAGAGATAGTCAGCGCGGAACATATTCCAGAGGGTAGTATTGGGGGCATTAGTGGTAGGTTGACCAAAGCACACAAACCCAAGGTAAGTAGTAGTAGTAGCAAGTCCTAGTTGCAATCTTGGAACACCCAATAAGAGGATAATATGCGACCAGTCTAAACTACGTGGCATGTTTACCAATGCCAGGAGCCTGGCGGACAAGATGGGTGAACTAGAGATACTGTTGTACGAGGAGGATTTGGATTTTGTGGGTATTTCAGAGGCTTGGTTCAACAGCTATCATGATTGGCTGGCAAACATTCAAGGGTATACCCTTTACCGCAAGGATAGAGAGGGTAAAAAAGGGGGAGGGGTATGCCTATATATCAAGAATAATGTACAAGTGAATGTGAGAGATGACATCACTAAGGGAGCTAGGGAGGAGGTGGAATCCTTATGGGTAGAGCTCTAAAGCTAAGGGGAAAATAATGCTGGGAGTATGCTATAGGCCCCCTAACCTGAGGAAGGAAGGGGGAACAGAGCTCCTATCACAATTTGGATTAGCAGCAAGGATGGGTAGTGTTATCATAATGGGGGATTTTAATCATCCAGACATAGACTGGGCGGAGGGTAACCATGTATTCATCTAAGGCTTGCCAGTTCCTAAATGTCTTGCAGGACAATTTTATGGGTCAGATGGTAGACGCACCAACTAGAAATAAAGCATTACTGGATCTACTGATTACCAACAATACAGACCTGATCATAGATGTGGAAATACGGGGCGAATTAGATAACAGCGATCACAGGTCAATTGGCTTCAGTATAAATCACACAAACAGGAAACATAAGGGGAATACAAAGACACTGAATTTCAAAAGAGCCAACTTCCCTAAACCACGAACCTTGCTAGAAGGCATAAATTGGGATAAAATCTTAAGGGCCGTACACACGATCAGACTTTTTCACAACAAACATGCAAATTAGCTGTTTTGGAGCAACATCCGACCGTGTGTACGCTATCGGACAAACTTTTTCTGTTTCCATCTGACTTTTGTTGGCTGTGCGAACGGACAAACTTTCCGGCAACAAAAGTCCGATGGAGCAAAGTCCGATTGTGTATACACAAAAGCATCGGACTTTTGTACAAACTACAGTACGCAGCCGCGAGAATGTTACCAGCGCGATCCGATCGCGCTGGTTGTCGGCGACAGTGTACTGTACATCTCGCGCTGGCTGCAATAGGAAAAACACATTTTCCTACTGCGGCGCACGCGAGAGGGAATTCCCCTCTGGGGGCATACCAGGCCCTTCGGTCTGGTATGGATTTTAAGGGGAACCCCCTACACCGAAAAACACGGCGTGGGGGTCCCCCCAAATTCATACCAGACCCATATCTGAGCATGCAGCCCGGCCGGTCAGGAAAGGGGGTGGGGATGAGCGAGCGCCCCCCCTCCTGAGCCATACCAGACCGCATGCCCTCAACATGGGGGTGGGTGCTTTGGGGGGGTGCCCTGCGGCCCCCCCACCCCAAAGCACCTTGTTGATGAGGACAAGGGCCTCTTCCCGACAACCCTGGCTGTTGGTTGTCGGGGTCTGCGGGCGAGGGGCTTATCAGAATCCGGGAGCCCCCTTTAATAAGGGGGCCCCCAGATCCCGGCCCCCCACCCTTTGTGAATGAGTATGGGGTACATCGTACCCCTACCCATTCACCTAGGGAAAAAAGTGCCAATAATAAAACACATTACACAGGCTTTAAAATTAATTTATTAGGCAGCTCCGGGGTCTTCTTCTGACTTTGGGGGTCTTCTTCCGACTTTGGGGGTCTTCTACCGACTCCAGGGGTCTCTTCTGCTCCACCGCTATCTTCTCCCGCTCTTTTGCTAGCGGTGGCCCGGACCTCTGGATCATCTTCTTCCCTCTTCTCTTCCAGAGATGTTGACACAACGTTCTCTCCAGCTGGAATGGTCTCTGAGCGCTCCGCGATGGACTTATATAGGCGGTGACCCCGCCCCCTTATGAGGTCAGAGTCCCGGGGCATGCTGGGACTGTGATCTCATAAGGGGGCGTGGTCATGTCATCCTATGACCACGCCCCCTTATGACCTCACAGTCCCAGCATGCCCCGGGAAGAGGGAGAAGAGGGAAGAAGATGATCCAGATGTCCGGGCCCCTCTGCTGGCAGAAGAGCGGCAAAAGAGCACAAAATAGCAGAGGAGCCCAGCAGAAGGAAGAAGGCACTGGAGAAGAACTAGAGAGCACGGAGACGACACCGGAGAGAGGGAGAAGATGCTGGAGAGACCCCCGAAGTCAGAAGAAGACCCCCGAAGTCGGAAGAAGACCCCGGAGCTGCCTAATAAATTAATTTTAAAGCCTGTGTAGTGTGTTTTATTTATTGACACTTTTTTCCCTAGGTGAATGGGTAGGGGTACGCTGTACCCCATACTCATTCACATAGGGTGGGGGGCCAGGATCTGGGGGCCCCCTTATTAAAGGGGGCTCCCGGATTCCAATATGCCCCTCGCCCGCAGACCCTGACAACCAACGGCCAGGGTTGTCGGGAAGAGGCCCTTGTCCTCATCAACATGGGGACAAGGTGCTTTGGGGTGGGGGGGCCATGCGGTCTGAGGTTGAGGGCATGCGGTCTTGTACGGCTCAGGAGGGGGGGGGGGCGCTCGCTCATCCCCACCCCCTTTCCTGACCGGCCGGGCTGCGTGCTCGGATAAGGGTCTGGTATGGATTTGGGGGGAACCCCCACGCGTTTTTTTTCGGCGTAGGGGGTTCCCCTTAATATCCATACCAGATCTAAGGGCCTGGTATGCCCCTGGAGGGGAACCCATGCCGGTTTTTTATTTAAAATTTGGCGCAGCGTTCCCCCTCAGGATTCATACCAAACACAGTGCCTGGCATTGGAGGGGATCCAACTAGGATCCCCGCACCAGTGTGAACCGGGCTCGCAATGTGTCAATCTCGCCAATAAAAGTGGCGTGATTCACACAATATCAGACAACAATACAGAAGTTGACCAAAGGGTGGTGGTAAAGAGCTGAAAAACCACATGATATGGTGAAAGTTGGCTGTAAAAGTCCTGTCGTCTGTATGCAAGACAAACTTTTGGGCACGCCCTTTGTACAAAAATCCAAGGGAAAGTTTGTACAAAGTCCTATAGTGTGTATGGGGCTTTAGGAACAAAGAACACGGAGGAGAGATGGGTTTGCTTTAAGAGCATATTAAATAAGGGCATTAGCCAATGCATTCCATTGGGTAATACATTTAAAAGAGCGAACAAAAGTCCTGGATGGCTTAACTCCAATGTAAAAATAGGGGATTGGCGCTGTTCACTAATAGAGAATGATAATGAATAAATCAATAAACTATATCAACTGCTAACAAAAGGAAAACATAACCCCTCAATGTTGGGTGGATAAAAAGTGTAACAGAATACAAATAATTATTGAAAATTGTGCTAAGAATGGTCAAAGGATGTGCAGAATACCTAAGTTGCAAAAATTGTTATCACAAAATAAAGTTGGTAAAATAAAACACCAAGCATTAATAAAGGTGAATGATCAATCAGGTGTATAAAAAAAAAAAATTTTTTTTTTTTTTTTTTTTTTTTTTTTTTTGTGTGCAATGAAAGATATGGGTGGGTATACCTAAAAAAGAGGGCAAAACACCGTGTTGCCCACTAAAAATAAATATGTATACTGGTAAAGCTGAATCGTGTTGGAAAATTTATATGTGAAAAAATGTGAAAAAATGTAAGAATATATATAAAAATGTGAAAATATGTATAAAAAGAAAAAACAATCGGCATGTGATGTGCAGACAATCTGAGTGCACAAAAAACAAAAAAGTGAAAAAACCAAAAAGAAAATAAGAGTCCCAGCAACCAGATCAATTATTAAAAAATATATATAGAAAGTCTTTATATCCGTGAATAAAAAACAGTTCTTATGCAGCCAGCTGATATATCTTCAAAGGTTGCGGATAGGTCTATCCCAATAAATATATGTTGTCCCGTGTGGAGTCCCCTCTAGTGCCCCCACTCACCAGAGTGCCCAACCCCTGCAGGGGTAATGAGCATGTAGATGATCAGATGATCCAAGCGGTCGGTGTCCCCTTCACCACCTAATTTCCACCTGTGTCACCCGATCACTTTCAAAAGGCATCCATCCGGAACAATTACCATGTGCAGGGAGAAGAGAAGAGCCTCATAGTGTGATTCCGAATATATATTTATTAAACTCAAGTCAACAACAAAAAGAAATGAACAAAATAAAAAACGAAATAAAAAACTCAGAGGTTAAAAGAAAATGGCACTATGCCGGCTGGCTCCACATGAGAAGCCGCAGACAGTGCAATGTGAGCGGCTTGCGTTCCACAGCCGTCTGCCGGAACCGGAAGTACAAAGCAAAACACAAATAAGAAAGGACGTATGCGTACCAGGAGGCCACGCCTTACGCGTTTCGTCATCAAGACGTCATCTGAGGCGCCTCAGATGACGTCTTGATGACGAAACGCGTAAGGCGTGGCCTCCTGGTACGCATACGTCCTTTCTTATTTGTGTTTTGCTTTGTACTTCCGGTTCCGGCAGACGGCTGTGGAACGCAAGCCGCTCACATTGCACTGTCTGCGGCTTCTCATGTGGAGCCAGCCGGCATAGTGCCATTTTCTTTTAACCTCTGAGTTTTTTATTTCGTTTTTTATTTTGTTCATTTCTTTTTGTTGTTGACTTGAGTTTAATAAATATATATTCGGAATCACACTATGAGGCTCTTCTCTTCTCCCTGCACATGGTAATTGTTCCGGATGGATGCCTTTTGAAAGTGATCGGGTGACACAGGTGGAAATTAGGTGGTGAAGGGGACACCGACCGCTTGGATCATCTGATCATCTACATGCTCATTACCCCTGCAGGGGTTGGGCACTCTGGTGAGTGGGGGCACTAGAGGGGACTCCACACGGGACAACATATATTTATTGGGATAGACCTATCCGCAACCTTTGAAGATATATCAGCTGGCTGCATAAGAACTGTTTTTTATTCACGGATATAAAGACTTTCTATATATATTTTTTAATAATTGATCTGGTTGCTGGGACTCTTATTTTCTTTTTGGTTTTTTCACTTTTTTGTTTTTTGTGCACTCAGATTGTCTGCACATCACATGCCGATTGTTTTTTCTTTTTATACATATTTTCACATTTTTATATATATTCTTACATTTTTTCACATTTTTTCACATATAAATTTTCCAACACGATTCAGCTTTACCAGTATACATATTTATTTTTAGTGGGCAACACGGTGTTTTGCCCTCTTTTTTAGGTATACCCACCCATATCTTTCATTGCACACAAAAAAAAAAAAAAAAAAAAAATTTTTTTTTTTTTTATACACCTGATTGATCATTCACCTTTATTAATGCTTGGTGTTTTATTTTACCAACTTTATTTTGTGATAACAATTTTTGCAACTTAGGTATTCTGCACATCCTTTGACCATTCTTAGCACAATTTTCAATAATTATTTGTATTCTGTTACACTTTTTATCCACCCAACATTGAGGGGTTATGTTTTCCTTTTGTTAGCAGTTGATATAGTTTATTGATTTATTCATTATCATTCTCTATTAGTGAACAGCGCCAATCCCCTATTTCTTTAGACTACACAATTATTGGATTGCACCATTGGTGCTTTCTCTTTTAGGGGGGCTGCAGTTCGGTTATAAGCCCGTCCTAAGCGCGGAACACTATTATATATATTTCCAATGTAAAAATGCATATAAAAGCAAAGGAGAAGGCCTTCAAAAAATACAGGGTTGAGGGATCATCGTCAGCATTCAGACTTTATAAAGAATGCAACAAGAAATGTAAGGGTGCAATTAGGACGGCAAATATAGAACATGAAAGACACATAGCGGAGGAGAGCAAAAAAAATTCCAAGAAATTCTTTACATATGTAAACAGTAAAAAAGAGAGGACAGACCATAGTGGCCCCATAAAGAATGAGGAAGGACATCTGGTTACAAAGGATGGGGAGATGGCGAAGGTATTGAATTTATTCTTCTCCTCAGTCTTCACGAAGGAAAGGGGGGCTTCAGTAACCAAAACTGCAGTGTTTATCCTCATGACACATCACAGGAAGCACCTCCATGGTTAACACAGGACAGAATTAAAATTAGACTTGAGAAACTTAACATTAATAAATCACCGGGACCAGATGGCTTGCACCCGAGGGTACTTAGGGAACTCAGTAAAGTAATTGCCAGACCATTATTCCTAATTTTTACTGACAGTCTACTGACTAGAATGGTACCAGCTGATTGGAGAAAAGCCAATGTAGTACAAATATTTAAAAATGGCCCAAAATACATCCCTGGGAATTACAGACCAGTTAGCCTAACATCAATAGTATGTAAATTCTTGGAGGGGATGATAAGGGACTATATACAAGATTTTAGTAATGAGAACGGTATCATTAGCAGTAATCAGCATGGATTCATGAAGAATCGTTCTTGCCAAACCAATCTACTAACCTTCTATGAGGAGGTGAGTTGCCAGCTAGCATAGTTGTGCGCAGCCTATTGCATTAGGGTGTGCACCCCAAAGCTCAAACACACATTCCTTTATCTGCAACCTCAATTGCACAGGGCAGTGAATGGATGGGAAGTGCTCTGTGCTGAGCTGCTTCCTGTTCATTCACAAGCAGGTGCATAGTAAACAGTTTGCTATGCTTCAGTTATGAATGAACACAGTGAGCGAGTGTGTTCACTGTGTTTATTTAGAAAAGGAAGGAGCTGGTAAATTACATATTTACTAGCCCCTTCCCCCACTCTCCATCCTGAAACATCCCCCGCAGCAACTGAGGGAGAGGAGGGAAGCCAGTAGCACTATGGGGTGGGGGGCCAACACAGGGGGAAACCCGGGCAGTAGGGGGAATCTGCACTGCACATAGTGATTAGGGTGTGCCCAGGCACACCTGGCACACCCCCTGCGCACGCCTATGCCAGCTAGACTGGAGCTGAATGGTGCTTTAAGAGCTTCAACAATGCTTGCTGAAAGCTTTGTAAATGCTTTGTCAAAGTTTGCTGTTCACACTGCTCTTATACAAGTTAAGCCTGTGGAAACAGGGCATTAAAATCTGGATTTAAAATGATGGACAGGTATGCATGGAGTATATTTATTTTATTTATTACAGGTACTTATATAGCGCTGTCAATTTACACTGCACTTTACATATATATATTGTACATTCACATCAGTCCCTGCCCCCCAAGGAGCTTACAATCTAAAGTTCCTAACTCATATTCATACTAGGGCCAATTTAGACAGGAGCCAATTAACCTACTATATGGTAAACAATTATGTAGCCTGTATTAGGGAATCCTGTCCCATGAGGGTTCATAGCACACTGCTAGTTAGGGTGATAAAAAGTACATCAGAACTGTGCATACCACTATGTCCAAAGGACAAAAGAATACCCACCATTTGTTCTATCTAGTCTCCACGTTCCAGACATTGTTAATCATGTTTAGCCAAACGCCCCCCCTCCCCCCCTGCTGTTTCTCCCCCTTGTGCTGGTAGAAGGGTGAGAGGTGGGTCCCCAACTTGAGAGAATCCGTATTTACAAAGGCACTTCAGCCATCATCTGGGTAATATCTGTCACTTTCTGGTGCTCAGTTTAGCCATTTGAGTAACACGGTAGGATCACTTTAATTATCACTTTTGTTTGTCATCACAGAATATAAATTTAGAAAAACGCAGCAATTTATGCAACGGATATGACTTGAAATATTGAGTTTCCACGTGAGAAAAGGAATATGTGTTAGAATCTGCCATTGTCCCCTCCAGATTTAGCTACAGTTAACAAGTAATTATATAGATCGCTCACAAATAATTCAGGTGAGAACAAGACGGATTATTTTAAGAAGACGGTCGCTGTGTGGCTGGGTCGAATGAGAGGAGATGATGGAGTCAATGGAGCATCTCCGTCAGGGAGGGTATGGAGAGGACGCTGGATGCAGGTGTGTGAGACTGACACTACTGAACTGTCACAACATCCAGCTCTCCTGTCACCCCGCAGGAACAGGCACCTGCAGCCATCCAGCGGAAAATCCACCATCACAAAAGAGACTCAGAAAAAGTTTTTCAGTTCCGCTAAATGCACAATGTATGATGTAACCCAGTAACTGTGCTGCTGAGACAACAATATAACGGGAATTTGGATATTGTGTGAAAAAGACTCGCTGCTTGAATCAGCATGTATCATCAATTAACACTTAGGCCCCATTCACATCTGTACATACTGCTTATGTGCCTTTTTTTCCCCAGGACAGCGTAAGGCAGCCAATCTACTTGAATAGTGTGCCCTACGCACGATAAAGAAGCTCCTGCACCTTTTTAGGACAGTGTGCCTCGAGTGGTTTTGTAACATGCGTTTTTGCGCATTTTGTTGTGCGACAAAACACGTGTCTGCTAGCCAAGTCTGGGATGCCATTAGAAAATAGTGGCACTACAAGTGCCATATGCGTTTTGGCATGTCTTTGGGAACGTGTGCAGAAATGCGCATTACCGGAACACACACGTGTGAATGAGGCCTTATTGAACTGCAATAGGAGATCAGCTAATGTGCAAATGTAGTACCTAACGCCCTCGCAAAGTATGTATGAGCCCTCTAAGAACTGTGAGTGTGGCCCTTTATCTAAACCCACACTGGACCATTATATACAATATTCTTCCCACAACAAGTCAGGCATTCTGGCTCTACATGTAGCTGAGCAATGGAAAAGTTAATTCCAAACCAGGAGGCTAGGAAGTATGCTAGAGGTTTAAATCACTTATTTTGCCTATTTCAGTCCAAATGATATCTAGTTCATTTTTGAGTCCTGATGAAGGGAGAGTGATGAGCCCCCAAATTACTGTGATTGTTTTTTTTCCTGTTGTCATTTGCAGAATCATGAAAATATCACTTTGGACTTTTGTTTGGTGCCCTCTTTGGTTGATATGCATATGGACTTCTCAAATCAAGTGACTGCTGTCTTTTGAGAAGGGTCCCTGTTTTCTGCAGAGCACAAGTCATCTGCCTTTGTAGGAACTTCTCTCATATAACAGGGATTCAGATTCAGTGCCTCATCTTCATCTCTCTTTAGGTTTTTAATGCTTTCTTTGTCCTCACGGAGAAGATTCACCCTCTCTGTTTATCCTCATGGCCATTGCCACTTAGGCTATATATAAGTGATGGGTGAATCCATAACTTGGGTTTGTCATTAGAAATATTATACTTGCCTCCTCCCCAATCTAGTGTGGGGTCTCCTCTCCTGCGCATGGCTGGCAACACTTCCGAGTTTCAACCTGAATGCCGGTGCTGTGGTCAATCAGCAAACAGGTGTTACCTTAAAGGCTTAAGCAAAGCATTGCTCACGATTCAAGCAATCCATCACTATGCCTAAAGCCAAGCCCCTGTGCTCCTTAGTTTCAGTGTCCCTTCATGTCCTGTGTCTCCTCTGTGCACCCCTGCGCCTCCAGACTCCTGTATCCCTCAAGACCACAGCTTCTCCAGTGACCCCTATGTCCCTGTGCCTTTAGACTCCATTGTCTCTAGTGACCCCAGGGTCTCCAGTGCTCCCTGCACTGCTGTGCCTCCAGACCCTTGTTTCTCTAGTGACCCCAGCATCTCCAGTGAGCCCTGTACTTTTGTATCTCCAGCAACTCCTATTGCTCTAGTGACCCCAGTGTCCCTTATACTCCTGTGTCTCTAGTGACCCCAGTGTCTCCAGTGCCCCATGCACTCCTGTGTCTCCAGACTCTTGTATATCTAGTGATCCCAGCATCTCCAGTAAGCCCTGTATTTCTGTGCCTCCTATGTCTCTATTGACCCCAGTGTCTCCAGTACCCCCTGCACTCCTCTGTCCTTGGTGACTCCTGTGTCTCTAGTGACCCCAATGTCTTCAGCGCCCCTTGTTCTTCTATGTCTCCATTGTCCCCTGCACTCCTGTGCCTCCTGACTCGTGTGTTTCTAGTGATCCCATCATCTCCAGAGAGCCCTGTACTTCAGTATCTCCAGTGACTCCTGTGTCTCTATTGACCCCAGTATCTCCAGCAAACCCTGCACTTTTGTGTCTCCAGTGACTCCTGTGTCTCCAGTGCCCCCTGTACTCCTGTGCCTCTGGACTCTTGTGTCTCTAGTGACTCCAGCATCTCCAGCGAGCCCTGTATTTTTGTGCTTCCAGTGACTCCTGGGTCCCTGGTGAACCCAGCAGCTCCAGCGCTCTTGTGTCTCCAGTAACTCCTGTGTCTCTAGTGACCCCAGTGTCTTCTGTGTCCCTAAATTCCTGTGTCTCTAGTAACCCTGTGTCTCCATTGGCCACTGAGCTCCTTTGTCTACAGTCACTCTGTGTCTCTAATGACTCCAACATCTCCAGCACCCTTTGTGTTCCTGTGCCTCCAGACTCCTGTGCCTCTAGTGAACCCAACATCTCCAATGATCCCTGCATTCCTGTGTCTCAAGACTCCTGTGTCTTTAGTGACAATAACATCTCCAGTGCCCCCTTTGCTCCTGTGTTTCTAGTGATCCCAGCATCTCTAGTGACCCCAGTGCTCCTGTGCCTCCAGACTCCTGGGTCCTTGGTAAACCCAGAAATTCCAGTGTCCCTAGTGACTCCTGTGTCTCTATTGGCTGCTGAGCTCCTTTGTTTCCAGCAACTACTGTGTCTCCAGTCACCTTAGCATTTCCAATGACCCCTGCACTCCTATGCCTCCAGACTCTTGTGTCTCTAGTGACACCAGCATTTCTAGTGTCTCCTGTGTATTAAGCGACTCCTGGGTTTCTACTGACTCCAGTGTCCACTCAGCTCCTGTGTCTCCAATGACTCCTGTGTCTCCAGTGACCCCAGTGCTCATGCACCTCCAAACTCCTGGGTGTCCGGTGACCCCAGCAGCTCCAGTGACCCCTGTGCGCATGTGTCCCTAGTAACTCCTGTGTTTCTAGTAACCCCGGTGTCTCCTGTGCTCCTAGACTCCTGTCTCTCTAGTGACCCTGTGTCTACAATGGCTGCTGAGCTCCTTTGTCCACAGCAACTCCTGTGTCTCTAGCACCCCCTGTGCTCCTGTGCCTCCAGGTTCCTGTGCCTCTAGTGACCCCCAACATCTCCAGTGACCTCTGCATTCCTGTGTCTCAAGAGTCTTGTGTCTCCAGTGACATCAGCATCTCGTGTGCCCCCTATGCTCCTTTGTCTCTAGTAACCACAGCATGTTCAGGGACCCCAGTTATTCTGTACCTCCAGACTCCTGGGTCCTTGGTGATTACAGAAGTTTCAGTAACCCCTGTGCTCTTAGTGATGCTGGGATCACTAAGATGTACTCAAAGAAAAAAAAAAGTCATAAAAAGGTCTGTTTCTTGCAAAAAATGACCCAACAAAGATGTTTTTTTTTTTTTTTTTTTTTCTTTTTTTTTACAAGTGATCTACAAAAGTTATTTTATGTCATTCTTTCTGTGATCCTTTCTATACTCAGAATTGCATGTTTCTTAAATCTGCTGTCTAATATCTGATGGCAGCTTTAAATCCTAACAGCGCTGAAGCATTCCTGTGTGGCACACAGCAGTGTCTTGGGCGATAATCAGATCTTTCTTCAGTGGGGTTATACTGACAGGAAGTTGGAGGCGCTTAGGAGAAAACGTTCCCCCGAGATAAAAAGTTTTATTTCTGAAATTCTCCATTTTGATAGTTTCAAACTTATTCAGGATATCTCTTGCAGAGCCTTTCGGATTAATTTCCTTGAAATATCTCCGGTTTTCTTGCGTGAAACTTCTGCCAGTGTCATTAAACGGATTTGAGTTTTTACGGAGTGCCTTAATGGCGGTCATTAGCCGAGAAGGCACGCCAACGAGGCTCACATCAGCCTTTAGCGAATGACCTTGTGGTCCAATGAATTGTGTCAGCGCGCCTGCTCCAGAGACAAGGAACAGACGTTAACGCCAGACCCCCGCTCCCAGGGCCAACGCGCTAATGTCTTACGGGCTCTGAGAGACCCTCTGGCCTTCTGTTGCCATTCCCTTTAATAGCCGGGTGATAAAGCAGAATCAGCAATCGGACGCAGAGTTGACCATCTGCCCACCTCGCCTGGCGCACAGCTAGAGATTATCGCAGAGATTCTCTGTGCCAATGGATAGGAGGGCAAAGTCACAGAACTCCGCAAAGATCTTCAGAAAATGTCTATGGATCTTTGGCCATTCGGAGTTTCTCACAGAGTGTGTTAAAGTGGACCTGTCTTCAGATATATTTTCCATGTTAAGTGCAGCATGCTGAGTAATGTGTTAGTGTAGTCTTTCCAGGTATATATTGTATTACCTCTCACAACGATCACAGTACTCCTCCTGACAATGCTGTCATCTGCTTTTCTCTCCACAAGGACAGCACCATCTTATTTGAGACATCATCCAGGGTCACATCTACTTTCTGGACTGGGAAGCCAGCTCAGAGATGACACAAACATGTAAATCTAGGTGTCTGTCCAGTTCTTGGCTGAGTTTACAAATGTCTGACATGGACCATCCCCTGCTAAAGCCTTTTACCTTGTAACTTGGTACAAATGTACAATGTTGCAGTCTGATCACTGTAGGAGAGCAGGCTGAGGAAAGGCTTTCTCCTGTAACAGGCTGATGACATCATCTCAGCCTATTTATTCATCTTGTAAAGTCATTTAACGGTCCACTTGTTCTTCTATGTATAACTAAAGTGATACTGAAGCCTTGTTTTTTTTTTTTTTTTGTTTAAAAATAACAAACATTTCATACTTACCTGCTCTGTGCAGTGGTTTTGCACAGAGCAGCCCAGATCCTCCTCTTCTCTGGTCCCTCGTTGGCTCTCTTGGCCCTCCCTCCTGCTGTGTGCCCCCCACGGCAAGCAGCTTGATATGGGGACACCCAAGCCGAGCCGCCGCTCTGTCTCCATTCAGACACGGAGCTGCGGCTCACACCCATCCCCTTTCTCTACTCATTGGCTCACTGACTCTGATTGACAGCAGCTGCTGTGTCTCAGCCGATCAGGAGGGAGAGTCCCAGACAGCTGAGGCTCTTGTGCAACATCGCTGGATCGAGATGGGGCTCAGGTAAGTATTGGGGGGTGCTAAGTGGGGGGGGGCTGCTCTACACAGAAGGTTTTTTTTTATGTTAATGCATAAAATGCATTAAGATAAAAGTATCTTCTGCCTTTAGAAACACTTTCACACTTATGCCCCGTACACACGGTCGGACATTGATCGGACATTGCGACAAAAAAATCCATGGATTTTTTCCGACAGATGTTAGCTCAAACTTGTCTTGCATACACACGGTCACGCAAAGTTGTCAGAAAATCTAATCATTCTGAACGCGGTGACGTAAAACACGTACGTCGGGACTATAAACGGGGCAGTAGCCAATAGCTTTCATCTCTTTATTTATTCTGAGCATGCGTGGCACTTTGTGCGTCAGATTTGTGTACACATGATCGGAAATTCCGACAACGGATTTTGTTGTCGGAAAATTTTATAGCCTGCTCTCAAACTTTGTGTGTCGGAAAATCCGATGGAAAATGTGTGATGGAGCCTACACATGGTCGGAATTTCCGACAACAAGGTCCTATCACACATTTTCCGTCGGAAAATCCGACCATGTGTATGGGGCATTAAAGTGTTACTAAACCTAAAAACGTTTTTTACCTTAATGCGTTGTTAGCATTTTCAGTTTCTCTGTGCCCCCCTTCCCCTGTGTGAAGGGGAAGAGAGGGGAGAAGAGATCAGCGCTGTGCACAGCTGCATTTATTCTCCCCTCTTTTCCTCTTTACACAGCACTCGAGCAGCAGCAGGAGCCATTGGCTCTTGCTACTGTTAATCAGATGCAGTAAAGAGGAAGTGGGGGGTGGGCCTAAGTACCGCTGTGTAAGTTTATGGAGCACAACTCCATATACACACAGGTCGGAAGTGCGCAGAATATGCTCTCCCCATAGCCAGTGGTCACTCTGTGAAATACCACTAGCCGGGAGGCCACTCTGTGCAATACCACTGCGCAGAGCAGGTAAGTATAACATGTTTGTTATTTTAATTACAAAAAAAAAAATTGACTTTACCTGTAGTAACACTTTAAAGCGGAGTTCCACCCACTTTCACGTTAAGGCCTCCTCCCCAGATCCTGTTTGTGAAACTGAGCTTTCGGGGAGGAGGGGGGCAGCGGGAACCCGATTTTGACAGGTACCCGCTGCCACTTCCGTTCCTGTCGCCTTAGGCCAGTGATGGCGAACCTTGGCACCCCAGATGTTTTGGAACTACATTTCCCATGATGCTCAGGCATTCTGTAGTGTAGTGGAGCATCATGGGAAATGTAGTTCCAAAACATCTGGGGTGCCAAGGTTCGCCATCACTGCCTTAGGCGATCGGAAGTGGAAGTTCTCCTTCCTCCTCTCTCCTGAAGTCTTCTGGGACACATGACAGGTCCAAGAAGACTTTGGGAACAGTCAGAGAGCGCAGCGCCGATCTCACATGTGCAGTGAGTACCCGGCTGTGAAGGCATCAGAATGTTGTGGTGACCTGTGGTATATTGTGCATTGGGCTCTACTGTCAATGCATTGGGATGCTCTTCACAATGAATGGCATTGCAACGCACCACACATAGAGCAGGTGTATTTCTACATGTTGTGGCAATGGATGTTAACGTGCGTATTTTAATGCGCATTGCCACAATGCATAAGTGTGAATGATTCCTAATAATTATACATTTATATGTGTGCAGACATCCTAAAAACAACAAGCCTTTTATATAACACATTTAGACTGAATGATGTTAGAATCTCCATGAGGCTAACTGATCTTATCTCAGTAAGATGTTGACCACTAGGTTGAGAATCTACAAATGTGTTTGTAAAAAAAGTAATGAAAATATGAACAGCAAATGTAAAAGTTGAATCAAATATGACTTTTGAGTAAATGTTTAAAAAAGTTCAGTGTGTAACATAATAAGCTCACATTGTAATGCCCCTTTAGGCTGGTTTAATATAAAAGCAGTTCAGTAATGCGCGCATTATAAAGGTTTTGCACTAAAGCAATGCAACCAGTGGTGGCCCGAAAATTAGGGGTGCCCGGGCGCTACCCCCTCTATCCACGCCACCCCCTATATGTATAATAGATGGATTTATGTATAGTCGCCATGGCCACCTCCGATTCATGTGTCCGGCCCCTTTCAGGACGCCGGGCGCCTGAATTACATATTGAAAACATTGTAAGACCTGTTTTCTGATTGGCCAAAAAGTGAAGACTCCTGATTGGCCGTCGAGGAGGAGTAAAGAAATGGAAGCCGCCGTGATGACCCGTGGAGAGCAGGGGAACGGGAGGCCGCCGCCGTAATGACCCGTGGAGAGCAGGGGAACGGGAGGCCGCCGCCGTGATGACTCGTGGAGAGCAGGGGAACGGGAGGCCGATGCTGAGCAGGGGAAGCCGCCGGTGAAACGATGGGGTAAGTGCTACCGACCGACCGACTGACTGACCTACTGGGGGGGGTTTTGGTGGCATACTGTTTGCCTCCCCCCCAAAAAATTACCACTGGCCACCACTGAATGCAACCCCAATGCTCCATGCATTGTTGTGTGCTGCTTTGGCAGAAAATGATCACGCCATGCTGAAATTTTGTACTGGTCAGGCAGTGGGAATGACTACACCGGCTAGCGAAATGGGGTGATGGAGAGTAGAGAATCAAATACCTGCTGCCTGTCCTGTCCAAAACATTTATATGATTGGACGAGGTGGAGAGGCAGGGTGCTGACATCACATTCTTCACCTCATACGATCAGAGAACGCTTTGCATGCATTAAAAAAAAATGTGAAGTATTCACTGAACGGTGCCCGTGCCAAGAAGCTGACCGCCTGTGTTCAGAATACATCAGGCGAGCCGCTCAGTGTGGGACTCAGAAGCAAGTGGAGATCACTGGAGTAGCTGTGTCTTTTTCAGTGATTTACAGCTTCCAGGGGCACTGGCTAGGCATGTCCTATACATGGTTACATTGGTCCAACCTGGACCAATGTAACTATGTATAGTATGCCGCTGCCTGGAATTCTTCCTTAAATTCTCATTGGATGGCTGTGACCCCCCAAGTCTATGTGTAGATATCCTTTCCTAAAATATCTCCTCTTTTGGGGTATTTGTAAGCCCCACCAATGACTTGCCCAAACTCCTCCCTTATTTTAATAAAATGGCGTAAATCGTTCAAGGGTTTTTCGCTTTGAGGATAATTCAGTACAATTCCCTGCCGCGACAGTCATGAATCAGCAGCCATAGTCTAATCACCCAATTAGGATTCATAATTAAATGTCAGCAAATTAGGAAGCACTTGTTGCCCTAATTGGCGATTGTATTCCAGTAATAATAATAATAATAAGGTGAATATAGAGAGGAAAAGCATAATAAAAAAGAAACATATTACAATGTAGACTAAAGGCAGATCTGTGGATCTTAAAGGGGCCAGATCGCCACTGTGAAGTTTTCATGTAAAGGTGATGATTAAATGGCCATTTTTTTGACAGCGCCTGCAGAGGGGAAGACGAACCCCCACCCACTGTCACAAGGGAAGGACACACAGGGGGTAAGGAGGGGTTGTAATATTTAGCATTTTACACCCACCCTAAGTATCGATGTTCTAAAGGTGAACTGAGCCTTTAACGATTTTATTAATGGTAACCCTATCTCTAATTTTAGCCCTAACGTTCCCTGTAACCCTAATGATAACACTATCATTAATAGCGACCCTAATTCTATCCCTAATGGTAACCCTAACCCTTTTATTAATGGTAACCCTAACTGCATCCCTAACCCTAGCAATAATTTTAACTCTAACCCTATTACTAAACCTATCCCTAATGGTAACTCTAACCCTATTACCTACCTATCACTAATGGTAACTCTAATACTAAACCTATCCCTAATGGTAACCATAACCTTATTACTAAATCAACCCCTAATGATAACCCTAACCTCATTACTAAACGCATCCCTAATGGTAACCCTAACCTTATTACTAAACCTATCCTTAATGGTAACCCTAAGGCCTCATGCACACTGGAGGTTATAAAAAAGCCAGTAGCGTTGGCTGTAGAAAGCTGTAGCTGTAGAGTGAGTTTTGCAGTGTTTTTGCACTAGTGTTTTTCAGCGATTTTTAGCTGTAGCGTTTTTTTAGCAAAACTATACTCCCATAAAAGCTTATGGCTCAAAAATGCTGATAAATGGCAAATAGCTGCATTTTTCAGGGTTTTTTGGCAGTTTTAAGCTGTTTTCAGCTTTTTTCAAAGTTTGAGCATTTTTACAGCTGAAAAACTTCTCTCAAAACCCTCTAGTTCTGGGGGGTTTTTCAAGCTAGAAAATGCCCTTGCCAAAAACTGCTGATAACAGCCTATGTGTGCATGGACCCATAGGATAACATGCTGGGGAGTTTATTAGCTGCAGAAAAAAAAGGTCTGAAGCCAAAACCAGCAGCTGTAAAAACATCCAGTGTGCATGAGGCCTAAAGCTAACCCAACTCTTAATGGTAATTTAACCCTAAGGCAGGCCATAGACAAGTCGAAATTCGAAAGCTCTTTCGAGAAAAAAACAAAAATAGCTCATACGATTGTGCCATCAATAGTTTTTTTTCTATGAAAATCCATCATATTGGATTGGGCACTTTCCATTGTGGCACGAAAATCGTGTGTCGCAGCTGGCACGCTAATGATGCGAAAAATGAGCTATTCAAAATTTTTTGCATCGCCTATCGCCTGCTTAACAATAACCTTAACATTCTGTGTATTAACAAAGTAATGTGATTACCATCTCATTGCTGTCATAGCGATCATGTGATTTGTGTATCAACAGAACCATGTCCCAGGATGCCAATGTCCCACCACTAGAGCAATGCACACTTCTAGTCTTAAAAGGGAACTTTCTTTTTTAAACTTTTGCCAAAATATTGGCGAACGTGAAATCAGTCAGGTTACATGAAAATCAAGCTCAAAATAACCTCTCATTCATCCCTATATATATATTATTATTATCAGAACTCACTTTAGGGGCTTGTTCACACCACTGGAGTTGCAGTAAGGCATGATAAAATGAGGTCAGTGGTTCCTCCTGCCAACCCCTATGATGTCTTTACAGACAGAACCACTGACCCACAGGGGGAACCTGGAGACCAGAACTCCTGGAAGTGTTGATTTTTGAACAAATTTCCAATGGCTAGCCTATTTCTCTTCATCAGGAGAGCGTCAGACAGCCAAAGTAGTGGAAGGGAAAAGTATACGCTTCTTTCATTAAACAACAGGTTCCCTTTAATGCTGCTGGGTGCTTCATTAAAGTGGTATTAAACTCAGAATTTTTTTTTTAAACAAGTCCCAAGTGTTTTTTTGCCATAATGTGCTAGTCTGTGCCACATACTAGCACATTATGATAGACTTATCTTTGAAACAAAATCCTCCAGAGCTGATTGGTCATCGCTCCCTGTGCTTCCATTTTCACCCGGTCTTCCTTGCGTGTTCACTTTCCAGCCACTTGAATGGCCAGTCTGCAATGTTGTCATTTCCAGGAGTCACCATCACAGAGCGGCACTCTTTCTCAGGCAGTGTGCGTGAATGCACAGCTACTGCGCATGCACGAGTGACATCATCAACCGAAGCCGACATCTCTATCTGCTATGGCGCCAGTTTAAATGGTTTCCAAGGTATCTACAGCTAAGACTTATTATAAGCTTACCTGTAGAACAAAGTTAGAAAGTTGAGTTAAATACAGCTTTAAAAGCCTAAAAGCAAAATCAGCAGCCAGCAATGAACATGCAAGCAGATAACTAGCTGACAATTCGTTTTTCTCTGTGCAGATGGGACAGAACTTTGTGCCCCCCCCCATGTTGGTTTTCGGGGTGTAAGTAATAGTTTTCACCTGTCTTTCAGCCGTGAATCTCGCTGAGTGAGCCTAAGCCAGCAAACGCATTGTACGCCTGCTATTTCCGGATAAATTCCCGTATCACAAAGTCTTTATTACCAGCTGGAATTGTCACTAAGAGTGGAGCGCAGGGGGCTCAGCGGCGCGTGTTTATTCAAGGCCGAAATAGCCGGCGTCGTCATGGTAACCCAGGAACGCTTCAGGTCTTGAATTAGTACTTGAGAAAACGCCTTATGTCAGTTGTTCTGACTCGTTGTACATTATCTCCATGATAAACACTAATCACAATGACACCAGCTGAACTGCGCATTGTGCATTGTCTGCGCGCGCCGCGCTCTCACATCCACCATTGTACTTTTCTCCAGGATAAAGGAGAGAAAAACAAAGATTAGTAAAAGGCAAATAGACAATCGGAGAGCGCAGAAAACACCTGCGCTTAACAGTTGGCATGCTGGAGTGAAGCCTGGCGGTGTGAGGGCTTGATTGCGCTGGCTATATCAGGCATCGATAGAGGTGTAGGCACTGCTGCAGTGTCAGGGGCCAGCTGGATAAATTTCCAGCATGCTGGGAAATATTCGCTGGTCATGCAGCTATTGTCTATTTTCAGAGAGCAAAAGGAATCTTTTTAGAGCTGGAGATCCATTTTAAATTATTTCAGTTGGTAGAGCCTGTAGGCTTGCCAAATATCACCTGGACTGAGGCGGTGAGCTATCTCTACCATAGCCTTTCACAATGGGCACAGCAACATTGACAGACCTGGGAACTTAGCAGAGGAATAATTGAAACCCCTCATAATGGGCAAAGCAGGTGTACAGACCTGGGAAAGTAACACGGGTATTGTGGGAGTCCTTAAATGGGCACAGCAGGTGTGCAGATCTGGGAACTCAGTGCAGGGATGGTGGGAACCCCTCATAATGGGCAAAACAGGTGTACAGACCTGGAAAAGTAACACAGGAATTGTGGGAGTCCCTCATAATGGGCACAGCAGGTGTGCAGATCTGGAAACTCACTGCAGGGATGGTGGGAACCCCTCATAATGGGCAAAACAGGTTTGCAGATCTGGGAACTCACTGCAGGGATAGTGAGAACCCCTTATAATGGGCATAGCAGGTATGCAGAACCAGGAACCTAGCACAGGGATCGTGGGAACTCCTCATAATGGGCACAGCAGGTGTGCAGATCTGGGAACTCACTTCAGGGATGGTGATAACCCCTCATAATGGGCACAGCAGGTGTGCAGATCTGGGAACTCACTGCAGGGATGGTGAGAACCCCTCATAATGGGCATAGCAGGTATGCAGAACCAGGAACCTAGCACAGGGATCGTGGGAACTCCTCAGAATGGGCACAGGAGGTGTACAGATCTGGGAACATAGCACAGGTATTGTGGGAGCCCATTATAATGGGCACAGCAGGTGTACAGATCTGGGAACATAGCACAGGTATTGTGGGAGCCCATTATAATGGGCACAGCAGGTGTGCAGACCTGGCAACTCAGCACGGGGATGGTGAGAACCCCTCATAATGGGCACAGCAGGTGTACAGACCCAGAAACTCTGCACAGAAATCTTACCATTAGTGCCCCTGCAAGACAGATGTTTAACCCTCCAGTATCCATCAAACACAAATATCAGTTTTAGGTGGAGTGAGCCTTGTATGGGAATAACATGCATTGTAGGCTACATTTCCATGGGTGCATATCTGCAGATAGTTCACTCAATTCAGAGGAAGCTGAACACTGTGTATTGGCCGCATACAAACTGGCCAAAAAACTGCGGCCAGTTTGTGTGCGACCCTAGACACATGCTGTCTGCATTCAGGGTAGGTTGGAGGCTTTATTCACATGTAACCACTTAGAAGAGCTGTTACACTGCCTTGAAAAAGTATTCATACCCCTTGAAATTTTCCACATTTTGTCATGTTACAACCAAAAACGTAAATGTAATTTATTGGGATTTTATGTGATAGACCAACACAAAGTCGTACATAATTGTGAAGTTGAAGGAAAATGATAAATGGTTTTCAACATTTTTTACAAATATCTGAAAAGTGTTGTGTGCATTTGTATTCAGCCCCTTTTACTCTGATACCCCTAACTAAAATCTAGTAGAATCAAATGCCTTTAGAAGTCCCCTAATTAGTAAATGGAGTCCACCTGTGTGCAATTTAATCTCATAATAAATACAACTGTTCCGTGAAGCCCCCTCAGAGGTTTGTTAGAGATCCTTAGTGAACAAACAGCATCATGAAGGCCAATGAACACACCAGACAGGTCAGGGATAAAGTTGTGGAGAAGTTTAAAGCAGGTTTAGTTTATAAAAAAATATCCCAAGCTTTGAACATCTCATGAAGCACTGTTCAATCCATCATCTGAAAATGAAAAGAGTATGGCACAACTGCAAACCTACCAAGACATGGCCATCCACCTAAACTGACAGGCCGGGCAAGGAGAGCATTAATCAGAGAAGCAGCCAAGAGGCAAATGGTAACTCTGGAGGAGCTGCAGAGATCCATAGCTGAAGTGGGAGAATCTGTCCACAGGACAACTATTAGTTGTGCACTCCACAAATATTTATGGAAGAGTGGCAAGAAGAAAGCCATTACTGAAAGAAGACCCGTTTGCAGTTAGTGAGAAGCCATGTGGGGGACACAGCAAACATGTGGAAGAAGGTGCTCTGGTCAGATGAGACCAAAATTGAACTTTTTTGGCCTAAAAGGAAAACACTATGTGTGGTGGGAAACTAACACTGCACATCACCCTGAACACACCATCCCCACCATGAAACATGGTGGTGGCAGCATCATTTTGTGGGAATGCCCTTCTTCAGCAGGGACAGGGAAGCTGGTCGGAGTTGATGGGAAGATTGATGGAGCCAAATACCAGAAATTAGAAGAAAACCTGTTAGATTCTGTAAGACTTGAGACTGGGGCGGAGGTTCATCTTCCAACAGGACAACAACCCTAAACATACAGCCAGAGCTACAATGGAATTGTTTGAGTCAAAGCATATTCATGTATTAGAATGGCCCAGTCTAAGTCCAGACCTAAATCCAATTGAGAATCTGTTTCAAGACTTGAAAATTGCTGATCACAGACGCTCTCCATCCAATCTGACAGAGCTTGAGCCATTTTGCAAAGAAGAATGGGCACAAATTTTACTCTCTAGATGTGCAAAGCTGGTAGAGACATCCCCAAAAAGACTTGCAGCTGTAATGCCAGCGAAAGTTGGTTCTACAAAGTATTGACTCAGGGGGGCTGAATACAAATGCATTATACACTTTTCACTTATTTATTTGTAAAAAATGTTGAAAACCATTTATCATTTTCCATCCACTCCACAATTATATAACACGTTGTGTTGGTCTATCACATAAAATTCCAATAAAATACATTAAAGTTTTATTGTTGTAACATGAAAAAATGTGGAAAATTTCAAGGGGTATGAATACTTTTTCAAGGCGCTCTACCTGCTAACAACAGCGGCGCTGCCCGTTAATTTGTACACCATACAAATCTGACAACTGCTGCTGGTCACACACTTTTTGCAGGCAGCGTTTACAACCTCTGTTATTCGGCGTTATTCTACCGATTCTTGCCAGCAGCCGCATGCCGTTATTCGGCTTTGTGAATATAGATAAATTTCTGAAAATCTTCAATGCTACAATTACCGTATCAGGGTTCATGTGCACGTTGGCAGGGATATTTATTCATCACATATCCATATTCATTACATATCCAGGGTGTGCTGCTGTTGTATGTACACACAACATGGCTGATCTATCTGCTTGTCTAAGCATCAGTGTGCAACTCAGGCCTGGGCAATAAAGTACCAGTGAAATCCGTGGGAGTGCCACATTTAGAGCACAAACCGCTGGCTATTCAAGACCAGGATATTGTGCTAAATGTGCTGACTGTGCTACCGGGGAGGCCATGTCAACCTGTGATGACTGTAGAAATAAAATTTATAGGAGCAGCTTCATAAATTGGCAAACTGGTAGTGAATACTTTGTTGAATACTCCAACTGCGACATGGCAGCTGCAAAATCCCCATAGCATACTTCAGAACACTCCATAAGAGTGTTAAAAAACAAACATCATGGGCACTCACATGAGTGTAGACAGGTGGGCCGCACACCCCATAAAGTGCAAAAAATTATACGAGAACCCCCTAACGGGGCTTTAAAGCAGCCAATGAAGTACAATATCGATAGTTGAAAAAATTCAGTTTTATTGGTACAAAAAATATACATAACATATTATAAAAATCACTGAGGATAAATACTGACTATTCGAGTCAAGACATGAACTGAATGTGACATACCATTACAGTAAACAAAGCATACAATTAAACCAAATGCCAGGCACAATGCATTAAAAAGCGACCAAGGTTATCATAAATGTTGGATTCTTAAAATAAGTAGCAGCAAATATTGCCTATGAGTGAGGGCAATACAGTACATGTATGTGGAACAACAGAAGTTGTATACATAAATCCTGACGCGTTTCGACCCTTCCGGGTCTTCTTCAGAGGATGGTTGTCCACTGTGAAAAGGTCAACATGTGTCAAACATAGCATCAAATCCAACAGTACCAAACTTATATATGTGCACTGTCTACTAAAGTTGCCTAGGTCATATAATTACCTATTACAGGAATTCTGACGTTTCCGCGTTCAGTTTAAGCATTGTAGATTATTTTATTTTAGGTGGTACAGTTTCTCCTCTGCTCCCCTGTTTCCCCCCGTGTCGGACCAACTCCCAGGAGAGCGGGCGGTGGGCCAAGTGTATCTTGCGAGGGATCACATCTATCAGCCCCCCATATATAGGAGGGGGAAGGAGAGGAGGAGGCAACAAACAACCCGAAATGCACCTGAATGGGTATACGTTAATGCTAGAAGTAGAAAAATATTAAGTGTTAAATACTAAAAAGCGAGAGGTCAATTAATTGATCCACACAGATTGAGAAATTCCCCAACTATGGAGATCTATGAAAATGTTGGATAGTAGGTACATGGGTGTGCAGGGGGCATTGCTAGGGAAAAGGGGAGAAAGGGGAGGAAAAGCTATAGGGAAAAGGATAGGGAAGAGGGAAAGAAGAAGAGAGGGAAAGAAGGAATTGAAGGGAATGTGAGGGAAAGTGAAAGAAAAGGAAAGAAGTGAACCAAAAAAGTGTGTGTGAAAATAGAACGAGTGGAGGATAGCAAATGTCCTGCTGCCAGTCAATCCCCATGTACCATAGAAAATATGTGTAAACAGCAATCAGGTAAAGGTGCCACCAGTGAATGGGCGGAGTGAAAAGGGGGGGGGGGAGGGGAAGAGGGGAGGGAAAGACCAAACAAATTGGATTAGATTGATAAAGAATGAAAAGGGGAGGGGGGAAAAAAGGAGAGAGAGGGAAAGGGGAAGAAAGGGTGGGAGGAAAGGGAAGACCAGGGGAGAAAAGGTGGAAGGGAGCGGAAAAGGGGGGGGGGGGGGAAAGGACGGGAAAAAGGGAATAAATAAATCATGACAAGGTCAGCAATGATTTGAAAGAACCAAGTTGCTAAAGAAATATCACAGTCATTCCGTGTGTGCCTACCAGTATTTGCTGTCAGTCTGTGTAGCCTGTCTCCAGATTAGAAAGAATCCCATAAATGTCCCCTGAGAATTTCCATATTTATAGGGAGTGCCAATTGGCTAACTCCCTTCAGGTGCCAGTATGCCTTGCGTCCTCCCTCCTCCCCCTCCATTGGGGGAAAGGAGCAGCACCGCTGTGCGCCCTAGTGTGATCCCCCCGGCGTTCCGGAAAGGAAGACACCTTCGGGCGTCCGTCGCTTCCGCCGCAACTGCACAGGTGCCGCTACGTCACGCACACGCGCCCTAGGGCGCGCGCGCGCGTGAGTGCGGCGTCCAGAAGGGATCCGGGACGCCGCTGGCAGGGAGAGAAGCGTCCCACCCAGGTGGGGCCACCTAGTGGGCGCATTTAGGAGACGCGGGCCCAAGCGTCTCCTCTCTAGGGCGCGTGCGCGTGACGTAGCGACTTGGTTCTTTCAAATCATTGCTGACCTTGTCATGATTTATTTATACCTTAATTTTTCAGTATCCAGAACATTTCAGTTCTTTTATTCAGTTCTGCTGAATTAGGTAATTAGTTCCGACACCACCCTTGCATTTTCACATTGTTTGTCACCTTCACTGTTTGATGATTGGATTGTGCACGTTTGCCTAATATGGTTTCTTTTCACTTTAGCCCCCACACATTTCCCTTTTTCCCCCCCCCTTCCCCTCTCTGTCACACACCCATTTTCCACCCCACACACACCCCCACCTTCCCAGTTCACTCTCCCCTCTATCACCCCTCACCCCACTTCCCCCCTTCTTCCCCCCCCCTCTCTCCCGTCCCCACCCCCTTCCCCCCCCAGCACCTTCCCCTTTTTCCCGTCCTCCCCCCCCCCCCCCCTTTTCCGCTTCCTTCCACCTTTTCTCCCCTGGTCTTCCCTTTCCTCCCACCCTTTCTTCCCCTTTCCCTCTCTCTCCTTTTTTCCCCCCTCCCCTTTTCATTCTTTATCACTCTAATCCAATTTGTTTGGTCTTTCCCTCCCCTCTTCCCCTCTCCCCCCTCCCCCCCCTTTTCACTCCGCCCATTCACTGGTGGTTTGTCGGCACCTTTACCTGATTGCTCTTTACACATATTTTCTATGGTACATGGGGATTGACTGGCAGCAGGGCATTTGCTATCCTCCACTCGTTCTATTTTCACACACACTTTTTTGGTTCACTTCTTTCCTTTTCTTTCACTTTCCCTCACATTCCCTTCAATTCCTTCTTTCCCTCTCTTCTTCTTTCCCTCTTCCCTATCCTTTTCCCTATAGCTTTTCCTCCCCTTTCTCCCCTTTTCCCTAGCAATGCCCCCTGCACACCCATGTACCTACTATCCAACATTTTCATAGATCTCCATAGTTGGGGAATTTCTCAATCTGTGTGGATCAATTAATTGACCTCTCGCTCTTTAGTATTTAACACTTAATATTTTTCTACTTCTAGCATTAACGTATACCCATTCAGGTGCATTTCGGGTTGTTTGTTGCCTCCTCCTCTCCTTCCCCCTCCTATATATGGGGGACTGATAGATGTGATCCCTCGCAAGATACACTTGGCCCACCGCCCGCTCTCCTGGGAGTTGGTCCGACACGGGGGGAAACAGGGGAGTAGAGGAGAAACTGTACCACCTAAAATAAAATAATCTACAATGCTTAAACTGAACGCGGAAACGTCAGAATTCCTGTAATAGGTAGTTATATGACCTAGGCAACTTTAGTAGACGGTGCACATATATAAGTTTGGTACTGTTGGATTTGATGCTATGTTTGACACATGTTGACCTTTTCACAGTGGACAACCATCCTCTGAAGAAGACCCGGAAGGGTCGAAACGCGTCAGGATTTATGTACACAACTTCTGTTGTTCCACATACATGTACTGTATTGCCCTCACTCATAGGCAATATTTGCTGCTACTTATTTTAAGAATCCAACATTTATGATAACCTTGGTCGCTTTTTAATGCATTGTGCCTGGCATTTGGTTTAATTGTATGCTTTGTTTACTGTAATGGTATGTCACATTCAGTTCATGTCTTGACTCGAATAGTCAGTATTTATCCTCAGTGATTTTTATAATATGTTATTTATATTTTTTGTACCAATAAAACTGAATTTTTTCAACTATCGATATTGTACTTCATTGGCTGCTTTAAAGCCCTCTTAGGGGGTTCTCGTATAATTTTTTCCATAAGAGTGATACATACAATCATCCACCCCTCCCCACATGTTAGGGTACTAGGTGTTATCCTAGATTCTGATCTCTCCTTTCGGCCCCACATCCAATCACTTTCCAAAGCTTGCCACCTCAACCTCCGCAACATCTCTAAACTACGTCCCTTTCTAACCAATGAAACCACAAAGCTCCTGATTCACTCCCTGGTTATCTCTCGCCTCGACTACTGCAGCTCCCTCCTCATTGGCTTACCTTTAAATAGACTATCCCCCTTCAGTCCATCATGAATGCTGCTGCCAGACTCATCCACCTTACAAACCGCTCAGTGTCTGCTACCCCTCTCTGCCAATCCCTCCATTGGCTGCCACTCACCCAACGAATTAAATTCAAAATACTAACAATACGTTACAAAGCCATCCACAACTCTGCCCCCAGCTACATCACTAGCCTAGTCTCAAAATACCAACCTAATCGCCCTCTCTGTTCCTCCCAGGAACTCCTGCTCTCTAGCTCTCTCATCACCTCCTCCCATATCCGCCTCCAGGACTTCTCCCGAGCCTCGCCCATCCTCTGGAATTCCCTACCCCAATCTGTCAGACTGTCTCCAAATGTATCCACTTTTAGGCGATCCCTGAAAACTTTCCTCTTCAGAGAAGCCTATCCTGCCTCCATCTAACAACTGCACTATTTTCTCCATTAGCTCATCCCCACAGCTATTACCCTTTTGTATAACTTGACCCTCCCTCCTAGATTGTAAGCTCTAAAGAGCAGGGCCCTCTGATTCCTCCTGTATTGAATTGTATTGTACTTGTACTGTCCTCCCTAATGTTGTAAATCGCTGCATAAACTGTTGGCACTATATAAATCCTGTATAATAATAATAATAAGAGATGATGTCTGTCTCTGTCCGTGGAAGAGTTAATGTTGGAAATAATGTAAGAGCAGCGGAACCTTCTCTTCTCTCTGTGCATCTCACAGTTTCAGTTTCAAAGTGGAGAATCGAAGCGGTGATGATACAATGTGTAAACGTGGATTAATCAGGCGGGAAGGAGAGAAGTAACCTTCTGCTACGGCCAAGGCTGCTCCATTATCTCCGTCATCTGGCTCGGCTCCTCTTGAAATGACTGACCCCGGCTGAGTCCCTGGGCCACGCTGGACATGGAGTTGGTGGTGACAACAATGGCCTTCACCGACGGCCCTGAGAAAAACAATAAACATAGAAAACAAACACAACTGCAAAATGACGAAGAGTAATGGCTCATACACACGATCAGAAAATCATCCGAAAAATACTGCTTTCGAAGCGATCGTACAATAATCTGATCGTTCATACACAGCTTTCGAGAGCTGATCATGACAATTTGTGCAAAATTATCCGATGGGAAAAGCACAACATTTTTTCTTGCACGATACCAGATCGTACGATTTTCGTTTAGTCAGTACAGTTGTCATTCGAAAAATACAATACAAATACAATACAACACATTATATCACTTCTGGATTTTTATTCTGTCGTACGAGAAATTTCGTAACTTTAGTAAACCCTTCATTTTCGATATGAAACTAGCATGCAAAAGAAAATAGACGATCATTCGTCCGATAATCTTATCGCGTGTACCAGGCATTAGAGAGCAATAGTAACATTTCCAGAGGCCCAGATCCACAACGAGCCTATCGATTGAAAAAACAGGACAACCACCAATTTTTACATCCCCCCCCAATCATTTAGATTGTCCCAGGTGCAGAGGATCCTCCCATCGCGGCTGACGGCAGAGAGTAAATTCAGCTTAGGAGTAAGCGTAGTGATCTTAGCAAAATTGATTTTGCCACAAATTACCTTTTTCACCAAACTTTTGGCTATGGATCCACATACATTTTTGTGGTGCATCACACATTAACATACGTTCTGTGCGTACAGGCCATGGAAATGAACGGGCTGTCAATGCACCAAAAATCTAATGTGACGCAATGCACCAGTCAAAACCAATTGCACCACAACACATGTAGTGTGCATTGCCACACATTGTGGTAATGTGTACATTACCACAAGACAAAATGTAAACGAGCCCAAAATAAATTCTAATATTTTCTGCACAAAAAGAAAATATATACCTTCAACACCTTTCCACCCGTAAAGGGACGCCGGGGGGCAAAATCAGCCAATCATGTGACTGCTGTGATTGGCTGTCAAATGATCATAAGCATTAACACCCAATCATTACTAGGCAGCGAGAGCTGTTTTTGACACCTAGGCCATTTTGCTGGGAGCACAGAGTGAGTGCGGTCTCAGTACGAGAGGTCCTGCAACCCATGGATGCATATGTGCAGTGTGTGCGTGTTAAAGCCCACCCTCTTTGGTGATGCACATTTGTGTTACGTGGGCGGCAAGAGGTTAAGGAAAATTTCCTGTGTTCCTTTGCAAAGTATGTTTTTTTTGCACTTTGTGTGTGTTTTATTTGACGTTTATTTACATGCAGACAATAAATGTAAAAACATAGTAAAATAAAGGGATTATAAAAAATGAGGCCTCATTCACATGCGCAGCTGGGGATGGGGGGTGGTACAAAGAGGTGGTTGAGCTTTGGTTTGTTAATCATCCCCAGGCTGCTCAAGGCTGTGGCAAAAATTATACCCCCTGTCCCTTTTGGTGGGCAGTACTGCCACCAAACACTGCCCATTTAAGTGAATGGGAGCGCTGCAACTCAAAGGGGTTGTAAAGGTAAAAATTTTTTCACCTTAATGCATTCTATGCATTAAGGTGAAAAAACTTTTGACAGTACCGCCGCCCCCAGGCCCCCCGTTTTACTTACCTGACGCCTCGAATCTTCGCTCCTCGTCCTCGTCAGCTTCATTGCAGCTCAGCCTGGTCGCTGATTGGCTGCAGTGGATGGATTGAAAGCAGCGCAGCCATTGGCTCTCGCTGCTGTCAATCACATCCGTTGACGCGGCGCGCCGGGGGGCGGGGCCGAGTGATACAGCGAGCGGCTATAGCCGCCGGCTGTATCACGGGAGCGCGCCCGCAAGCACTCACCACCGTGCGAGGGAGCTCGCACGAAGGTGGTAAATGCTTGCGGGGAGGAGCTGAAACAGCCGCCGAGGGACCCCAGAAGACCAGGTTCGGGGCCACTCTGTGCAGAACGAGCTGCACAGTGAAGGTAAGTATAACATGTTTGTTATTTAAAAAAAAAATAAATAAATAACTTTACAACCCCTTCAAGCCAAATGCTTGGTTTGAATTTGGCTTTAGTAACTTAGTAACTTAATTAAAATGTTATTTGTACAAAGAATATATTCTCATAAGGAGTACGCCATCTGCAGGATGTTAGTTAGTATAACCCTTGCTATACTTTGGAGCTGCGGCTCTCAAACACAGAAGCTGTACTAACGTTTGTAAAATTTCAAATTTCCTATCACTTTTTGCCTAATGCCGCGTACACATGATCGGAAATTCGGACAGCAAAAGACTGATGAGAGCTTTTGGTCGGAAAATGAACCGTGTGTATGCTCCATCGGACTTTTGCTGGCCGAATTTCCGCCAGCAAAAGATTGAGAGCATGTTCTCAATTTTTCCGACAGAAAAAGTTTCTATTGGAAATTCAGTTCGTGTGTATGCAATTCCGACGCGCAAAAAAAAACGCATGCTCAGAATCAAGTAGGAGATGGAGCCGCTCAGTCTGGTAAAACGACCGTTCTTAATGGAGATGGCACATTCGTCACACTGCAAATTTTTAAATCTTTCAATGCAGCGCATTCTCTTCTTCTTTATAATGCTAGAAGAATGAAGTTGTTTTGATGCTCATATTCACACAGAGTTCTCACAAACTGATTTCTTTTTTATTATTTTTTATATTATTATTATTATTTATTTATCTTCTCGTGATCTCCTGAATAATCTTTTTTTGTTTTTCAAGCCAGATCTCCCTAATAATGTTTAGAATTAATTTTTATAGTCATTTTTTTTTAATCAAGAACTCCTGTTGTTTTTTTGTTTTTTTTCAATTATTTTATAGTGATCTCCATTTTTGTTTTGTTTTTTGTATGTCACGTTTCCACAGCAATTCCTATTATCTTGTATTTGTACATCTCAAGGAGGTTGATTTGACATTGTATTTTTTAAATGTACCTGCCTACTCACAAGCAAACTGTCCTTTTTGAAGTAAAACACATAGGCAAGTATTTCTGAAAACAAAATATTCATTTATTCTGGGTCACAACAAAATAAAGAGGAAGACATCGCTGGAGAAACTGGTGAAATTTGCCAAGCCTTTGTACCCCAGGGCAGACATCAATAATTTTACTGTCAAAATTGGTGGCCTGAGGAGTCCTTATGAGCACAATCCGGTCCAGGACTACAAGAGATCAGGAACAGCAGCAGATGACATATCTATATCTATATATCTATAAAGTCCTCGTCATTGAACAGATCCATTTTCTCTGCAAGACACAACACAAGACAAACCCTAATGTCAGGCTAAACTCTTCTAATCTTAACCCAATATAGGCCTTAATCTATAAGCAGTATAGGCCACTGATGCACCAACTTAAAATTGTACCTTTGTTATAACGATTGGCGCTTCCACTACTCCTTTCTCTGCTCACAGATCGTACGTACGACGCAGGCATGTTATGCTTTATATACACTGCGCATGCATGAAACTCCGCCCGCGTTGCCCGCCCCTGACGTTCTTTCTAAGATATTCCCCCCCCCGTCTCTTTCGTCGCAGTGGGAGAGGAACATGGCAGAGACATAACAGGTGCTTAATAGCAGTAACAAGGAGGAAAGCCGGAGCAAGAAACGTCCTTATCCAGGAGGAGATTTAAGGCCTCAAATATGTCCTTTGAAGAGATGGTGGACATATTAAAGAGGGCCATCTATGACAGTAAGTATGAACCGTACCTAAACCCAAATGTGAGAACGGCCATGATCATGACTAAAGTTGTGAAGAGTCTGCGCCGGAATTTTGGGGTACAACGATCCAAGGAGCAATTGAGGAAACGCTGGTTGGACCTCAAATTAAGGGAGCACGATCAGTACAGAAGGATCAAGAAAGTGCTTCTAAAAAGTAAGTATGTGGTCGTGTGTTCCTATTCTCATTATTACTTGCATGCTGTTCCATGTGCTTTTCTTTACTGTTGTACAGTTTAAAATGGCTACTTTCATGTTCGTGGGCACAGTAATCGGTCGTAGTAAACATCGTTTGTTTTTTCCAGACACAGGGTAGGGTTAACTACATTTGGTCATGATAATTTGTATAAAAAGAAGTTTAGGACATTGTCTAGATGTCTTTGAAACTAGAATGAATTGCAAACTTGATTCAGTGTAATGTAAGGAAAAACACTCAGCAGCTGTTTACACATCTGGACTCTGGAGCACTAGTGTGGGACACCAGAGCACATTTTTTAGGATGACCCACACAGGTGCTCCAGTGGATACTTGGATTGTCTCCATGTGTGAAACTTGTCCAAAAAAGGTAAGTATTCCAGCTTGGTTAAGGGAATTAATCATGGAATATGGAACTTGGAACTCTGCCCAAACAGACAATTGTATTCCACTTCCAAGCAATGTTTCACATTCATATTTCTGTCCACAAATATCTGTGTGCCAAGTATACCTTTTGTTTCATTCTCATGGGGAGAAAAGACTCGCTCCGTCGGAGGACACCAGCGACACCACACCTCATGAAGAAGGGGAGCAGAGTATTGTGGTACCCAGTGGTGTATTTAGGTTTTGTGCTGCCCTAGGCCTGACTGAGCTTGGGCACCCCCTAATTTAAATATGCCCCACCCCTTCCTGTCAAGGCCACACCCCTTTCTTTTAAAGATCCGCCCTGTCATCTTCATTGGAGGAGGACAGAGGGACGCCGCGGGAAGAGGACAGAGAGGCATGCGGCATCTTTTCATTTGGGGGTTAAGGGGATATGTGCTAGTTGCTTTGGGAGGGGAGGATCAGACCCCCCCCCACTAGCACATATCCTCTCCCCTCCCAAAGCACCCAGCACATATCCCCTTACCCCCTTCCCCTCATCCATGTGTGCATCTGTTATCTGCCCCCCTTCCCGGTTACTGTGTCCCCCTCCACTGTAAGCAATACACAGACCTCAGACCGGCAGCGCGGCTCTTGCACTGAAGTTGTGTCCCTCCTCTGTGGCTCCTTCTCCTCCTGGCTGTGTACACTAGAACATTGGAGCCGAGAAGGAGGAGGAGCTGAGGAGTGTGTGTGGCTGACAGTGGGGAGAGAGGTGGCGGCTGCTACAGAAAGCCGATTGCCGCTTGTGGGACCCCAGGTGGCAGATGTCCTGGGTGCCCACGCTAGCGCACTCTGGCTGCCAGTTACCGAAGCTCAGTGCCAGAACTTGTTGTGGGCTCCGGGACAGTGGCGTCACTAGGTTTGGTGTCACCTGGAGCTGTAAAAATTGTGTCCCCCCCCTTAATTTTTGGACTGGAGGCCCAGCGTTGGAGCTCATTGTGGCGGTCAACAAGGCCTAGAGGATAGCAGGTTAGGCACTTCCTAATGGCTCAGTCCCTGGGAACAGTAATGGATAATGGCCAACAGGCTCTCTTACCAGACCCAATGAAACCGCAACAGTGATCCCTCCAGCTGGACGTTCGCTCACTCTGGGTTGCCCAGGCGGACTCTGGTCAGTAGTGTAGCAGCTCTGTACCCTGGCAGTGGCTTTATCTTTCTCCCCCTCTGGTGGTGCGGGTACAGCGTGGCTCTCTCTTTGGTGGTGCGGGAACAGTGTGGCTGGCTCTCTGGTGGTGCAGGTACAGCGTGGCTCTCTGGTGGTGCGGGTACAGCGTGGCTCTCTGGTGGTGCGGGTACAGCGTGGCTCTCTGGTGGTGCGGGTACAACGTGGCTCTCTGGTGGTGCGGGTACAACGTGGCTCTCTGGTGGTGCGGGTACAGCGTGGCTCTCTGGTGGTGCGGGTACAACGTGGCTCTCTGGTGGTGCGGGTACAACGTGGCTCTCTGGTGGTGCGGGTACAGCGTGGCTCTCTGGTGGTGCGGGTACAGCGTGGCTCTCTGGTGGTGCGGGTACAGCGTGGCTCTGGTGGTGCGGGTACAGCGTGGCTCTCTGGTGGTGCGGGTACAATGTGGCTCTCTGGTGGTGCGGGTACAACGTGGCTCTCTGGTGGTGCGGGTACAGCGTGGCTCTCTGGTGGTGCGGGTACAACGTGGCTCTCTGGTGGTGCGGGTACAGCGTGGCTCTCTGGTGGTGCGGGTACAGCGTGTCTCTGGTGGTGCGGGTACAGCGTGGCTCTCTGGTGGTGCGGGTACAACGTGGCTCTCTGGTGGTGCGGGTACAACGTGGCTCTCTGGTGGTGCGGGTACAGCGTGGCTCTCTGGTGGTGCGGGTACAGCGTGGCTCTCTGGTGGTGCGGGTACAGCGTGTCTCTGGTGGTGCGGGTACAGCGTGGCTCTCTGGTGGTGCGGGTACAGCGTGGCTCTCTGGTGGTGCGGGTACAGCGTGGCTCTTTTTCTCCTCTAGCACCCCCTCCCCCTCAGCAGAGTGCATGCATGCTGGGGGCTGTAGCATGTCTGTTGACACACAGGGCCGCCATTCTTCAGGGACTATTTTCCCATAATGCCCCCAGAGTCATCTGATTGGCCCTCTGCTGTGGCCAATCATGGGGAGGAAAACAGCGGTCAGGAAGCTGGGCGGCGGCATGGTGAAACCAATTAGAGCCGCTCTCTCTCTCTTCTCCCTTCAGCTGACAGAAAGGGGAGGGGGGGCGAGCGGGGGAGATACACACACAGCCCGAATCTCTCCTCTCCCTGTCACAGCGCTGCTGATCCATTTGCCAGAGAACTCCCCCGCTCGCCCCCCCTCCCCTTTCTGTCAGCTGAAGGGAGAAGAGAGAGAGAGCGGCTCTAATTGATTTCGCTGTGCCGCCGCCCAGCTTCCTGATCGCTGTTTTCCTCCCCATGATTGGCCACAGCAGAGGGCCAATCAGAGACAGATTTACAGGTTTACGGAGGGGCGGCTTGACAGTTCTTACTTTAACTACTTTCTAGCCCCCTCCGCACCCGCACTGCTAAGCTGTACTCCCCAGATGGTGGCCCAGCTGTGCGGGAAGAGGGCGCCGCTGCCATTTTCGGGGGGGGGGGCGGCTTTTTGCCTTGTTGGCCTAGGCCAAGACACAGCACTGGTGGTACCTCAGGAAGTGGAGGAAGGAGAGGTGGAAGAAGTGCTCGAATTTGGCACCACAACAGGTCAGTATCGGACACCACAGATTCAGGTAATAGATGTATGCCTGCATATTTTTACTACATGGTGTGTATTTTTATTCTAGGTGATGTTAGGTTGTGGTACCAAAATCGAGTCATTTCACCAGTGACAGTGCACAACGGCTTATCCAGGAAATCATGTTTTGTAGTTGTGATTTGGACCTTATCAAGGAAAAAACCAAGGACATGATTGATGTATTAGGGAGAATCTAAATCCTAAAAAGATTCCTGGATTTTTTAATTTTTTTTTCTAAAGATTTTATCTAAAGTTTTAATACAGTTTAAAAGCCAAATTTTGAAGATGCACACAGTGTGTCAACATGTGCTATCTGCCATCAGTGGATTTCAATGTACGCGTTTTGTGGGTGCAACCCCTTCCTCCCAACTCTAGTAGGTGAGAGCAAGTGGTTGCACCCTCAAAACACGTCCATTGATCCCCCATGATGGGAGATAGCACATGTTGACATTAGGTATGGGATCAGAAAGAGAATCCCCATTTTGACTCACAATTTGTGTGCATCTTCTAAATTTGGCTTTTACAGGGGTGACTTCACCCCATCTGATGAAGGCAAGATAAAGACCTTTTTCACACTATAAAATGTCTGATATTGCCTTCTTTTTTGCAATGTTGAACTTTGTAAGTTCCAGAGTTGTATATGTTATGTTTGGAAACATGCCTGTTTCTGTATTTTTTCAAAAAATTCAAGGTAAGGCCTCTTTCACACGGGGCAGATCAGTCATGATCCGCCCCGTGAACACACGCTGGCTCAGCAGGGATCGCTCCGCCGATCCCCGCTGAGCAGGAAGATGACAGGTGCATCGCTGCACGCTGTGCAGCGACGGACCTGTCAGAGCGCCGCTCTCCCCTATGGGGGGATCGGATGATGACGGTCCGTAGTGTCCGTCGTCATCCGATCCGATCCGAAAACGGAGGGAAAAGTAGGTTTTTCCTCCGTTACACTTTTCGGATCGGAGCGGGGTCGGATGTCAGCGGACATGTCACCGCTGACATCCGACGCTCCATAGGGATGACTGTATGTCCGTTTTTCATCCGAAAACGGATGGATGAAAAACGGACATACGGATCATCCGTGTGAAAGAGGCCTTAAACTTTGAAAAAAAAGAGTGTTTTTTTTTTACCGCCAAATGTTTTATAAAACGCACATGTGAATGTGCACGGAGTAAAAGGCTTTCTACTCAACAATGTGTGGGAAAAAAGGGTATATATATACCGTGCTGTCCCCTTAAGACAATAAAAGCAGCCAGCACAGCAGAAGATCAACTCATGCAAAAAGTAACATACAATATTAAAAGTGCAGCGCTGAAAATATGAGAATCTCAGATATACACTGAGAATAATGAATTTAGTTAGCCAGTGACTGTACAAACATTATGCAAAAAACATAAAAATAAAACATAAATAATATATAAATCCAAAAATGTGGTGTGTACACAATATTGGTATAAGTGGAAAATCACTAGATAGTGGAATTGTCATGAATGACATATATAGTAGTCACAATCATATTGTAGTAGTCGATAAAGGAAAATGCCGGAAGTGACCCAAATAAAGTGAAGATAATATACAGTGACTTTGGTGAAAAAATTGATAGAAGATCCACCACTTTATATTCTTAAAGGCTTACCAGAGGGATTGGACACAGATGGGTGTACACCCACTGGGTCAATCAAGCTTGAAAAATAGTGGTCCCGGAAGGCAGCTGCCGCAAAAGACACAGGTTCCAAGGGATCAGAGAAACTTGCAATGATGTGTTTACAGGAGTTTGCCCAAAAAACATCAGAGGGATTGAACACAGATGGGTATACACCCACTGAGTCAATCAAGCTTGAAAAATAGTGGTCCCAGAAGGCAGCTGCCTCAAAAGACACAGGTTCCAAGGGATCAGAGAAACTTGCAATGATGTGTTTACAGGAGTTTGCCCAAAAAATATTGATAAGTGCTTTTCTAGGACATCTTCCAGTATGGCATAACCTGAGAGATGACTGGCCAGACCAAATGCTTCATCAGCAATAAAAGCAAACGGAAGTCCCTCGATGTTTTCTTCCGCAGGTGGCAATCCCAAGCCACCGCTCTGGAGACGTCCGTAGAACTCGGTCTGGGCAAAGACTACATCATCTGACATCCGGCCATTCTTCCCCACGTCCACATAGAGAAACTCGTATGTCGCCGACACCACCGCCATCAACACAATACATTAAACCACTTATAGTTAAAATAGTATGACCCTGAATGGGGTGGTGGGACGATGTGGACGTGCTTCCCATCTATTTCCCCTCCGCATTTGGGAAAGTCCCAATGATGGGCAAAGCGTGATGCCACAGTCTGCCATTCCTGTGGCATTGAAGGAAACTGTGGAGTCCAAACAGAAAAAAAAAAAGTGTAATTTTGCACATAAACATTGCAAGCAGATTAGACACAAACATTCTTGGCCAACATCAGTATAACGTTGATTTTAATGATATTTAGAGATAAAAAAATAAGGACCACTTATCAGATTCCTCACCCCCTCTGATGCCCATTGTCAAAATTTTAGAGGGGGGAGTTCTAAATGAGTGTGTGAGCCCAAAAAAAGCCTTTGACACCCTGCATGAATTTAAGGACAATAATAACATTTGTACACATTATAGGTGGTGTTTAGGGTAAAGCAGTACAATGGAGCTGACAAAATACATTGTTTAAGTGACTAGGCCAGGTGTGCATGGGCCCAGTATAGTATGCTGGGGAGGTTAGCGAAGGCAAATATGCATGTAGGCCAAAAAAGGAGCGTTAAAAGATTCAAGCATGCATAAGGACAAAGGGGACATTCACAGCATATTACAATCAGGGTAATTATGGAATGATGAAAGAAATACAAAACATTAGCATACATTAAATACAATAGAATGTGATGTTAAAGGATAAAACATACCCTAATATAGTCCTTCTGCAGGACCTGAATGATGGCAGAACAGGTCTCTGGAATAATGACCCCCAGAGCCTGGGGGGAGATGCCTGTAGAGAACTTGAGATCCTGTAGACTTCCCCCCGTCGCCAAGTACCGCAAGGTGGCGACTGGCCTCTGCTCGGGAGTGATGGCTTGCCACATGCAGGTGTCCTGCCTGCTAATATATGCAAAGCCAACAAACGGTGAAAAATGTGGTCCGCATCCGGAGAAAATTCCTGAAATCATCAGGGTTATTCTCCTGGATCTCACGCAGCAAAGGCATATGAGAGAATTGGTCACGCTGGAGTAACCAATTCTTGGTCCATGAACTCCTCCCCACCCTGTTCATGGACTGGGCTTGGGTCAAAGTAAGAACCCCAACACCAAGCCCCCGCACAACACAAACTCTACGATGAGTACATAACCGCAACATGGCTTCAAAATGGTCGGCTGGTCAGAACAAACTAACCGAACGCACTGAACAGCAAGGCCTGTGAAGAGCGAGCTGAAAATCAGAAACAAGCGGACAAGAACGCACTGAAAACCAGATGCGAACTGACTACACGCACTGAAAACCAGATACAAACACACAAGCACAAACTGAACAGCAGTAAAACAATTGGAAATAAGCACGAGTCTGAAAAGCACGAATCGTCTCTCACCAAACTTCTACTAACATGAGATTAGCAGAAGGAGCCCAAAGGGTGGCGCACTGGGTATTGAACTTCCTTTTTCTAGTCCTGTCGTACGTGTTGTATGTCATTGCGTTCTTGACCGTCGGAATTTGGTGTGACCGTGTGTATGCAAGACAGCTTGACAGAAATCCTGTCGGAATTCCGTCGGAAAAACCATCAGAGCTTTTTCTGACCAAAATTCTGATCGTGTGTATGCGGCATTAATGACACCAGGGCAAATAGAGAAGGTGAATCTACATAAAGACTAAAAACATGACAGGGGCTCCAACTCCCCATTCAAGCTATACATTGAAAAAAGGATTGGCGTTCAGATGCACTATAAGAGCATGTTCAAACAAGCAGCACTCTACCACCTTTCTGAAAAGCAATTTTTGATGGCATGCTTTTCAGAGGGCGGTAGACCAGTGACTACTAGACTGCCTCCTGAAGCATTTGGCTTATGGTTGCATTGTGACCCCATGGGTCACTTTTGGTAATGGTACAACCTGACAAATGTGACTTGTATAAATTGTGTTGCTCCGCAACTGCAGCAGTGTGTGCTAAATTGGCCTCTGCCCATGTAACTTTGTGAGTGAGTGGCTACATTATATACAGTGAGACCATGAAGAACAAATGTTGCCACCTACACAGCAGGAAAAAAAATAGAACCTGGAAATATAGACAAAGCTGAGAGCAATAAAAGGGACTTTTTTCTAAAATAATAATAATGCTAACTTGAAAAGAATGTTTTCTTTTTAAACCAGAGATTAGTATCACTTTTAGCTAAACTCTGGGATGAGCAAATATTGTCTAAATACGAAAGTCAAGTGTATTCTTACTTAGCTCTCAATGTGATTTGTGTATTTCTTCCAGATCTGTGCAGTAATCCAGTGTAAATCCTTACTTCTCTGCTGGAGCTTCCTGTAATAAAGACCGGTCACTACTGCTCTCTCTCTCCTTGTGCAGAGTGACTGGTCTGGTCTCCGCCCCCTCCTGTAGTTTTCTGTAGGCTACCTGTAGTGGGTGGAGCCTGCTGGGTCTCACCTACCCTCGGCTTTCTGGACAGTCTACTGCTACAAGTTAATATCTCGGTTTGCAAAACATATGGTGCACTCTGTGATTTTATACACATTATGGGTACTGAGGAATTTAATGAATATGAACGTTAACTTAAAGCGGAACTTTACCCAAAAAGGAAGTACCGCTTGTTTGCATTCTCCCCCCTCCACTGCCACATTTGGCACTTTTTGGGGGATAGCAGGTATCTGACAGGTACCTGCTCCCACTTCTGGTCAGATCTGAGCTGAATTTCAGCCTGCCCTCCTTCCCCCTGCAGCCTTCTGGGACACATCATAGGTCCAAGAAAACTGCGGGATCATTTAGAAAGCACAGCACGGCATGCGCTTTACAGCCGGTCTCCCTTACTTAACCACTTGCTGGCCACGCTAGCCGAATAATGGTTACAGCGTGGCTGGCCAGTTCTGGGAGGGCTTCATATGACTTCCTTCCATGATCGCACCCACTGTGGTGCGAGCAATGTACTCTGTGATGGCAGTGTCCTCCAGACACTGTGGCTCTTTTTTTTTTAATCAGTGGCTCTTTACCACGTGATCAGCTGTGTCCAATCAATCAGAGCTGATCACAATGTAAACAGAAGCTGGTTATCAGCGCTCCTTTCCTCATGCTGACAGCATGAGGAGAGGAGAAGAGAGCCGATAACTGGTTTGTGTAGAAGGGACACTCAAAATCAGGGCACTGATTATCAGTGCAGTCCCATCAATGTCCACCAGTGCTGCCAATCAGTGCCCACCAGTACTGCCAGTCAGTGCCCATCAGTGCTGCCAATCAGTGCCCATAAGTGCCTCCTCATCAGTGTCACCTATCAGTGCTGCCTATCAGTGCCCATCAGTCCCACCTATCAGTGCCTCCCATCAGTGCCGCCTATCAGTGCCCATAAATTCCCATTTGTGCCGCATCATCAGTGCCCATTAGTGCAGCCTCATCAGCACACATCAGTGAAGGAGAAATATTACCTGTTTGCAAAATTTTATAACAAAGGTTTTTGTTTTTTTTTTTCAACATTTTCAGTCTCTTTTTGTTTATTTAGCAAAAAATAAAAAACTCAGTGGTGATTAAATACCACCAAAAGAAAGCTCTATTTGTGGGAAAAAAATATAAAACTTTTGTTTGGGTACAGAGTTGCGTGACAGCGCAATTGGCATTCAAAGTGCGACAGTGCTAAAAGCTGAAAATTGGTAGGCAGGAAAAGGGTAAAAGTGCCCAGTAGGCAAATGGTTAAGATGCCGCCACCTGCACCAAAGCCGAATGAAGAATCGGCCCGCGTGAGGACATCGCTGGATCCCTGGACAGGTAAGTGCCCTTATGTTAAAAGTCAGCTGCTGACTTAAATTTTTTGAGGGGGGGACTGGAGCTCCTCTTTATCTAAATGTTTTCGTGCTCAGCGTTCTTCTTTAATTTAACCTTCTTTAATTTTTTTTTCAAAGTCTTTTTATTAGTTTTCAAAAAGAGAAACAAAAAAAAAAAGAGAACAAACATTTAAACATACATTGGTCTTATATGATGTCAATGTGATCCTTGCAGGAATCACGCTGTCACCCTATCATTCGTAGACATCAGATATGAAATACATATTATGATATTGGTTATAGCAGCACAGTTTGCTGGGTCACGAGGTGGTGCTATGTGCAGTTGTACATGGTATTATAGCATATTGTAGATTCATTGTGTACACCTGGCACCCGCTTGCTAGCTATTTTGTGATTGGGATCTACTAAGAGGCCTCTGAAGCAGTGGAGGGATCTGCTAGCCATTTAGACCAGACTTTGCCATATTTGTTGGGGCAGCCTCTGTTGTCATATGTGTCTTTATACAGAGGTAAGCTATTGTTAATTAATTGTTTCCACAGGGAGAGAGGGGGGGGGTTGGTTTGCGCCAACTAAGGGCTGTGGCTTTATGGGCATAGAACAGGAGCAATCCCACCAGTGTACGTCCCGTCACCGTAGGAATTAGTTGTTCTACCAGGCCTAGTATGCAGCTTGACATTGATGGTTGTAGTGGCACAGAGGTGATTTGTGTGATAAAGTCTAATATTTTCCTCCAGTATCCGACACTTGCCGGACAGGTCCAGAAGATGTGGGTGTAACCTTTTTTAATTTAACCCATTATTTTTGATGCACGTAACCACTTGGTGCCCATGCTATAGCCGAAAGGTGGCTACAGCGCAGGCTTAAAATGCTGGGAGGGAGTACATGAACGTTCTCCCGTTCTCACACTGCCCGCGCACACCCTAGGGCGCGTGGGTGGCACGCTCTGTTTTGGCTTTTCACAGATCAGGGTAAAAGGTCAATCACAGCGGGCCCTTTACCACGTGATCAGCTGTCAGCCAATGACAACTGTTCATTGAAGTAAACAGAAGCCGGTTATCTGCTTTTTTTTTCTCCTCACACTATCAGCGTGGAGAAAAGAATAAAGGTGTTAAGCAGCTTCTGTTAGAGAGACATCTGTTCCCTTAGTACCCACCAGTGCTGCTAATAGGTGCCCTCCAGTGCTGCTAATCAGTGCCTACCAGTGCCATCTATGAGTGCCCACCAGTACTGCTAATCAGTGGTCACCAGTGCCCATCAGTGCTGCCAATTAGTGCCCATCATCAGTGTCACTTATCAGTGCTTACTATCAGTGCTGCCTACTAGTGCCTATCAGTGCCCATCAGCAAGTGGTTAACTTAAATGGCAAATCAGTAAATTTTATTTGCCCCTAGTCACCATACTCAGTGGCTCAGTATGTGTTGAAGCTGTTGAAGCCACATGACAGCCAGGCAGCCCTTGTTTTATAAGAAGACGAGGCTATAAATACAGTCCTATACAAGTTACTTCTTTTTGCATCAAAAACTGGAGTTAAAAAATAAAATAAAAACTTCCTTCAATCCGTGTGTCAATCTTAGCAGCAGCAGAAGTGAAGAAGCGGCTTGATAATAATCTCTCACATCGATAGTTTAAGGCTAATAAAATCAGGAGATGTCTGATAATAAATATGATTATGTAAGAACACCCACGCGCCCACCTGTTCACTGCCGCCGACACCAGCCAAACAGAAGTATCACTTATTTACACAACTTGCCGAGAGAACTTGTGAGCTTTGTGTCAGTAATAATACATATGAAAGAGATAGAACCTCCGATCGGGAGCCTGTCTGTAGGATAGATAGATAGATAGATAGATAGATAGATAGATAGATAGATAGATAGATAGATAGATAGATAGATAGATAGATAGATAGATAGATAGATAGATAGATAGATAGATAGATAGATAGATAGATAGATAGATAGATAGATAGATAGATAGATAGATAGATTTTAGTGCAGGTCCCTCTCCAGAGGCCCTCACAGTGGAATGTTTGCTTGGACTGTCTCTGGTCTGACTGGTGATAAACAGGCAGATGTTTCACAGATGGAATTTTAGGTAAAACATTTTTCTGAACAGTCCTGCACAGTTTTCTCCTGATCATGATTTTGTTGTTGGGCTCACACAAAGAATTTCCAGCATGCTGAAGTTAGGTATCCATTGAAAATGCTTGCACTTTATGCTGAAAAAAAAAAATTGTTTTTGTTTGCCTGGAGTTAGACTTTAAAGGCAATATGGGTAATACTGGTAATTTATCAATGTGTTCTATACATGAGACTATAAAGATCTCCTAGATTGTAAGCTCTAACAAGCAGGGCCCTCTGATTCATCCTGTATTGAATTGTATTGTAACTGTACTCGCTGTCCTCATGTTGTGAAGCACTGCGCAAACTGTTGGCGCTATAGAAATCCTGTATGATAATAATAATGGAGAAGCAAAGATGGAGGGAGGGACCAAAGAGGAGCAACAAATACACCAACCCGGAGGTAGTACACCTTAGCTCCGCCCATGCTTGGTAGTCATATGATACTTCCCCTGAGGAGAACTTTACCTCACGTATATAGTTTTCTGACCTGCATCAGCAGCAGAAAACTTCAAATGAGTCTTAGTGTCCCTTTAAGAATGTTGATAGAACGCTGTGAGAAAACAGCAGCTGCAAATATGTTTTGACACAAGCATAATCCCTCATAATAAACAGCTTGTCTAGATGGCCAGGGAGCAGGCCGATGCCTCATGCCTCCCCCACTCATCAATAAAGCCTCATGTGCTTCCCATATACTCCCCTTTGGTGTCTCAGCCATAAATTGCGCAACCTGTTTTGTTCTCCAGCGAAAAGTGAAGCCAGTTCAAAGAATTATAGAAGGGCGGACGGCGTTTATGACAGGATGTTCCGTATGGTGTCGGGATGAAAGAAAAGCACAAGAGCTTTACAGAACAATATAAATAAACGGAACCAGCCAGACAAATAATTCCGTCCAGATACCTGAGCGGGCCAACATCTGCCGCCAAGCACTGGGTGCGGGGTCATGCCAAACGCCTCTTCCCATGAAGGAGTTAGTGAGAGTTCCTGTCCAAGACTGAAACAGTCATCAGAATTCATTACTAGAGCACAGCAGTATTCAGACATCAGCTACAAAATTGTACGTCAGGAGGAAACTCCAGCCAAACAGCTAAACACACAGACAAGATCCACGTACGTGAAATGTGTTCTCTACCAATTTATAATTCTGTCCAGTCAGTGTTGTGATTTACACATACCTGTCATTCTGTACAAACAGAAGAGGGACAACTTGCAACTTTGGGGTTCCCTGTGTCACCTGCCCACTCACTTCACTATACAGTACAATGATCAGATTGCTGAGGTTACCTGTTTCTTAAAGTGTATTTCCACTTTTGTAGTCAAATTTGAGAAAACCCCACTATATGTTTGATACAGTATGTGTTTCTATTCATGCAGCATACCTAAAAAAATATTTTTTAGCTTTTAGATCAGTGGTTCTCAACCTGGGGGTCGGGACCCCCTCGAGGGTCGAATGACAATTTGCCAGGGGTCCCCGAATCCTGTGCTGTTCCTGAAGCCCACACCGCTCTGCCAGCATTTTCCCCAGCAGGGCTCTTCCTGGAGCCTGCGGCTGCCCATTCAGCCTCTTCGCAGCCACCCATTCAGTGCATGGCTGGGGAGCAGAAACTGGAAGTCAGCTGACTGGTGAAGAATGTGAAGTGGGAGGGGCTGGAGGAGACCCTATCTCCTGATTTTGGCATAGGTGTCACTGCTGCGAGACACCACAGAGCTGGAGACACAGTGAAGCCAGAGATGCAGTGAGTAACACTACCTGTAATTATAGTAGCCATTAAAAGTGGGAAAGAACAAGAAAGACAGCTAGCGAGAGGGATGGGGGGGGGGGGGACAAAAGAAATTAGGATAGAGAGAGATAAAAGGGAAAGAAAGGAAAACAAAGAGAGAGTGGTACGTCCTAAAATGTACCATATGCCTGGGTTCACACATATGCGGTGCGAACTGAAGCTCAGGTTTCACTGGGAAGATAAAAATCTACTGTTCAAAGGAATCACTGCGTTGTAGCTGCGGATCAGTGAGCAGGGAGGGGGGGGTGTAGTGAGGAGAAGGAGAAAATCCTTGTTCAGAACGCAATGCATCTGCGAATCAGATGCGTTCCCATAGGAGATAATAGGCTTGTAGTTCGCACCGCAACGCCCCAAAAAACGCACACGTTTTTTGTGCAATGCGCAGTGCGAATGCAATGCACATATGTGAACCAGATACATTCAAATGAATGTATTTTAAAATGTCCTGCGAATTGGATGCGGTGTAAGCCGCATCTAATTCGCATAGGTGTGAACCCGGGCTAAGGGTTTTTAATACTATACGAGTGGATTACTTAAATTACTTGTCTTGCCTTGGGTGCTGACAACCCACGCTACAAAAATTTTACTGTTAGGGGTTCCACAACCTGGGAAATTTTATCAAGGGGTAACGGCACTAGAAAGGTTGAGAACCACTGTTTTAGATGTTTCTTAGGAGAAGGGGGAGATTTACTAAAACTGGTGTACAAAGAATCGGGTGCAGCTGTGCATAATAACAAATCCGCTTCCAGGTTTAAGCCCCTGTTCACAGCAGGCCAATTTGACATGTCAAATCCCATGTCCAATCGGAGCCTATTGCCGGCAACGGCACCGTCCGAATCGCGTCCGACATTGCGGCACCGCACCGATTTACTAAATCCCGCACTGCTTTTGACGACTTCAATAGACATCTGTGCATGAACCTGCACAGATTTCTTTTAAATCGCCCCCTAACTCTCAATGAAATGCGGGTTTGAAATCGTGCGAGTTCAGCTGAACTCACTCAATTTCAAACCCGCCTCCAATGTGAACGAGGGCTTATTGTCAAAGTCTTTTGAACAAGCTGAAGTTAGAAGCTGATTGGTTACTATGCACAGCTGCACCAGATTCTGTGTGCACCAGTTTTAGTAAATCTTCCTCAAGGTGTTATGGCTGTATCTAAAAGTTTCTGGACAGTCTTTGTCCCCAGAGCTATCACTAATATACAATCCAGGAGGGTGGTTTCTAAATTGTTAACCCTTTGTTAGACCAGAGTTCAAATCTAGTTTACAGCTGATAATGTAGCATCCTAATGTTTAGACAGGGTTGCTATCAAATTTATTTGCCAAGTGATAGTTGCCTTGGCTAACAGATAGGAGGTCAATTGATTTCACCCTAATTCTGGAATTGCTGCACTTCTCTCTTCTGTCACTAGATGTCCGGGTATCTGGTGGCATTGGATAAGACAAGGGCATTGCAAGGACTGATTGGGAATTAATGGGGTGTCTCAGCCAATGGGCAGGGATTTTCTTGGGTCCCTTGGCCTGCTGGGAGAGCCTATTTATTTGGGGTGGAGTCAGGTGATCATGGGTCGGTGCCACCTGAACGGCTGTCTGGGTGGACGTGTATTGTAGTGCCCCGGGCTGCTAGGCCATAAGCCTTGGGCCAGCCCAGGGACATCTGGCTGCTAGGCTGTCTGAGGGCCTATCCAGAAGCAAGAGAGCAGTGTAAGGTTGGGACTGCGGCTTGCAGTCCAACCAGAAGCAACGGTTCTGCTACCAAAGAACCAGCTGTGGTCGGAGGTAGAAAAGAAGCTGTCGCCACTATGGGCCCATCAACCTTGATACCGGAGGCCTGCTACCAGAGACCACTGTAAGTAGCTGAAGTACCTGAGCAGTATTCTCAACAGCCAGGGACGGTGAAGAATTAAGAAACTTCAGCAGGTGCCAAGCCAGGGACCCAGCCAGTGCAGGCGACACTTGCAGAGCATTATTGTGCGCCAAGCCAGGGACTAAGCAGGCCAGTGGGCTGACGCTTGAGGAGTATCTGTGAGTGCCAAGCTAGGGACCCAGCAGGGATGCGGGGGCGACGCTTGAGGAAGATACTCAGTGAGAAGAATGGAAGAGCTCAGGAGATCCAGTGGCGAGTGGATCTGTTAGTCTAGTAAAAGACTGGGATCTCAGCGGAGTGAAGTTCTACAATAAGAGATTGTAAGAGAAGTGAAGGAGTTCATTGTAACCTTTGTTAGAAACTGTTACAAGACTGTTGCCATAGAAGAAAGCATTCCAACTACAGGTGTGGTGTCTGGCTAGGTACCTTTCCCTGCATGGCTGTCTGCCTATTGAAGTCTCGGAGTCTGCCAATTAACATTGCATATATTTAGGAGGTCCTGGCCCCAACCCTCTCTCCCACAGTTCTGTTTAAGAGACAATAAAACTCTTTTGCATTCAAGAAGTGTCTGGCGCCCATCAATCTACCTTGCATTACACCCACCTTGCACAAAAATATGTCAGCTGTCCCTAACTCTGGAGGTCATCATTGGGTTTCAGGGGTCCCGGGACTTTGCTACATGAAGAACTGCAAACACAGTACAGACAGGGATAAAAGGTATTGCAGCCCATAGACGGTGCAAATTTCTTTCCTGCAACCCCAGGTTGCAGAAAAGAAATGTGCACGATTCCATTGTCAGCACAGACAGTGTTGACAGAGGAATCCCTCCTGCCGAGCAATTGTCTTCTCCCGGCAAGGGAAGCCACCCCCGCTGGGAGAAGACAGTGATTATTGCTAGTGACTATAGCAGCCTCTTGAGATAATTTGAAACAAATCCGGCAGGCTGGTTGTACCCAAGTTGATTGATCAATTAACTTGGTACATTCAGCCTGCTCATTAATTAGTTCAAATCTCGGTAGGTACCTGCTGAATGGGCCAAGACTCGAACCGTGTATGGCCAGCCTTAGTTCTCCTTTACTTAAAAAAATTGTCTATGTAGATAAACGAAGTCTGTATATAAAAACAAACTGTGTGTCTCTGACCAAAGGATAATATCCTTGTTGTTGGCCATTTTCACATACCTCATGAAGACTGACTAGAAAACTCCTAGGACGTTGCTAAGAGAAGCCTAGCTATTACCGTTTACCAAATTACCACCACAAAAGCAAACTCTTTCTCTGATTCAAAAGTAGGTGTTATCTCAATTTGGCTGCAAAAGTGTAATTACAATTTAAAGATACAGAGAAAGAAGAGTAATACAGACTTGTCCAGGCAGCTGAAGCCCTCTGATGTGTTTACTATACAGAGAGAGAAAGTGACAAACATTTGATCAATAAATACTCCATATGGCCAAAAGTGTGTAGACCCCTGGCTGCCAAGCCTATATAAGCAGGTTGGACATTCTATTACAAAGCCATTAAAGTGGAGCTCCAGTCTTCATAATCAATTTTTTTTTAAATACTCCCCCATGATTGTTAGAACTTTAACTTTAACATTTGAATAATGTTATTAATGTGTTCCTTCTTTTTTCTATTAAATAAATATAATCGTACCGGATCTCGGAAGCAGGCGGGGGCCAACAAGGTTGTGGGCACCTGAAGCCCACTTGTATTTATTTCAGGGATTAGGTGCATCTGGCTACCCAGCATGCACCTCCAGATCTAACGCCTGCGCAGTAATGACACTGCGCGTCGCAGTTTCTTCATAACAGGTTGACATAGCAATGGCGGAAGTTCCCGCCCCATTGCTATGCCAATTAAAAGGACAACCCAAAAGGCAAGTGAAGTCAGGGAAGTGAGCATGTCCCCGCACCCAAAAAATATATTTTAAACATGGAAAAAAAATAGTTTTGTACACCTAAACATTGTTATAGATTAGATTTAGCTAGTAAAATAGTGCCTATCTCCTCCCAATGCGTCAGTTCCTGTCTGGAAATACCACGAGATTTCAGTATTAGGTGATTCCCATGGACTCCCGGGATAGATGGCACAGATATTCCAGGAGTCCAAGGGAATCACCTTATGATGACCGCCTAGGGGGCCAGACCGGACGTGCCACATACAAAGCTCTAAATAAGGTATTTAGTTATTTATATATATATATATATATATATATATATATATATATATATATATATATATATATATATATATATTATCCATTATCCATTTAGAATTGCACAGACGATAGCGATGTAGATGAAAGTAAATTGTAAAAATGGGTGGGACTCCATTTTAATAATGGAGTTGCCCCCATATAAAAACCTGGGAGAAAATTACACGAGATATTAGGAGTGTGGCTGTGGGAATTCATAGAAAGGAAAAAAAATCTCATCTAATGTCTTAAGCATGATCATTATTATTATTGGTCCTAAACATAGTCTCTATTACCATCTACCAATGAGTTTACAGAGCTCTATTGCTCTTAGGCTAGACAGCGTCATCCTCATTAATTAAACAATTTCCTGGTGGATTGGTGGCATCTAATGTTGTGTGTTTCTTAGGTAATATCTGCTTCCTCAGATAACATGACAACATGGATATAAGAAAAAAATATGAGCATACATACAGCTTATTAAAGCATAACATACCATATCTGATGAATCACTTTATTAGATCAAATTTACTGACATATTGGACATGCATGGCAAATCGCCCTGACACTAAATGTAACCCCCGGGGGACAGCTGGACACATCATAAGGAGGATACAGTGGGCTCCAAGCTACCCTTGGTGTAGCTCCAGGCAGAATCATATAATGAACAATCTAAACTGGTACAGCATATATCATAGGTGTAACAAAGCCAATGCTCCTAGTTTTACACACTTACCTTTTAATCAACATGTTAGCCTTTCCTGTATTTTCAGTAAATACTTTCACAGTATATAAAACAGATTACAAATAGCATCAGCTGAATGTGTGTACCTTAGAAAAGTTGCCATAGTCAGAGGTATAACTCCTATACCCCTTCCAGGCTTTATTCATGTCATATCATCAACCACTAAATGAAGTTGTCAATGGCATGGAACTGTCAGCCTAAGGCCAGAGCACAACTGTCATTTTACTCTGGGATTATCCAATACTTTATAGCAGAGGTGCTCAATCAGTGATGTGGCCCTTGACCTCATGCTCTGGGATGACGGGTCGGCAAGCCCAAATCACGGGTTGCCAACCTGCCATCCCTGATCATCAGAGTGGATGGAGTCCTTGCTGGCTTCTCTCCCAGGCTAAGTGCATTTGGTATCACTCCGCCTAGTACAGAAACCTTTCCAGCAGTCTAGCGATGCCAGCAGAAGCTAAAAGACAGTTGGGTTCATATATATTTGGACACAGGCAAAATTTTCATACTTTTGGCACTGTATGCCACCAAAATAAAATTAAAATGAAACAATCCAAATGATTTTGAAGTGCAGACTTTCAGCTTTAATTCAAGGGGTTGAACATAAATATCAAGTACAAATTTTAGGAACTGCAACAATTTTTATACACAGTCCCCCCATTTTCAGGGGCTCAAATTTAATTGGACAAATTATTATAATCATAAATAAAATGCTAATTTTTAATATTTTGTTGAGAATCCTTTACTGGCAATGACTGCCTGAAGTCTGGAACCCATGGACATTACCAAAGACTGGGTTTCCTCCTTTCTGATGCTTTGTCAGGCTCTAACTGTGGCTGTCTTCAGTTGTTCTTTGTGGGTATTTCTGCCTTTAGTTTCAGCTTCAGCAAGTGAAATGCATGCTCAATTGGGTTGAGATCAGGTGATTGACTCGGCCATTGCAGAATATTCCACTTCTTTTCCTTCAAAAGCTCCTGGGTTGCTTTTGCAGTGTGTTTTGGATCATTGTCCATCTATACTGTGAAGCGTCGTCCAACTTTGCTGCATTTGTCTGAATCTGGGCTGACAGTATATTCACCCGGCTGCTTCCGTCTTCTGTCACATCATCAATAAACACCAATGACCCAGTGCCACTGGAAGCAATGCATGCCCATGCCATCACACCTGCCTCCACCATGTTTTACAGATGATGTTGTGTGCTTTGGATCATGAGCTGCTCCAAGCCACCTCCACACTTTTTTCTTCCCGTCATTCTGGTACAGATTAATCTTAGTTTCATCCATCCAAAGAATGCTTTTCCAGTACTGGTCTGGCTTTTTTAGATGTTTTTTGGCAACGTCTAATCTGGCTTTTCTATTCTTCAGGCTTATGAATGGTTTGCAGCTTGTGGTGAAACCTCTGTATTTGCTCTTGTGAAGTCTTCTCTTGATTGTAGACAATGATACACCCACCTCCTGGAGAGTGTCCTTCACTTGTCTGGATGTTGTGAATGGGTTTTTCTTTACCATACAGAGGATCCTGCGCTCATCCACCACTATTGCCTTCTGTGGACATCCAGGCCTTTTTATGTTGCTGAGCTCACCAGTGCGTTCTTCTTTGCTCAGAATGTACCAAACTGTTGATTTGGCCACTCTTAATGTTGCTGCTATCTCTCTGATGGATTTATTTTGTTTTTGAAGCCTTACATTGGCATGTTTCACTTGCATGGACAACTCCTTTGAACGCATGATGTAGGTTCACAGCAATAGATTCCAAATGCAAATACCACACTTAGAATCAACTCCAGACCTTTTACCACACCTGGCCATGAAACAGCTTTTGATTCAATTGTCCAATTACTTTTGGTCCCTTGAAAAGTGTACCAAATCACCGGCTATTCTTAAGAGCTGTAATTCCTAAACCTTTCTTCCAATTTGGATGTACATACCCTCAAATTAAATCTGAGAGTGTGCACTCTCAGCCCATATCCATTATATAACTATAGCTTGAATATGTTTTGGTAAATACCTTTAAATATAAAATTGTGCCTATGTCCAAATATATATGGACCTAACTGTAAATGTCAGTTTATTAAACATCACATCACATAGTTTTGCAATGGCATATTAGCACTTTAAAAAAAAGGGTTATTAGGCTGCTGTTGCACTGATCAGTGGGTGCAGCGCAGTGCACCTGCAGCTTTCCTGCGGGTTAGCTGCATTGAGCCATAGACTTCTAATATATCCTATGGGTTTGGTGTGCTTTCTAAAAGCGGATCAAAACTCCTGAATGCAATTTTGGTGCGCTTACAGAAATCGCACCACACCTGCAGGATATAATAGAAGTCTATGGCAAAGCACAGCTAACCTGCAGGAAAGCCGCAGGTGCACTGCGCTGAACATATGGTGCCGGTAAACCGCAGCGTATCAATGTGAAAGTAGCCTTACAGTTTGGGGGACAGTAAAACCCCATAGTAGAGATGTGTTTTTACCACACACCCCAACTACTAGTGTAGCATCAGGGGTCGCAATGGTCAGTGCAGCCTCCCTGTCACATTCTGTTTTACACGTTTTTTTTTTTACCCCTTTATTTTCACCTGGTGATCCTGCCAGGAAGTCTGTTATCTTTCAACTTCCTTTAATCACTTCCCGCCCGGCCGTCAATCTGCTATAGCAGATTGACGGCCGGGCGGTGGTTCCGTTATCCTGACTGGGCGTCATATGACGTCCAGCAGGATAACATGCTGCCGCGCGCCCACGGGGGCACGCATTGCGGCAATCGGTGGAGCTGTGTGTCAGTCTGATCTTGGAAAAGACGTGTCCAATCACGGCTGATCACAATGTCAATAGAAAGAGCCGTTGATCGGCTTTTCCTCACTCGCGTCTGACAGACGCGAGTAGAGGAGAGCCGATCGGCGGCTCTCCTGACAGGGGGGGTCCACCAGGGACGCCACTAGGACCACAAGGGAAGGGGGCAAGGTATGTACCCCATGGCCATTCACATGTGCCCAATCTGTGCCAATCAGTGCCCACAAATGGGCACTGATTGGCACCATTATATTTCAGTTCTGCCCAGCAATGCCACCAATTAGTGTAATCAGTGCCACCAATCAGTGTCATCAGTGCCACCTGTCAGTGCCCATCGGTGCCACCTGTCAGTGCCCATCGGTGCCCATCAGTGCCCACCTATCAGTGCCCATCCGTGTCACCTATCAGTGACACCCATAAGTACCCATCAGTGCCACCCATAAGTACCAATCAATGCCAACTACGAGTGCCCATCAGTGCCCCCTATGAGTGCCCATCGGTGCCATCTATGAGTGCCCATCAGTGCCGCATACCAGTGCCACCTATCAGTGCCCATCAGTGCCACCTATCAGTGCCCATCAGTGCCGCCTATCAGTGCCCATCAGTGCCACCTCATCAGTGCCACCTCATTGGTACCACCTCATCGGTGCCAATCAGTGCCGCCGTATCAGTGCCGCCATATCAGTGTGCATCATTGAAGAAGAAAACGTACTTATTTACAAAAAATTTTAACAGAAATAAAGAAAAACTTGTTTTTTTTTCTAAATTTTTGGTCTTTTTTTATTTGTTGCGCAAAAAATAAAAACCGCGGAGGTGATCAAATACCACCAAAAGAAAGCTCTATTTGTGGGAACAAAATGATAAAAAAATTTGTTTGAGTACAGTGTAGCATGACTGCGCAATTGTCATTCAAATTGCGACAGCGCTGAAAGCTGAAAATTGGCCTGGGCAGGAAGGTGTCTAAGTGCCTGGTATTGAAGTGGTTAACAGACCAAGTTGTCCAGAAAAAGCTGCAGTTAGAAGGTTGAGACACATCATTTAACACTGACAGGGGTGATTACAATATTCAGCTTTTTTTCATCCATGCAAAAACTTTATCCCTTTAAACTTTTAACTTCTAATTTGTTAGTCACTAATGTTTCCATATATAACAGACTACTAAAAAAAGAAAACGTAAGCAGCCACAACATTAAGGATGGGTAAGCTTTGATATAATTGATTTTTGGGTTTAGATATATCTTTATTTTACCTTCATCATCGACTCTAATGCTTTTGGCCAAAGAAGTAAAGATTCTAAAAAAAAAATTAAAAAATGTTTACTGGTACTATTTAATTCACAAATCAAATTTCAAACAAAAGCTTACTACATTACAAGTTTGTGGGCACAGTTCTCCAACCTCTAGATCTACAATGGATACATATAGAAGCTCTGTCATTTGGTGATTAGTGAAAGGTTTAAGCAACAAATGCAAAATCATTTATTTAGCTAACCTGTAAAATTCCCCCTTCACCAAGTACCTCCATCTTGTACTCACCTATTGTTCTGCTCCTGTTTTTTAACACCTCCGCAGTTTTTAGGAAGCGTTTGTGTTGTAATTTCTCTTACCTACAAAAAGCACAAAGAGCAAGAGCAGAAGGATTTCCACCTATTATAAACTTTGTTCTCGCAGTCTTATCTCATGGCTGCATATTGGGCCAGTTCATTCTGCACATACGCCTCTGAACCAATCAATTGTGCCATGGGGTTATTTTCTGCGAGTGGTTAGTAGATTATTCAGAGCAATAATAAACCAGTGAAAAAACAATGGTTAATGTTATGAGCCAGGATGGCAGTTATTTCTTTGTTCTTGTATTACGTGATGCTAGATATTTTCAAGAGGTGCCTCTGAATACAATCACAACAGATATTCAAAGCTGCCCTCAAAATGTCATTTTGTCATTGGTTTGTGTCCCCCAAGTTTTAGTGTATAATTTTTCTCTGTACCCCAAGGGTCAGTGTGTCAGCGTGTGATTGTTCTGAACCAGTGTCAGTGGCAGCTAGTGCTCAAAACTTTAGGGGGGCGCAAAGAAACTGAAAAATACTAAAAATTGTGCCCATCAAATGCAGCCACTGTGCCCATCATATGCAGCCACTGTGCCCATCATATGCAGCCACTGTGCCCATCATATGCAGCCACTTGTGCCCATCATATGCACCCACTTGTGCCCATCATATGCAGCCACTTGTGCCCATCAAATGCAGCCACTTGTGCCCGTCAAATGCAGCCACTTGTGCCCATCATATGCAGCCACGTGTGCCCATCAAATGCAGCCACCTGTGCCCATCAAACGCAGCCACTTGTGCCCGTCATATACAGCCACTTGTGCCCGTTATATGCAGCCACTTGTGCCCATCAAATGCCGCCACTTGTGCCCATCAAATGCCGCCCTTGTGACTCCCGTCCACCCGCTGTCTACCCGCCACTTACCCCTTCTTAGTGGCGGGTCAGATAGCAGGTGATGGCGGCGAGCTGTGGGATGGTTCCTGTGTCCTCCATGCTTCCCCCTCCTCTCCTCTTCAGTCTGCTAGGCATCCAATCGTGGGGCCTATGCCTTCAGCCAATCAGGTGACAGGTATTAGACCCGCACTACCTGATTGTCGGAGAGGCGGTTCAGTGTTAGAAAAGCGAATATTCATTTGCTTTTCTAGCACATCTGGGTGGAATGCGAGCGCAATGCTCTGCGCCACAAGTCCACCTTTTTTGAAGCCTTTTAGAGCCTATGGCTCAAATCGGGTGCTTAAAAAAAAAAACCCTGCCGTTGGAATTCAGGCACCTGGCATCCGAAAAAGGGGCTGGATGCCTGAATAGGGGACTGCAGCCATGGATAGATTCATGCTATGCATGAATCTATTTATTAGTCATAAAGGGGGGTGGTTGGAGATAGGGGGCGGCGCCCGTGCGCCCTTAATGGATGGGCCGCCCCTGGTCAGTGTATCATTATTCTAGGACTACCAAGTGTCGGTGTGTCATTTTTTTGTGACCCAGGTGTCATTGTTTTGGGACCCCAAGTGTCAGCATGTCATTGTTCTGGGACCCCCAAGTGTCAGAGTGTCATTGTTCTGGGACCTCCAAGTGTCAGAGTGTCATTGTTCTGGGACCTCCAAGTGTCAGCATGCCATTGTTCTACAACTCCCAATGTGTCATTGTTCTGTATCCCCAAATGTCAGTGTATCATTGTTCTGTATCCCTCAAGTGTCAGTATGTCATTGTTCTGTGTCCCCCAAGAGTCAGTGTGTCATTGTTCTTGAACTCTAAGTGCCAGTGTGTCATTGTTCTGGGACCCCCAAGTGTCAGTGTGTCATTGTTCTGGGACCCCCAAGTGTCAGTGTGTCATTGTTCTGGGACCCCCAAGTGTCAGTGTGTCATTGTTCTGGGACCCCCAAGTGTCAGTGTGTCATTGTTCTGGGACCCCCAAGTGTCAGTGTGTCATTGTTCTGGGACCCCCAAGTGTCAGTGTGTCATTGTTCTGGGACCCCCAAGTGTCAGTGTGTCATTGTTCTGGGACCCCCAAGTGTCAGTGTGTCATTGTTCTGGGACCCCCAAGTGTCAGTGTGTCATTGTTCTGGGACCCCCAAGTGTCAGTGTGTCATTGTTCTGGGACCCCCAAGTGTCAGTGTGTCATTGTTCTGGGACCCCCAAGTGTCACTGGGTCATTGTTCTGTGTCCTCCAAGTTTCAGTGCGTCATTATTTTGGTACCCACAAGTGTCAGTGTGCCACTGTTCTGGCACCCCAAGTGTCAGCAGGTATTTGTTATGCATACCTGCCAACTGTCCCTGATTTCAAGGGATTGTCCCTGATTTGGAGCAATTGTCCCTCTGTCCCTCTTTCCCCCTCATTTGGGATATGTAAGGTAATACTGACACATAATCACACACATAGGTTGGACTTGATGGACGTGTGTCTTTTTTCAGCCTCACCTACTATGTAACTATGTAACTATGTAATTTGTCCCCTTATTTTGGTCAGATCCATATAGTTCTATATAAAATGCACTTTTTATCTTTCAAAAAGTGTTTCCCAGTCCTAAACCTTTCATCCAATTTCTAAATTGCTGCATTTGTACATTTTAAAAGCCAATATAAAGGAATAGTAGTGGTAAAAAAAAGTCCTTGTGGATTTAATGAACCTTTTTTTTGGTTAATTCTCTTTTAAAGGGGGTGTGGCAGGGGGCGTGTCCTATTCCTGCATACGTTTGTTAGTAGGTGTCTCTCATTCCCATCTCAAAATGTTGGGAGGTATGGTTATGGACCCCCAAGTGACAGTGTGTCATTGTTCTGGACCCCAAGGTGTTGCTTTACTAAATCTGGAGAGTGTAAAATCTGGTGCAGCTGTGCATTGTAACCAATCAGCTTCTAACTTCAGCTTGTTCTTTAGGCTCGGTTCACATAGGGGCGACTTGTCAGGCGACCTAGTCGCCTGACAAGTCGCCTCCCGTTCTGTGCTACGGAACCGTTCTAATAGGAGCGACGCAAGTCGCTCCGACTTAGAAAAAGGTTCCTGTACTACTTTGGGGGCGACTTGGGGCGACTTGCATAGACTTCTATACAGAAGTCGTTTTGCAAGTCGCCTCGGAAGTCGTTTGCAGGTCGCCTCGCTGAGGCGACCTGCAAGTCGTGCCGCCCCTGTGTGAACCGGCACTGAAGCTTTGACAATAAAAATGCCTAGAAGCTGATTGGTTTTTCTGCAGAGCTGCACCAGATTTTGCACTCTCCAGTTTTAGTAAATCAACCCCCAAGTGTCAGTGTATCATTGTTCTGGAACCCCAAATGTCAGTGTGTCGTTGTTCTGGGATCCCCAAGTGTCTGTGTTAATGTTTGGAGATCTCCTCAGGTCGGTGTTCTGGAACTTCCAAGGTTTAAAGTGGCATTGTCCTGAATCTCCAAGTGTCAGTGTGTCATTGTTCTAGGACCCCAAGTTGTTCTGTCCCTTAAGTGTCAGTGTATTATTGTTCTGTAAACCCAGAGTGTCAGTGAGTCATTATTCTGTGTCCCCTGAGTGTCAGTGTGTCATTGTTTTGTGTCCCCCAAGTGTCAATGTGTTAATGTTCTGGAACCACGAAATGTTAGTGTGTAATCCTTCTGGGATCCCCAAGTTTCAGTATGTCATTGTTTTGGACCCCCAGATGTTGGTTTGTCATTGTTCTATGTTCACCAAGTCCCAGTGTGTCATTGCTCTGTTTCCACCAAGTGTCAGTGTGTCATTGTTCTGGATTTCAAAGTGTCAGTGTGTCATTGTTGTTGGACCCCTAGGTGTTATGCCCCTTACACACGGTCGGACATTGATCGGACATTCCGACAACAAAATCCTAGGATTTTTTCCGACGGATGTTGGCTCAAACTTGTCTTGCATACACACGGTCACACAAAGTTGTCGGAAAAGACGATCGTTCTGAACGCGGTGACGTAAAACACGTACGTCGGGACTATAAACGGGGCAGTAGCCAATAGCTTTCATCTCTTTATTTATTTCGAGCATGCGTGGCACTTTGTCCGTCGGATTTGTGTACACACGATCGAAATTTCCGACAACGGATTTTGTTGTCAGAGAATTTTATATCCTGCTCTCAAACTTTGTGTGTCGGAAAATCCGATGGAAAATGTGTGATGGAGCCTACACACGGTCGGAATTTCCGACAACAAGGTCCTATCACACATTTTCCATCGGAAAATCCGACCGTGTGTACAGGGCATTAGTGTTCTCTTTGTTCAGGAACCCTTAAGTGTCAGTGTGTGATTGTTCTGTGCCCCCAAGTGTGAGTGCATCATTGTTCAGGACCTCAATGTGTAAGTGTGTCATTGTTCTGTGTCCAATTGCCAGTGTGTCATTGTATTGGGCCTCCCAAGTGTCAGCGTGTAATTATTCTGTGTTCCTCAAGTGCCAGTGTGTCATTGTATTGTCCCCGCCCCAAGTGGCGGTGCGTCATTGTTCTATATCCCTCTTGTGTCAGTGTTTCATTCTTCTGGAGCACCAAGTGTCAGTGGCTCATTATTTTAGGACCCCCAATTGACAGTGTGTCAGTTTCCTGGAATCCCCCAGTTTCAATTTGGGTTGCCACCTTTTGTTCAAGCCAAACCTGAACACTTTAGGGCTGCATTATTTTTGTAGTATACACTACAAATATACAAAAATATACAAATATACAAAAATAGCATTATAAGAGACCTGGGTCACCTCAAGGGGCCCCAAGGAGAGTAGAAATGCAGTGCCACAATGGGTGTGGCCAAATTGCATTTACAGTAGGAGGGGCTTAAATGGATTGGATTTAATTTAAAAAAATGCATTCTTGTACTCATATAATATGCTCAGATTGCTGTGTCACAAGTAAGAGTTTCACAGACTAAGCACCATCATTTTAAGAACAAATAAAACTCTTCCATTACATCTGATTAATACACTAAAATAGTCAGAGCGCTAACATTTTATCTGAACCTAGAAGACCTACAATAAAATAGTCCTGGACTGCTGAGCAACCAGCAGCTGTTAAGAACACTTACAATAAAGAGTATATAGTGCAGGAGTCTGTAAGTCAGAGTGCAGGGGACTGGGCTGTGTAATGTACAGTCAGTGTCAGGTTTAGGTTTAGGAGTACATAACACAAAGAGAGCAGGGTCAGGAGTATGTAATGCACAGTAGGGGTTGGGAGTACACAACAAAAAGAATGCAGGAGTCAGGGGTGTGTAATGCACAGTGTAAGGGGCAGGAGAGTACAAAGTGCTCCCCTAAAGAAATATTCTTCCCCACTTTTTATTTCCCTTTCAGCAAAAGTCCCCAGTCTTTGTGCTCCCCAAAAAAATCCAGCACTATTCTGCACATTCGCCCCTCCCAACACAAATCTTTGCCCCCCACCCCAATTCCCCCCAGCACAAATCCTGTTCAAATGTACTAATTTACCCCGGCGTTAATCCTCTCCCCCTCAATCCCCCTCCCTCCTGAACAAATCCTTTTTCGCCCATTCCCCCCTCCCAGCACAAATCCTTCCCCCCACCCCAAATTTGTCCTCCTAGCCCTAATCCTTTTCCACCCACCAAATCCCCCCCTCAGCGCAACACCCCCATCCCATCACATATCCTCTGCCTTATCCCCCCAGCACAAATCCTCTTTCCCCCAAATTTTCCATCCCAGCACAACCCCCCAAATACTTCCTCCCAGCAAAAATGTTTTCCCCACTTCTTTCCCCACACACACTTCACCCCCCCAAAACTTTCTTCCAGGGCAAATGCTCGTCTCCTTCTACCACAAATCCCTGCATTGTACTCCCCCAGAGTAAATTCCTCCAGCGTAATCCCCCTTGTGTAAACCCCCCTTATGTAATCCCCTTGTGTAATTCCCCCTGTGTAAATCCCCCCCCCCGTTTAAATCCCCCTAGTGTAATGCCCTCAATGTAGTCCCTCCAGTGTAACTCTGCTCAGTGTAAATCTCCCAATACAGACGTCAGATCAGCGCGGCTTTGTTCAGGCAGATGTTCCCTCCTCCTAGGCTCCTCCTCCTGTTGTGGATGTACCGTCACAGTGGAGGAGGAGCCTAGGGTCCCTTGGCTGTTAGGTGTGTTATTCTGATAGGCACCCGGCACCTCTCCCTGCCCACTTGTATAGAATGGCTCCGATTCCTGGAGGACATGCGGGGAAGATGCCCAGAGTAGCGAGCCAAAGTCAGGTAAATTAATGAAGCCAAGTGCCGGAACTTGTTCCGCCACTGAGCTACCGGACTCCAGCCTGGTTCTGTGGGATGTCGGGACTTTGTTTAAATCTCGGGACTGGCTCGCTGAAACTGGGAGGTATGCGAGTCCAGTCTGAATAATGTGTCCGGGTTTCAGGTGGACTGAAACACGTATACATGATTCAAAACATGGATTGTCCAGGTGAATCCCGGACTGGTGGCAACCCTAGTTTCAAGTGCCAGGGTGCCATTTTTCTAGGAAACACATGTCAGTGTGTCCTTGTTGTGGGACCCCAAGTGCTCAGTGTAGTTTGGACATCCTGGGCCTCAAGTGCTGAGGTTTCTACTGGTTTGAGCATTTTTCAGCTGTTTTTTTTTTTTCTCTATAAACCTTGAGTGATATAAGCAATGGAAAGTCTTACAGTGCACTGAATTGAATGTTCTTGCATTCACCACTTACACAGTAATATAATTAGCTGTATACGAGGTCAAGCACAGAAAAGGTGTGAAAGAAATCTTTAACAATGCTCTCTTTGCCACTTTACATGTGTTTTTACCTTCTGTGCGAATGTTTTATATATTCCCCTCTCTATAAATTGATTACGGGAGGTGAAGGGCAGCCATTGTTTCCGCATAACAGCCTATTGTAACCTCCAGTAAATCATTGTATAGTTATTTTATCGTAAAACGCGCGATGCTTGAGAACATTTTCATAAAGGTTATCTAGAAGTGCATTGCCTGTCAGGCAGGTTTATTGTACAGAACTCTTATTTAAGCCTCTCCAGCAATGTATACACGTTCCAGCACTGAATTGTTTACACGTCAGACAACACAAAGCTATAAGTTGTGAGAAAATTCACTTTAAAAGCCTTGTAGTATGCGCCCCCACGTACTGACACTGACTGCCATCGCTGTAAAGTAGATTTGATCTGTTAGTTAAAGAAATTTTCATATAAAAGTGCCTTTTCTATAGCAGGTGGTTATAGAGGAAACAATAGCTGTAAACCCCGAACAAGGCCATAAAAACAAACAGAACCGGGAGATTTATAAGGGAGGACTCTGGTGGCATGCGCAGGTTGCAAAGGAATCTGGGGCAGCGAAAAAGATGTTAGCTGAGGGGGGTCTCTGTGGAGCTAACGCAGAATTAAGATTCTTTGAATCTTAGTGGAAGAACTGAAAATAAAAGTGGCATCAAGTGCAGTTTATAGATTTTGAGGAGCTTTGTAAATACATCGAGGTCTTGGGAAAAAAAAAAACACAATTTAAAATGAACTCAATTTAATTCTGTTTATTCTGTGAAATCCAAACAGGCCGGCTTTATAACAGTGTAGCAGACGAGCTATGACATCCGTTGACACCAAAATCATTCTGTATTCTGTAATAGGTGAACTATAGATGAATCCCCCCAGGCCTGTATTACCTGGACTGTTACTTCTTTAAAGTGGACCTGTCATCAGATATGTTTTTCATGCTCAGTGATGCATCAGTGTGCCAGTTCATACTAGCGTGATGCGGGAACCAGCGCGATTCCAGTGCCAGTTCCCACATCGCATAGGCATCACAGGCATTTCACACCGCCCTATGCGAACCGCTGCGGGTGTCAATAGAAAGTTAATGACACCCCCAGATCAGTTCTCATATCGCAGTGCAAACTTTTAAATGGTGCAGGAATCGGAACGCATGGGTGTGTACACCCATGCGATTCGATTCCATTGCGGACCAAAAAAAGGGTCCTGCTCCATTTTGGTGCCAATGCAATGCAAATTCAGCCATACAATCTGTTTGGATTACCTCACATCACACAGATATTGCATGTGATCTGCACAGCAGTGCGGTGCGAATCACATGCGATGTCTAATATCGCACCAGTGTGAACCCAGCCTGAGACTTCCAGGAATTTATTACCTCTCACAGAGATCATAGTACTCCTCCTGATAATGCCTTCACCTTTTCTATCCAGAAGGACAGAGCCATCCTTGTTCAGGCATCATTCAGGCTCACCATAAACTTTCTGGACTGAGATGGCAGTTCAGAGGTGACACAATCATAAAATCAATAAGTAAGGACCTCATTGCCAGTTTTTGCCAGAGCCCAATGTCACAAGAAGGTGATTGGCCATGCAAGTATGATCTGACTATTCAGCACCTTTGCAAGCATTAAGGATGAGCAAAATTGAGAGTTTCTATTTGCTCAACATTTTTACAAAAATGTTGTAATTGTGGCAAAATGCATTGGAGTCAGTAGGGATGTTAAAAATATGTTTCCGGAGAATTTTCAAGCTGAACTCCAGCCTCCACTTCGGTCTTGCACAGTTGCACACAGATTTTACTGCACACAGTAAGCTTCTCACTGACAACGTGCATTAGAAGCTGCAGCAAGTCAGATAAAGCCCGCTTCATTTCCTGTGTAGCCACCCTGCCATATGCAGGAGTGCCTCCTGTATCTAGTCTGCATGGGTGTAAGAAGCCACTGCTAATTTGCAGCTTTGTCTTGCTCAGCTGTACCTAAGTGCAATCTAGCTGTCAGTTCTTTCTGCCATTAGGTCACTGGCACTAGTAGGAAAATTTACAGTAAATCTGCATTATGAATATTGATATCTTTCCAGCCAGTTCCCTGTGCCAGTGATGCATGCTGGGTAAGGGTATAAATGTTTGGGGTGAGCTGATGCAAGCTCTCTTCCCCCCAGGCTTCAGTCAGGGGAGGGTGCACATTATGGCATTCCTCTTTCAGGCTTCATGCACACTAGTTTTTAGCGTTTTTTAAGCTCCTAGAAGTTATTAGCATTTTTTTCTGCTTCTAGAAGCTAAATAGTGTTATCCTATGTGTCTGTGCACACTACTTTAGGCTATTAGCATTTAGCGTATTAGCCTCGGCCTCTAGGAGAAGAAAAAAAAAACATTTTGTAGAGTTTTTTGGAGCGTTTTTTCAGCAGAAAAAAACTCTGAATGCTCATAAATGTTCCTAACAGTGTTTTTTAATCTAGTATGGATTTTAAGGGGAACCCCACGGCAATTTTTTAAATTAAATGGCATGGGGCCCCCCAAAATCCATACCAGATCCTTATCCGAGCATGCAGCCCAGCAGGAGGCCAGGAAGAGGGGGTATGAGTAAGCTCCCCCCCCCCGAACCATAGCAGGCCATATGACCTCAACATGAGCATAGGGGTTGCTTTGGGGCAGGAGGGGACCCCGTCCAAAAGCACCTTGTCCCCATGTTAATGAGGACAAGGGCCTCTTCCCCACAACTTTGACCCGGTGGTTGTTGGGGTGCAGGGGGTGACCTATCGGAATCTGGAAGCCCCCTTTAACAAGGGGGCCCCCAGATCCTGCCCCCCCCATAGAAATGTTGCGTTTTTATTTACTTTGCACTTTTTTGGTGAAGTAGGGGCACTATGTACCGTATATTAATTTAACATGGGGGAAGGCGGGATCTGGGGGGCCACCTTGTTTAATGGGGCTTCCAGTTACTGTTAAGGCACCCCCACAATCACTGGGCCAGGGTTGTGGGCAAGAGGCCCTTGTCCTCATCAACATGGGGACAAGGTGCTTTGGGGAGGGGGAACACTTGTCCCCCCCATTCCTGGTCTACCAGGCTACATGCTCAGGTATGGATTTTGGGGGGATCCCACACCTTTATTTTATCAGATGCAAAGGGCCTGGTATGGATTGGGGGGGGGGGGGCGCCCAATCAGTTTTTTTCTCATTTGTTAGTTGCTGGCAATTGTGCTACAAGGAAAAATAATTGTGACACACTGTACTTTTTGATAGAACATAGCCAAGTTGCAATACAATAAAATTGCATTGAAGTCCTGCTGAAGTCGCAATCAGACAAAATGGCACCACTTTGAAGTTGCACCCGGTGTGAACAGGGGCTTACTGAAAAAAAATTCTATTAAAACACTAATGCCCCGTACACACGATCGGACATTGATTGGACATTCCGACAGCAAAACCCATGGATTTTTTTCGACGGATGTTGGCTCAAACTTGTTTTGCATACACACGGTCGCACAAAGTTGTCGGAATTTCCGATCGCCAAGAACGCGGTCACGTACACCGCGTACGACGAGACTATAAAAGGGCAGTTCAGAACCAAGCGCGGCACCCTTTGGGCTCCTTTTGCTAATCTTGTGTTAGTAAAAGTTTGGTGAGAGACGATTCGCGCTTTTTCAGACTTTTGGTTTTCAGATTGTTTTCTGCTGTTCCGTTTGTGCTTGTGGGTTTGTATATGGTCTTCAGTGCGTGCAGCGAATACAATTGACTTGTCATTGTGTTCGTGTTAGTTTGTTACTGATTTTCAGGTCGCTCTTCACAGGCTTTGCTGTTCTTCAGTGTGTTCTGTTACTTCGTTCTGAGCAGCCGACCGTTTTCTAGCCATGTTGCGTATACGTACTCCTTGTAGAGTTCGTGCTGTGCGGGGGCTTGGTGTTGGGGTCCTTACCTTGACACAAGTCCAGTCCATGAACAGGGTGGGGAGGAGTTCATGGACCAAGAATTGGTTGCTCCAACGTGATCAGTTCTGTCACATGCCTTTGCTCCGTGAGAATAATCCTGACGATTTCAGGAACTTTCTCCGGATGACGGACCCCGTATTTCACCATTTGTTGGCTTTGCTGACCCCCTATCAGCAGGCAGGATACCTGCATGATGCAAGCCATCACTCCGGAGCAGAGAGCTAGTCGCCACCCTGCGGTACTTGGCAACTGGGAGAAGCCTGCAGGACCTCAAGTTCTCGACAGGCATCTCCCCCCAGGCTCTGGGGTTCATTATCCCGGAGACCTGTTCTGCCATCATCCAGGTCCTGCAGAAGGAGTATATTAAGGTAAGATTTTTATCCTTTAACATCACATTTTATTGTATTTAATGTTTGATAATATATTGTATTTCTTTCCTCATTCCCTAATTACCATGATTGTAATATGCTGTGAATGTCCCCTTTGTCCTCATGCATGCTGGATTTTTATGTAATTTTTTTGTCCTTCATACATATTTGCCTTCACTTACCTCCCCAGCATGCTCCCCTGGGCCTATATTCACCTCATGTAGTCACTTAACAATGTATTTTGTCAGCTCTATAGTAGTGCTTTACACTAAACACCCCCTAAAATGTGTAAAATTGTGATTTGTGCTTTAAATTCATGCAGAGTGCCAGAGGCTTTTTTTTTGGTGTCCCAAAATCTTTTGGAACTCTCCCTCCCCCCCAACTGCTAACTCAGCTGATACCAATCCTCTATCTGCTGACTTTGCCAAACCCATACACACTATACCCACCTCTTATGTGGTCAGATTTATGGATGAATTCCCCAAAGCATGTAGTGCAAGGGCCTGCCTGAATACTTTCAAATGGTACTGTTTAAAGTTTTTGTATCCTATTATTATCTTGATAGGTAATAGCATAATGTTAAAATGTTCTAAAATGTGTACAGTGTGTATTTATATCTTTGTATTATGACACTTCTTACCTGTCCAGTGGGCTGCCAATAGTGTAAGTAAGGAGGGGCTGGCCAAAGTAAGACACATTATTTAGGCATTCATCTCTCAATGAAGTGGAGAGGGTTACCTGTCCAAAACATATCCCCCCATAAAATTTTACAAATGGCCCATGAGAGGGGAGGGGAGGAATCTGATAGGTGGACCTTATACCTTTGTCTTTAAATACTCCCTAAAATAAATGTTATACTGATGTTGGCCAAGAATGTTTGTGTCTAATCTGCTTTCCATGTTTATGTGCAGCAATTGATGGGAGACACGTCCACATCGTCCCACCACCCAACTCGGGGTCATACTATTACAACTACAAGGGGTTCAATAGTATTGTGATGTTGGCAGTGGTGTTGGCTACTTATGAGTTCCTGTATGTGGACGTGGGGAAGAATGGCCGGATGTCCGATGGTAGAGTCATCGCCCAGACGGAGTTTTACAGGAGTCTCCAGAATGGCAGCTTGGACTTGCCACCTCCAGAAGACAATGTGGAAGGACTCCAATTCGTCTTCATTGCGGATGAAGCGTTTGCGCTGGGGGACCATTGCGGCCATTGCCTATGAGGACCCTCACCCCGGACCAGAGGGTTTTTAATTACCGGCTGGCCAGAGCCAGAAGAGTGGTGGAGAACACGTTTGGAATCATGGCCAGCCGGTTCCACCTATTTCTTACACCCATACACATGGCGGAGTATAAACTCAATTATTTCATCCTGGCGTGCTGTGTTCTCCACAAATTTTTAAGGCGAAATTCTGCCAACTATGCTGCCTCAGTTGGGCCTGAGGCTGGAATTCATGTAAATGAACCAACCCTGACGGGGTTGCCCCCCCTGAGTGCCCGCGAGGTCCGTCTTAGATACCTTGATTACTTTGCGGGTAGGGGGGCCATCAATACGCCAGACAATGTCTGATACATTTTTAAAATAAAAAAAATCAATTTAACTACTAAAATCTTTGGTGACATTTACTGCTTGTGTTTCTCTTAGCTGACCCTGACAGAAATGTGGGGAGTCCTGAAAATGGCATGATTGTGTAACATTAAAAAGCACTGTTGGGTGTTATTTACTAAAGGAAAATACACTTTGCACTACAAGTGCACTTGAGCCAGCACTGAAACTGCACTTGTAGTGCAAAGTGGATTTGCCCTTAGGAAATAACCCCCATTGTCACTGAAAACACCAATTTTACCACAACAAAATTTTAGGAGTATTGAAACAATAATCCACACATTCTTGAGTATCAATCTTTTTAATACCAGCAAAATCACATGTGCATTTCTAAAAGGTTTTTAAAACAAACCAACATGTTTGTTGTATAACAATTTTTTCAGTCACATTAATAAAAAATGAAATGTCCATTTAAGGTAAAACAGGCATTCAAACAAACAAGAAATACACAAATCTGGAACTTGCAAAGTTCAACTTTTGTAGAAATTGAAGGCAATATCAGACATGAGTATTTATAAACTGTGTTTGATATTGCGTTCAGATGGGGTGAAGTCACCCCTGGAAAAGCCAAATTTTGAAGATGCACACAAATTGCCGAATGTCAACATGTGCTAGCTGCCATCACGGTGGATCAAGGGACGTGTTTTGGGGGAGCAACCCCTTCCTCCCAGCTACTTTATTATTGAGGAAGGGGTTGCACCCCCAAAACGCCTACATTGATCTCCCGTGATGGCAGATAGCACATGTTGACACACTTGTGTGCATCTTCAAAATTTGGCTTTTCTATAAAATGGCAAAAAATCTTAAAAATGTTTACATTCAAAATACCACAAAAAAGGAAGGGATTTAGAGGTGTTTTAAACTCTCCCTAAAACATCAATGATGTTCTTCATTTTGTTTTTAACATCATTGATGTTTTTATAGATGTTTTCCAAGTCCCTATTACACCCCATGATCTCCCTGATCAGGATCTGTGCACTTTCACTGGTGAAATGACCTGGATCCACAACATCACGATCACCTAAAAATAATGAAACAAAAACATACCATGTATTATTAATATGCCGGCATCCATCTCTTACCTGAGCCTGTGGTCGCAGACACTCACCTGTTATGGTGACTATTTCCACCACGTCTCCTTCCTCCTCCTCCTGTTGGCTTTGGGGGATTTCACCTTCTTCATGAGGTGGGGGGTCTGTTGTCTCTTCTGATGAGTGGTGTCTTCCGAGTCTTTTCTCCCCTATGTAAAAAAAAATAGGTATACTTAGCACACAGATATTTTAGGACAGAAATAGGAATCTGAAAAATTGCTTGGAAGTGGGGTACAATTGTCTGTTTTGGCAGAGTTCCAAGATGAAGAAATATTTTTTTACTTTGTCAAGCTTGAATACTTACCTGTTTTGTACAAGCTTCACAGATGGAGTCACCCCTATAGTATATACTGGAGCACCTGTGCGGGCCCCCTAATAATAAGGGTGTTCTGGTGTCCCACACTAGTGCTCCAGTGTCCAGATGTGTAAACAGCTGCTGAGTGTCTTCTTCTTACACAGAATCTAGTTTGCATTACATTTTAGTTACAAACTCATCTAGACTCCAAAATTATTTTAAGAGAAGTAAGCTAGCAAAAATTTATTCAAATGCATATGGCCAAAACAACGTGTTTTCTATGCCGAACGAACAATGTTTCATACGAACGAACAATGTGCCCATGAACATGAAATTTGCCATTTTAAACTGTACAACAGTAAAGAAAAACACATGGAGCAGCACGAACGTAATCAAAATAAAGAATCGGAACACAGCACAACTACTTACATTTTTGCAGCACTCTCCTGATCCTTCTGTACTGCTCGTGCTCCTTTAATTTGAGGTCCGACCACCGCTTCCTGAGCTGATCCTTGGATCGTCGTACCCTGAAATTCCTCTGCAGACTTTTGACAACTTTCGCCATGATCTTGGCCTTTCTGACATTGTGGTTGGGGTAAGGTCCATACTTCCCGTCATAGTCGGCCTTCTTTAGGATGTCGACCATCTCTAACATCTCCCCAAAGGACATATTTGAGGCCTTAAATTGTCTCTTCCAGGATCGGGATGTTTCTGGCTCCGGGCTTTCCTCCTCCTCCTCCTCCTCGTTGCTGTAATTAGCACGCACCTGCTGTGTCTCCTCCATGTGCTCTTCTCCCACTGCGCCGAACGAGAAGGGGCGGGGAATAGACTAGAAAGAATGTCAGGGGCGGGCGGAGTTTCCCGCATGCGCAGTGTAAATAAACGTAACACGTGTGTGTAGTACGTACGATCTGTGAGCGGAGGAAGGAGTATCGGAGGTGCCGATTGTGATAACGAAGCTAAGATCTAAACTTGGGTCTATACTGCTTCTAGATTGAGGCCTATATTGTAACAAGATTAGGAGAGTTTCGCCTGACATTAGGGTTTGTCTTGTGTCTTGCAGATAAAATGGATGGCTTCAATGACCACAACTTCCTCCCCCTGTTCACAGACAAAAACAGGGAACTGCCCTGTCTGTGGCAGGTAAAACACCCCCAATACAATAATAAACAAAAGAGGCAGGCAGCGCTGGAGAAACTGCTGGAGTTGGTGAAGCCGGTGGTCCCCACGGCAACCATCCACTATTTAAAAGCCAAAATTGGTGGCCTGAGGAGCACATTTCTTAGGGAGCGCAAGAAGGTCACAGATTCCCAGAGATCCGGAGCTGCAGCAGATGACGTTTATGTCCCCAGGCTGTGGTACTATGAGAGACTGCGATTTCTGTCAGACCACACTGATGTGAGGGAATCCCTCTCAAACCTTCCTTCCACGCTTCCTTCCACCCTATCTTCCACCCCAGCTGAGGCTTCCGATGTCCAACCTGGGACTTCCAGCCAGGAAGAAGTGGAGGAGCCCAGCTGAAGCCAGGTATAGCATTCTTCTACAGATTTCTGGTCAATAAATAAATGATGTTTACTAGATGTTATTATTGATCACTAATTGCTGATTTAATAAAGTGTTTTACATATCAATAGACAGTAGTGGGCAAAAAGAATTGGGACAAGAATGAAAAATGCTGGGCTCAGAATGCTAGTCTGTTAAATTTGTTAACTTTCAATTAGCAAGTCATGAGGTGAAAATTGTGTATGATTGATGAAGAAAAAACTAAAACGATGTCCCTTTTTCATACACAGGAAGACCTCAGCCAGGACGAGGCTCTGGAATGTGGCACACAAGAGGAGGCTGTGGAATGTGGCAGCCAGGAGGAGGCGGGGGTTAGTGGCAGCCAGGAGGAGGCGGGGGTTAGTGGCAGCCAGTAGGAGCCTGACAGAATCGCAGGTTCCTCCCCTCCGCCTTCCAAACAAAAGACCCAGGCAGCCACCAAACTGCAGGGCATGCAGGAGGGTCAACGCCTCATGTGTGAGGACCTTCTTTACAAAACACTAACTAAGGGGTGAGGGGCAAAATCACACACAAAACCCACCTGTGTGAGTTGGACCATCCTCCTCCTGCCACAACTCCACCACCAGAGCCACAGCGTGGAAGGAAGCATGGAAAGAAGACCAGAGAGTGATGGCCCTGGGTTCAGTCTGGTCTGACAAAAGATGCAGTCTCTTGTATGAGCACAGCCTGGGGACACAGATGTCATCTGCTGCTGTTCATGATCTCTTGGACTTCTGGACCAGACTGCACTCCCTTAGATATGGACTCCTCAGGCCACCAATTTTGCAGTAAAATAATTGATGTGTGCCCTGGGGGCCAAAGGCTTCACCAATTTCTGCTGTTTCTCCAGCGTTGCCTCCCTCTTTGTTTGGTTCTGATCCCTTAATAAGTTTGTTTGTAAGGAGGCAGGTACATTTCAAAAATACAATGTGAAATCTCCTTGAGATTAAATAATACAAGATAATAATGGTGTAACTTGACACACAAAACACACCCAAAAATATTCTGGAGTTTAAAAAAAAAAAAAAAGATCAGGCTTGAAAAAAATACTAACCAAAAAAATAAAAACCAAAAAAATAATTGGAATCAGATGTGACAAATACAAATATTATATTGATGAAATCACGATAAATAATAAAGAAAGTGAGACCCATAGGAGAGAATGGACGCAGGGGCTGCATGACTATGGGAGGAACAGGGGTCAAGTAACGGTCAGTCAGGTCAGTGGTGGGGGCAAGAAGTCATCTCTTACCTGATTGGAGGTAGAAAGCAGATGGGGCAGGGCCAGAGGCTTGGGGTCTGGTGTAGGGGGTGGATTCTTCATCATTCAGAGAAGTTGGAGAGGAGACATCTTCTAGGGACACCCTTGCTGATCACCTGCAGGTTAGAGAAATAGGGAGATAAGTGATCTTGATGCCTTGCTGGCTCAGGTCAGGGCCGCAGCGGTCGAGCGGGGCCCTCAGTGGCTGCAACAGCAGCTATATGATGTGCTTGGGGGGTCGGGAGCTTCCCCCTCACCTGCCCCTTCTCCCCCAGGGCAAAAAAACGAGTCAGGAAGGTGCACCCTCCGGAGCGCCTGAGCCCATCTCCTGTCCCACGGGCTCAACGGGCTAGAAGGAGCCCCTATCCCAGGGACCCTCCAGGGCTGGCTGCCGGGCTGCATCCTATCAGTTCCGGTGGGGGCCCTGGGAGGAATCCTACCCCCCGGCGCTCTCCAGTGGCTCGCTACACAGGCCGGAGCAGGCGGCAGCCATCCCCCCCCCCCCCCCCACATGGATGTCACGGTGGGGAGGACGGCTTGGCGAGGGAGAAGCAGCGGTGTCAGCGGTGGGGGGCGGACTTACCCCTCAGCTGCTCCGTGCGACGTAGAGCCACAGGACCGGAGGCATATCACTGGGGGGGTGCCGCCATCGTCCCCCGCCAGCCGCAGACGCAGGGCTCCGGAGCGTTCGGCTCCCTCCACGGCCGCTGCACAGAAGAGGTTTTCAGCATTAGAAAGGAACTGACACGAACGGCAGGGGGGTTGGAGCGCCCTCTGCTGGTTCGCCAGCGGGATCGCAGGCCGGGAGCTGTACAAGTCTTCAAGCTGGGGGACACCCCCCCTTAAAGAGACAGTGCGTCCCTGCTGCAGCTGGGGGTACTACAGTGCCCAGCAGCTCTTCGGGGGTGAGAACTGTGCCTGGGACTGAAGAGGAGGCTTCCGGGAGCCCAGATGAGGAGTCGTCGGTGCGAGGGAGGCAGGGGACGTCGCCGTGGCAAGATTCTTCGGCTGAGCCCGGTGAGATTACCAGCGCGGATGATGATGATGATCGGTCAGGCGGGAGGCGTCCTGCCTTGAAGAGTCAGCTGGGATCCGGACAGACGGCTAGTCGTGTGGCGGTGCGGCTGCAGCCTGGTAAGTCGCCAATTTTACCTATACTTAATAGTCGGGTGGGGGGGGTGCAGTGGGGGTTTCTGCGGGGGCTGGTACAGGTGGATCAGGAATTGTAGGGGGAGATGCGGGTGCAGCGCCGGTTTTGTCCGCAATTTTTGCAGGTTTTCGGGATTTGTTGGCTCGTTTTGACCCGGCGGGAACTCCTAGCACATCTCAAGGGCCTGTTGGGGCATGGGCTCCGGCTGCCTGGAGCGGGATATCTAGTTTTCCTACCACGGTTCCCTCAACGGTGGCGTCCCCCGGTGATAGCATAACAGCCGCGTCGCTGACAGAAGTGTCTGGGGCGGCCGCGAGTAAAGGGAAGGAGGCTGCTGAGGATAAGGTTCGGTTGGCGGATGCGGCGAAGTGCGAAATCTACGTGTGCTTCGAGGGCCCACTGGGGGTGCATTTGAAGCCAGACGTACGCAAAAAAAAAAAAAAAAAAATTGGGAAAGGGGAATATGTTGAAATATTCTCTTTTGCCATTGGAAAAATTTACTATTGACAAAGGGAAGGCAGACGAAAGCAAGAAGGAGGAGGAAGAGAAGCGTCGCTGGAGGCTTATTCCGCGCACTTTTGCGAATTGGCTTCAGGCATTTGCCATCTCGGCTAGCGTGATTGGCGAAAGAGCGCCGGAGAATGGTTCTCCATTTTTTTTTGTTAAATCTGGATGCCATTGGGGAGGCTTATCGGGTTTATGGGGGTGTTGCTTGGTTGCGTTATGACAAGCAATTCCGACAGCGCAAAGCTTTGCGTCCGGGCTTGCGTTGGGATCATAAGGACATTGGGCTTTGGATGAAGCTTATGTCCCAAGCACGGGTCGGGACAGCCCTTTCTTGGGGGGGGGCGGCGGTTCAAGTACCGCTGGACGGTCGGCCTCACAACGGAAAGGAATTTGTTGGCAGTATAACGAGGGGTCGTGCCGTTTTGGCACGAACTGTCGCTTCCGTCACGAGTGCTCTGGTTGCGGGGGTTCCCACAGTTATGTCAAGTGTTTTAGGAAGGAAAAGTCCCAACCCGTCGAGTCAGCTTCAAAAAGGGAAGACGCCGGTAAACCTCCTCGCGATGGTGCCGTATCTAGTTAGGTATCCGCGGAGGGAGGCGGCACGTTTTTTTTGGCTGATGGTTTTGCACATGGTTTTCGGAGCCCGTGTTTGGGGCCAGTGACCCCGTCGCCTCGGCACAAAAACTTAACATCAACCCGCCAATTTCCACAGGTTGTTTCTGCCAAATTGGCGAAGGAGGTGGAACTTGGGAGAATGGCTGGACCATTCGAACCCCCCCCCCCCCCGTGTCGTCTTTACACGTGTCCCTCTTGGGGGTTGTCCCCAAAAAAGGGAATCCGTTTTTCGCTTGCTACCAGTGCACCCGGACATTCAGCATTTGCTGGGTTGTCGTTGGGGGGGCAGTTTTATCTTGACCGATGTCTTCCGATGGGGTTCCATTTCTTGCGCATATTTTGAGGTCTTCAGCACCTTCGTGGAATGGGTGGTTCGGGCAGAGACTCAGTTGGGGTCGGTGCTGCACTATCTCGATGATTTCCTTTGCATTGGTCCTCCGGATTTTTCAGTCTGCTCAGTAATGTTGCACACTTTGGAATCTATTGCGACCCATTTTGGGATTCCCTTGGCGCCGGGTAAAACGGAAGGTCCTTCCACGGTCATACAATTTTTGGGCACTATCATTGACACGCGTCTCATGGAATGTCGGCTCCCGAGCGACAAACTGGAAGACTTGCGTCGGGGGGTGGCTGAGGCGCTGGCGGCAAAAGAAGGTGAGGCTTAGGCAGTTGCAGTCGTTATTGGGTAAGCTTAATTTCGCCTGCCGCATCATGCCTATGGGACGCATCTTTAGTCGTCGTTTCTGTGCTGTTACCGCAGGGGTTCTTATGCCGCATCACTTCATTAGGCTTTCAAGGGAACTGAAGGCTGACCTGAGGGTTTGGGAAAAAATTTTGGTCACGTATAATGGCAGGTCATTATGGATGGCCTCTGTTGTGGCTGCTTCCGACATTGACATTTTCACGCATGCGGCAGGTAGTTCGGGCTTTGGGGCTTTTTGCCAAGGGGCTTGGTGCGCGGCGGCGTGGCTCAAGGAGTGGAGCGTGGCGGGGTTCTTGCGTATTTTAGTGTTGCTGGAACTATTTCCGATTGTGGTGGCGGTTGAGATTTGGGGCTCCAAATTTCGGGACCGGCGGGTCTGTTTTCATTGCGACAACTTGGGGGTGGTGGAGGTAATATTGAGCTTGTCAGCTTCTTCGCCGCCGGTGGTGCGATTGCTGCGTCACTTGGTTTTACGGTGTTTAAGTTTGAATTGTCTGGTACAAGCTGTTCATGTCCCGGGTGTTTTGAATTCCATTGCCGATTCTTTGTTTCGTTTTCAGTGGACAAGGTTTCGAAGGTTGGCGCCGGAGTCGGAGCAACTGGGGGTTCCTTGTCCAGACAGGCTGTGGAGACTGGCATTGGAGTAACGGAGGAGCTGTTACGTCGATCGGTGACCGGGGGTACATGGGCAGCGTACTCGCCGGTGTGGGGTGAGTGGTCTGACCTGGTAAGTTCGGTTGGGAGGAATGTTTCACAACAGGAGTATTTGGCTTTGCTGCTGTACTTTATTGGGAATGGGTTTGCGCAGGGCACATCGGTGTCGAAAATTAACAAGAGTTTAGCTGCCTTAGCCTTTTTCTTTCGGAGTCAAGGCCTGACGGATGTGACAAAGGATTTTAGGGTGCGCCAGGCCATGAAGGGGTTCCGGAAGGGGCGAGTGCATCTGGATTCTAGGCACCTGGTCTCGTTTGACTTGCTTCAGGAGTTGGTTGGGCCGTTGCCAGGGGTTGGTACTTCCAATTATGAGGTGAGGCTGTTCACGGTGGCTTTTCATTAGCATTTTTCGGGGCGTTGCGTATTGGGGAGCTGGTGAGCAAGAACAGGTCAGGGGCCGGGGGGTTACAATTGAACGACGTGACAATGTCAGGGGAGCGTGTTCAGATTCATATTAGTAAGTCCAAAACGGATCAGTTGGGAAAAGGAGTTTCTGTGTCATTGTTTCGGGTACTGCCGGCATCTGTTTGTCCGGTTTCTTTGGTGCAACGGTATCTTGAAGCGAGAGGGTTGGGGTCGGGGACCTTTTTATTGCACAAAGATGGTTCATCTCTGTCGCGTTTTCAATTTTTGTCCGTTTTCCGGCGTTGTTTAAAGCAGGCGGGTAGGGAGGTTTCACAGTTTAATACTCACTCCTTTCGTGTGGGGGCAGCCACAGAAGTGGCCAGGTTGGGTTTGGATTCATAGGTAGTGAGACGGATAGGGAGGTGGGAGTTAGATCGTTTTAAGATTTATGTTCGCCCTCATCTGCTTTGAAGTGTCATTGTATGTTGTGCATGGTTCTATGTTCCTTTTGTTTCCTTTCAGGTCTTCTTACTGGTCTGGGGGGGATCCTGGGGGATTCATATGTTTTCTGGGGGGCTGTTCGGGCAGATGTCCGACCGGATGGGAGACAACTGGGCATTTTACGGAGTGAGGCTGTCCTAAAATGGTTAGGGATTCGTGGAATGATGTGGGGCCAGGTTATCCCGGAATTTCATTAATTTGCCAGAGTTGACAGGCCACCAAAGGTGGTAGTTCTCCAGGCAGGGGGCAATGATTTAGGGGTGCGTGCAGCCAGGGATTTGGCGAGGGATAGAAAGTTTGAGGTTTTGCGCCTTTTGCGTGATTTCCCTGGCTGCATCATAGTATGGTCCGATATTGTGGCGAGAAAGAGGTTGCGTTTCGCCCGCTCCGTAGTTCAAATGAACAAAGCCAGAACCAAGTTGAAGATTGGGAAGTTTGTGGCCAGGTTGTGAGGTATAGTGGTCCGACACAGGGAGTTGGAGGATCAGTCTGTTCGCTATTGGAGAGATGACGGTGTTCATTTAAATGCTGTGGGTATAGACATCTGGTCCCTTGGCCTTCAGGAAGGGGTGGTTCGGGCTTTGCGGGTGTGGAGGGATTCGCTTGAATGAGGTTTTCAATCAAGCTCATGTGGCGGTTCAAGGGGTCTTTGGGGGGTCAGTGAAAATTTTGCATGGTCACAGGATTAGTGGGGCCCATCTAAGGATGGCGCTTTCCTTTGGTTAGCGGTGGTTCTCCCAGGAGATAAGTCCCCTGGGGGAAGGAAATATGGAAGTTGGTGTGATGTCCGAGCGTCCTCGAGCCAGTTGGGGCACAGCTGAGGATATAGACCATTAAAGTCATTAAAGTGTGCCTTTTTAATACACCCAAAGACCTCTTGCTGTTGGATATTATTTTGGTTGTTCTTACGGGTATGTGTTACGTGTTTTCACGTTATGTTATTTATTATTTGGTTAATAAATGGGGCTGCTGTGGCCTTTTAAAACCCATGTCACGCAGTCTGTGTCTTTAATCTAATGGTAATGACCCAAGGTTGACGAATCCTTTAGTCAAGTGAGACCCATAGGAGAGAATGGACGCAGGGGCTGCATGACTATGGGAGGAACAGGGGTCAAGTAACGGTCAGTCAGGTCAGTGGTGGGGGCAAGAAGTCATCTCTTACCTGATTGGAGGTAGAAAGCAGATGGGGCAGGGCCAGAGGCTTGGGGTCTGGTGTAGGGGGTGGATTCTTCATCATTCAGAGAAGTTGGAGAGGAGACATCTTCCCACCCTCCCGCCCTTGTGTTAGGGGTTAACATGCTGGACAGGTTGAGGGAGTGTTGGTATTTAAGGATGGGGTACATGTTGTTGTTGTTACATGTTTTGCTTTTCAAAAACAAAAAAAAAAAAAAAAAAAAAAAAAAAGAGAAAGAACACATAAAAAAAAAAAAAAAAAAAAAAAAAAAAATAGAAACATAAAAAAATAAAAAAAAAAAAAAAAAACAACTATATTTATGGTTATGGTATAATTTCATGTTAAGGTGTACTGTTCAATTTTGTCGCAGCAGTCGGCGGTTCAAGGGGTCTTTGGGGGGTCAGTGAAAATTTTGCATGGTCACAGGATTAGTGGGGCCCATCTAAGGATGGCGCTTTCCTTTGGTTAGCGGTGGTTCTCCCAGGAGATAAGTCCCCTGGGGGAAGGAAATATGGAAGTTGGTGTGATGTCCGAGCGTCCTCGAGCCAGTTGGGGCACAGCTGAGGATATAGACCATTAAAGTCATTAAAGTGTGCCTTTTTAATACACCCAAAGACCTCTTGCTGTTGGATATTATTTTGGTTGTTCTTACGGGTATGTGTTACGTGTTTTCACGTTATGTTATTTATTATTTGGTTAATAAATGGGGCTGCTGTGGCCTTTTAAAACCCATGTCACGCAGTCTGTGTCTTTAATCTAATGGTAATGACCCAAGGTTGACGAATCCTTTAGTCAAGAAGTTTGTGAGAAGTCTGTGTGAATATCAGCAGCAAAACTAGCATTATAAAGAAGAAGAGAGTGCACTGCATTAAACTATTTAAAACATTGCAGCCTGACGAAAGTGCTATATCCATTCCGAACGCTAATTTTACCAGACCGAGCTGTTCTGTCTCGGAATTTTTTCTGAGCATGCGTGGCACTTTGTGCGACGGAATTGGCCACACAAGGTCGGAATTGATGCGATCGGATTTTGTTGTCGGAAAATTTTATAACCTGCTCTCAAACTTTGTGTGTCGGAAAATCCGATGGAAAAAGTCAGATGGACCCCACACACGGTTGGAATTTCCGACAACACGCTCCGATCGCACATTTTCCGTCGGAAAATCCGACCGTGTGTACAGGGCATAACACTCCTAGACGCTACTAAAAAAATGCTATTACCAGCATTTCTTATCCAGGGTGTTTTTTTTAGCATAGGTGGGGCTCCTAGTGTACATGGAGCCTCAGGCCTGTGTGCCTTTAGAAGCCTACATTGAAATGGGTCCTGGGTTTTCCTTCCTGGGGAAGCCTACCTGTGAAGGGATCTTACAACTGCTCCTGAAGAATGAGTAGGCCAGGATGAGAGTCCCAAGAAATGCAGGTTTACTCTCCTGGAAATATGTGCCACAGGATGGGAGCCCCAGGTGATGCTTGTAGATTGCTCTGCAGATAATAGTGATGATTATTAAAAGAATACTAACATCAGAGTGTCATTATTGAAAGAAAAAAGTCTTCCACCAGAATATATGAAGTCCTGGAGAACTAGTTTAACCCAGAGTATCTGCACGATATACCTTTTTTTTTTTTTTTTTTTTTGGTTAGTCTCCATTTTCATCTAAAAGTGACTGGCGCCCCCATTGCTTACCATCCTACAATCTACAGCCAGAAGGACTCCTTCCTGAGAATGTATTGTCAGCTCTCTGCAGACTCTTGGATGGTGCATTGGGGGGGTGGGGGATAGAGGTGCTACACCTGGCTGGAGGGCATTCAACATTATCTAGCCCACTCCTCCTGGCTGACATCCACCCATCAAGGCATCTTGATATTTGCATAAGTCCTCTCAAAAGCCAACCCACTGCTTATATCAGGTCTGATTAAAGGAGTACTAAGGAAGGGTGCTGTTATGTTTTTAGGTAGCTATGTACAGCACTCATACGTCCCCTCTTATCAGCCATGATCTGCCTGCATTGCACAGAGAAGAACAGGAAATGACATCATTGGGTTTAAAAATAAGTGCATAAATAAGACTTTATAAAAATGTAAATATCATGTAGATGAGGGGGAGGGAGGAGCAGGGAAAGGCAAAATATAAGCAGATTCAAATTCAACTTTAGTAATGCAATGGGGTTTACATGGCTACTGAGGGTTGTGTAAGCTTACTTCACTTATCATGGCTCTGTTCCTGTGCTATTAGCCTTATGCTTTGGAAATGTTTTTTAGAAATAAAAAAAATAGCTAAAATGTCAAATAAAAACTTAAAGTAATTTTACTGGAAGAAAAAGTAACAGAACAGAAATTATGAACAACATGAAAATAGGAGAAAAACACAAACACTAAGAACAGTAAATGAAAAAAAAAAAAACTATCCTAAACGCACCAAACCTCCGCATACCATCTAACTACATTCCACCTAAGCAGCTCAATGAAAGAAACAGAGTTTCCAGGAAAATCAAAAACCAATTCCGCCAAAATCATTTGGCTTATCTTTACTAAGTGCTCCATAAACATGAGCGCTTGGCTTGATCAAATATTCATATTTATGTCAATGGAGAGAAGAGGATAGAGGAGGAGATTGGCGGATGCTGCTGGAGTGGCGGACACTACTGGCGCCATTTATCACAGAGGGAACATTGGGATTAGGGAAGAGAACTCTTCGGACTGATTGTTCTGCCCAAGGACTCACAGATGTCAGATTATCGCTGATTTCAGCTCAGCGGCCAATCATTGTGCTCTTTCCATCAAGTCGATGGTATGCAATTGAAGACACACTATGTAAATGTAACATTTTGGTCACCCGAATGACCCTTTTAATGCACTCGGGAGATTTCTATTTAGTGTTCAGAGAAGATTCAAATGAAGTTCAAGTCGATGGCAGCAAAAAAAGATCCTTTGTTGTTCCCTGTGTGACTTTCACATAAACACAGAGGAGATAAAGGCTTCTAAACACCAGGCTGTGGGGGATAGAAACATAATGACAGGCAGTGGCTAATCTTTCACCCAGTGCACAGGGCACAGCCCAGTCTTAATCAATGGCCAGCAAGTGACATTTCGCAGCCAAATCAAATTACATGGAAATAGAAGGTAAATCGGAGGTCCAGTGTGAAGACGGCGCCTCTCACCACCGAGGTCATTGTCATGGAGACCGTTGGTTGGAAATATACCACCAGAACCACAAGAAGACTTGTATCAGTTCAATCTTCAGCCTCTGAGACGCAAAACACTAGCATGAGCTTCCAACACAGAGGTGACAAAATATCGGAAACTCAAACTTTTACCAGATGTGGTTACTGAACAGCTGATTGTGGGTTAGCAGCTGTGTCCCCCAAGACTGTCCCAGCCGTGATTTTTCTGTAAAACTGCTGAGAAATTTGGGAAACAACAAGTTATTCGTACCAATGACATTGATGAGACAGTTCTACCAGTGCCCTGTACAGTCCCTGTGAAATGCTGGAGGGACAATGCTCAGTACTAAAATAAGTCCTCTCCCTCTTAGGGAAACACTGGGGTTGATTTACTAAAAGCAAATAGACTATGCACTCTGCAAGAGCACTTGCTCCAGAGCTTGGTAAATGAGCGGAAGCTCTGCTGACTTCCATCATCCAATCATGAGCAAGCAAAAATGCAGTTTTTTTTTTATTTTCCTTGCACGTGATTGGGTATTCTTTGCAAAGGGAATCTTTATTAAGCTCTGGAGCAACTGCACTTGCAGAGTGCAACTTTGCAAAGTGCATAGTCTATTTGCCTTTAGTAAATCAGCCCCACTGTGTTTAAGGCAAACTTTTGGCCATGCTATGGATACTGAAGTATTTAAATATTCATAAAAGTCAGTAAATGTTCTATGAAACAAGCCCTTGTTGACCTCTGTAGCTGCAAGAATTGAGGAGTAATTTATCCTCAGAGCTAACAATGAAAGCATTGAAGCTCAAATTGCAGCTCAGCCCCCCCCCCCCCCTCCCCCAGCAGTGATTCAGCAGCTCAGCACACCCTCATCATCCCCCTCCAAGCAGTTACTTAGTACCTCAGCAACTCCAGCTCCCCTCTCGCAATGACTCCGCTATGCTCTCATTACCAACAGTGACTCAGCAACTCAGCTCTCCATGCCTACTGCAACCAGCAATGACTCAGCATCTCAGCTCACTGTGCCTACTGCAACCAGCAATGACTCAGCAGCTCAGCTCACCGTGCCTAAGCAGCTCAGCTCACCGTGCCTACTGCAACCAGCAATGACTCAGCAGCTCAGCTCTCCGCACCTACTGCAACCAGCAATGACTCAGCAGCTCAGCTCACCGTGCCTACTGCAACCAGCAATGACTCAGCAGCTCAGCTCACCGTGCCTACTGCAACCAGCAATGACTCAGCAGCTCAGCTCTCCGCACCTACTGCAACCAGTAATGACTCAGCAGCTCAGCTCACCGTGCCTACTGCAACCAGCAATGACTCAGCAGCTCAGCTCACCGTGCCTACTGCAACCAGCAATGACTCAGCAGCTCAGCTCACCGTGCCTACTGCAACGAGCAATGACTCAGCAGCTCAGCTCTCCGCGCCTACTGCAACCAGCAATGACTCAGCAGCTCAGCTCACCGTGCCTACTGCAACGAGCAATGACTCAGCAGCTCAGCTCTCCGCGCCTACTGCAACCAGCAATGACTCAGCAGCTCAGCTCACCGTGCCTACTGCAACCAGCAATGACTCAGCAGCTCAGCTCACCGTGCCTACTGCAACCAGCAATGACTCAGCAGCTCAGCTCACCGTGCCTACTGCAACCAGCAATGACTCAGCATCTGAGCTCCCCATGCCTACTGCAACCAGAAATGACTCAGCAGCTCAGCTCACCGTGCTGCTGCAACCAGCAATGACTCAGCAGCTCAGCTCACCGTGCCTACTGCAACCAGTATCGACTCAACATCTCAGCTCACCGTGCCTACTGCAACCAGCAATGACTCAGCAGCTCAGCTCACCGTGCCTACTGCAACCAGCAATGACTCAGCAGCTCAGCTCACCGTGCCTACTGCAACCAGCAATGACTCAGCAGCTCAGCTCCCCCTCTCAATAATGATTGATCAGCTCAGCTTCCTCTCCCAACAGTTATTTAGCAGCTTAGCTTCCCCTTCCAGCAATGACTCCAGATCTCAGGTCACCTTGCTCCCTATCCCAGAAATAACTCTGCTACCCCTACTTCCCCCTTCCAGCAGTGACTTATCAACTCAGTTCATCCATTACCTGACAAAGCTCTTGCTCTGTGTTTATTAGAAGTCTGAAAGACTGCTTAGTCACTGGTGGGACAGGGTTGATCTGCTAGGACAATGACTTGGATGACTTCAGTGTTTCTGGTCTGAAGACTGAGGATGAATTATTCCAGGGTGCAAGTAGCTTCAGAGGTAAGTCCGGGCTTATTTTAAAACATTTACTGATAGTAATATTTGAATGTACATAGTTTGGCCAGAGGTTAAAATTTAAGCTGATGTTAAAAAATATTTTTTTCTCTATAACTTTAGTTGCATTACCTACCTGTAATGAAGTATATGGCCTGTGATGTTCAGAGCCAATGTAGTGAAAGATGGTGGCATGATAATGTGATCGTTTAGAGCAAAATGCCTGGCAGTACACAGAAAAAGTAATAAGGCTACTCACAGGAATTACAATGTACAGTCTATGGAAGGTATTTATCTTTCATATTGTTGCTTTGCAGTAACATTCTGAGAAACGTGGCAGTATGTTCTGTTACAGTGCCATTCACTTTGAATGGCACACCAACACAGTAAACAAATACACCAGCATTGTAGAGCACAACAACACTGTGGGGTTGATTTACTAAAGGCAAATAGACTGTACACTTCGCAAAATGCAGTTGCACTCTGCAAGTGCAGTTGCTCCACAGCTTAGTAAACGAGGTAAACCTTCACTTTGCAAAGAATACCGAATCACATGCAAGGAAAATTAAAAAAAAAAACACATTTTTGCTTGCAGATGATTGGATGATGGAAGTCAGAGTTTCTGGCCATTTACAGTACTAAACTCTTGAGCAGCTGCTCCTGCAGAATGCAACTGCACATTGGAAAGTGCATGGTCTTTAGTAAATAGGGATGAGCTTCGAGTTCGAGTCGAACTCATGTTCGACTCGAACATTGGCTGTTCACAAGTTCGCCGAACAGCGAACAATTTGGGGTGTTCGCGGCAAATTCGAATGCCGCGGAACACCCTTTAAAAGTCTATGGGAGAAATCAAAAGTGCAAATTTTAAAGGCTAATATGCAAGTTATTGTCATAAAAAGTGTTTGGGGACCCAGGTCCTGCCCCAGGGGACATGGATCAATGCAAAAAAAAGTTTTAAAAACGGCCGTTTTTTCAGGAGCAGTGATTTTAATAATGCTTAAAGTCAAACAATAAAAGTGTAATATCCCTTTAAATTTCGTACCTGGGGGGTGTCTATAGTATGCCTGTAAAGGGGCGCATGTTTCCTGTGTTTAGAACAGTCTGACAGCAAAATGACATTTTGAAGGAAAAAACTCATTTAAAACTACCCGCGGCTATTGCATTGCCGACAATACACATAGAAGTTCATTGATAAAAACGGCATGGGAATTCCCCAAAGGGGAACCCCGAACCAAAATTAAAAAAAAAAAAATGACGTGGGGTTCCCCCTAAATTCCATACCAGACCCTTCAGGTCTGGTATGGATTTTAAGGGGAACCTCGCGCCAAAAAAAAAAAAAAAAAAACAGCGTGGGGTTCCCCCAAAAATCCATACCAGACCCTTATCCGAGCACGCAACCTGGCAGGCCGCAGGAAAAGAGGGGGGGACGAGAGTGCGCCCCCCCCCCCTCCTGAACCGTACCAGGCCACATGCCCTCAACATTGGGAGGGTGCTTTGGGGTAGCCCCCCAAAACACCTTGTCCCCATGTTGATGAGGACAAGGGCCTCATCCCCACAACCCTGGCCGGTGGTTGTGGGGGTCTGCGGGCGGGGGGCTTATCGGAATCTGGAAGCCCCCTTTAACAAGGGGACCCCCAGATCCCGGCCCCCCCCTGTGTGAAATGGTAAGGGGGTACAAAAGTACCCCTACCATTTCACTAAAAAACTGTCAAAAATGTTAAAAATGACAAGAGACAGTTTTTGACAATTCCTTTATTTAAATACTTCTTCTTTCTTCTATCTTCCTTCATCTTCTGGTTCTTCTGGTTCTTCTGGCTCTTCTGGTTCTTCCTCCGGCGTTCTCGTCCAGCATCTCCTCCGCGGCGTCTTCAATCATCTTCTCCTCGGGCCGCTCCGCACCCATGGCATGGGGGGAGGCTCCCGCTCTTCTCTTCTTCTTCATCTTCTTCTCTTCTTCTTTTCTTCTCTTCTTCATTTTCTTCTCCGGGCCGCTCCTCACACATGCTAGCATGGCGGGAGGCTCCCGCTGTGTGATGGCGCTCCTCGTCTGACAGTTCTTAAAAAACGGGGGGCGGGGCCACCCGGTGACCCCGCCCCCCTCTGACGCACGGTGACTTGACGGGACTTCCCTGTGACGTCACGGGGAATGCCACAGGGAAGTCCCGTCATGTCCCGTGCGTCAGAGGGGGGCGGGGTCACCGGGTGGCCCCGCCCCCTGTTATTTAAGAACTGTCAGACGAGGAGCGCCGTCACACAGCGGGAGCCTCCCTTCATGCCAGCATGGATGCGGAGCGGCCCGGAGAAGAAAATGAAGAAGAGAAGAAGAGAAGAAGAGAAGAAGATGAAGAGAAGAGCGGGAGCCTCCCCCCATGCCATGGGTGCGGAGCGGCCCGAGGAGAAGAAGATAGAAGACGCCGCGGAGGAGATGCTGGACGAGAACGCCGGAGGAAGAACCAGAAGAACCAGAAGAACCAGAAGATGAAGGAAGATAGAAGAAAGAAGAAGTATTTAAATAAAGGAATTGTCAAAAACTGTCTCTTGTCATTTTTAACATTTTTGACAGTTTTTTAGTGAAATGGTAGGGGTACATTTGTACCCCCTTACCATTTCACACAGGGGGGGGGGCCGGGATCTGGGGGTCCCCTTGTTAAAGGGGGCTTCCAGATTCCGATAAGCCCCCCGCTCGCAGACCCCCACAACCACCGGCCAGGGTTGTGGGGATGAGGCCCTTGTCCTCATCAACATGGGGACAAGGTGTTTTGGGGGGCTACCCCAAAGCACCCTCCCAATGTTGAGGGCATGTGGCCTGGTACGGTTCAGGAGGGGGGGGCGCACTCTCGTCCCCCCCTCTTTTCCTGCGGCCTGCCAGGTTGCGTGCTCGGATAAGGGTCTGGTATGGATTTTTGGGGGGACCCCACGCCGTTTTTTTTTTTTTTTTTTTTGGCGCGGGGTTCCTCTTAAAATCCATACCAGACCTGAAGGGTCTGGTATGGAATTTAGGGGGAACCCCACGTCATTTTTTTTTTTTAATTTTGGCCGGGGTTCTCCTTAATATCCATACCAGACCTGAAGGGCCTGGTATGGAATTTAGGGGGACTCCCACGTCATTTTTTTTTTTTAAATTTTGGTTCGGGGTTCCCCTTTGGGGAATTCCCATGCCGTTTTTATCAATGAACTTCTATGTGTATTGTCGGCAATGCAATAGCCGCGGGTAGTTTTAAATGAGTTTTTTCCTTCAAAATGTCATTTTGCTGTCAGACTGTTCTAAACACAGGAAACATGCGCCCCTTTACAGGCATACTATAGACACCCCCCAGGTATGAAATTTAAAGGGATATTACACTTTTATTGTTTGACTTTAAGCATTATTAAAATCACTGCTCCTGAAAAAACGGCCGTTTTTAAAACTTTTTTTGCATTGATCCATGTCCCCTGGGGCAGGACCCAGGTCCCCAAACACTTTTTATGACAATAACTTGCATATTAGTTTTTAAAATTAGCACTTTTGATTATTCATGTTCGTGTCCCATAGACTTTAACGGTGTTCGCGTGTTCGAACGAACTTTTTTCCTGTTCGCATGTTCTGGTGCGAACCGAACAGGGGGGTGTTCGGCTCATCCCTATTAGTAAATCAACTGCACTGTGTGGTTAGAATTTTTTTTAATTTTGAGTTGTCCTGCATTGGCTGCCTTAGCCCAATGCTGGTTGAGGTTCAATATAATACACCACAAGCTAGCCAACGCCAACATTAATCTGAATGGGTGAGGTGTGAATTTTTAGTAAAATGATTCTCATTACAGAATTTATTAATTCATAAAAATAAAAGCAACTCAAATCTCCTATTATAAAGACCAGGCTTCAGGCCAATCCTACATCAACCTCCGGCCCACGTATAGTGCAGTTGGATGGAGGTTGGTTGGTGTTTATGATAACAGCTTATTAAATTTACATCCTATTCACATTTCAGCATTTTCCAGCATTCTGAATGATTTTAAAACGGCATCCTGTCCTGAATGATTTTCCTGCCGGCTCTGTGATATATGGATCCAATGATGTAAAGTCTGTTATCAGTCGATAGAGGGGGGGGGGGAGGTCGGCTGATAATGAACTGCCTTAACAATGAACAATGCATGGTACTAATCAATTCATTATAATGTGCTTTCTGCTCAGTAACAGCCTGATTATAATACCAGAGAACACAAAGAGAAATCACACTCATTTCACATCAGAATAATATGAAGTGAACAATTCAGCTTTGTTATGAGACTATACAGTGCTCCTCCAGTAAGTTCATATCACGTCAAGTTGGATCTGTTTAGCCTCTTTTCTGTTAGCTGTAGCAAAGGCCTGGATCTGTGTGAGACAAAGGCTCTGATTAATTGTTCTGTCTGAGCGCCCAGTCAGAGCCTTCGGCCCATCCAGAACCCACTCTTGAAGCAGGGTTCCCCAGAGTCTTTGAAACTGCTGACTACATTTTCTTTTGCTCACAAGGCGCAGCGTGGCTCGTGCATTTGCAGTAGGAAGCTGGCAGTGGAGCCACAATGTTTCCTTCCTTTGGTTAAGATGCCGGCACCTGGACCCGAAGCCCATTGAAGAATCGACTCAGGTGAGGATGGCGGTGGATCACCGGACAAGTAAGTGTCCTTATATTAAAAGTAAGCAGCTACATTTTTTTGAGGGGGACTGTAGCTTAAGTGCATAAAGGAAGAAAAGGCACCTCTAGGTGCAACAGGATTTGTTAATTATAAAAGTAAGGATAAAAATGCACTCACAAGAATCTTAGTAAATCAAGCTCATCAATCCAAAATAGTGATGCTGGTAAAGGAGCCAGAATAGGAGAGACCTATACCAGAGTCAGTTTTTTGGATTGATAAGCTTGATTTTTTGCCATTCTTGTGAGTGCATTTTATCCTTACTTTTATAAGCAAGTCTTACTGCGCTTAGAGACGCATTTTCTTCCTTTATGTTCTTCCAGAGTCTGCTTCTATCCGAGATATTTGTATAGACTTTATTCAGCTGTCCCCATCCTGGACTATTTGCCTTATATTTGATTACTGTTATGAAGCTTTGTTACCCAGTGCACCCTATCTCTCTTCTATTTGCAGTCTTTGCAGAGCAGTCTTGTGATTTCATCAGGTTCAGCTGGATGAATGATATTTTGAGTTCTTCCTGTCGAACCTGATGACATCACAACACTGCACTTAATATATGACAATGGGCGCCTCTGCCAATAGGACCCCCAACAGGCTTTTTTTTAATAAATGGTACCAGCTCTGGGGGCAACTATTCACATCCACATCCAAATTAGTAGTCACAAAAAAAAAAAAAAAAGGAGCGTAAAGGGGAACACCCCTGACTGGGCAGTATAGGACGTTTTAGGATGTGAAGTTCTCAGTGAGGTAACACAATGTAGACTATTCATTAAAAACAGAAACAGCTTTATTACATATGGATAAAATAGTGATCAGGTCAAAGTGACCATACAAATAGTAAAAACATTCCAGATGATCATAAGACATAGATCTTATTTAAGCAGCTTAACATGAGTCGATATTTATAATTCCAGATATTATGTTACAATGTGTTGCGCAGAATAAATCTGCTTTCTCAGGGAACTTCTGTGTATATAAACTGTATAAGTAGATTAGAAGTATTAATTTGCTGCAACTCAGAGAAAAGGAAACCGCATTTACAAGCCACCTCACCCCTGGCTAAAGCACAAGGGGCAGTCAGGTGGGCACTGGACCACCCAGGAAGGGAAAGCAGCGTCCCAAGACAAGCTCACTGTGACCACCAAACACGCAGGAGCAACTGTGCTCGGCGACATCCGCCACAGCAATGCCTAGAAGGCTTTTTTTTAGACTCCTTTTGAACTAAGAGATTTCACACACCTGTCTGAGAACCCCATAGAGGACCCAGGATTGGGAACCCTGTAGCATCAAGAGGAACCACGTTCATCCTGTGTGGAAACAGGCTTTTATCCACTTGCATACTTGGAAGGTTGTGTGATCCCACCCCATCAAAAGTTGTAAGTCATTTTCTATCTTCCCTTTTTTGAGCCAATTATCCTTTTTGAACCCATTAACTACACTATAAGGGCCCTCCCAACTCCCTCTTTTCCTTTCTAGTGGACACCCTGAGCTGAGCCAGAAACCACTGGCCAGTAGGATGAGGACTGAACCCCTCAAACCTGAGTTGACTACCACATCCTAGATCCTAATTAACCTACCAGTATGTCTTTGGAGTGTGGGAGGAAACCCTTGTAAGCACAGGAAAACATACAAGTAGTTGACAAAAAACAGAACATTGCATAGCTCAACTCACCAACCAGTCTGCTGACCAACCAAATGAATCTGTCCAACAGTCTGCGTTAAAAACAGGGGTTTAGTTAGCATGCATTTGCAAACGCATGTATAAGCTGAAAGGCCTCTTCACGGCACCCTGTGTATGCTTGCAGTCCTAAACGCTACTGAATTTATGAGCGTTTCCACAGTGGAAGCACATGCATTCAATGGATAGATGGAGGCAGCCCAATCCCCCTTAAAAGAACAGGAGCACACTGGACTCCCAGCACGTAGCACAGTGGCAGCAAAGGTGCCCAGTGTGTCCCCGGACCATATTTACACCAGTAACAAACAAATGGCCCTTGCCCCCACCTATAATTAGCCTTCACAGCACAGAGCACATGGAAGGGCAAACGCATTCCAGGTCCACCTGCCCCTCATCTATCCATTGAATGCATGTGCTCCCACTGTGGAGATGCTCATAAATTCAGTAGGGTTTGAGACTGTTTTTAACACAGACTTTTGGACAGGTTAATTTGGTTGGTCAGCAGACTGGTTGGTGAGTTGAGCTATGGAATGTTCTGTTTTTTGTCTTTCATGCGTTTGCCCTTCCATGTGCTCCTTGCTGTGAAGGCCAGGTGGGGGCAGGGGCCATTTGTTTGTTCTATGTAGATAGTGTCTTGGCCAGGTTCGAACCAAGGACCCCAGTGTTCCAAGGCAGAATTACTAACCACTAAGCTGCTCCTTGTCTTGGCATCAAGTACCAGATCTGTAGAGAGAAGTAGTTGGGAGATCGGTGGCCATATTTTTAATGGTGCATTCAAGGGCAACTGGAGGACCTAAAATATATTATTTTAACTTTAGGTCCTCTATAAGGTGTGTAGGCTGCATTGCAAACCTTACATTTTCTACTCCATGTTGAGAAAGTAGTAAAACTTACAGATGTTCAGCACTTGTTGATATCAAAGATCACATGACCAAGCCACCGCTCTGTATAATCGTTACGCTTTTCTATTCCGCTAATGCTCAACAGTAAAGCAAGGGCAGGATATAAGACTGCTCTTATGGCGGTCCCTGTGTCACTGCATATCAAGAAGTATAAGCAGCTGATTGGTAATACAGCTCCACCTAAAGTTGAACGTCAGTTTTTGACAGGCATGTATTGCTCGATAGCCCTCAATTGAGGCCACCTGACCCTCTTCTGGTTCAGCAGCGAGGAGCATACACATGGCCACAGGACCTGTTCCCCATCGGTCGTTGCTGTTATTTTTCAGGTTCCTCTGCATTCTTGGAGTGTCACGTTTGCCTGTCAGCCTTCTCTGATCATCCGGGATAACATCAGAACATGTTTCCTTATCGGCGCCCGTCTGATCTTTTCTGCGCTTTCCCTTTTAAGATCTCCCCTTTCTTATGTAAAAAAGGCAATTAGAGACGTAGCTGTTTATTTAAAACAAAATGGTTGTTAATTATCATGATCAAAACGGCACGCCATTGTGCGCTTTGGCGCTCCCTTTGTTGTTCCTTTAAAATGAGAACGGCTTGTGGAAGACTGACACCGTTTCCACACAAAGTCTGATGCCTTTTCTTTTTTTTTTTTTTACCCTAATGAACAAACGCGTTAACCGTTCTTTGTTAACTTTCCGTTTAGATCTTGCAATATTGAAAACATTTATTTCAATTCCTTTTTAGCCTTAATCAGGAATGTCGTGTTGTAACTGATTAAGAGGCTTCATCTGACATCTTCCCCCCGTTTTGCTTTTTTTCTCTTTCTTTCTTTTTTTTCTTCATTTTTTAAAATCTATTTGATGGTGTAATTGGAACAGTCTGTGCCGTAAACACCGAAAGAGGCTCAAGCCTAGCAGGTTGGATCGTAATATCTTATCGGCGACTTTGAAGCGGCGGATCCATCCTGATGAGCCTCGACATCGCACTTTTGATCCTGAATGTCACGCTAAGGTCGTTCTGACAATTACAGGCAACATTCCCTTTAATATCTTGCATCTTTTTTTTTCTTTCCTTTAAAAGGTTTGTTTAAAGTTACACTCCAGGCAAACATGAAAACTTTGCACATGAATTGACAGAGGGGGTGCAACCTACCACACAAGGGGCTTTCATTTTTGCCCCGATGTGCATTTTCCACTCCTAGCTAGTTACATCTTTATAGTTGCCAGCAGCCTGCATTTCAGACCCTGAATCTGAGCCTGTTAACATTAAATCTGTGTGTTCCCTGGTTCTAGTGCCGATCTCACACTAAAGCATGAGAAGGAGGTTGCACAGCGCAGAATCAACTCAGAATCAGAACTGCTAAGTACATCTGCAAGCGATTCTAAAAAAAACACAGACTGTTATAGTGTTTCCTAGATTAGCAGTTAACTTTTTTTGGACAAAAGAGACAACTAAACCCTACTGTAAAGATTCCAGGTTGCAGTCTGCATTATGTAAAGGAAATCTATGATCACATCATACACTTTCATTCTATAATATCAGAATTGTAATACCAATACAAAAAATAGTTTTATTTGATAATCCAATATAAACTTACTTGAAAAAATTACTTTCATGTTGCTGACTGTCTGCTGGCCATCTCTTTCTGGATTTCCTGCATAATTTGCATTTTATCCTCTGCTGTTTACTTTCAATTTCTAAGGACTACATATCCCATGGTACCTTGCTGCCCACAAGCAGTGATAAGTGTATTGAAACTCCTCCTCTCAGCTCCACTGTAGATCAGAAGGCAGGCTCTGTGAAATGTGTGACACAGCAGTGCCTACCCACAGGGCATAGTGACTACATGTCACAGAATTCAAGGAAGTAAATGTGTGGGGATCCTCACAAAGTATGCTTACAAACTTCAAGATCATTCAGATTAATAGGAAATAATTAAAATTGAATGTAAAATTTATGTAAATTTAATGTAAAGATTATGTAATAATAATATAATATTATTATATGTTACATTTTGACCACAACCTAAAGGGTTTTTTATCCTACAATGATGCTAAGCACATGCTGTTTAAAGTGGTTGTAAATCCTTTTTGTTGATTTTTACCTATAGGTAAGCCTAGAATAAGGCTTTACCTACAGGTAGTGGAAATATCTCCTAAACATGCGCAGTTTAGGAGATATTTCACTTGTAGCGCGCTGATGTCGTCATCGGCGCATGCTCTGTGAAGAAACGGACCACCGTGCCGTTTCTTCCCCCAGCATGTGCCGTGACTGACGGCTCCCGCGCACACGCGCAAGAGTGACGTCACACGACTCCGGCCAGTCACATAGCTGGAGTCCGAAGCCCCGGAAGCAAGAGGGGTGAAGATGGACGCGGCCTGTTCAGGGAACACGCAGGCTTTGTTTGCAGGTATATGTCGTATAATGGGCTAGTATGCATGCATACTAGTCCATTATGCTTTTCATTTGCAGGAATTGAAGGGATCAAAAGAGGAAGTTAAACCCATTGGGGTTTAGTTCCTCTTTAATTTATATTACCCCTTCTCTTTCTGTATGTAGATGATGGCATAGCAATTATTTCAATAACAAAAACATCTAAGTATCCTTTTCCTAAACGATATACAGCTGTCACATAACCCAGATCTTTCCTAGCCTGTCTGCAGGGAAACAAAGGCAGGAGGAGCTTCTAGCCCTCTGCTGCTGGTCACATGTTCAAGAAAAAAAAAACTGCCTTTGGAATATTCCTATCAATAAACTTTTAAATCATCATACAAATATATATTTGGACGCAAATCTTTATTTTTTTTTGGCAATAACATGGTGTGGGTGGATTTCAGCCAGTCACACCCCTCCAGCCTGTGTCGAAAGCCTTGTATGCACGGTACAATTATTGGCCAACTGAGCGTCTGATTTTTGTCTTAAGGGCGTGTGCCAGGATCTTGTCCTGCATACTAACGGTACACAATTGTCGGCCAACAAACACGAAGGTAGTGACGTACTACGAGGAATTTCAGCTCTTGAATGCCACCTTTTGAGCTCCTTCTACTAATTTTGTGTTTGGTGAGTATTGATTCCGAGCATGCGTGTTTGTACTTTCGACTTTTGTGTGATGGATTTGTGTACTGACCATACGAAAATCTGAGGTCAAACCGCTGTCCGCTGAAAATTTACTAGCCTGCCATCCAATATTTGTTGGCTGAAAGTTGGACAACAATTGTCAAAAGGAGCGTACTAATGGTAAGATTTTAGGACAACAGCCTGTCGACAGGCAATCCCCTGCCAACAATCGTATTTTGTGTACGAGGCTTTATAATAACAAGGGGGTGAAGCTTCCATCAATCAAGATGTATTATCCCACCCCCATTGTGTTTTGCTGGTTAGTGGGTATGGAGGAGGAGGGAGGGAGTGGGCTGTCATTTACCACTGTGTATACGCCTACATGTGTGACTCTAAAGTCACATGGAGTGCTCAGATGTGATCGGGAGCAGTGGGGACAGGGCCATTTTTAAGGCAGGGCAAAAGGGGCAGCTGCCCGGGCCCTGTCATTGTTGTGGGGTCCAAAGCAGCTGCCTCATACTTGCCAACTATCCTGGTTTAAATTCCCTCATCCCTTGAGGTTTTAGTCCCGTGCTGTGTCCCAATATCTCAGTGTGAAGTGCTGCTACTAATGCTGCCCAGCACTGCCCTATTGTGTACGGATGACTCACCTGCAGACCCTGTGTTTACATGTAAATTATGGGCATTCATATGTAAATAGCGGTGGCATTTATATGTAAATAGCGTCGTCCGGCGGCATTGATATGTGTATCATGACCCCCTGTGGTCATATCCATGGTAATCTCTAGCAACCAATCAACAAGCAGAAATCATATGCTGTAACCTCTAGCAACTAATCAGTGAGCCGTAATGTGGGCTGTAACCTCTAGCAACCAGTCAGTGAGCGATAATGTTATACTGTAACCTTTGGCAACCAATCGCAAAAGCAAAGCTGCCTGATCTGATTCCGTAAACTGATTTTGAGTCTAGCTGCTATTTATTGTATGTCTCAGAGCAGGTGGAGAGCGAAACTGCATGGGAGGGCCCCAAGAAAAGTTTTGCCCAAGTTCCAATCAATATTAAAGACGGCCCTGAGTGGGGACATGGACAGGAGGGGAGAAAAAGAACATCAGGATTAACCAGTGATTTTGCAGAATACAGAAAATGAACCCCATAGTGAATGAGTGAGTATGAACAGCATGTAATACACCATTTATTGAGAGTTTTTTTAAGGTGTGCGTTTAATGAAACTTTAATGCAGAGAATGCATTAAAGTAAAAAAAAAACTTTAGCCTTTATAACCAATTGAATTGGTACATGTGGTTATCATGCTTTTTTTTTTAGGAAAGTTAAAGTAAAGTAAACTTTGAATATTTCAAGATAAACTGGAAATTTACCACAAATTATTGCTTTTCCACCGGGTGGTGGAGCTCCTGCAAAAATCAGCTAAGCGCCCACTCAGCACCGCCCCCCCCCCAAAAAAAAATAGCTATGGGTGCTAGTATTATACAGTATTTGGTCATAGAATATAACCTAAATGCAATTCTCTACCTAGCACTCAGGGATGAGTGGTTTGATGTCAATGTGGAAGGTAAAATGAAGGTGGTATTTGGTGTTTTTTAAGTGTACAGTGGGCTCTAAAGAGCTTCTGAAGGTTAGAGAAGCTTCTATCGCCTATCCTGAACCTGGTGTTTTCCCAAAAATGGCCCTTTATCAGCTGGGAACTTGACAATCAATATTGAGGAGCACAGGAAACCAAAGTCTAACAATAAAATAAGGCTTTGTTTATCAAACTGTGATCACCAACTGAGTTATCTATTTATGTAAACAATTTATTTATTGGCTCGTTAAATACAACTGGTATATATATTCTGTATTTATTATCCACCTGTAAGCTCTTTAAGGCTAGGGGAGGAAGGAGTAGAAGTTTCCGCCAATAAAGCTCAACTGCATTTTGTGGTTCTGTCAGCATAACACTGTGGATATGTGTAGCACCTTCTAGTGAGCTAGAAAGTGTAAGTGTAATATATTTTTTTTTTTTATAGTGTAGGTAAATTTGGCCTGGCTGAGAGCCAGGCTGGGTTGAATCTGGGTCAGGGTGAGTGATTGAGGGAGGCTGACTGCCTCACCAGGCACCTCTGGTACTCCCCCCCCCCCCCCTTGGAGAAGCTTCCAGAAGAATGGGAGGGAGGTTAGGAGGAGCTGCCTGGAGCATTGAGGAGGACCCCAACCAATCTCTAGCAAATGGGGGCAGGCCAGCAGGGGCAGTGGAGTTTGGGTGAAAGCTGGAGATGGAGTGCTAAGGGGGCTGTCGGTGGCCCTTGAGAGTAGCCCCCTAGTCCTGGGGGAGGGTGACCTTGGGCCTGGGGCTCGGGGGCTGGAGGGATCCTCCCAAGACACACAAAGGGGTCCTGTCCAGAGACACAGGAGGTAGAAAGAAATCCTGGATAGCCGCACTCTGGGATAAGGACATCTTTATTTCAATAAAATCCAAACATACAGTCAATTGCAGAGACGTATAGGGTGGTAGACTGCTAACGCGTTTCACATCATTTGGATGCTTATTTGTAGCTACGAATAAGGATGCTTTTCATCAATAAGGATGCTTTTCATCATTTGGATGCTTATTCGTAGCTACGAATAAGCATCCAAATGATGTGAAACTCGTTAGCAGTCTACCACCCTGTATGTCTCTGCAATTGACTGTATGCTTGGATTTTATTGAAATAAAGATGTCCTTATCCCAGAGTGCGGCTATCCAGGATTTCTTTCTACCTCACTGCAAACCAGCAAAGCCAGCACCTGGAACCAGTTCTTACTAGGGCGGTGTCATTCCAGAGCAAGAGTGTTTGTGAGCTGCATCTCCTTTTTTCCAGAGACACAGGAGCAAGAGTGAGGACAGCACGTCCAGGAGGTCACCAGGAGACGTCAGCCGGGAGGGCTGGTGAGTGTGGCAGGAGCACTAGTGAAAGGGGCTGCTGCAGCTAGGTGGGCTGGCAGAGCCTGAAGTGGTGGTGCTGGGACCAGTGACCATGGGAGAAAGTGCAGTGAAAGTGATAGTGGTGTCACCCCATCGTTCTCAAGTATAGGGGCCTGCGGTCCCTGCCTGTAAGGGGGCTTTGCTAAAGATTTTTCTTGGGTGATATCGCAGTAGATCTGCAAGCAAGACTGTGCAGGAGGAAGGAAAGGAGTGTACATATATGAAGTGTCCTTGAAGAGAATTTGTTTCAGTCAAGTGGGCATCCCTTATTACCCCTATCCCCATCCAAGTTTATTAACCCCCAAATAAAACACAAACAAAAAGTTTCTGGACTGTTTCCTGTCTCAACTGAGCCTGTTGAAATTTGGTGTGCATGGCTGTGCAGGGTGGGGTATCCCTATTCACCAGCGGCTCCCACGAAGAGGTCACAGGAATGACTTCATCAATGGGCCCTTGTTTCTGTCCAATCAGAAGACTGCCCAGGATGTGCTGCTGCTTTATTGTCCAGTCAGCAGTGTTCTTGATAGAGCAGTGCTGCTGCAATGGGTGTGTATTCTGCCAGTAGAGCCAGGACCACAAGACTGTCTAATCAGAGATACAAATCCATTATTGGGTAGAATAGTGTATATATATATGTATGTTGCTTGTGTATTTAGCTGCCTATTTATTTATTAAGGCCATATACTTAGCTAAAAACATAAAAAAAAAGATGAGCTTCCCTTTAAACACTTCATATATTAGGGAAAAGAGACCGCAATTCTAGAATTATGTCTCCACTCACTTATTAAAATGACAGATCGCCTGACAGCGTTGTAAGTGTGGGGGTGAAAGGTCATTTATGGTAGAACAAAAGAGCCCCAACATTCTCCACTGTGACCCCCTGCTGGAATCCAGAGGAAATATCGAACACATGTTTTTGGGACAGAAAGTCTCTGCCTGCGTGGAATTATCTCTTTCAAAGGGGAAATACAGAGCCAATAAAACACAAAGCATCTTTCAAAGGATCTTTCAAGTCAGCCCGCAGTAGAACAAATAATGAAGAATTAATTTCAGCTACGCTGTGATAAAAGTTTGCAGAAAATTTGGGTCGTGCAGAGTAAGATGAGCCCATAATGGTTTTCAGGAAGCCAGAGAATTCCAGCGCTGTCAGCACATTACGCCATTATTTCCAAGATCTGGGCTACTGTATCATAGACGGCGTCCAGACCACAATTCACCGAGAAGGGCTGCTGAGGATTGGACGAGTTCAGCATGAAACATGAGGTCACTTTTTTCTGTTTAATAAATTTCCTTGCCAAAAGATTGTGATCTAATTGTGGCGTCTGATGCTCTTGGACGTTCGGTGGATTCCACAGCACTCAATGATATAAGTTTACAAGGAGGTCTAATATTACTTTGGGGACTTTTTAGATCTTTATATGATTTAACATAATGCGTTGGCATGAAGATATCTTAGAAAGAGTTAGGGGCTTCCCTACATGGGGTGGGAGGTCTGAGACCTACGGTTTAAAGGTATTTGAAAAGCAGCCTCAATTCAAAAAGGGAAATTCAATTTAAATTGTAAGGCTCCATGCACACTGGATGATAAAATAATGTTATAAAAACGCCAGTAGCTTTGCAATGAGTCTTTCAACGTTTTTAAAAAATTTTCTGCAATAGCGTTTATTAGCGTTTTTTATTTTTTTATTTAATTTTTTTCCAATGGATCAAAAATGTTAAAAAACACTGGTGAGCCAAGTTTTTGAGCGTTTATCAATGTTTATCAGCGTTTATGAGCAGTTGGAGTTTTTTGTAGTCAGAAAAACAACTCCTGAACGCGATTTTATGGCGTTCAGAAAACAGCCCATAAACTCCACTGCTGATAAACATCCGAAAACGTCCATGTGTGCATGGACACATAGGATAACATAGAGGGGAGTTTATGGGCTGTTAAATAAAACGCCCAAACTTCCAAAAATGGCCCTTTATGAGCTTCAGTGTGCATGGTGCCTAAAAGTTAATATGGACCAGCAGTATCAGAAGCATTTTATTTTCATCAGCTATTTTCTATATATAATATTTAACCACTTCAATACCAGACATTTTTACCCCCTCCTGCCCAGGCCAATTTTCAGCTTTCAGGGCTGTCACACTTTGAATGACAATTGCGCAGTCATGCAACACTGTACCCAAACTAGTTTTTTATCATTTGTTTCACACAAATAGAACTTTTTTTTGGTGGTATTTAATCATCACTTTTTTTTTTTCTTAATTTTTTGTAAAACAAGCGAAAAAAGATCGAAATGTCTGGAAAAAACGCATCTCTGTTATAACATTTTGCAAATAAATAATCTTTCTTCAAAAATTTTAGGCCAAAATGTTACATTTCTTTGGTGAAAACAACCCAAATCAGGTTATATTATTTAGTCTGTAGGAAATTTATAGAGTCAACAAACTATAGTATATACTGTATACCTTAGCTTTCTCCTAGCCCAAAACCCTCACTGTAACTACTTATGTCATCCAAATCTCGTTTTCCATTTAACCGCCAAATCTCTCTCTAATCCTCAGGTGATCCCTATAAACATACCAGTGTCACTGTCTACCCCTCAGCCTCAGCCCTTTATCCCAACCCATAATCTATAGACATAACTTAGGGTGGCCATAAATTAGTCATTTTTTGATTCAACTAGCGCGTTGAACAGTAAAGAATTCCCCATACACACATTCAAGGCAGATGGGGGAATCGTTCCCACTGCTTTATTGCATTCTGCCAGCTGGGAGACTCCCCTGCTGTCAGAATACACTAATCAGTGCTGCTGGCTATGGCTGGCGGTGACGATCGAGTGTCAAAAATACAACAGGGCGGTTGTACAGAAATCGATCAGTAGATTGAATTCTGTACAACCACCCTTCACCCTTTCGATCCATACATGGAACAAAATTAGGCTGGTCTCTGCTGAACCAGTTGAATTTTGAACCATGTATGGCCGACTTTAGCTTTTCTTGCTCTGAAACACATGTAACAGTTCAGCAACAGGTATTTGGTAACTGGACTTCGACATATGAACCCAAACCAAAACCCAACTAATTCCCCAACCCTGAAAGATACAAATTATTATTTCCTATTATTTCTCTGAAAGTAAAACACCTAAACCAGGGTAATAAGCCAGAGGAGCGCATGAAGGAAAAGTACATTTTTTGTGCTAATACCCGTCGTGTCTTCTGGGCAAGTTATGAAAGGTCGCGCGCTCTACATGCCAAGTGGTGAGAAGAGTTAGCGTTGAGGGTCTAACTTAAAGGAACAATGTCAGAGCCCTGCAGCTGCCAATGACCTTTCTCTTTTTGTAGTAAGTTAGAAATCTCTCGCAGCACAGACTTACTGAGCTTTATGAGTTATTCTTCCACTTTATTTCCCTTCTGTCGGGGAAAAGGAAAGATGAAATTAAAAAGAAAAGACACAAAAAATGTTAAGGGGAATGGAGCAAGGAGGAATACAAGAAATATAAAAAAAGTGTGCAGCAAAAGCATATAAGATATGATGAAAAAAAATAGCAAAAGAATATAGTGACCCTAACAATTGCTCACCACGGGATATACACTGAGCAAAATTATAAACGCAACACTTTTGCGTTTGCCCCCATTTATCAAGAGCTGAACTTAAAGATCTATGACTTTTTCTATGTACACAAAAGGCCTATTTCTCTCAAATATTGTTCACAAATCTGTCTAAATCTGTGTCAGTGAGCACTTCTCCTTTGCCGAGATAATCCATCCACCTCACAGGTGTGGCATATCAAGATGCAGATTAGACAGCATGATTATTGCACAGGTGTGCCTTAGGCGGGCCACAATAAAAGGCCACTCTAAAATGTGCAGTTTTACTGTATTGGGGGATCCGAAAACCAGTCAGTATCTGGTGTGACCACCATGTGCCTCACGCAGTGCAGCACATCTCCTTTGCATAGAGTTGATCCAGTTGTTGATTGTGGCCTGTGGAGTGTTGGTCCATTCCTCTTCAATGGCTGTGCGAAGTTGCTGAATATTGGCAGGAACTGGAACACACTGTCGTATACGCCGATCCAGAGAATCCTAAACATGCTCAATGGGTGACATGTCCGGTGAGTATGCTGGCCATGCAAGAACTGGGATGTTTTCAGCTTCCAGGAATTGTGTACAGATCCTTGCAATATGGGGCCGTGCATTATCATGCTGCAACATGAGGTGATGGTCGTGGATGAATGGCACAACAATAGGCCTCAGGATCTCGTCATGGTATCACTGTGCATTCAAAATGCCATTAATATGGCATATAGATAGATGTTGCATGCTTGCCTTACAGTGCCGGAGGTGCTAGATTCAAATCTCACAAAATGGTGCTTCTACATTCTCTGCCCATTTGTGAAGGAACCAAAATTCAAGAACATACAGAGAAGTTAAAACCCAGTTAAACGTTCAGTTTAAATCTGTTAAAAACATTCCAAATCTAACTGTGTTTTGAAGAGGGTGCAATGGGAGTAATGCAAGACGAACCCTATCTGGCTGCTGTTACATCCAATGCTGCCGAACAGGGGCATTGCTAGGGGTTGGCTATTGGGGCTATAGCCCCGAATCTGGGGCCCACAGCCCCAAATCTCTTGCTGCAGGGTGCCTGCCTAACCAGCGGGCTGCGGCTGATCTTGCGGCGGGTGGGCTGGTTGCATGAGAGAGGCGGACAAGAGGAGAGAAGCGAGTGGGCGGATGAGCAGAGATGACATCTCTCTCCGCCCGCTCCACATCAGCGCTCTTCACAGCTGGGCCTCTTCAATTTGGGAGCAACATGCGGCAAGCAGCAGAGAGATGACATCATCTCTCACTGCCCGCCACCCATCAGGGCTCTTCCGCCCTCACAGCACAGTGGAATGGAGGTCACGTGCTTCCTGTCATCGCGGAGCTCCACTTTGCAGCCAGACCCCCTTGTTTCAATGTCGGAGGTGCGGCAGGGAGCAGCGAGATGACATCATCTCTCACTGGCCGCCCCGCATCACCGCTCTCCCGCTCTCACTAAATGGACCAGTGCTGTCAGTTTGCCACCAATGCAGCATCAATGCACATTTGGTGGCACTGGCTGGCATGGCAAGTGACAATCCACATCAGTTGGCAAGTGATAACCCACAGCTGGTGGCCGGTGACATGGCAAGTGACAATCTGCAAATGGTGGCAGGAGATGTGGCAATCTGCAAATGGAGCCAGGAGACATGGCAAGTGACAATCTGCAAAAGGTGGTAGGAGACGTGGCAAGTGACAATCTGAAAATGGTGACAGGAGACGTGGCAATCTGCAAATGGTGGCAGGTGACATGGCAAGTGGCAATCTGCAAATGGTGGCAGGTGACGTAGCAAGTGACAATCCATATCTGCTTCCAGGTGAAAGTGGCAAGTGACAATCCACATCTGGTGGCAGGCGACATGGCAAGTGACAATCCACATCTGGTGGCAGGTGACGGTGGCAAGTAAAACGCTGCATCTGGTGACAGGCGACGGTGGCAAGTGACACGCTGCATATGGTGACAGGAGATGTGGCAAGTGACACGCCCAGGGCTCCCACTGATTCTGCAGTACGGTGAGTTGAACCGCTTCATTATATATTAGAATGTAACAATAGAAATAATGCACTTCAATCACCCTGACACCATATCAACCATGGTGCCATGATGATTGAAGCACCAACACCAGCCATCGCCCGTGAAAAATTGCTTACCACCAGTCTATCCCCCCCCCCCCGCGCGGGCATGCAAAAAGGTTGGTGACTGCTGCTATGGGCTCTAGCCCCAGATCTTTTGCAGACCTAGCAACGCCCCTTCTGCCGAAGCACCTAGGTAACAGGGGATTCTGAACCTCTGCTAACTGGGAATTCTAACATTTAGGCCTCGTTCACACAATACATGAAAAAAAACTGATGGAAAAAAACTCTTATGTCCCATACACATGATCAGAAATTCCGTCAGAAAAAACTTGGATGGTTTTTCCGACGGAAGTCCGCTCAAGCTTGCCTTGCATACACCCGGTCACACAAAAGTTCTCTGAACTTTCGACCGTCAAGAACGCGGTGAGGTACAACACTACGACGAGCCGAGAAAATGAAGTTCAATGCTTCCGAGCATGCGTCGAATTGTTTCCGAGCATGCATGATTTTTTGGGCGTCCAAATTGCATATAGACAAACGCATTTTCGAATAGGAACTTTTTCCAACCGAAAAATAGAGAACCTGCTGTCAATCTTTTGCTGGCTGGAATTTTGCCAGCAAAAGTCCGATGGAGCATACACCCGGTCGCATTTTCTGACCAAAAGCTCACATCCGACTTTTGCTGGCGGAATTTCCGATTGTGTGTACGGGACATGAGACATAAGCTTGCATTAATTTTTTGCCACATTTCTGTTTTTTTGCACATTGACATCAGTTTTTTCATACTGTGCCATCACTTGGACATTTTGGACAGTTTATTGCTAGCATTATTGAGGAGCCTCAGTTTACTTCATAGTCCCATCGGAGCTTCCCTTTATAGCATAGTCCCAATCAGAGCCCCCTTAGAATTGTAGCTCCCATCCGAGTCCCCTTCCATCAGAGCCCCACAACAGAGTCTCCCCATCAGAGTCCCCCCCCCACAACAGGGCAGGTTTACACCAAGACTCCCACAGGAACATGCTTTGCATTCCTGTGAGATTCATATGCAGTTCTGTGTGGTGCGATTTCAGTCCATTCATACAGGCGCTCTGTACAGGGGATTCTGTTCATTCATAAACTGAAGCAAAGTAAATAATGTTTACTATGCTTCACTTATGAATGAATACCGTGAGTGATCAGTACTAATCACTCACTGTGTTTATTCAGAAAAGGAACGGCCTAGTAAACAACATTTTTACCGGCCCACTTCCCTATTTTCCAGACAGAAAATCCCCTTCTGTGCCTGCAGCTGCTGGCGAGAGAGGAGAGGAGGGGAAGCTGGCAGCGCTGCTGGGGGCACACAGGGGGGAGGGCAGGCAGCAGGGGGAAGAAGATGATGACAAGAGCAGCGGGTAGGGGGAATACTGGAACTGATTTCCTGTAGCAGCTCAAAGCCGGCTGGAGAGGAGAAGAGGGTAGCCTGCAGAGTTAGGGGGTTGGGGAGATAGGCAGCAGCAAGAATCAGATACTGCACAGGAGGGGATGATCAGTGCAGTGGGGGGCAATTTTAAGAACAGGGGATCAGTACCTGTAACTGCCCCCGCTGCATTGATCCCGCCCTCCTGTCCACCATCTGATCCTTCCTGCTGCCCCACCTTATCTGCGGCCCTGCAGTCCAGGCACATGGTACTGCTCTGCTCTCTTCTACACTACCCTACACATTGAGTGCAGAGTTTCCCCAAGTTTATGTGTGAATAACTGCACACATGCTGCATAATTCTGTACAGCTCAACACTGCACATCACACCAGCACTTTGGTTTGAACCAGTCACACAGAGAACAATTGTTTTCCATGTGTTTTGCAGAGACCTGCATTTTTCCTAGTGCAGAAAAACGCAGGTCTCTGCAGATGGTGCGAACATGCCCTTAGAGTCCTGATGTCCTTAATTCTGGCGCCTCCACTTCAAAGGCTCTTAGGGATACAAGAGTGACTCCCCCATAGGACATTCTCAAGAACTGAACACACTTACCTGCCCCTGAAGGAAAGTAGGTCCACACTTGAAGCAGTTTCCAAAGTTTTACTTGTACTTGAGGTAGGACAGAAAGAAAAGGAGAGGAACACCCACACTCACATGGGGCCACTACAACTCCTTGATCACTGCATGAGTCTCGGCATCTAGAAGCATCACACAGAGCTTCTTCTGGTTCACCTCATCCACAAAACCATAGTTGCCAACTGTCCCAAATTTCCCGGGACATTCCCGGGACTTATGCCCCATACACACGGTCGGATTTTCCGATGGAAAATGTGTGATAGGACCTTGTTGTCGGAAATTCCGACCGTGTGTGGGCTTCATCACACATTTTCCATCGGATTTTCCGACACACAAAGTTTGAGAGCAGGATATAAAATTTTCCGACAACAAAATCAGTTGTCGGAAATTCCGATCGTGTGTACACAAATCCGACGGACAAAGTGCGACGCATGCTCAGAATAAATAAAGAGATGAAAGCTATTGGCCACTGCCCCGTTTATAGTCCCGACGTACGTGTTTTACATCACCGCGTTCAGAACGATCGGATTTTCCGACAACTTTGTGTGACCGTGTGTATGCAAGACAAGTTTGAGCCAACATCCGTCGGAAAAAATCCTAGGATTTTGTTGTCGGAATGTCCGAACAAAGTCCGACCGTGTGTACGGGGCATAACACTCCATTCCCGAATTTTTGGTGTCCCGGGAAATGTCCCGAGAAATCCGGTTCTCGATTTTCGCCGCCGCTAGAGGACATTGTCTCCGCCGGCCGCCATCTTAAAGAAGCTCAGGAAGACGGCTGGGGGGGGGCTAGACGAAGCTCCTCTGTCGCCGCCCACCCTCTGCCTACCCCCGCCCCGCTGCCAGTCTGTTATGGAAAGGGGCGGGGGTTCTAGCCATGCGGCCGGCGGACACACTAGGGCACCTCTAAGGTAGGGGAGGGGGGGCGCACCGCACCGCTGTGGGAATTTGTAAGGGGGGCTCCACTGGGGACACACCAGATGTAAGGGGGGCTCCACTGGGGACACACCTGATGTAAGGGGGGCTCCACTGGGGACACACCTGATGTAAGGGGGGCTCGACTGGGGACACACCTGATGTAAGGGGGGCTCCACTGGGGACACACCTGATGTAAGGGGGGCTCCACTGGGGACACCTGATGTAAGGGGGGCTCCACTGGGGACACCTGATGTGAGGGGGGCTCCACCGGGGACACCTGATGTGAGGGGGGGCTCTGCCGGGGACACCTAATGTGAGGGGGGGCTCCGCTGGGGACACCTGATGTGAGGGGGGGCTCTGCCGGGGACACCTGATGTGAGGGGGAGCTCCACTGGGGACACCTAATGTGAGGGGGGGCTCTGCCGGGGACACCTGATGTGAGGGGGGGCTCTGCCGGGGACACCTGATGTGAGGGGGGGCTCTGCCGGGGACACCTGATGTGAGGGGGGGCTCTGCCAGGGACACCTGATGTGAAGGGGGCTCCGTCGGGGACACCTGATGTGAGGGGGGGCTCCGCCGGGGACACCTGATGTGAGAGGGGGCTCCGCCGGGGACACCTGATGTGAGAGGGGGCTCCGCCGGGGACACCTGATGTGAGGGGAGCTCCGCCGGGGACACTTGATGTGAGGGGGGGCTCCGCCGGGAACTCCTGATGTGAGGGGGGCTCCGCCGGGGACACCTGATGTGAGGGGGGGCTCCGCCGGGGACTCCTGATGTGAGGAGGGGCTCCGCCGGGGACACCTGATGTGAGGGGGGGCTCTGCCGGGGACACCTGATGTGAGGGGGGGCTCTGCCGGGGACTCCTGATGTGAGGGGGGGCTCCGCCGGGGACTCCTGGTGTGAGGGGGGCTCCGCCGGAGACTCCTGGTGTGAGGGGGGCTCCGCTGGGGACATCGGATGTAAGGGGGGCTCCGCTGGGGGCACCTGATGTGAGGGGGGGCTCCGCTGGGGACTCCTGGTGTGAGGGGGGCTCCGCTGGGGACATCTGATGCAAGGACGGACTCTGCTGGGACAACTGATGCAAGGACGTACGGCTGGTGGCAGGCGACGTGGCTAGTGACACGCTCAGGGATCCCACTGATTCTGCATTATGGTGAGTTGAATGATTTCATTTTATATTACAATGTAATAATAGAAATAATGCACTTCAATCATCCTGACACCATAACAACCATGGTGCCGGGATGATTGAAGTGCTAACACCAGGTGTTTGGAGTATCTTTATCTGCTGATTGTTAAACTTTCTAGAATACACATATTTTTATTGTGTAGGATCTGGGGCTGCTGTCTCGTCATTCCCCTCTCCCCCTCTCCCCCTTTCCCTCTCCATCCCTCATTCATCTCAGACTCTAACCACACCCTCTTGAGCCACGCCCATTTAAGCCACGCCCACTATGTTGCGTAAACCACGCCCATTTTTCACAGCGGCGCACCACATGTGTATATTTTCCTTAAGCCATGGCTACAAACGAATGCCCTGCCCCCTAATTACTCTACGGCTCCGCCTACAGCCACAAAAGTGTCCCACATTTTTTTTACAATGTTGGCAACTATGCAAAACAAAAGGTGTATCTCTGTTCCAATGATAATTCTAGCAGAAAATCTTTAGCCCACATGGTCTCCAAAAAAACATCCTGTTTACACAGACGGTACAGATTAGGCCTGGGCTCCAACCGTGGGACCTCAAACCAGGTACAAAGCATTCTCACAGGGATAGTTCACCTAGGACCTTTCCCCACATAGAAAAAAATAACAAGGACCCTTCGAAATCAGTGCCCCCCTCTTTTTCATAGCTATGCCCAACCTACTCATGACAAGCCACTAGGGGATGGCCAGCTGACAGAACAGGCAGGACTCTATGCATTCACCCCTAACAAGCCTCCTCTGCAGAGTGACTTCCGGGGGATGTAATACAGATCACAAAATTGAAAACAAAACAAAACACATCATTACACAGGTGCATCAAAATGAAAAAAAAAGCTTTACCATTTGTTTTAGAAAGCAGACACAGCCTGAGTAGAAGAGTATGTCCCCTGCCAGCATGCTGCAGAGAAGGGCACTGCTCTCTATGTGGAAGCAGTTGTCTCTCTGCAGAGGTCCAACCCATATCTGCTGAGTCACACCTATGGCCCTGCAATCAGCAATGCATATGCTTCTGCTGATTGGAGAGCTCTAGCTTTAACTCAGTAGGAGGTATCTCAGACTGCTGTAGAGAGACTACTGCTTCCATATAAGGGTCCTTCTCTGCAGCATGCTGGCAGGGGATAGTCTTTTCTACCCAGGATCTGACTGTTTCATAAATAAAACAAGAGGTAAGGCTTTGCCTGTGGAGTGATTGAAAAAAACAAACAGATTCTCCCATGCACACAAGTGAAGTGGATGGCGGAATCCTCACTGCTGTGTTATTGTATTCTGACAGACTCTTATTAGCTGATTATTGAAATCATGCTTTGGAAGCTTCTTGGATACAGCAAACGGCTTTACTTTTAAGGAGAAATATATTACATGCCTTTTATCATCATGGAGACAGACAGGAAGAGAACACAAACAAGTGCACATTTAGATACAGAGGATATCATAGAATAAATGAACTATACACTATAATAGTACAGCACCACCTGCTGGCATAGATAGGTATAATGCATATGTATGTATGTGTATATATATATATATATATATATATATATATATATATATATATATATATATATATATATATATATATATATGTGTATATATATATATATATATGTGTATATATATATATATATATATATATATATATATATATATATATATATATATATATATATATATATATATATATATATATATATATATATATATATATATATATATATAGTCAGTTTATAAGTTATATTTGCTAATACACTGATCAGCGCTGCAGCCAATTGGCTGCAGTCGCTGATCGAAAAAAAATATTTTCAGCATTCCTGTTCAACAGAAGTCGATCGTTAGATCGACTTCTCTCGAATGGGAATGGCCATACATTAGGTGAAAATTTGGCCAGCCTCTGCTGAACCAACCAAATTTCGATTAATCAATGGCCAGTCTAAGAGTGATGATGATATTTGTTATGAGCTCCTTCAGGGTACAGGAATGAAGTAAATTGTTATATGCGCTCTGTAAAGTGTAGTGTAAGATATTGGTGCTATATAAACTCAGGAAACAAACTATATCCATGTCACATGGAGCTCTCCTTGCTTTTAGAAATCATCTTTTGTTTAAACATCATCCAGGGTCGCCATCTACTTTCTGGACTGAGATGCCAGCTCAGAGAATAAGCATTCCTGTAATTCCTGGTGCCTGTGCAGTTCTTGATTGTGTTCACAAATGTCTGGCACAGATCAGCCGCTGCGGTAGCCTCCCGTTTTGTAACTAGCAGTCTCATCATTGAGGGAAATGAGACTGAGGAAATGCTTCCTCTCGCCTGCAGCAGACTGATGACACCATCTCAGCCTAGGCAAAGTCACTGGCTGGAGCTCAAGGATGGCTTCTGATTGATAAAAAATATACTGTAGCTGTATATTGTGTGACATGTCAGGGAGTTATAGAGACATGTAAAGGTTCACTTTTAGACTTTTCTGACATAATGTAAGTCCCCTTTCACACTGGGGCGCTTTGCAGGCACTACAGCGCTAAAAATAGCGCCTGTGAAGCGCCCTGAAAGAGCCGCTGCTGTGTCTCCAACATGAAAGCCCCAAGTACTTTCACACTGGAGCTGTGCCTGGCAGGATGCTAAAAAAAAGTCCTGCTAGCAGCATCTCTGGAGCGGTGAAGGAGCGGTGTATACACCATTGAAGCACTTTGCAGTGGTTTTAACCCTTTCTCGGCCACTAGCGGGGGGGGGTAAAACCCCCCCGCTAGCAGCCGAATACCGCCGCTAAAGCGACAGTAAAGCGGTGCTAAAAATAACGCCGTTTTACTGCCAACGCCGCCCCCGCCCCAGTGTGAAAGGGGCCTTACTGGCTAAATACTTGTTCCATTGCAGTGGCTCACCAAGGACTGAAGCCAGGATGGGAAGGACAACTCTGGAACTTGCACCTGTCACCGATAACAGCATTTCACTCTCTCTCTGTCTTTCTTTCTCTCTATCTTACTTTCCCGCAAGGTTCCCTTTAGGAATTGTGTATGTGAATTTCTTCTCCAGCTCTCTAATACTTGATTTTTTTCATATGGATCATTAACGGTAATTGTGTGATACATAATCACTGTGTACACTTTGCCTATGAGGACTTTGACGTGGGGTAAACCCTATTTAAAATAAAGAATTTAGCGGCACAACAGTCGGTGTGCGCCCAGCATTGATTTGAATGCTACTTTTACCGATGAAAGCGTCTAAATAGATGATGAGGGGAAAAGTGGAAATTGAAGCTAATAAATTGCATGATTGCCAGTCCAGCTAAGTGGGACAAAGGCCGGGTAGGTGGTGTGAAGTGGCTGTAAAACACGTCTCCTTACAGCGGGGCCCGGCCCATTTCAATTAAAGTGGATTCAAAGGGATATGATTGAGAGCATTGTGCTGAAATATCCCATTTTTCTTCGTCGGTGCAGCCAATAATCCATTGTCTGAGCAACGTTACACAAAACCCATTCCTGAGCACTAGAATGGTATTTAAAGTATTAAGATAAATTCAGATAGCTTTGTATCCAGCCCGGGGATTATTTCTATTATGAACTAAAGCCAGGGCACAAATTAATTGTTTACAAACAATTTTATGGGCAGCATGGTGGCTTAGTAGATAGCAATGCTGCCTGGCTACGCCGGGGTCCTGAATTCAATTCACAGAGCAGCTCATTGATTTTGGATGTTCTTTTTCCTGAGCATTCCAGTTACCGCCAGTAGTGTATTTAGGTTTTGTGCTGCCCTAGGCCTGACTAAACTCGTGCACTCCCTAATTTAAATATGACCCACCCCTTCCTGTCAAGGCCACACCCCTTGCTGTTTAAGACCCTGAAATTTTCGAGTGGGGACACTAGTTCTGAGGGTCTGGGGGGGGCAATGGATTCCCTTAATTGGCATAGATTTCCTCTCACTTCCTGTTTGGCTATGGGGCAGGAAGTGAATGGAAATCTCTGCAATGGGACAGGGATGGTAAAAAATAAACTACTCTTTCCAAAATGAAAAAAAAAAAAGTGTTGCCTATAGTTCTACTTTAAGCACAAATTTCTGATAATTTTACGGAGAGGACTAAGAAGATATAACCATGCCAATGGTGCAGCAGAAAACATATAGCACAGTGAGGAAGGTTTGTGGTCCAGGATGATAGGGCAGTCAAAACTAGAGGGCGCCCCCCCACAGTTGCGGAATTCCGGAAGCAGTGCAGCCACTTTATGGGGGCGCTAGACTAATCTGTCTCTCAGCCCAGTCCGCCCCATAAGACTGGCACTACACTAAAAGCGCAAGCCGGCGGGGACTCTTTCTGTGCTGCCCCCCTGCAAAGTGCTGCCCTAGGCCTTGTCGGCCTAAGCCAGGGTACAGCGTTGGTTACCGCCCACATCCAATTAATATAGCTGGACTGGGGACATTAGAATGTAAGCTCCTCTGGTGTGATGACAATGGTTTGGTGTTCTCTGTAAAGCACTCCAGAAAAAGTCAAAGATATATACAGTAAATATATAATAATAATAGTGTATGCTTAGGTGGAACATTAGTATAAAACATAAAACATTAGTGTAAGCTCCTCTGGTGCAGAAACCAGTGTGAATTTATCAGTGTTCTCTGTACAGCACTGCCGAATATGTCAGAGCTATATAAGGGCTGGTTCACACCAGGGACTGCATTGGGTGGCTATTCCAGCGCAGTCCCACCTTATGGACAAGTGCCTTGTCTCCTATGTGCCTGGTTCACACCACTGCGTTGTGGTGGTGTGCGGGTATGATGCACTGAAAAAAACTACTGCATGCAGTACTTTTTTCTGCACAGTGCAGTGCGAGGCAATCCACTGCCTCGGACTGCACAGCCAAGCAATTGAATTTTATGAGATGTCTGTGTGACATCTCAATAAAGTTTGTTTTAAAAAAAATAGGAAACGGTGCGATCTGCCGAGGTCAGCGCTTCATCACTGCGCTGAGCTCAGTCAGATTGAACCACACACCAGCCGCTGCTCTCCAGTGAACCAGCCATTAATGTGATAGTGTGTGACTGTATTGGGAGATTAAATTGCAAGCATGTTTGGTGCAGAGACTGATGTGACTGGCTCAGTGTTCTCTGTACAACACTGCAGAATATGTCAGAGCTATATAAATGTACAAAGAATAATAACAGTGTGTGAATGTGGTGGAGATATTAGAATGTAAATTTTTGTTTATTAAAAAATCATATCATGTGTGAATGTGGTGGGGATATTAGAATGTAAATTTTTGTTTGTTAAAAAATCATACAAACATACAGCTTATTAATAAAAACATATTAACACAAAAATAAACAACTAAACAAAAACAAGCGTGCTTACATCAGCAAGTAAAGAAAACCGTTTCCTGACAAGATAACACAGAAATAAACATTTTAATGACAACAAAAAAGAGACTACAAACCCCGAACTTCAACTTAAACACAATCCAGGCTAAGAAACCTTTTGAGATTCAATCGCCATCAGGATGCGATTTCAAACCCCCCCATTAACTCCTCCCCCCACATCATTCACCCCGACTTCCACATCATTCACCCCAACTTCCACATCATTCACACCGACTTCCACATCATTCACCTTGCATTCTGCACCAGCCACTCTCATTCCCTTCCCCTTCCCACCTCCACTATCATCCAATCCATCCCTCACTCCATGACTCGGTGTCCGCTGACCATACACGCTGGTCCAGCACCCTTCACTGCCTTCACACTTTCTGACACTGACTGGGAGACCACAGACTGGGGGGACACTGACACCACAGCCGGCCTCACAGACACAGATTCTGATGGGACAGAGACACTAGGATCCCCTGGTACAACCTCCACCAACCCAGACTCCTCTTTATCCAGATGGAAAAATTCCTCCACTAGCTCAGGCTTATTGTGCAAAGCTATAAGGGTGACCAATCTTATGACATAGGTTACATTTAATGATGTTACAGTCTCTCGCCAGATGCCCCAGTTCCTGGCACAAAGAGTTCTTCTAATCTGGACAGTTAGAGGAGAAATGTCCCTTGACTCCACATTTATGGCACAGCTTAGGTTGACCAGGGTAGAAGACAGTAATCCTATCTCTACCAATAAAGGCAGAGGAGGGCAAATGCTTGACCACATTCCCACACACACTCAACCTCATTGACACCGACCACCCACCCATCCAGATTCCTCTATCATCCATAATCTTTTTTAGCGGGCACAAAGTTTCACCAAACCTCGTCAACCAGACCCATAAATCCTCAGGGGGTATAGACTCATTCCTTGTCAGGATAGTCACATTTTTTATCAAGGGCTGACGTGAGATTACCATAGGGACAAGCCCCTTCTAGTCCTGCTGGCCCCTATATACATGCTCGAACCGTTCCCAAAAGAGATCCAGCGATTCTGGACGCACAAATGACAAATCGTATTCAAAGGAACAAGCCAGACTGATAAGAGCATAAATATCCTCCTCCTTAAATCCCATGGCAAGGATCTTATCCACAACCACTCTCCTGTTAGGTGGGATACCTCCTCCTTCCCACCTGAGCTGTACCACATTCCTGCATATAATGGCAGGTGCTTTAGGTGAAAGGCACACAACTGTCTCCCTTCCACTTAGCAGCATGACTTTGTCCCAACACAGCCTTAGCATAGTTCCTAACTGGGACAGATAACACATTAACTGGCTACATAGGAATATTAACTGGCTGCATAAGAACCTTTGAAATCTGGTTTGGTAAATTACCCACCACTTGATCCTCCCTCCTCCCCTCCAACACAACAGTCCCGCTCACTATAGTCCCAGAAGTACCACAGTTACCAGCAGCCCCATCATCAAGTAAAGTCTTCCATTTAGAAAAAACACCAGCTGTTTCAGCATTCATTCACACGACCCTCCTGCTCTGCAGTTTCAATGTTCATGCGACATTTCTGCTCTGCAGTTTCAATGTTCATGCGACATTCCTGCTCTGCACTGTTAGTGTCCATGTGGGACTCCTCGCAGCCAGCAGAAATGGTCTGAATACATGCCATCTCGTCCTGCATTCCCTGATGATTGCAAGGATCTGTTAGCAGGTGCAATCTCAGGAAAGTCCTCCACACACTGAGAGAGATTTTCAGCAAACATTCCTTTATCATGATCCTCATCTGATGAGTCGGTGCCACTCAAGGGAGATTCCATTTCTGTTATGGTCTGCAGCAATCTGCCATTTTCCTCAACCTCCTCCTGAGATGACCCAGGCTGCTGGGGAGGGGGGCAGATACTGACTCAGGTGCAACAGATCCTGAGACGGGTAATACTGGGGCCACCATGTGAAGCCACTTCCTTACCCCCAATCCATACTGTCACCGTTGCTCTGGCATCCACCCTCTGGCTGGTACTGGCACAGGCACTTTCCTTCATCTGTTGGAATCTCTCCCCATTCTCAAACTTTTCTCTGAACACACCGCTGCTTTCCTTCAGAAAAGCAACTACCTTCTCCTGCTTTTTCAATGCCTCCTTCAGAGATTTCAGTTTGGAGACTACCCGCTTACTGTTTCCAGACTTACTATTCAGGGATTTCTTTTTCCTGAGATCTTCTTTCATGACAGCAAGTTTCTGTTCCTACTTAGCAATGCGGCAAAGTCTGTTCACCACTCTATCCTGGAAGACTGGTAAAGACTCCCCTTGCATAGGGACAGGCCCAGGATCCATTGCAGCATGAGTAGGCCTCAGTGTCTTTGGAGAGCCTCCACCTTCAAATTCCCTAACATGGTCCATGCTTGCCTGGGAAAAGCCTGCATGAGAGGCCCCAGGCTTGCTGCTTCTCTCAGCTGAGATCACAGCAGAGTGAGCCAACAGCACCTTGCAGAACAGCACCACCTGGTGGAGAAGCACTTCTGGTGCAGAGACTGATGCGACTGGTTCAGTGTCCTCTGTACAGCACTGTAGAATATGTCAGAGCTATAAAAAATTTATAAGAATAGTTTGTGACGAATGTGGGGATATTAGAGTTAGAGCTGCACAATTAATCATTAAAAAAATCGTGATCTCGATTCAACCCCCCTGACGATCTCTATTGCAGAGTTTGTCTATTCTTTCATATAACAAGTGGAGAGACTTATCTGCTCACTCAGCTGTCAAAAGAAAACACCTGGGCAGTCTGCCAAGTTTTTAACATGAAACATTGTAACTAACTCTTCCTTCATAGATCAAAGGGATAACCTTCTGTGTGTAAAGAAAAAATCCAGGCAGTCTGCAAAGTTTTTAACAACCTGTAAATGCAGGAAGTTTAACCACTTAAAGTCTAAATCTTTTTCTGACACTTGTTTCTTAAGTTAAAATCAATATTTTTTGCTAGAAAATTACTTGGAACCCCCAAACATTATATATATTTTAACAGGGACCCTAGGGAATAAAATGTTAATTGCTGCAATATTTTATGTCACACTGTATTTGCCCAGCGGTCTTTCAAACATAATTTTTGGGAAAAAATACACTTCAATGAATAAAAAAAAAAATGAAACAGTAAAGTTAGCCCAATTTTTTTTGTTTTAATGTGAAAGATGATGTTATGCCGAGGGAATCGTGATCTATCTTCTAAGCAAAAAATCGTGCTTCTCATTTTAGCCAGAATCGTACAGCTCTAATTAGAGTGTAAGCTTCTCTGGTCTAGAGATTGATATGACTGGCTCCATGTTCTCTGTACAGCACAGCGTAATATGTCAGAGCTGTTTAAAAGTACATGACTAAGTCATACCAGAGGTAATGTTGGATGTGCTTCCGTAAACCTCTACAGCTCAGTAAACCCCACTTTTCACTTATCACTAAAATTATACGACTGACACACTTTTGGAGTAAAGTGGGCCTTAGCGACCATTTATTATCAATAAACAACATATCAACATTCCTTAGAACAGAAATATAGAACAATAATAATAATAATAACCCCCAGGTTGCCAGTCCTTGGAGGCACTATCGAAACCAACACCAACTTTGTATCTGCGGAATCACTTGAAGGTCCTCAGCCGCAGAACACAGACTCGAGGACAATAAAAAATATACCGCTGACACCTCCATCTCCACAAATCCCATTAAACCACCGTTAAACTGGAATTAACCATAGGACGCCATACCGTAGACGGGTCCTTACTCTGATTTTACACAGCAAAACTTGGACGCTTCCAAGGACCCCAACACTCATAACACTATATCCACCCCACAAGTCCAACATCCAGAGGGTGGGAGGCTTCTTCATCGTCCGTCTGCCTCAAAGTGCCCATCAGACTTCACAACCCCACCTCCCCCAGTCCTTGCCCTTCCTTAACATTACCTACCCAATCAATGGCTACAGCCCCTTACCGACCCCTGGTCACTTTACCATTAACCCACTGGCTGAAGTACTACCCTGCTGGCCTAGCCAATTTCCGTCCTTCGCCTTTTTTTTTTTTTTTTGCTTCGAGCCTCTCCATAATAATAATAGTGTGTGACTTTTGTGGGGACATTCAAAAGCTCTCATTTAAATATCATGAAAATGCAACTGGTTAAATAAACAAGCTGAAACTATACATGTAATGACAATGACTGTAAAGTCTATAAAGTAACTAAAGGAAGAAACGCATGGATCACTTCAAATAACATCAGTGCATCTCATGTCTCCTTTAAACTGGAACATCTGCGGTAATACAAAGGCATTGTGTGCCCGGGGGGGGAGGGGGATCTGCGCTTAGAGCACTTCGGGTCTGCAGGAAAATGCACTTAGCTGACAAAAGTTCTGTATGTAGCCTGAGCAGCAAAACAGCTTTACGTGAAGTGAAAACTCGCAATAACTGCCGCCGCTGACAGTAAATTATCTCCTCATGAAGTATTAAAATCCACCTTTTTCTGAAGGTTATTTTTATATGTGTAGTGCAGTGAGTGGACCCCTGGCGCAGTCTGAGACTATTTTGAAGACTAAATGAAATTACTGTAGTTTTTATCCCAGTGTCTGCATTTTATACACACTGAGGTTGGAGGAGGTCATATGATTGTTGTTGTTGGCCTGTCACAGCAGCGGAGGGCGAGCAGCGTGACACACTAATGGCCAATGCTAAAAAAAGGACTCCAGGCTTAGAGTAATCAAAATCATAATAAAGGAAATAGTAACAAGAATACATTAGATTCAGTGGTAAAATGATACTATTTCTTTTTTTGGTGATTGTTTGATCCCTTATATTTATTTTTGCCACCTGTGGTCTATTCTGTGGACAGGTTTAGTAGCCACAATGTCACCATCATGTTCTGTATACACCGCCAGACACAATAGCAGTATGTTAGTGGATAGCTACAGGTACCACATCCCAAATAATATATACAGTGGATATAAAAAGTCTACACACCCCTGTTAAAATGTCAGGTTTCTGTGATGTAAAAAAAATGAGACAAAGATAAATAATTTCAGAACTTTTCCACCTTTAATGTCACCAATAAACAGTACAACTCAATTGAAAAACTAACTGAAATATTTTGGGGGGGGGGGGGGGTAAAAATAAAAAAATAAAACAATGTGGTTACTTAAGTGTGCACATCCTCTTACAACTGGGGATGTAACTGTGTTCAGAATTAAGCAATCACATTCAAACCCATGTTAATGTTAAATAGGAGTCAGTACACACCTGCCATCTGATTAACCCCAAATAAAGTTCAGCTATTCTACTAGGTCTTTCCTGACATTTTCTTAGTTACATCCTACAGCAAAAGCCATGGTCCGCAGAGAGCTTCCAAAGAATCAGAGGGATCTCATTGTTAAACGGTATCAGTCAGGAGAAGGGTATAAAAGAATTTCCAAGGCATTGGATAAACCATGAACACAGTGAAGACAGTCATCATCAAGTGGGGAAAATATGGCACAACAGTGACATTACCAAGAACTGGACGTCCCTCCAAAATTGATGAAAAGACAAGAAGAAAATTGGGAGGCTGCCAAGAGGCCTACAGCAACATTAAAGGAGCTGCAGGGATATCTGGCAAGTAATGGCTGTGTGGTACATGTGACAACAATCTCCCATGACTTGGACAATTTGTTGATAGGCAACTCCTATCCTGATATTGATTAGTGGTTCCAAATTAATAATAACTACTGCAGTAGGGAAGAAACACAAAAGATACACTCAGCATCTTTCCAAATAACTGTTCTGCTTTATTATGAAGCAATTGAAGGTTTTTATACACATGATTACGTAGGTATCACATTAATATTGTACGTATTTATGGTAACAAGGGGCGTTACATAGGCAGGCTAAGTCTAATCAGGACTCGAAAGAATGTAAACATGTACTGAAAACATTATTAGTGCCATGTGCACAGTGAGGGCAGTGTGCAATACATATAAAATAGAATACAATTATATACAGAACTTACAAATTTCCATTACACCCTCATTCTTCTAAAGTCTGGTCTATGGGGTAGAGTGGCAAGATGGAAGCCTTTTCTTACAAAGAAAAACATCCATGCCCGGCTAAATTTTGCAAAAACACTTCTTAAGTCTCCCAAAAAGCATGTGGGAAAATGTGTTATGGTCTGATGAAATCAAGGTTGAACGTTTTGGCCATGATTCCAAAAGATATGTTTGGTGCAAAAACAACACTGCACATCACCAAAAGAACACCATAGCCACAGTGAAGCATGGTGGTGGCAGCTTCATGCTTTGGGGCTCTTTTTCTTCAGCTGGAACAGGGGCCTTAGTCAAGGTAGAGGGAATTAGGAACAGTTCCAAATACCAGTCATAATTGGCACAAAACCTTCTAGAAAGCTGGGCATGAAGAAGAGCTTCATCTTTCAGCATGACAACAACCCAAAGCATACATCCAAATTAACAAAGGAATGGCTTCACAAGAAGAAGATTAACGTTTTGGAATGGCCCAGCCAGAGCCCAGACCTGAATCTGATTGAAAATCTGTGGGGTGATCTGAAGAGGGCTGTTCACATGAGATGCCCTCGAAATCTGACAGATTTGGAGTGTTTTTGCAAAGAAGAGTGGGCAAATATTGCCAAGTCAAGATGTGCCACGCCGATAGACTCATACTCAAAAAGGGTGAGTGCTGTAATAAAAAAGGTGCTTCAACAAAGTATTAGTCAAAGGGTATGCACACTTAGGCAACCATAGTATTTTAGTTTTTTATTTTTACTTCTCTCCACCTAAAAGATTTCAGTTTGTTGTTCAACTGAGTTGTACGGTTTATAGGTCACATTAAAGGTGGAAAAAGTTCTGAAATTATTTATCTTTGTCTTATTTTTTTGCATCACAGAAACCTGACATTTTAACAGGGGTGTGTAGACTTTTTATATTCACTGTACAAGAAAATCAAATAAAGGAAAAGATATTTTTTAGGTGCCAGAGTGAACTCAGACCAATATTAAAGTACTACAAAACTCTATTCACAAAATTCATAATTGTTTAAATGCAATAACGTTATATAGGGGTTAATTTACTAAAGGGAAAACAACTGTGCACTTTACAAAGTGCAGTTGCACTCTCCAAATGCAGTTGCTACAGAGCTTAGTAAATGAGCAGAAACTCTGCTGACTTCAATCACGTACATGCAAGAATGCATTTTTTTTTTCCTTACGTGTGATTGGATAATCTTTGCAAAGTGAAGCCTTACCTTTTTTTACTAAGCTCTGGAGCAACTGCTTTTGCAGAGTGCAACTGCACTTTGCAAAGTGCACAGTCTATTTGCCTTTAGTAAGCCAAAATCATAGTTACCGTGAGCCAGGGTCGTACACAGTAAGGCAGAAGGAAGAGTAGTCAGACTGGTAGCAGGCCAGTCCAGTTCAGTAGCGAGCCAAGGTCATTACCAGGGGAGCAGGCAAAGTGTAGTCAGAGGTGAGCGGAGGTCAGTATTCAAAATCTACAGAGCAAGGTCAGGAGAAAGCTGGGTTAGCAATAGAAGGTGGGTCAGCAAAAGCAAGAGCACAAGAAACGCAGGTCATGGCTGAAATCAAAGCTGAAGAACATCCAGTGATTAGCTCAAATCAGGGCTTCCTTTAAATAGGAAGCTTAGTGCCATTCCTGCAATTGCACTTGCATTTGGTGCACACAGATGCACCGTGTTAGTGCATATTGGTTACTGCCCCAAGCTTGTCTGTATGCTGTAACACGTGCAGGAGCATTAGCTGCAAGGGAATAAGCAATAGCTGCACAGGAATGAGCATTAGCTGCATTAGTTTCCTGACACACAGTACAATATCAACATACATTAACCACTTCCGGACCGCCTTCTGCACATTTAATGCGGCAAGGCATCCCGGCTGCACAAAACGATGTACCTGTACGTCGCTTCGTGCAGTAGACTCTCCAACGGCGGTATGCATGCCGATTGGACACAGGGGAAGCCAATCAGCGGGCCACCCACAATCATTCCCCAGAGGGGCAGAATGGCAATCTGCCTTTGTAAACAAGGCAGATTGCCGTTCTGACAGGGAAGAACATAGAGATCTTGTGTTCCTGCTGAGCAGGAACATGGATCTCTGTGTTCTCCCAGTCAGAGCAATCCCCACACAGTTAACAAGCACCCCCTAGGAACATACTTAACCCTTTGATCGCCCCTGGTGTTGACTCTTTCCCTGCCAGTGTCATTAGTAGAGTAACAGTGCATATTTTTAGCACTGATCACTGTATTAGTGTCACTGGTCCCCAAAAATGTCAGTTAGGTGTCCGATGTGTCTGCTGCATTGTCGCAGTCCCGCTAAAAATAGCTGATTGACACCATTACTAGTAAAAAAAAAAAAAATGAATACAAAATCCATAAAAATATCCCATCATTTGTAGACACTATAACTTTTGCGCAAACCAATCAATATACATTTATTGGGATTTTTTTACCAAAAATATGTAGCAGAATACATATTGGCCTAAATTAACCAGTTACCAACCGGCCCATAGCCAAATTATGGCTGCAGGGCGGTTGGATAACTCTGGGAGCACGTCATGTGACGTGATCCCAGAAAACCGCTCCCACGCGCCCCCTGGGGCGCGCACGCGGGAACATCCGTGACCGCATCGCGGATCACGGTAAACGGCCACCGATCGCGGCCGTTTACCATGTGATCGCTTTGTCAAATGACGGAGCGATCACATGTTCCTCATGACGCCGGTTCCTTCCTCCCCTCTCTGTACCGATCGGTACAGAGGGGGAGGGATCGGATGGGAGCAGCACTGTGGGCTGGATGTATAGTGCCCACAGCGCTGCTCAGTGACATGTGCAGTCACATCCATCCATCCCTCTATGCTCAGCCATCCCCCCCCATGCTCAGCAATACCCAGCACTACTCTGCAATACTCTGCAATTCCCTGTGCAATACTCTGCAATTCCCTGTGCAATACTCTGCAATACTCTGCAATTCCCTGTGCAATACTCTGCAATACTCTGCAATACCCTGCAATGCTCTGCAATGCCCCGCAATACCCCGCAATACTTAGCAATTCCCCGCAATACTCTGCAATGTCCCGCAATACTCTGCAATGCCCCTCAATACCCCGCAATACTCTGCAATGCCCTGCAATACTCTGCAATGCCCTGCAATACTCTGCAATGCCCCGCAATACTCTGCAATACCCTGCCATACTCTGCAATACTCTGCAATGCCCTGCCATACTCTGCAATACCCCGCAATACCCTGCAATACTCTGCAATGCCCCGCAATACTCTGCAATGCCCCGCAATACTCTGCAATGCCCTGCAATACCCCCCAATACTCTGCAATGCCCCGCAATACCCCGTAATAGTCTGCAATACTCTGCAATACCCCACAATACCCCGCAATACCCCGCAATACTCTGCAATACCCCACAATACTCTGCAATACCCTGCAATACTCTGCAATACCCCGCAATACCCCACAATACTCTGCAATACCCTGCAATACTCTGCAATACCCCGCCATACCCAGCCATACTCTGCCATACCCAGCCATACTCTGCAATACTCGGTGATACCCAGCCATACTTTGCCATGCTCAGCCATACCCAGCCATGCTCGGCTATACTCTGCCATACTCAGCTGTACTCGGCCTCTGTATGTGGCCAGGCTGTGGAAGTCTCACACATGTGGTATCGCCGTACTCAGGAGGAGTAGCAGAATCTATTTTGGGGTGTCATTTTTGGTATGCACATGCTATGTGTTAGAAATATTGTATAAATGGACAACTTTGTGTAAAAAAAAAAAAAAAATGTGTTTTAACCACTTCCAGCCCGCCGGCCGTCATACGACGTCCTTGATTTTGTGCTGGGATATCTGAATGATGGGTGCAGCTACAGGCATCATTCAGATATCAGCTTTTTCATCCGGCGATTCCCTACACCATAAGAATGATCATAGCGGCTGTTCCACTGCTTGATTGTTCTTACGGGAGGAGAGAAGGGACGTCCCCCCCCTTCCCGCCGCCCTCAGGTGCTTCTACCAACTCACCGCTACGATCGAAGCCAGGATCGTTTATTTATTATTTATTTCAGGCTTCCCAGCCTAGAGGTGGGATGTGGGGTCTTATTGACCCCCATATCTCACTGTAAAGAGGACCTGTCATGCCATATTCCTATTACAAGGGATGTTTACATTCCTTGTAATAGGAAAAAAGTGATCAAAAAATGTATTTTTTGGAAAAAAGCGTCAAACTAAAATAAATAAAGTAAAATGTACAATAAAAAAAAAAAAATTTTCCCCCGTGTCCCCGTGTGCTCGCATGCAGAAGCGAACGCATGCATAAGTCCCACCCACATATGAAAATGGTGTTCAAACTACACATGTGAGGTATCGCTGCGATTGGTAGAGCAAGAGCAATAATTTTGGCCCTAGACCTCCTCTGTAACTCACAACATGTAACCAGTAAAACATTTTAAAATGTCTCCTATGGGGATTTTTAAGTAGCGAAGTTTGGTGCCATTCCACGAGTGTGTGCAATTTTGAAGGGTGACATGTTAGGTATCTATTTACTCGGCATAAGTTCATCTTTCACATTATGCAAACACATTGGGCTAACTTTACTGTTTTGGGTTTTTTTTAAAGCACAAAACTGTTTTAAAAAAAAAAAACGCGTTTGAAAAATTGCTGCGCAAATACCGTGCGAGATAAAAAGTTGCAACGACCGCCATTGTATTCTCTAGGGTCTTTGCTAAAAAAACATATATAATGTTTTGGGGTTCTATGTAATTTTCTAGCAAATAAATTATGATTTTTACATGTAGGAGAAAAATGTCAGAATTGGCCTGGGTGCTCCAGAACGCCTGAAGGTGCTCCCTGCATGTTGGGCCTCTGTATGTGGCCACGCTGTGTAAAAGTCTCACACATGTGGTATCACCGTACTCGGGAGTAGTAGCAGAATGTGTTTTGGGGTGTAATTTGTGGTATGCATATGCTGTGTGTGAGAAATAACCTGCTAATATGACAATTTTGTGAAAAAAAAAAAAAAGAAAAAAAAATCTTGATTTTGCAAAGAATTGTGGGAAAAAATGACAACTTCAAAAAACTCATCATGCATCTTTCTAAATACCTTGGAATGTCTTATTTCCAAAAAGGGGTCATTTGGGGGGTATTTGTACTTTTCTGGCATGTGAGGGTCTCAAGCAATGAGATAGGCCGTCAGTACATCAGGTGTGATCAATTTTCAGATATTCGCACCATAGCTTGTGGACTCTATAACTTTCACAAAGACCAAATAATATACACCGATTTGGGTTATTTTTACCAAAGATATGTAGCGGTATAAATTTTGGCCAAAATATATGAAGAAAAAAATTAATAATTTGCAAAATTTTATAACAGAAACGAAGAAAAATGCATTTTTTTACAGAATTTTTGGTCTTTTTTCTTTTATAGCGCAAAAAATAAAGAACCCAGCGGTGATTAAATACCACCAAAAGAAAGCTCTATTTGTGTGAAAAAAAGGACAAAAATTTCATTTGGGTACAGTGTTGCATGATTGTAATTGTCATTCAAAGTGTGAGAGCACCGAAAGCTGAAAATTGGTCTGGTTATTAACCACTTGCCGACCGGGCCATAGCCGAAAGACGGCAACAGCGCGGTCGGCTAGTTCTGGGTGGACGTCCATGGACGTCCTCCCAGAATACTGCTCTCGCGCGCCCCCTGGGGCGCGCACCCGAGAACTTCCGTGACCGCCGGGTCCAGAGGACCCGGCGCATCACGGATCACGGTAAACGGCCGCTGATCGTGGCCGTTTACCATGTGATCGCTCCGTCAAATGACGGAGCGATCACATGTCAACAGACCGGCGTCATCTCATGACGCCGGTTCCTCCCTCCCCTCTCTGTACCGATCGGTACAGTGCGAGGGGAGAGGGGGAGGGATCGGATGGCAGCACCGCTGTGGGCTGGATGTGTAGTGCCCACAGCGGTGCTCAGTGACAATTGCTGTCACATCCATCCATCCCTCAATGCTCAGCCAACCCTGCAATACTCTGCATAACACCCTGCAATACTCTGCATAATACCCTGCAATACTCTGCATAATACCCTGCAATACTCTGCATAACACCCTGCAATACTCTGCATAACACCCTGCAATACTCTGCATAACACCCCGCAATACTCTGCATAACACCCTGCAATACTCTGCACTATACCCTGCAATACTCTGCATAACACCCTGCAATACTCTGCACTATACCCTGCAATACTCTGCATAACACCCTGCAATACTCTGCTTAACACCCTGCAATACTCTGCATAATACCCGGCACTACTCTGCATTATACCCGGCACTACTCTGCATTATACCCGGCACTACTCTGCAATATACCCGGGCACTACTCTGCAATATACGCGGGCACTACTCTGCAATATACGCGGGCACTACTCTGCAATATACGCGGGCACTACTCTGCAATATACCCCGCAATACTCTGCAATATACCCCACAATACTCTGCAATATACCCCACAATACTCTGCAATATACCCCACAATACTCCGCAATTTTTAACCAGTTCCCGCCCACAGTCATATGACGTCCCTGACTTTGAGCGGGTATATCTGAATGATGGGTGCAGCTACAGGCATCATTCAGATATCAGCTTTTTCAGCCAGCGATTTCCTACACCATAGGAATGATCATAGCTGCTGTTCCACTGCTTGATCATTCTTATGGGAGGCGAGAGGGGACGCCCCCCCCTTCCCGCCACCCTCCGGTGCTTCTACCGACTCACCGCTACGATCGAAGCCAAGATCGTTTTTTTTTTATTATTATTTCAGGCTTCCCAGCCTAGAGGTGAGATGTGGGGTCTTATTGACCCCATATCTCACTGTAAAGAGGACCTGTCATGCCATATTCCTATTACAAGGATGTTTACATTCCTTGTAATAGAAATAAAAGTGATCAAAAAATTTTTTGGGGGGGAAAAAGTGTCAAACTAAAATAAATAAAGTAAAATAAACAATAAAAAAAAAAAAAAAAAAATTTAAAGGGCCCATGTCCGTGTGCTCGCATGCAGAAGCGAACACATACGTAAGTCCCGCCCACATATGAAAACGGTGTTCAAACCACACATGTGAGGTATCGCTGTGATCGGTAGAGCGAGAGCAATAATTTTGGCCCTAGACCTCCTCTGTAACTCAAAACATGTAACCAGGAAAAAATTTTAAAGTGTCACCTATGGAGATTTTTAAGTAGCGACGTTTGGCACCATTCCACGAGAGTGTGCAATTTTGAAGGGTGACATGTTGGGTATCTATTTACTCGGCGTAACTTCATCTTTCACATTATGCAAAAACATTGGGCTAACTTTACTGTTTTGTTTTTTTTAAAGCACAAAACTGTTTCTTTCCCCAAAAAAACGCGTTCGAAAAATTGCTGCACAAATACCGTGCGAGATAAAAAGTTGCAACAACTGCCATTGTATTCTCTAGGGTCTTTGCTAAAAAAATATATATATATATAATGTTTTGGGGTTCTATGTAATTTTCTAGCAAATAAATTATGATTTTTACATGTAGGAGAGAAATGTCAGAATTGGCCTGGGCGCTCCAGAACGCCTGGAGGTGCTCCCTGCATGTTGGGCCTCTGTATGTGGCCATGCTGTGTAAAAGTCTCACATATGTGGTATCGCCATACTCGGGAGTAATAGCAGAATGTGTTTTGGGGTGTAATTTGTGGTATGCATATGCTGTGTGTGAGAAATAACCTTCTAATATGACAATTTTGTGAAAAAAAAAAAAAAAAAGAAAAAAATCTTGATTTTGCAAAGAATTGTGGGAAAAGATGACAATTTCAAAAAAACTCACCATGCATCTTTCTAAATACCTTGGAATGTCTTCTTTCCAAAAAGGGGTCATTTGAGGGGTATTTGTACTTTTCTGGCATGTTAGGGTCTCAAGAATATAGATAGGCCGTCAGTAATTCAGGTGTGATCAATTTTCAGATATTGGCACCGTAGCTTTTGGACTCTCTAACATTCACAAAGACCAAATAATATACACGAAGTTGTACTTATTTTTACCAAAGATATATGATTTTGGCCAAAATTTACGAAGAAAAATTACTAATTTGCTAAATTTTATAACAGAAACAAAGAAAAATTCATTTTTTTACCAAATTTTCAGTCATTTTTCTTTTATAGCGCAAAAAATAAAAAACCCAACGGTGATTAAATACCACCAAAAGAAAGCTCTATTTGTGTGAAAAAAAGGATAAAAATTTCATATGGGTAAAGTGTTGTATGACTGAGTAATTGTCATTCAAAGTGTGAGAGCACCGAAAGCTGAAAATTGGTCTGGTTAGGAAGGGGGTTTAAGTGCCCAGTGGTCAAGTGGTTAAGGGGTTTAAGTGCCCAGTGGTCAAGTGGTTAATGAAGTAATTCGATTTTTTTCATTTTTTTATTCGATAAGTATTTTTGCAGAAAGTAAAAAATATGTTTTTTTCTGTTTCAATATTGACGCTTTTTTTGTTTTTAGCGCCAACAAATAAAAGCTGCACAGTTGATCAAATACCACCAAAAGAAAGCTCTATTTGTGGGAAAAAAAAGGACATCAATTTTTTTTGGGTACAGTGTCGCATGACCACGCAATTGTTAGTTAAAGTATGCAGTGCCGTATCGCAAAAAATGGCCTGGTCATTAAGGGGGTAAAACCTTCCAGGTCTGAAGTGGTTAACACACGCCAGATCAATCACCAATACCTTCCAGGGGTCCATGCAATCCATTCAGGGAGGGTACAGAGACCAATGTACTGCAAGACCTCCCCCCTGGGCAGGTGTGAGGGCAAAAAAAGCAGCTGGAGGGAGAGAAATAGAATAAGATGGTAAGGGCTGAAACCTCACCTAACTTCACAACCATCCTCATACCATGTGTGAAATTTCAAGGAGGGGGAAAACCCAAGACCCTTCCCACTGGATCAATTTCGGGTCTGCTATGATGGCAAGGCCTTGAACAAATAAATTACCAAAATGAATGACCTACAAGGAAAAGGATACTTGGGGGATCAAAACCTAAATATTTGAATATTCGGAAATGCCACCCAGAAATCAATTACTCCAACTACACACTTAAATGTACCCTAAATTACATGATAAGCCACCAATATATTTAGGCCTGGAAGGAAGGTCGGGGGAGGGGGTTAAGCCTCAAGATCAAGGCAGCCCAAACTTAAGATAATAAAATAAATGGTGAGTAACTAATGGGATGTAAATCCATGGGGTTCCAAAACTGGGTAACCCTTAGACATACCTCCACTTAGGAAGGTGTAATATCACCACTCCAAAAAAGATCTAGCAACTTTATCCACCAGAAGTTTCAAATGAATGACACCTAAGGCCGCCCCAAATTAACATGAGTATAGGATTGTGTATATAGGATTTTATAAATCCTGTTGTGTCTTTTTTCAACCAGACTTACTATGCAACTATGTAACAATATCAGAATGCAGTGAGAGTACTTTGAGGAATGGGGTGGGATGGGGAGGTGACATAGAAAATGGCATCTTGGAAGTCATTTTAAAATCTTGTCTTGAAGAAGACAAGTTAGATAGAGGAAAGAGCAGAGTCCTCCAGCAGAGAAGATTATTTCAGAATAGGAAAGTTTAGCTGGCCATACATGTATTGAAATTTGGCAAGTTCAGATCGGCCTGTAGTTGAACAGCAGCTGATCTACCAATCGACTTCTGTTCAACTAGCCTATTGGAAAAAATCCACTCGGAAATCTTCCTGCTGTCAGGATACAAGGAAACAGTGGTGAGGATTCCCCCATCCACCTCCAGTGTGTGGATGGGGGAATTGGGTCAGTTTTTTTTGTTCAGCCTGCTGGTTGAATGGAAAAATATGATTCCTTCGTGGGCAGCTTTAGTCCTCCAGCAGAGCATATTATTTCAGGAGAAGCGAGTAAGACCCCTTTCACACTGAGCTGCCCCGTGCTTCAGCGATAAAGCGGCGCTATTTTTAGCGCCGCTTTACCGGCTGTTTAGCGGCACTATTCCCCCCCGCTAGCAGCTGAAAAGGGGTTAAATCCGCCTGCAAAACACCGCTGCAGTGGCGCTTTGCCTGCGGTATCACGGCGCTGCCCCATTGTTTTCAATGGGCAGGAGCGGTGGAGGAGCGGTGTATTCACTTTTTGTGACGCCCTGCCAGCGCAGTGCCCCAGTGTGAAAGCACTTGGGCTTTCACATTGGGTTTGCAGCTGAGGCTTTTTTCAGGCACTTTACAGGCGCTATTTTTAGGGCTGTAGCGCCTGAAAAATGCCTCAGTGTGAAAGGGGTCTTAGACAGAGCAAGAGACAGAGTCGTCAAGCATTGCAGAGTATTTCAGGAGAGGAGAGTCAGTGGAAGGTGCAGAGTCATCCAGAAAAGCAGAGTATTTCAGGAGAGAGGAGTCAGATAGAGAAGGAGCAGAGTTCTCTAGAAAAACAGAGCATTTTAGCAGAGAATTTCAGCAGATGAAAGATGAGTAAAGAAATGTGCAGACTCTTACAGCAGTGCAGAGTATTTCAGGAGAGAAGAGTTAGGGAGAAGAGGCAGGGTCCTCCAGCAGAGCAGAGTATTTCAGGAGAGGAGAGTTATATAGAGGAAGGAACAGAGTCCTCCAGCAGATAGATAAAGAGCAGAGTCCTCCAGCAGGGCAGAGTATTTCAGGAGAGAACAACTAAAGCAAGGGACAAAGTCCTCCATCAGATAGATAGCATAATGAGACCTACAGTAATGCAGAGTATTTCAGAGGAGGACAATTAAAGGAAGAAGCAAATTCCTTAAGCAGTGCAGAGTATTTCAGGGGAGAACAAATAGCAGAGTTCTCCAGCAGTGGAGAGTGTTTCAGGACAGTAGAGTTAAGCTAGCCATACACTTATAGATTCGATTTTTTCATTCAGCCTGCTGCTGTACAAAAGAAAAAAAAAAGGAAAGGTAATTCGTTTTGCACTAAATGGCTCTCTTTACCAAACAATGTGTGAAATTCCAGCACTTTCCAACAGGAATAATGTGCAGCAGAGCTCTTATGGCTTCGCCATCTCATCCAAAATGTCTTTGTGCCGGAGCTCAGCGTCACCTCTGAATGAACATTGTTCGCTCTTTCTTTATTATTCATCTGTTGCGGCCACTTCTGCCTATGTCTGCCCAGCAGTCATGTCGGCGGTTGCTCACCGACATTGTTCGCCGACAGCTGACGAGCACTTATCTCTTTGTTTGCCAACTGGCGGGCCAGTGCCTCAGAGGTCATGGGAGAAGAGTTACCTGGGCACTGGCTTATTGTATTCTAAAAGCTCTATTTAAAATGTGGATGGAATAGAAATGTCAAGATGAATAGACATTGTATCAATTCTGTTTATTTTTATATTTGTATTAAAGGGGTTGTAAAGTCAGAAGGTTTTTTATCTTAATGCACTCTGTGTGCAGAAGCCCCCCTCAGCCCCCCTAATACTTACCTGAGCCCCATCTCTGTCCACAAGTTCCTTGGTTTTCCTCCTGATTGGCTGAGACACAGCAGCGGCGCCATAGGCTCCCGCTGCTGTCAATCAAAGGCAGTTAGCCAATCAGGAGAGCGAGAGGGGACAGGGCCGAATCGGGGCTCCGTTACTGAATAGATACATGGAGCTGCAGCTCGGCTCGGGTGCCCCCATAGGAAGCTGCTTGCTGTGGGGGCACTCGATAGGAGGGAGGGGCCAGGAGAGCCGAAGAGGTACCTGAGAAGAGGAGGATCCGGGCTGCTCCATGCAAAACCAACTGCAAAGAGCAGGTAAGTATGACATGTTTGTTATTTTTAGAGAAATAAACAAAAGAGAAGTTGCAATCACTTAAATTTGTTACTTAAGAATAAAATGAGAAAAGGATCTCCTGGGTTCATTTATTGGGACTTGGGCAAGAAGGAGGGCATGCGGTTTGTTATATGTAAACATCTCAGTCCAAAAGAACTTAGCACTACTATGCTCCTTGGCCATTGTTTTAAAGATTTCATAACTCTTCTATAGAGCCATTTATTTCCCTTATTTTCAAAGGTTAAAAAAGGTAAAGGTTTAATAGTCATTTGTATGACAAACTCTAACTGCAGAGGAGAAAAACGAATGTGGCACAGGCACACATAGAGCAGAGTCAAGAGAAACAGTTATAGGGGGATGTCCACTTACCTACATACATGGTAAAGGAGCGCAGTCTGGTCGTTGATCTCTGCTTAGCAGTTTCTGTATGTTAGAGGCCTCAAGACATAAACTTGCTTTTATTCTAGAAAATAGAGAAACATGTTGTTTATAAACAATTAACAATCTTCACATACATGAGATAAGTCATATGCAGTGCCGTTTATTTTCATCTGACCGCACAGATGTGTGAAAATAGGAGTTTTCCTTTTTTTTTCTTTTACTTTCTGTGAAAATTTCAGTAAATCAGGGGACTCCATTGAAGTGACTTCTGGGCAGATGCAAATAAATGTAGCTCTGTAAAAACATCATTACTGTTTAAGAGCCTGTGGCTATATTGTTTTTTTTAATCCATATACACTGTATTGTCAAAAGTATTGGGACATCTGCCTTTACACACACATGAACGTTAATGGCATCTCAGTCTTATGCCCCGTACACACGGTCAGACTTTCCGATAGGAAATGTTCGATGGGAGCTTGTTGTCGGAAATTCCGACTGTGTGTAGGCTCCATCGGACATTTTCCATCGGAATTTCCGACAAACAAAATTTGAGATCTACATCTCAAATTTTCCGACAACAAAATCTGTTGTGGGAAATTCCGATCGTGTGTACACAATTCCGACACACAAAGTTCCACGCATGCTCGGAATCAAGCAGAAGAGCCGCACTGGCTATTGAACTTAATTTTTCTCTGCTCCTCGTACGTGTTCTATGTCACCGCGTTCTTGACGTTCAGGAATTTCAGACAAGATTTGTGTGACTGTGTGTATGCAAGACAAGTTTGAGCCAACATCCGTCGGAAAAAATCCATGGATTTTGTTGCCGGAATGTGCAATTGTGTGTACGTGGCATTAGTCTGTAGGGTTCAGTATTGAGTTGGCCCACCCTTTGCAGCTATAACAGCGTCAACTCTTCTGGGAAGACTGTTCACAAGGTTTAGGAGTGTGTCTATGGGAATGATTGACCGTTCTTCTAGAAGCGCATTTGTGAGGTCAGGCACTAATGTGGACGACTCTAATTCATCCCAAAGGTGTTCTATCAGGTTGAGGTCAGGACTCTGTGCATGCCAGTTAAAATGGAGTTCTGCCCGTTTTTTAGTGTATTAAAAGTCACCAGCTACAAAAAGCATAGCTGCTGACTTTTAATAAACAGACACTTACCTGTCCCACAGTCCAGTGATGTGGCCGCCTGGAGCTTCGCTCCTCTCCCCCTCCTCTCCTCGGCACCGTCATAGCAACTGTGGGCACCCAGCCGTGACAGCTTACGGCTTCATGGCCGGGCGCGCACTGCGAATGCGTGAGTCGTGCTGTGCTCTTTCTATTGGCCAGCCAGTCTTCTGGGGCCTGTAAAGTGTCTCAGAAGATCACTGGCAAGGAGGGGCCGCCTACGGCGAGAGGAGGAGTCACCTAGGTGGCCAAGAAGAGGAAGAAGGAAGTGGGACAGGAAGTCCCACTAAAAAGAAGGTACACCCCCCCCCCCTCAAAAACCAACCTCCACCCCAAACTCGCTCATCCATGTCTTTATGGACCTTGCTATGTACACTGGTGCGCAGTCATGTTGGAACAGGAAGGGGTCATCCCCAAACTGTTCCCACAAAGTTGGGAGCATGAAATTGTGCGAAAATGTCTTGGTATGCTGACGCCTTAAGAGTTCTCTTCATTGGAACTAAGAGGCCAAACCCAACCCCTGAAAAACAACCCCACACCATAATCCCCCCTCTACCAAATGATTTGGACCAGTGCACAAAGCAAGGTCCATAAAGACATGGATGAGCGAGGTTAGGGTGGAGGAACTTGAGCTGTTTGTGTTACTTAACTGCAGTAGCGACCAGTGGCGGCCTGTCCCGGGCATCCCCCCCTCTATTCATGGCCGCAGCATCCTAATTAATGCTCTATTATCCACGGCCACTAACACCTATTCATGCATCTGGCCCCTTTCAGGGCGCCGGGTGCATGAATTACAGCAGCGGGAGTATTTTGTTTTTTAACTATCTGATTAGAGCCAGAGGCTCTAATAGGCTTCAAAATAGGGTGGGCACGATCCCACCCAGGTGTTACTACAGCGAATGAATATTCGCTGTTGCAACACTGATCCTCCGCCAGGCCAATCGGGAAGCAGGTCTGATACTCATCACCTGATCCTATTGGACGCCTAGGAGGAGGGAAGGAGACGCACAGTGGAAGCGAGGAGGAGAAAACACAGGAGTCGCTGCCCAATGCCCGCTGCAGCCTGATGTCTGCCGATGCCTCAATCCCTGCCACTGCCCAAAGTGTCCACCGATGCCCCAATCCCCGCCGCTGCCCAATGTGCCTGTGGATGCCTGAACCCTGGCGCTGCCCAATGTGCCCGCCGCCTAGATGGGGTAAGTTCCGGCAGACAGCGAGGGGGGGGTGTTTGAGGTACCGCGGGGGGGGGGGGGTTGTTTGCCACTCCCCAAACAAAAAACCACCAGCCGCCACTAGTAGTGATAGATCAGGTCCCCCACCCTGCCAGACAGGGCTGTGCTGTATGGCAGAAGCAGTGTAAATCTCAGGAGTGGATGGGCAGGAGCACAAATCCCTTGGCAGGTTAAAAAACTTTCTTAAATGTATTTCATCTGTGTATTCAGCTGTTTGTCCAGAATTCTGCTTTAAATATTAAGAGTATTTTCTTAAATTACAGCACAGAAATTAGCTTAAGTAAGTAATAACTGATGGAGCCAGCTTTATCCATGCTTTCCCCCCTGGACACAATACACAGGAGCTTCCTCTTAGTGCTGATCAATGCTGCCGACAGAACCGTCTCATTAAACATCTGGATCATGAGAATTCCCTTCACAATCCACATCAACAAGCTGTCCATCACCCAGGACAAGATTACAAAACAATATAAGGGACGTTTTCCAGACCTCCCAGCTGCAGGCAGGGTCCTCCACATCTTGTGATGATTGCTGCTTGGCCATTAATAAAACCTGTTATTTTATACCGAGTGAAGCCATTTCCCTGGCCAGGAGCCAAAAATAATATCCACTTGTGATAACGATACACAGTCCCAACATGAAACACGCAATAAAACATTGTTTATACCCAAAAAACGTTATCATTACAAAACGATTGAGCCCTCCGTGGGTTTTGGATACACAAAGATGACAAACGTGTGACGTGTCCTTTCAGTTTTCACTGTTGCCAATTATTTGAAAGAAATTTGTAGGATGATCCCAGGACCACTAAGATTCCATACATCTTTTTAGATGACTCTACTGTATATTCACCCAGGGCCAGGATACAAGTAAAATCCATCAGGGAATAGGGACAAGAGAGGAGAGGAAAATCCACTTCATTGCATGATCTACCTTCAATATGTCAGAGCTTTAGGAATGTATAATAGTGTGTGACTGCAATAAGGACATTAGATCAGGGGTGGGCAACCTTTGAGAGGTGGAGATCTATCTGAACAACATGAAAAAGATCAAAGATCACTGGGCTTCAGTGCCCTTTAAAAAAAAAAAAAAAAAAAAAAATTAACTAGTAAGGCCCAAATAAATAGTAAGGAAAACATGGAAAATTAGAATAAAACAATTGTCACTGTTAGGCCTCTTTCACATGAACGATCCGTTCAGGTCCGCCTGTCAGTTTTTTAGGCGGACCTGAACGGACCCTCCATAGACCTCTATGGAGCGTCGGATGTCAGCAGTGACATGTCCGCTGACATCCGACCCGCTCCGATCCGAAAAAGTGTAACGGAGGAAAAACCTACTTTTCCATCCGTTTTCGGATCGGATCGGGTGACGACGGACTCTACGGTCCGTCGTCATCCGATCCCCCATAGGGGAGAGCGGCACTGTGACAGGTCCGTCGCTGCACACTGTGCAGCTACAGACCTGTCATCTGCCTGCTCAGCGGGGATCCACGGAGCGATCCCCACTGAGCAAGTGGATGTTCACGGGGCGGATCATCTCGGATCTGCCCAGTGTAAAAAGACCCTAAAAATATAAACTTAGCCTACCTTACAAGTGGACAGTGTCAGTAAGGCAGTGGATGGTGTCAGTAGAGCAGTAGACGGTGTCTGTGGTACAAAGGTCGGTGTCAGTAGGGCAGATAATGGTGTCAGTAGGACAGAGGACAGTGTAAGTAGGGCAATGGATGGTGTCAGTAGGGCACAGGACGGTGTCAGTAGGGCAGAGGATGGTGTCAGCAGAGCAGTGGATAGTGTCAGTAGAGCAGAGGTTGGTGTAAGTAAAGCAGTGGACGGTGTCAGTAGGGCAGAGGACGGTGTCAGTAGGGCAGAAGATGGTGTCAGCAGAGCAGTGGATGGTGTCAGTAGAGCAGAGGTTGGTGTAAGTAAAGCAATGGACCGTGTCAGTCAGGCAGAGGATGGTGTCAGTAGGGCAGAGGATGGTGTCAGCAGAGCAGTGGACGGTGTCAGTAGAGCAGAGGTTGGTGTAAGTAAAGCAGTGGACGGTGCCAGTAGGGCAAAGGATGGTATCAGTAGGGCAGAGGTTGGTGTAAGTAAAGCAGTGGACGGTGTCAGCAGAGCAGTGGACGGTGTCAGTAGAGCAGAGGTTGGTGTGAGTAAAGCAGTGGATGGTGTCAGTCAGTAAAGCAGGGGACGATGTCAGTAGGGCAATGGGTTTTGTCAGTAGGGCAGAGCACGTTGTCTGGAAGAGCAGTGGATGGTGTCAGTAGGGCAGTTGACAGTGTCAATAGTTTTTATTCTTATTATTTGTTTTTACAATTTTACTTTTGAATGATTTTTTTACAGTTTTTAGCAGCCCTGTTTGAGGGCTTTGGTGAAAAATCAGGGGTTTAACCACTTCAATACAGGGCACTTATACACCTTCCTGCCTAGACCAATTTTCAGCTTTCAGTGCTGTCGCAGTTTGAATGACAATTGCGCGGTCATCCATCACTGTACCCAAACTAAATTTTTATAATTTTGTTCCCACAAATAGAGCTTTATTTTGGTGGTATTTGATCACCTCTACAGTTTTTATTTTTTGCTAAACAAATTAAAAAAGACCGAAAATTTTGAAAAAAATAAAAGTTTTGTTTCTGTTAAAAAATTTTGTAAATAAGTAAGTTTTCTCTTTCACTGATGAGCACTGATAAGGCGGCACTGATGAGGTGGCACCAATGAGTGGGCACTGACGATGGGCACTGATATGCGGCACTGATGGGCACTGATAGGCGGCACTGATGGGTGGCACTGATATGCAGCACTGATGGGCATTGATAGGCGGCACTGATGGTCACTCATGGGTGGCACTGGTGGTCACTGATGGGCACTGATAGGCGAGACTGATGGGCACTGAAAGGCTGCAAAGATGGGTTCTTATGGGTGGCACTGATGGGCACTGATAGGCAGCACAGCTGGGCACTGATGGGCACTGGTAGGCGGCACTGCTGGGCACTGATGGACACTGATACGTGGCACTGCTGGGCACTGATACGCTGCACTGATACGCAGCACTGATAGGCATCCCTGGTGGCACTGGCAGTGGTAGGCATTGTGAGTGGGCACTGATTGGCACCTGCCTGGGCATTGATTGGCAGCTGCCTGGGTACAGATTGGTATTTCCCTGGGGGTCTAGGGGGCATACCTGGTGGTCCAGTGTGGATGTCTTCCTGGTGGTCCTGGGCGGCTTCCCTGGTGGTCCTGGGTGGCTTCCCTTTCCCTGGTGGTCCTGGGTGGGATCCGTGGGGGGGCCGTGCTGAAAATCAATCAGCACAGACCCCCCCTGTCAGGAGAGCAGCCGATCGGCTCTCCTCTACTCGCGTCTGTCAGACGCGAGTGAGGAAAAGCCAATCACTGGCTCTTACAATTACATCGTGATTAGCTGTGATTGGACACGGCTGATCACGTGGTAAAGAGTCTCTGTCAGAGATTCTTTACCTAGATCGGTGTTGCGGGGTGTCAGACTGACAACCCGCAACAACGATTGCCGCCATGCGCACCCCCGGGGGGGGGGGCTCAATATCCTGTGGACGTCATATGACGCCCAGTCAGGATATTGAAACCACTTTGCCGCCGTCATTCTGCTATATAGCGGGCGGCAAGTGGTTAAACAGACCCCAGATGTCCCATTTTTGAGACAGAAAAAGGGGATAGAGGGCACAGTCCTCAATCTCCATCTCCGTAGCCTCAGGTAAACAGAATGAATGAAAAGGAATTGCTCTGTGCAGTCTACCTGTTTATTCACAAACTGAAGCATAGTAAACACACATAGTAAATAGTTTACTATGCTTTGGTTATGAATGAACACAGTGAGTGACAGGTACTGATCATTTATTGTGTTTTTTCAGAAAAGGGAGGGGTCAGTAAATTACATGTTTACCAGCCCCCTCCTCCACTTTCCATCCTGAATCTATTCCCAACAGTAGCCGAGGAGAAGGAGGACACGAGGGGGCTTGGGTAGAAGAAGGAAGAGGAACCTGGACAGGAGGGGCGGCGGGAGTGGCATTTACAAGAACCGATCCCCTGTATTTTCTTCCTGCAGCAGCTGGATGCTGACAAGAGGGAGAAGAGGAGATGTAGGCTTTCAGCTGCTGCAAAAGGAAAATACAGATCGGTTCCAGTAAATGCAACCATAGCTTCTGTCCAGTTCCTGGGGGTCAGCAAACAATGGACACAATCTAATCATCACCCGCCTGTGATTGATAGGTAGATTGTGATTAATGGGTTGCCAGCCCCGACAATAGAGTGTGAGCTCCTCTGGTGCAGAGATGTGTGACAGACTCTGTGTTCTCTGTACAATATATATTATCAAATCAGTATCAATATAGCAGAGCTATAAAAATGTACAATAACAATATGCGACTGTGGTGGGACATTAGAGTGTAAGCTCCTCTGGTGCAGAAATAGATGTGACTGGCACTATGATCTCTGTACGACACTCTGGAATATGTTGGAGCTCTAAAAATGTATAATAGTGTGTGACTGTAGTGGGACATTTGAGTATAAGCTCCTCTCTGTACAGTACTGAAGAATAGGTTAGCTCCTCTGGTGCAGAGACAGATATGACTGGCTTGGTGATACAGTACTCTGGAATATGTTAGCGCTATCTAAATTTATGACAATAGTTTGTTACTGTGGATGGAGCTCTAGGAATGTATAATATTAACAATGTATGACTGTGGTGGGACATTAGAGTGTAAGCTTCTCTGGTACAGAGACTGCTGTGTCTGGCTCACTTTTCTCTGTACAGCACTGTGGTATATGTCAGAGCTCTAAAAATGAATGAGATAAATATTTAATAAAGTAGTGCAGATTATGGCCTTGGTTGGAGCAGAATAACCTTTTGAGATTCGGGAAGTGACACCCAAACCCCGGGCTCAAACACTTCGTCTTTCATTCACTCTATGTTGTCAAGCAGGTAAATAAAGCAGAGTGATCACACTTGCAGCATTTACATAAGGGAATTTATTATGGAATGTAGCAAGGTGTTAATTAAAAGTTTTAATTAATGTTAATCATCTCCCATTTTCACTAGCAACCTCCGCTCAGGCAGATGCTCCTGTTTTACACCTGTAATATCTATTCTTTGGATCTGACATTGAGCGGCTAGAGACATTTGTATAAGACTGCTTCACTGCCCTGTGTACAAGGGCTAACAGAATCTGCCACACAGAACAGAATTGTATTATTTTTATCATTGTAAAAGACTGTAAAAGAACAACTAGGAGATGACACAGCACATAGAAAAGATCATGAAAATCATGGTACTCTGGAGTGTCCATGCATAGAATATAAGAACAGATACTGAGAATTACACCCAGCATACAGGACAAGAGAAGTAGTTCTGTGCAGAGTCTATACATACAGAAAAATAACAGATACTGAGATTAACTCCCAGCATACAGGACAGGAGAAGTAGTTCTGTGCAGAGTACATACATACAGAAAAATAACAGATACTGAGAATTACCTCCAGCATACAGGACAAGACAAGTGGTACTGTGCAGAGTCCATACATAAAAAATAAGGACAGATACTGAGCATTACCTGCAGCATACAGGACAAGATAAGTGGTACTGTGCAGAATCTACACATACAGAATAAGAACAGATATTAAGAATTATACCCAGCATACGAGAAAAGAGAAGTGGTACTGTGCAGAGTCCACACATACAGAATAACAACAGATACTGAGAATTACACCCAACATACAGGACAGGAGAAGTCGTACTGTGCAGAATCCACATGTTGCCAGAAGCCGGCTATTTGTGCCTGCAATCAGGAGACATTGTGCAGCATTATGGTTGTTTCCCTCTAGTGTTGAACTTGGACTCTGTGCTGTCACATCTGGAATGTAAAAATAAAAGCAAAGCAAAGCATCCTGAGACGTGTAGTTTAGACTTATGGGATTTCCCTTTCAGCTGAACTGTTTTAAAACTACAACTACCAGAGGTTGAGAGGGAAGAACAGACTGCTGGGAGAGAAGATAAAAGGGGTTGGTCTAGGCCTAGATCGCTCTCTTGGTGTCAGAAACCATGAAATCAGACTGAGACAGAAGTACAGTTAAATCACACTTGTTTAATAATAAAAGTAAAATAGAACAAACATAGTCAAAACATAGCCAAAGTTCAGTAACCAGAATGGATAGTCAGCCAAGCCAGAAGTCAGGGATCAATGTAGTGGAACAGCAAGCAGGATCTGGAGCCAGAAGGGATGTCAGCAAAGCAAGTCTTTAGGAAGGAATGCAGGAGATCTGTGATGTTGACTAAGGCGAAGGCAGAGATCCTCTGGACTAGAAGGCTTAAGTAGGTAGGACTGACGAGCAGGATATCATCAACAGCTGAGTAAGTGTGAAGAGATAGGAGCTGGCAATTAGCCGACAGCTGAGCGGCCAGCTTTGAGAAGAAAGGGCTGAGCCCAGCCCTGACACTTGGGACCTCGGCCTGGATCTGCAAGCAGGGACTCTGTGTTGGAGAGTGCTGAGTTGGGGGCCTGTGCAAGAAGAGTCCCACTTGTATCTTTGAGGCATCTGCGGACAGCTTGCTTTATTGTCCAGCGGCAGCCTGGAGGCCGCTTCTGCTTCATAAAGATCACATTGCAGCTGATCTGGGTGGACCACGGCAGGGTGTGGCGGAGGCCGGACTACATTCCCTGAGCCAGGACCATGAGGGAGAGCCTGTAAAGTCACTTTTATCATCACCGGCTTCATCAATTGCAGTATCGGTGAGCAGGCACTTGCCCATCCAGCTACATAGCCACTGTATACAGACACCATTGTCTCCTTCTTGCTGTTACCTGTAGTGCTACAGTACAAGTTCATCCAGCTATATACAAAAACATACTTAGGGGGCACACCCTAAAATGCTTTACATTCAAGATGGTGCTGCTATAAGACCAAAAACAATACAAAACAGATTACAGCGCACACATATAAAAATGACATTTATCCTGGAAGGCTAGTTAAAAACACCTGAACATATTAAAAAATACGGGAGTTTGGTCACACTATATGGTCATATAGTGCTAGGTCCACTTACTGCGACAAAGTACCCCAAATTAGTAGGTCGTACCCTAGTAATAGAATGAAAGAACCCGTGTCTCAACCATGGCAGATAAACTCCTGTGGGGAACTGAAGGGATTCCTCCTACGCACTAGTGGCCACTAATAAGAGGTAATGAAGAGGGGAGGGGTGCTCCAGCCCAAGAGACCTGGTCAGCATAGTTGCCAACATTGTAAAAAAAATTTATAGGGACACTTTTTTTGGCTGTAGGTGGAGTCTTATTATAGGGGGCAGGACATGCATTTGTGGGTGTGGCATAGTAAAAAGGGAAATAGTGTGCGTGCTTTACATGAAATAATGGGCGTGGCTTATATGGACGTGGTTTACATGGGGGTGTGGTTAGAGTCTGAGATGAGTGAGAGATGGAGAAAGAAAGGGGAAAAGAGGAAGGGAGGGAGAGAGAAAGAAGGAAAGAACGAGGGAAGGAGAGAGAAGGAAGGGAGGGATGGAGAGACAGCAGGCCCAGATGCTACAACACAATAGAAATATGTATTCCAGAGTTTAACAAATCAGCAGATAAAGATACTCCAAACACCTGGTGTTAGCGCTTCAATCATCCCAGCACCATGGTTGTTATGGTGTCAGGATGATTGAGGCGCATTATTACTATTATTACATTGTAATATAGAATGAAATCATTCAACTCACCATAATCCAGAATCAGTGGGACCCCTGAGCGTATCACCTGCCACGTCGCCTGTCACCAGATGCCACCAGGTGCCCCCAGCAGAGTCTGTCCTTACATCAGGTGCCCCCAGCAGAGTCCCTCTTTACATCAGATGTCCCCAATGGAGCCCCCCTTACATCAGACATCCCCAGCGGAGCCCCCCTTACATCAGATGTCCCCAGCGGAGCCCCCCTTTACATCAAGCGTTGCCAGCGGGGAGCCCCCCTTACATCAGACGTCCCCAGCGGAGCCCCCCTTACATCAGACGTCCCCAGCGGAGCCCCCCTTACATCAGACGCTCCAAGCGGAGCCCCCCTTACATCAGACGTCCCCAGCGGAGCCCCTTCTTATATTAGATGTCCCCAGTGGAGCCCCTCCTTACATCAGGAGTCCCCAGCGGAGTCCCCCTTACATCAGGAGTCCCCAGCGGAGCCCCCCTTACATCAGGAGTCCCCAGCGGAGCCTCCCCTTACATCAGGAGTCCCCAGCAGAGCCTCCCCTTACATCAGGAGACCCCAGCGGTGTCGCCTCTCACATCAGGAGTCTCCAGTGGAGCCCCCTTTACATCAGGAGTCACCAGTGGAGCCCCTCCTTACATCAGAAGTCCCCAGCGGAGCCCCCCTCACATCAGGAGTCCCCAGCAGAGCCCCCCTTACATCAGGAGACCCCAGCGGTGTCGCCCCTCACATCAGGAGTCTCCAGTGGAGCCCCCCTTACATCAGGAGTCACCAGCGGAGCCCCTCCTTACATCAGAAGTCCCCAGCGGAGCCCCCTTCACATCAGGAGTCCCCAGCGGAGCCCCCCTCACATCAGGAGTCCCCAGCGGAGCCCCCCTCACATCAGGAGTCCCCAGCGGAGCCCCCCTCACATTAGGAGTGCCCAGTGGAGCCCCCCTCACATCAGGAGTCCCCAGCAGAGCCCTCCCACATCAGGAGTCCCCAGCGGAGCCCCCCCCCACATCAGGAGTCCCCAGCGGAGCCCCCCCTTACATCAGGAGTCCCCAACGGAGCCCACCCTCACATCAGGAGTGCCGCAGCACCTCAGTTTCTATTGTAGCCACCCAGCTCCACTCCACTTCTGGTCTTCTCAAAAATGGCGGCCGCGGATCCATAGCGGCGGCGGCAGCAGGGAAAAATCGTGAAAAAGTGGATTTCTCTGGACATTTCCCGGAAATTTAGAAAATCGGGAAAAGAGTCTAAATCTGGGGAATGTTCCAGGAAATTCAGGACAGTTGGTAAGTATGGGTCAGGGTCCATGCAATATACAAAAACATACTTGGGGGGCACACCCTAAAATGCTTTACATTCAAGATGGCGCTGCTATAAGGCCAAAAACAGTACAAAACAGATTACAGCGCACACATACAAAAATGACATTTATCCTGGAAGGCTAGTTAAAAACACCTGAACATATTCAAAAATACGGGGATTTGGTCACACTATATGGTCATATAGAGCTAAGCCCACTTACTGCGACAAAGTACCCCGACTTAGTGGGTCCTACCCTAGTAAAAGAAAGAAAGAACCTGTGTCTCAACCATGGGAGATAAACTCCTCTATGTGGGAGAACTGAAGGGATTCCTCCTATGCACTGGTGGCCACTAATAAGAGGTAATGAATGCTAAGCATTTTAGGGAGTGCCCCCCAAGTATGTTTTTGTATATTGTATGGACCCTGACCAGGTCTCTTGGGCTGGAGCACCCCTCCCCCTCTTCATTACCTCTTATTAGTGGTCACCAGTGCATAGGAGGAATCCCTTCAGTTCTCCCACATAGAGGAGTTTATCTCCCATGGTTGAGACACAGGTTGTTTCATTCTATTACTAGGGTACGACCCACTAATTCGGGGTAATTTGTCGCAGTAAGTGGGCTTAGCACTATATGACCATATAGTGTGACCAAACCCCTGTATTTTTGAATATGTTCAGGTGTTTTTAACTAGCCTTGCAGGGTAAATGTCATTTTTGTATGTGTGCGCTGTAATCTGTTTTGTATCAACCAGCTATATAGACACTGTATGATAGGTTACCACAACCTGACTTACAACAAGTTAATAGTACCTTTCTATCATTAAGGATTTCATCCCTATATATTACTCCTATACTAACTTGTGCCGACACACAGGGGGGGGGGGGGGGTCTTTACAAGACCCTTACACTGTATACAGACACCATTGTCTCCATTCACCTTGCTGTTACCTGTAGTGCTACTGGACAAGTTCATCCATCTACATAGACACTGTATACAGACATCATTACTTTCATTCCCCTGGCTGTTACTTGTAGTACCACAGGATATAATACCTTTAAATCAACAATTATAGTGATCTCCCTCTGCACTTAACCAACACCAGAAGACTCTGTTCTTTTCTTGATGAATACCAGACCAGTCAAATTGCTTTGCTCTGCTATCGGGAATTTCTTACAATATCATTCTCCTAAATGCTAGCTGAAGACCTAAGGACTTCATCTTTGTAATTCAGAACTACATCAAATCCCCTCCCAAACATAAGGAATCCTCTTTATCATGCTCACAAAGCCCGAATTTGCCTAGAACTCTTGTGAGAGCAGGATAAATTCCACAATTTAAAACAATTTTCTAAAGGTTGCGCCATCGTGTTTATTGTTTGCACCTATGGGTTGAGGTACAGAAGGGAGTCGTCTGACATAGCTGAAAATCATTCCCCTGCCCTTCTTCTGCCTGTTCACATAGGTCACATATGTATGCCCAGAGGCGTAGCTTGAAGCTTGTGGGCCCTGGTGCAAAAGTTGACCTGGGCCCCCTCCCCACTACCACCCACCACTTCCACCGTGTGTGCAGATACACCCACCGCACGCCATGATACTCAAAGTGGCTTAAGAGTTTAGAGTTCCCAGAGTTCCTCCTTACATTAGAGGACAGGGATCAACCCTGAAGAATCAAAGGACAGGGATCAACCCTGAAGAATCAAAGGACAGGGATCACCCCTAGAGAATCAGAGAACAGGGATCACTGCTGGAGAATCAGAAGACAGGGATCACTACTGGAGAATCAGAGGACAGGGATCACTGCTGGAGAATCAGAGGACAGGGATCACTGCTGGAGAATCAGAGGACAGGGATCACTGCTGGAGAATCAGAGGACAGGGATCACTGCTGGAGAATGAGAGGACAGGGATCACTGCTGGAGAATGAGAGGACAGGGATCACTGCTGGAGAATCAGAGGACAGGGATCACTGCTGGAGAATCAGAGGACAGGGATCACTGCTGGAGAATCAGAGGACAGGGATCACTGCTGGAGAATCAGAGGACAGGGATCACTGCTGGAGAATCAGAGGACAGAGACCCCTGGCAGGTCATTTGGCAGAGCTCCTTTCCCATTCCAGCACTGTAAACAGCCCCCCCTACAATATACAGGGCTGGAATCACATTCCTTTACACACAGTCTATAAGCCTTGGCAGGGTGTATGTAGCTTTTATGTTGCCATTCTGACCTGTGAAATTCTCTGGTCAGAATGGCAGTGTAGTTGTAGTAGGCAGATACACCCTGTGCAGATCATGGCTGACTGGCTGTGTTGTAAAGGAATGTGATTTCAGCCCTGCGGAAGAGGAGCAGTATAGAGTGCTGTACTGGGAAAGAAGGTCAGCAGCGGGCATGGAATCCGGGGAGGCTTGGGGGGGGGTGTGAAACTTAGATCTGGGGGGGCAAAGCCATGTGACATGAAATCTGGAGCCTGCAGCCCCTCAGGGGCCCCTCAGGAGGTGTTAAAGGATTTGTTTTAGGAATTTCTGAAGGTTTCTCTGTCAGAGGTGCGTGTCTTTTCCCCAGTTGTCAGGGAAATGGGGTAAGTGGACATCCCCGGGTGGGTACAGAGAATCCCAGCTAGTGACTAGAAGACATTGAGCGGTGTCCTACCTCACCAGTGACATCGGCCCCATCGTGGCTACAGGACAGCACTCTCCTCCTCTTAACTCACTGAGCTTGGTTACCATTCCATGTTGCCAGCACATAGCACAGGCACTTCCCCATCCTGGGCTGTTCTCACCCCATGTTCCTCTCCATTCAGGAAATGGCTCACAGCTTCTCCCCTGCAAATGAGAACAGAGGGGTGTGGACTGTGGAAGGCAAAGTGGAAGCCCAGTACTGGAGCATGGCTGTAGGGCCCTAGGGCAGATCTGAGCTGGACTTTGTGGAGGATATGATAATATGACAGGGAGGATGCAGGGGCCCCCTGGAGCTAGGGGCGGAGTTGCGATTGTGGCCCCTGCAACCCCTTATGCTATGCCCATGTGTATGCCTAAGGGCCACTAACATCTAATTGTTCTTTATATTTAATTATCTGACATAATTCATTGTTATTGCTGTTTCATCACAAGTGACATTTTACTTGAAGTATTTCTATTAAGTGTAAGTTTATGTTGTTCACCTCCAACTGTCTTTATCATATCAGTAAACAAAGTCTATTGGTTCATCAGATTGTAGTGTGTCTATTTCATTGCTGTCATTGATAGAAAATGTCTGAACCCAGGGTGTCAGAGGTGCCAGAGGACTTGCAGGGTTGGGGCAACCAGTGGGGTACTGATTCTACCAGTGACCTCATGGGGGGTAGTGCTAAACACACATACAGAAGAACAACAGATACTGAGAATTACATCCAGCATACAGGACAGGAGGAGTAGTAATGTGCAGAGTTCATACATTCAAACAGATACTGAGAATAACATCCAGCATACAGGTCAAGAGAAGTGGTACTGTGCAGAATCCATAAGTACAAAATAAGATCAGATACTGAGAATTATACCCAACATACAGGACAGGAGAAGTAGTGCTGTGTAGAGTCCATACATACAGAATAAGAACAGATACTGAGAATTAAACCCAGCATACAGAACAAAAGAAGTGGTACTGTGCAGAGTCCATACATAAAGAATAGAATAGATACTGAGAATTATACTCAGCATACAGGACAGAAGAAGTGCTACTGCGCAGAGTTTATACATTCAGATACAGAAAATTATACCCAGCATACATATTTTAGTGTCATATCGCTCCACATATCCGGACTGATGGAGGAAGTAAATAGCACGAAGCTCTGCACACATGCAGTATAGTTGGTAGTGGATCTGCTGATCTTGCTCTTCTGTTCACAAGTTTCTCACAAAGACAAGCAAAATGCAAATCTCCCCCAAAATCACATTCACAATAAGATATCAGCATATTCCACATTTAGCTATTGTGGGTTTGATTGTTCCTGCAGAGCTGCTGCTCGATGAATATACAGTATTTGAACAGTGAAGACAAGATCTGGAGCTGAGCTACAGGCTGACCTGTGCTAAGAATCTCCATCACCCTTCTAAGGGTCCAATCACCCCACAAGGTGTGTGTTGAGTGCAAAAATGGCCATGTGTTGGCATGCTGTGCTGTGGGATGTTGCATTCTAACATGCACTTTTCTCCTCACTTCCTGGATCATACCAAGGGTTTACGGCATAGAAGAGGAGCCAACTTGTGTTTTTCCTGAGTGTTAATGCTCTTTGAGCTGATACACATTACAATGCATTGTGTCGTGTTGCACTGAGAGAGGGCTAGGAGGGAAGTATGGCTTACTTTACTTTTTTCCACGCAACGCAACGTAAAAAATATCAACTGCTGCCTTTTTTTTTTACAGGTCCTTGCGTTGGCATGCTTTGCAAAAAAATTGCATGAATGGCCCATAAACTGTATGGGAGGACAGGGAGCCCCAGGTAAGTCCACAGACAGCAGTGATGGAGTCCAGAGTTATATAATATCTGGCCAAAAGTTTGAGGACAGCAACAATATTCTCCTGCGCATTGGTGTGATAGTCCAAATCAGAAAAGAACTGCCCTCTAGAACTGGGGTTGTCCTCAGAACACTGTGGAAAATAGATAAAAACAGAGGGCGCACTGGCCTAGTGGATTATCCAACAACAAATTTATTGAAGATAACATGTAAAATATAACCACCGCATTTATCGGCATATAACACACACCGGCGTATAACAAGCACCCCAATTTAGGAGGAAAGTTTCAGGAAAAAAACTTTTTTTTCTAAATTAACCAATTTGAAGCAAAATAATGTTCAGTGAGCATCAATGCAGCTTGATTAGTGCTCATCTGCAGCCTCAATGCAGCCTGATCTGTGCTCATCTGCGGCCGGATCTGTGCCCATCTGCAGCCTTGCTCCTCACTGCAGCCTGATCAGTGCCCATCTGCAGTCTAACCAGTGCCCATCTGCAGCCTTGCTCCTCACTGCAGTGTAATCAGTGCCCATTTGCAGCCTAATCAGTGCCCATCTTCAGCCTTTTTCCTCACTGCAGCCTGATTAGTGCCCATCTGCAGCATTGCTCCTCACTGCAGCCTGATCAGTGTCCATCTGCAGCCTTGCCGAAATAGACAGAGCCGGTGTCATGTCACATTGGGCTACCCATCACATTTTGCTACCCACTAGAGTGCGCATGCGTGAAGCCGCCATATGCGTTCCAACACTGTTGTAAGACCACTTTGCCACAGGGCCCCTCGCGGGGTCGCTTCACTCGCCATGCTTCAGGCACAGCCTCGCTTCGCTCGGCATAATTATAATCTAACTCTATGTCTTGGATGGTGGGATGGCTGGCTATGACTTGGATGGTGGGGCTTGAACCTTGACTCAGGGGTGTGGCCAAAAAATTCTGCACAAGCGCAGATCGCCACAGTGTTGGAACGCATATGGCGGCGGCGCGCATGCGCAGTCCAGTGGGTAGCCAAATGTGATGGGTCGCCATATATGACGCTACACCGGATCTCCTGTGTACTTGGCTCGGTGTCACGCCCAGTCCCGCCCCTTGGCCCGGATCCTATGATGGACACAACGCCAGTCCAATGTCGGGATGTCAATACTAGGAGCCGTCCAGGGGGCGCGACTGAGCGTGACTGTGAGCAGAGCCGAGTACACAGGAGATCCGGCTCTGTCTATTTCGGCGGCGTTCGTCCCCTCCTTCCCCTCGGTGGCAGCCTATATCGGCGTATAACACGCACACACGATTTTCCCCCTATATTAAGGGGCAAAAAGTGCGTTTTATATGCCAATAAATACAGTACTCACATGTGTAAGTAGTAAATTCGCTCATAAAGCCACTACAGATGGCTGCAATCTTTCAGTTTTGCCAAAGCCTCTAGCTCAAGGAGGACCTCACCAGAGTCCCTGCTAGCTGACACATTTTGAAGGATGTCCTACTTCATTAGAGCCAGATTGGCTCTGATTGTAATGCCTCTATGAGCGATTTTACTACCTACACTTGTAAATAGTTATATTTTACATTTTATCTTCAATAAACTTGTTGTTGGATTATGCACTAGGCCAGTGCGCCCTCTTTTTTAATTTTTTTTCCAAAAGTTTGATGACACTTGACCATAACACCCATAAGAGCTTGTTGGACATCCCATTATAAAAAAAACATTAATATAGAGTTGGCACAATATATTACATTTTTGTTCTTGTGTTAAAATATACTTAAGGCTGAAGACCTAGTATGGTTTCTGTTGCATAGTTACATTGATCTGTATTGGAACAATGTAAGTATACATATTCCATACCTTTAGGGATCCTGAGGAAACGGAGAATTGTGGTAGTAGTTGGCGCACCTACAGTGATCTCTGCAGACTTATGGGTCCTGTGATAAGCATCTTCCCGTCACCATAGAGAACACCGGGAGGGGGAGGGCTTGCTTGACATTCTCCCATTCACAGGACGCGTTGTATTTTTTCCAATGAATACAAGGCGTTCTCCGATTGGATGAGGTGGTGATTGCGACATCACTGTTCCTCTCTATCTCCTCCAATCAGAGAAAGTCTTGTATTCATTGAAATAAATACAAGGCATAATATTATGGGTGATAGGCGATCCCCTGTGTTCACTACTCAGATAGGCAACCACTTGGCACAGAACCTGAAAGACCATGGCAAGCACCGTAGTAGTGCTGACTACTACATTGTGATTGTCCCCATCCCCAGTGGTCCCACAGGTATGGAAATGATATACTTACATACAAAAGTCAAAGCTGGATCAATGTAACTATGCAATAAAAACCATACGTGAAGTTCAGGTTTTAATGCCTTGCATTACAAAGATGGTGGTGGTGGTTTTGGTAAGGGTATTTATTTGCTACAGAAAGATGCTACATAAAGACTTAGAAAGATGGAAATCACATGGGTATACAAGTGACAACCTTGTCTGTTCGTGTTCACGCATTTTAATCTCTTTTCTGTTATGGTCTTCAAGGAAAGAACATCACACTGCAGTTCCATTGTCTCTTCTTGCCCTCGCTGTCTAGAATTCTCATCTCCAGAGATCCTGAGAAGCCTGCAGCGAGATGCCATGACTGCGCAGTCTGGGCAAGTGCAGTACATGACATCAGAACAAAGGAATATATGTCTGAAAGAGGCCCTGTCTGTATACAGAGATGGAACACGGGGTCTATGACTTTCTCTTCTTCTTTTTTAATTGATAGTCCCAAGTGGCCAGGCCCTTCCCGCTGACGCACACATCATACATGCTAATTTGGGCCAGGGAATAATGTTAACAAACTCATCAACATGTTCTCTTGTTATTATTAACATTGAGCAGCGTGGGAGGAAAAGAATTACACTGATATTACTATTAATAAATACAGCACACTGACAGCAGGTGCTCTCTCTGAACTATAGCTAAAGTAATAATATATATAAATATACAGTATATATATGTCCAAACACAAAAGGTTGCAGCTCACTTAAAACGTTTTTCTTCAAAAGTATTCAGCAGACATACTTGCTGTATTAATAAGTCCTTAGTAAAACTTAAAGCAATGTAAAACAACCCATTCAGTTTAAAATTGATATGAAAGGCAAACATTTGCCTATAGATATACAAAAAAAACATTATAAATACCTTTTTTCCCTTTTTTTGTATAAGTGATCATATTCCCTCTGTTCTCAGCTGCATAAGAGCTGGGGGAGGAGAACCCAGTGGCGGCTGCTGCTCAATATTTTGGGGAGGGAATTATTATTCGCTAATGTCTTCCAGCTTCTCCTCCTGGCCAATCAGGAAGCTGATCCTGAGACCCGATTGACCAGGGAGTCCTAGGACTCCCGGCCAATCAGGTCTCAGGGCCCACTTCCTGATTGGCCAGGAGGAGAAGCTGGAAGACATAGGGAATAATAATTCGCTAATGTCACACAATTGGGTGGGCTCAGGGTGCAGTGTTCTGCGTGCTGAGCCCACCCTTTTTGAAGCCAATAAGAGCCTCAGCTCTAATCACGTGTTTGTGAAAAAAAAAAACCCCACATTGAAATCCAAGCTACGAGCCATGTGCAGCAAGGAGCAGCAGGTGGAGGGGCGGACAGGCCACAACAGCCGCTTCCAGGAGCCCAACCCCAGATCCAGCCGACCACATCATCGGCCTCCTAAGGTAACGCCACAGATCACTGCCTTCCCATCCGACCCGCCTGGGAGTGGTTGGCTGTTAGTACGAGTGAGGGGCCAGGTTTGTTTGCCACCCTCCCCAAAATATTGAGCAGCAGCCGCCACTGGGTTGCCATTAGATTGGGATGACTAAACAGAACCTGTACTCCCTTATATCAGGTATCCCTTTTAGAGTCCCCCTTTACATCTGGAGTCCTCATCAAAGTTCCCCTTTACATTAGAGTGCCCCCTTACATCAACTGTCCCAATCAGAGAGCCTCCTTACACAAAGTGTCCCTTTTAGAGTGTGCCCTTACATCAAATGTCCCCATCAGAGTGCCCCCTTCCATCAATTGCCCTCATCAGCGTGGTCCCTTAGATAAATTGTCCACATCAGAGTACTCTATAACATCAATTGCCCATATGAGAGTGTCCCCTTACATAAACTGTGCACATCAGGTGCCCCCTTACATGGATTGTCCTCATCAGAGTACCCCCATACATCAGCTGTCCTCATTAGAGTGTCCCCTTACATCAACTGTCCATACCAGAGTGTCCCCTTACTTAAACTGTCCACATTAGAGTGCCTTCTTACATCAGTCGTCCTCATCATAGTGTCCCCTTACTTAACCTGTTCACATCAGAGTGCCCCCTTACATCAGTCGTCCTCATCAGAGTGACCCCTTACATCAACTTCCCAAACCAGAGTGTCCCCTTACTTAACCTGTCCACATCAGAGTACCCCCTTACATAAACTGTCCACATTAGAGTGCCTCCTTACATCAGCTATCCCCATCAGAGTTTCCCTTAACATCAAATGTGCCAATCAAAGTGCACCCTTACATCAAATGTCCACACCAGAGTGCCCCCTTACATCAATTGCCCACACCAGACTGGCTCATGGATCAGTGGATGCACTCCCATACCTGGGGAGACACAACTAAAATCTGGAGGTTACAGGTCACCTCAGCACCCCTCTGGGGTGATTGCAAGTGGGCATTCTCATGGGATTTCAAGCTCCCAACTATGCCAGGAGACACAGAGCTTTCACCTGTGTGTAGCGCCCTAGGGTTTAGTCAGGGAGCTCCTCACCAAATTCCTTGTCAGGGGTAGCTACCATATTTAAATTGTTAGAGATTCATTGATTTCTCCCTAAGTTTAGCCTTGTTGTACTTTAGTCTTCTACCACTAGGTGGCCGGGCACTTGGTGGTACTGGATATGAGAAGGACAACTCAAGGTCAAGTTATGGGTATATGGGGTATCTTAGCCAATGGGCAGGGGTTTTCTTCTGGCGTCTGGGTGGACATGTCGTCTGCCCAGGGTTGCTAGGCTGGAGATTGGGCCTATCCCAGGGATATCTGGCTGCCAGGCTGTGTGAGGGCCTATCCAGAAGTATGAGGGCAGCGCAGGGTGGGGACTGTGGCTTGCAGTCCAACCAAAAGTGACGGTTCTGCTGGCCGGAGAACCTGTCGTGGTCAGAGGTAGAAGGGAAGCTGTCGCCACTAAGGGACCAACCACCTTTACCAGGGACCACAGTGAGTAACTGAAGCAAGTACAGAGCAATATTCTCAACGAACGGGCACGGTCGAGAATCGAGAAACTTCAGGTGGTGATCAAGTCAGGGACCCAACCAGCGGAGGTGATGCTTGCAGAGCAGCCTTGTGTGTTAAGCTAGGGACCGAGCCAGTCAGCAGGGGTGAAGCTTGAAGGTATCCGAAGTGCCAAGCTAGGGACCCAGCAGGGAAGCGTGGGTGATACTTGAGGGAGATACCACCGCAAAAGCCTTGAGGAGCTCACGGGATTCAGAGTTAGTGAATCAGAGGGTCCAGTGAGAGACCAGGAGCTCAAGGGGCTGAAGAACTACAAGTTAAAGTTGTAGTAAAGGTGAGAGAACTATTACGTTTGAATTAGGAACTGTTAAGTACTGTAGCCATAGGGGACCAGCAATCCTGCACGTGCAGAAGTGGCACCTTTCTGGGGCCTTTCCCTGTACGGCTGTCCTCCTATTGATGCCTCGGTGTCTGCCTTTTGAAATTGCAACTACTTAAGGGTGTCCTGGCCCCAACCCTCTTTCCCTTGCAAAATAAAAAAAGACTGTTAAAAGAAATAAAACCGCTTTTGCATCCAAGAAGTGTCTGGTGCCCAATGACTTTTACCACCTTTGCACCCACTATGCCTCAAAACCCACTACATATTGAAGGATGTCAGCTGTCTGTGGTCTCAAAGGTTCTCATTAGACTGGAAGAGGTTAGAGATTCTGCTACACATGCTTTTTGGAAACATTGGTGGTTGGGCCAAGGTATTTATTTTTTTTTTGGGGGGGGGGTTTGTTTACAAATTGCTTTTTACAGTTAACAGCGTTGAGGAAAGGGGGATAGGGGGTCAGGGCCCTGGTAATATGTAGACCTTCAAGTTTGCAAAAGACAGTCCACTGCACTTTGATGTTAGAGTCCAGCAATAGTCAGCGTTTGTATTTCCTATTTCTACGGACCAGTAAACTATTTTTAGTAGATAAAGAGGATTCGGACATCATTCCCTATTATTCCCTATTATGTCGGCACCAGCCCCTGTAATCATCGTGCCCCAGAGGACACACCTGTAATCATCACTTAATGCGCGTTTCATTACCAACGCAGAAGAAGGGCGGCCCAATTTAGCGTATTTAATATAGCTATAAAATTAATCAGCTGAGTGGCTGAGTGGGAGCCATGTGGGACGCAAAACATCTATTAATAGATTCATATTTCGCAGTAGGAATTCTTCTAATAAGATGACTTCTCGTGATCTCTCTATTTGTGATGGCTTGAAAGGAAAAACTCATAAACACAAAGCTCAGTGTCTAAATGTCTGAATAAATATGTGAATGAAGTATGGGTTCCACCCAAAAGTCCAGACTTTGTGTGTTTAGTGCATGAAATCTGCACAGATCTCCTGATGGGCTGACCAGTTATCACATCTCTAATATCATAGTTAGGGATGAGCAGAATGATTTTGGCGAAGTGCAAACAGACTTTCTTTGGTTGTATCATCTAGGGCAGCCATTCTCAACCAGGGTTTCGTGTAATCCTAGCGTTACTTTAGAACAGGGGTATTGAATTCAAATTCACAGAGGTTTGTTCAATTAAGTTTTCTTCCAGCAGAGGTCCGAATCTCATATTTGTGCTTTGACTCAAATCCTTCACATCACAAGCCCCTCTCTACATCAGTGCTCTCGTTCCCCCTTCACATTACAGCCCCCCTTTACATCAGTGTCCTCGTTCCCCCTGATAAGGTTGGAAATAATAGGTTGGAGTTCTACTTAAGTTGTTTTTCATTTTTCTGTATAATGTGTGCGTGTCAGTTGTAAGACGTAGCTTAAGTCTTTCCAGATGTGTCCAGCGTCATGTATGTTGAAATTATACTGCTTGTTACCTTATATGGAAATTTGCTGAAATATGCGATCCTGTAACCAGTCTATAAAAAGCCCCAATAAAGAGCCGACAGGTTCAGTTGATAGTACGGGACCTTTAAGGCTCAGAGCTGATATACAGAAACTTTCTGATTCTGTGTCTTACTTCTTTAATAGAGCTAAATTTGGCAAAGCAATATAAACTAGAAGCAGTTAAGTTGAAAACTGCACTTAACATTTCTGGCGCCCGGAAGTAGGGACACACCGATGACAATACAAGAGGTGGATGAATTGGACTGACGGAACAAAAGCACAGGCATTCCGGGAACCACAGATTGAAAACCTGGCCAGGTAAGAAAAAGCTTTATTTTTCTTATATTCTGTGCTTCCCTGATTTGTGCCTATCCGTTCTGTCAGTTATGGTTCTCCTGGTTTTAAAACACCAGCCTCTGTAGTGGTGAGTCTAGAATTACTGCATATTGTGGTTTATATTGCTGGAATTATTTGTCATGTATTGTCTGTCTGTTTGCTTGTAATGAGCCTTGCCTAGGTTGGTATGAATTGAAAGAATATCATCCCAATGAGCAGTGGAATGCGTCCTTAACCTCGCAAGAGGACTTTGGGGGTCTGCCGCTTAAGTTTGATATTCAATTTAATTCATAAACCATAGACGGGTTGAAAGTATAAGCCCTGTCTGCTCCATAAAGCAGGGATAAGAGTGTATGAGAGGGATCCCAGATACAGGGGGAATGAGGTCTCCATAAGCCCGGAGATCTAGTCGGATATCTGGTCACTTAAAGGAATGCTTGTATATGTTGTAGCTGTCAGTCTGGTCATAATATTTGTCAGTTGGCTAGCATATAAAGTAATTCGATTTCAGAAATCTCATCCTGGAGAGGTTTTTAGTATTCTGGCACCCTAGGAGGAAGGCAACGAGGAACTAGTGTAGCTTTTTTAGTATTTTGTATTGTACACTAAGTGTCCCACACGCTACCTAGGCACGGACTGTCAGAATGGGCCAGCAGAACACGAAACCCCGTCAGGGAATTGTGGCGCATTATACGGTACCACAGATAATTAAAAACATCTATGGGAAAGATGAAGCGCGGGACTTAAAGGATGTCCTTCGTAAATTTAAGGTGAAAGGAGCAGCGGGTTTAGACCCGGATGTATGGAGTGAAATAAAAAGGGACAGACAAGGAGAGGTGTTAGAGAAGCAATGGATGCGTCAGGTTCAATGCTTAATTAAGGTCTCAAATAGAGCGAAAGAAGAGGGGTGGAAATATAATCCAGATTGTGATGGTTGGGATATGAAAGATAGAAGAACAAAAAATGTTGAAATTTTAAATAATCTTAGTTCAACCATCCCACCCCCATACACTGACATAGAGCAAAATTCGCATAAGCCAGGGTTATATCCTGTACTTGAGGGGAGAGGATGGGTTTGTCAGGTTTGTGGAACACAGAATCCAGAATGGGCAATAGAATGTGTGCATTGTGGGGCACAAAAACCTCATTCAGAAACTGTAGCCCCCGTACGCACTGATACACGCATTGTACAGGTAAATAATCCAGAATTTGGACAAGTAGCCCATCCACACGCCCCACCTACTATTACTCGTAGGATGCAAATAAGGACTTGGAAACCTTGGTCAGCAGACACTCTTATGGCATTAATACAGAGCGCCCCAGACCCGGTAGCAAAGCCAGCTGCTTTCTGTAGATTTGTGACACAGTTAATGAATACACATGAAGCAACCTGGCAGGATGGGGAGGATCTATGCAGACACAAAATGACTCTGACCCTGTTTAACCAGTTTATGACTGAAATAGGTCCGCACCGACCTGCAGACCGAGCTGACGGGGATGGCAATCTAGAGGCAGGACATGTCAGACACATAGACTCAAGGGCCCCTTTTATTGTTAGATTAGAAGCTTTCTGTCAGACAAAACAACAGGAGAGGGGGTCCATATCACCCATGAAACAAATGCCAGGACAGACTGTATCGGAATTTTACTTATCTATGGAAAGTATGATGGCAGATGAGGGATTGGATTTGGCTCTGCCAGTCACGATCCGAGCCTTCAATAGACAGTTTATGGAAGGATTAAATCCACAGATAAGTGAAAGACTGAAAGCCTGCACACCAGAATGGAGGGCAATTAGAGATAGAGGGTCGTTGTTACAGAAGGCACAAGGCATAGAGGCGGACTTAGCAGAAACCAAAGGGAGGAAACATCATGCAATCAATGCGATTGTGGGTCCCCAAGAGCAAGGTAGAGGTTCCTCTCGCAAACCCCTTACCTGTTACTACTGTAACAAGATTGGTCACATCAGACGCCACTGCAGGAAAAGAATAAGGGATGAAGGAGATGAAGGTGTTGATTCTCCAGTTAATCAGAGAAGAAACCAGCCCAGGGGCAACAACAATAATGGTGACATAAGGCGACAGGGAGATGATCCACGGGCATGACTCGCCCCGGTTTTAGAAAGATCCAAAACAAAGATGCTTAAGACCACTATAACGGTTGGTAATAAGAAAATTTCTTGTTTAGTTGACACAGGAGCTTCACGCTCGTTACTTTCTGATTCTGAATTACTCCCTGAGCAAGAATCACCTGACACTATATTGATAACTGGATATGATGGCATTTTAGCCGACGCCCCGCTGACAAAACCTCTAAAAGTTAAAATAGGGAACCACATGTTCCTTTCACGTTTTCTGGTATCTAGAGGAGCCCCCACTAATTTGCTAGGAGCTGACATTTTGCAGAAAATAGGAGCTAACATTACCTATCACCCAGATGGTACTGTCACCTTAGCTATAGGGGATAATCAAGAACACATGGAGATGTGTAACCTGATACAATACCTGGAGGAGGAATCGGAACTGTCCGGTCCATCTCCTCCAGATTTGGATCAGATCTTGTCATCCCTTCCGGAAGAACTATGGGAGAAACATCCAGCTGATGTTGGACTTTTGCCCATACCTCCGGTTACCCTACAGCTGATTCCAGGAGCAGTGCTTCCCCAACAAAAACAGTATCCACTCAGTGCACCCCAAGAGGCAGCCATAGAAATGCAGGTCCAATCCTTGTTAAAAAGTGGAGCTCTAAAAGAGGTAAAATCACCGGCGAATACTCCTTTGTATCCGGTTAAAAAGAAAACCGTAGCCGGTAGTCCGGTTAAGTACAGAATGGTCCAAGACCTCAGAGCAGTCAACAAAATACTAGCCCCGATGACACCTTTAGTACCCAATCCACATACGTTATTGTCACAAATACCATCAACCAGTATGTACTTTACGGTTATAGATTTGGCCAACGCTTTCTTTTCCGTCCCGCTTGCGGAAGAATGCCAACCATGGTTCGCATTTTCCCTCAAAAATCGACAACTAACCTGGACACGCCTACCTCAGGGTATGGCGCATTCACCTACCTTGTATTCGCAAGCATTGCAAACGGTGTTGGGAGAATGGGTACCACCAGATTCCTGTGTGTTGTTACAATATGTGGATGATTTATTGTTATGCTGCCCAGACAAGGAAACTTGTTTGGCTACCACCCTTAATTTGTTGCGATTTTTGGCAGAAAAAGGTTGCAAGGTTAATAAGAAAAAGTTGCAAGTGTGTCAGAAAAAAGTTATCTTTTTGGGACATTGTATATCACAGGGTACAAGACATCTCACTGAGGAGAGGGTTCAAGTGATAAAGGGAATGTTACCCCCACGGAATTTCAAACAATTGCGTATGTTTTTAGGTATTGTGTCATATTGTAGACAATGGATACCACACGCTAGCGCTTTGATGCAGCCATTATACGATTGTTTGAAAATTGTACCGTATATGCTTACAGAAGTAGCTTATGAGTCTGTTATTGATTTCTGCCCCGGCTATTGGTATTCCAGATTACACCAAGACATTTCATTTGTACATTGCTGAAATCACTGGACACGCCACAGGTGTTTTGACACAGGCACATGTAAAACAAAGACCCGTTGCTTACTTTTCAGCAGCATTAGATCCAGTGTCCAGAGGTTCACCGTCCTGTGTACGGGCGGTAGCAGCGGTGTCGATAATCCTAGATAAGTCATCAGAGATTGTTCTAGACAATCCGGTTGTAGTGCATACCACACATGACATACATGCAATCTTGTCTCAAGTACAGCCCAAACACATTTCCATGGCTAGGCAATTAAGGTTACAGTGTACTTTACTCTTACCTCCAAATGTCACTTTTCAGCGCTGTACAACCTTAAATTTGGCCACCTTTTTGCCTCTTCAGTCACCAGATTTGGCAAGGGGGAATAATAGTGCTAATAAGGAAGGAGATGAGGAAACTGACACCCTTCTGTTTAAAGAGATAGATGAGCACGATTGTTTTCAGCTCATGGAACAGGAGACAATGGGATTCCCACATGTTACAGATACACCGATTTTAAACGCTGAGCACACTTTGTACATAGATGGCAGCAGGTTTGCTGATGACAAGGGTAAATATCACACAGGGTATGCCGTAGTGACTGATACACAGGTGATTGACGCACAGCCCTTACCAGCCCACATGTCAGCACAAGAAGCAGAATTAAAAGCTTTAGAACAAGCCCTAGAATACTTAAAAGGACGAGAAGGGAATATTTACACTGACTCTGCCTACGTTTATGGCGTAGCACACGATTATGGCCATATATGGAAGGCTAGAGGTTATCTGACAGCAGCAGGTACACCTGTAAAACATGGAGAAGGGATTAAGAGAGTCCTGAACAATCTTCAAAAGGTTAAACGAGTGGCCATTATGAAGATAGCGGCACACACGAGCGCAAAAACAATTGAGGCAAAAGGAAATGCATTTGCAGATTTGACTGCAAAACAGGCAGCTCTAGGGGAAGGAAACCCTGAGACCTTAGCAGCGGTAGAGGTGAGTATCCCAGAACCAACATGGCAGCAGCTGAGTAAATTACAGGAGCAAGTAGGGGAGAGCGAGAAAGATAAGTGGGTCAGAATGGGAGCAGCACCAGACCTTGACAATGTATGGAGGGAAGGAGGCAAAGTATGCCTGCCTGCCTCTCTGTACCCAGCAATGGCAGCGGCAGTTCACCTACCCACACACGTCAGTTCCAATTCCATGTATAGGATTGTGAACCAAGGATGGCTCGCCCCTGGATTCAGTAGTACTGCAAGAAACTACTGTGCAGCCTGCCAAATCTGTCTCCTGAATAACCCAGGACAGAGAGTAAAAACCCCACGGAAACACCAGGTTCGGGCCCAATACCCCTTCCAGAGACTGCAAATTGACTACATACAAATGCCTAAGAGCGGCCCCTTTGAATTTGTCCTCGTGTGTATCGATTTATTCTCAGGTTGGCCCGAAAGCTATCCAGTAAAATCAGCCACAGCAAAAGCCACAGCCAAGAAACTGATCACTGAGTTAATACCTAGGTTTGGTCTTCCTGAAACTATAGAATCAGATAGGGGGACACACTTTACAGGAGAAATCATGCAGAATGTGATGACCATGTTAGGGGTTCAACAAAGTTTCCACACCCCTTATCATCCACAGAGTTCAGGATCAGTGGAAAGAGTAAATGGGACAATAAAGTTGAAAATACAAAAAGCCATGCAAGAGTTAAACAAGCCATGGCCAGAATGCCTGCCTTTGGCTTTGTTCTCTATAAGATACACTCCAACAGGGAAAACAGGATTATCCCCATATGAGATACTTTTTGGGAATGCACCTAGATTAGGTCTATACTTTCCACAGAGTATGCAATTGCAATGTGATAGTTTGACTGCATATGTGATACAATTACAACAACGTCTAACTAAGATCCACAAAAGTGTGTATTCTTCTCTTCCAGACCCTAACTCAAAAGCAGGTACACATACACTGCTACCAGGAGATTATGTATATGTTAAGAAACACACAAGAAAGACATTGGAACCTAGATTTGAAGGTCCTTATCAAGTGCTTTTGACCACAGCCACTTCAGTGAAATTGGAAGGAAAAGCAGCCTGGATCCACGCATCACACTGCAAAAAGAGTCTTGAACCAAGAGAAACAGAATGAAGATCCTTCTAACTATGATAATAGTGCTTGAATGTTTTCAAATGTTTGTTTATACATGGACTCCGGGTATCAATGTAACAGTTCATGAAAATAGTACTGATCTTAGATGGGTAAATCAGGATAAGAGTATAACACAATATCCTTACTACGAATGGTATACGGTAGGAAATTTCACGGTGTCAGGACAGGAGGGTCCTTTTTATATGATGCAGAATATGGAATCACCAGTAGTGTGGATAAAAGCTAAATCACAAGCACAAGTAAACATAACTTTCCATTGGAGGGACAATTTAACATGGCCCTTTAATAACACACCACATAAATGTCATAAGTTAGGTCCATCTGAAACATGGAGAGAAGTAAAAGACAAATTACTACAGTTACTTAGAACTCCGAATTCAAAAGAATACGAGATAGCACAGAAGGGAAAAGGTCCTAGACCAGCAAGGGGAAGTGGGCAATTCAATCTAATAGGTCCTCTTAGTACCAATCAATCTGCAACTTATATTTGTACAGCATGGTATTTTGTACCAGTAAGGAAATGGGAAAACACAACAGGAGGATATATACAATGGCAACATTATGGTTTCAATATAAAAATAGAAGACGCTCTACCCACCATCTTCGAATCCTCTGTATTAACTCCTATTCCTAGATCTTGCATAAATGTTTCGGTATCACAACAGAAAACAAAAATCAAATTTAATGTAACTTTTCCCCAGCTACCAGAATGTAGGTATCGCCGAGAATGGTATGATACAGTTCTGGGAGCTGCAGGAACTGGAATGGGAATAATGAATGGGATACAGATGGAAATGATACAAAATAAGTGGAACCGTGCAGGAAGTCACATAGCTGATAGTTTAATAATTACAAGCAAATGGTTACCTACAACATTCGAAACACAAATTAGCCAGGTACAATTAACTAAATATCTCAATATTATGGTTAATCACACAGCACTAGCCAGTCTGGAGTTGTGGAAAGAAAATCAGGAGTTTATAAACATTACTCAATGTGCTTTTTCTACACTATCTTATCACATTCAAATTAATAGAGCTCGAGATGAGCTACGATTAGGGAATTATCGCACTTGGATGAACTATTTCAAGGGTTTAAATTTAGAAAGTACATGGTTTGAAGTACCAGGAAAAGAAGTTGAATGTGAGGAAAGATGGTGTGCTGGAAGGTTTGATGTATACAAAGTGGAGGAGGTTCAGGTAATGTGTAAGTTAATAGTGATGCCACTCCTGATAGGAAAGGATCTACCTGAATTTTGGTATCCTGAGATCTATGGACACTATGTAGATACACAAAACATGACTCATGATCTAAGTCTATGTGCTAAAACTAATAAGGGAATAGTCTGTGGAAGAAGTTCTCCAGTCTATGAACCTTGCTTATTGAAACATCAATCTAACATATGTAAGTTTCAGAGATTACCAGCAGGTGTAGGAAACAGATTTATGGAGATAGGACCACAACATATTTGTTTAGTCACAAATGATCAGGAAACTATGGAAAGTTTAAATAAAACGGCCCCTTTTTCAGGATGCGTAAAGAATGTTAAAATGCTTAAATGGCAAAATGACACTTTCCTTTTTGAACCAAATGCACATAGAATATTTAATCTAGAATGGACGGTAGATAATCTTACTGATACTACTCCTTTTATAATATCATTAGAGCCCTTACAGCAAATCTTAAATGAGTCCGAAATACTTAGAAAACACATAGAGACACAAGAACATACCCTTCAAAATAATCTAATATCTGCGGTTATAGATAAAGGGAAATTAATACATTTATCCTCACAAATAAGAGATGAAACAACACATCATTGGTATGATGTATTTGCTGGATGGTCACCCACTGCTACGGCAATTCTTAATTGGATGCTCAATCCGATACTTATTCTAATTTTAGTTTTTGTACTGCTTACCGTGATAAACTGTTGCTTATATAGGAAGATTAAGGCATGAACAGATAGAATGGAAAGAGAAAGGTATTAGGAACTCTAATGACAAAAAGGGTAACTTGACATCACCCCTTTTCTATTCTCTTTGCTTATAAGATGCTGGTATGGATTTGAGGGATGAGGGTAAATAAAGAAGACTTATCCTCCTCTGACAACCCGCGGTCAGGGATAGCACTCTTTGAAGTATCGGCTGTTCACTTGTTTGCAAGGACCCAGAATCGTGGAGGGGATGATGTCAAAGGGGGAAATTGATAAGGTTGGAAATAATAGGTTGGAGTTCTACTTAAGTTGTTTTTCATTTTTCTGTATAATGTGTGCGTGTCAGTTGTAAGACGTAGCTTAAGTCTTTCCAGATGTGTCCAGCGTCATGTATGTTGAAATTATACTGCTTGTTACCTTATATGGAAATTTGCTGAAATATGCGATCCTGTAACCAGTCTATAAAAAGCCCCAATAAAGAGCCGACAGGTTCAGTTGATAGTACGGGACCTTTAAGGCTCAGAGCTGATATACAGAAACTTTCTGATTCTGTGTCTTACTTCTTTAATAGAGCTAAATTTGGCAAAGCAATATAAACTAGAAGCAGTTAAGTTGAAAACTGCACTTAACACCCCCTTCACATCATGGTCTCCTCATTACATCAGTGTCCTTATTCCCCCTTTTACATCACAGTCCCCTATTTAAACCAGTGTCATCAGTCTTACCCTTCACATCACAGCTCCATTTTTACATCACAGAGCCCCCTCCCCCACACACACATACTTTACAGTGGCACCAGCCTTATGTCGCAGTCCCCTCCTTACATCACAGCCCCCCTTCACATCGCAGAGCCCCCCTTTACATCACAGCCCCCCCTTTATATAGCAGGCCCCCTTTACATCACAGTGCCATTCTTTACACTATAGTCACCCATTTACATCACAGCCCCCCATTACTTTGCAGCCCCTCTCTTTACATTGCAGTCACCCCTATACATCACATATATCCTTTTAAATTACAGCCCACCTTAACATCACAGCCCCCCCTATAAATTACAACCCCCGTTACATTACAGTGCCCACCTTTACATCACAGCATTCCCTTTACATTACAGCACCCACATTTAGATCACATGGACAGTGGAAGCTTGCCAACTTTTACTGATAACCATTGGGTGAGGTGTTACGACTAACCTGTATGGTAGCAACCAATCACTGCTTGTTAACTTGAAAGTGAGGTTCCTCCTGCCCTCCTCCTTTGTGGTAAAATGGTTGAAAAAGACAGTGTATGGGGATATTTAAAGGAGACGGCATACACTTTAATTTTTATAACATCAGCATTGTAATAACAAACAATAGTTATCTATGACAATCATATGTAAGCTTACTTGCTTTCACGTTATGAGTGCTACCTGTCTGCTGGCCATCTCTTTCCACAACTTCTTGGATTCCCTGCATGCTATGCAGCTTCTGCTGTTTACTTTCAATTTCCAAGGACTACATATCCCATAGTACCTTACTGCCTACAAGCAGTGATTCCCGCATTGACTCCTACTCCTGAAACTTCTCCTCTCAGCTCCTCTGTAGTTCAGAAGACAGGCTCTGTGAAGTTTGTGACACAGCAGTGCCTACCCACAGGGCATAGTGACTACGTGTCACAGAATTCAAAGAAGTAAATGTGTGGGGATCTTCACAAAGTCAGTTTATAAACTTCAAGATTATTCAGACTATTAGGAATAGGCTATAAGTAACTGAAACATAATGTGGAATTTAATCATAGATACAGGTAAAAAAAAATATAATACGATGGTGCTTATTAGGGTTAAAGTGGTAGTAAAGTCTCAAGAGCAAAATTGAAAGAAATGGTCCCCCTGCAGGCCTAATGTGATACTAAAGTCTCATTTTTTTTTTGTTTTAAAATAACAAACATGTTATACTTACTTGCTCTGTGTACTGGTTTTGCTCTTCTTGTGTCCCTCTTTGGCGCTCCTGGCCTCTCCCTCCTGTTGAGTGGCCCCACAGCAAGCAGCTTGCTATTGGGGCACCCGAGCCAAGCCGCAACTCCGTGTGTGCATTCAGACACAGAGCTGCAGACCAGCCCTGCCCCCTCTCTCTCCCCATTGGCTCACTGACTTTGAGAGAAGCAGGAGCCAATGGCGCTTCGTTGCTGTCCCAGCCAATGAGGAGGGAGAGTCTTGGACAGCCGAGTCTCTCATGCAACATCGCTGGATCGAGATGGGCTCAGGTATTAGGGGGGCTGAGGGGGGCTGCTGCACACAGAAGGCTTTTTATCCTAATGCATAGAATGCATTAAGATAAAAATAAACCTTTGCCTTTACAACCACTTCATAATGTGCTATTGTGCACTGCATGCTAGTACATCATAACAGACTTACCTACACATGGAGCCCTCCAGAGATGTGCTGTCAGGGCTCTCTCCTGTCCCTGGTGCTTCCAATTTCAACCGGTCCTTCTTCTGGGTTTCATATTTTCCGCCGCTTGACTGGCCGGGCCAAGGTGACATCACTCCTGCGCATGCACGTGGGAGTCCCATTGCCGCTGACCCGCTGACAGGCAGGGAGGACATTTATGACAGAAGAGACCTCTATGGTCTCTTCTGTTAAAAAAAAAAATAATAATATAATAAAAAAACCTGTATGTCATCGTTTTTTTAAAGTACTGCCTTTATTACCACTTTAAGCCTGGGTTCACACATATGCGATGCGAGAACCAGCGCAATTCCAGTCCCGGTTACTGCATCGCATCTCCCCTACAGACAGTTCACACTGCCCTCTGTGAACCGCTGCGGGTGTCAATACAAAGTTAATGACACTCCCAGATCGGTTCACAGATCGCAGTGTGAACTGTGAATTCGGGCAGGAATCAGATCACATGGTTGTGAACACACATGCGATCCGATTCCAGAAAAAAAAAAAAAGGTTCCTGCACCTTTTTTGTGCGAATCCAATGCAAGTTCAGCTATACAACTGTATGACTGAATTCGCATTGCACAGACATCACATGTGATCAGCAATGTGGTGCAAATCACATGCGATGTCTGTGTTTACATATGTGTGAACCCAGGCTGAAGGATAACTTTACTTTCAGAGAAGATACAGGGGATGCTGTAGGTGGGGGGAACATTCCAAAAAGTGTTTGGGATAATCGGGGGGTTAAAGAAAGGCTGTCAACTTAACCATTCAGGACCTAGGATGGTATAAATTCTATGAATAAAATATTGAAAGCTGTCTGCAAAATAGATTTTGCCAGATTATTTTTGACTTTGCTGAAATAAAAGAAAACAAAATTGCTCCAGACACGAGAAAGATATCTGTCCTCTGGAATCGTCCAGTTTGTAATTAAAAAGCTCTTGAAGCCACAAAGACATTTGAATGCATTCTGTAGCAGAGAACACCTCCCACCCTCAACCTGCATTTAGCAAAATCTACCCTGCACACCCCATATCATTCCACGCTTTGTTCCGGGGTGGCTGTGATTTTAATGAACTATTGATTCTGACTTTGTCTTATCGCACGCCGCAGGAAGGAGTGCAGAGAGATACAGTCAGTCCTACAGCCTGATCCCATCTGAAAGAAACAACTAGGCCATGTTTATCCCGTTACAGCGGACTGATAAGAGGCAGACAGGCGAAATGCCAGTCACATGATCAGCTTTTGTCATTTGTTATAATTAGATTTATATCATGTACTGAGGGGCTTCTGTTATGGCCGCATGACAAACAATGAAAAAATACGCTGCACCATTACTGACTACAAATAGGCGTCGCACTTCATTGTGGTCACGAAGCGCAAAATGTAAACAAACATTCCTTAGTATAGCGTTCCATGCTGAGGGTATGTTCATCTATGTTTTATTGTAGAACTAGGAATGCTCAGCTGTTAACGCTCCTAACTCTAATGCCCCGTACACACGGTCGGACATTGATCGGACATTCCGACATCAAAATCCTAGGATTTTTTCCGACGGATGTTGGCTCAAACTTGTTTTGCGTACACACGGTCGCACAAAGTTGTCGGAATTTCCGATCGCCAAGAACGCGGTGATGTAAACCACGTACGACGAGACTAGAAAAGGCCAGTTCAGAACCAAGCGCGTCACCCTTTGGGCTCCTTTTGCTAATCTCGTGTTAGTAAAAGTTTGGTGAGAGATGATTGGTTTTCAGATCGTTTTCTGCTGTTCAGTTTGTGCTTGTGAGTTTGTATCTGCTCTTCAGTGCGTGCAAGCAAGCTACGCGTGACTTGTCATTGTGTTCTTGTTCGTTCGTTACTGTTTTTCAGGTCGCTCTTCACAGGCCTTGCTGTTCTTCAGTGCGTTCTGTTACTTCGTTCTGAGCAGCCGACCGTTTTCTAGCCATGTTGCGTATACAAACTCCTCGTAGAGTTCGTGCTATGCAGGGGCTTGGTGTTGGGGTCCTGACCTTGACACAAGTCCAGTCCATGAACAGGGTGGGGAGGAGTTCATGGACCAAGAATTGGTTGCTCCAGCGTGACCAGTTCTCTCATATGCCTTTGCTCCGTGAGATCCGTGAGAATAATCCTAAAGATTTCAGGAACTTTCTCCGGATGACGGACCCCGTATTTCACCGTCTGTTGGCTTTGCTGACCCCCTATATCAGCAGGAAGGATACCTGCATGAGGCAAGCCATCACTCCGGAGCAGAGGCTCGTTGCTACCCTGCGGTACTTGGCGACGGGGAGAAGCCTGCAGGACTTGAAGTTCTCGACAGGCATCTTCCCCCAGGCTCTAGGGATCATTATCCCAGAGACCTGTTCTGCCATCATACAGGTCCTGCAGAAGGAGTATATTAAGGTAAGATGTTTATCGTTTAATATCACATTTTATTGTATTTATTGTTTGATAATATATTGTATTTCTTTCCTCATTCCCTAATTACCATGATTGGAATATGCTGTGAATGTCCCCTTTGTCCTCATGCATGCTGGATTTTTATGTAATTATTATTTTGCTCCTTCATACATATTTGCCTTCACTTACCTCCCCAGCATGCTCTCCTGGCCCTATATTCACCTCATGTAGTCACTTAACAATGTATTTTGTCAGCTCCATAGTAGTGCTTTACCCCAAACACTCCCTAAAATGTTTTAAAATGTGATTGGTGCTTTAAATTCAGGCAGAGTGCCAGAGGCTTTTTATTGGGTGGTCCCCAAATCATTTTTAACCCTCCCTTCCCCCCAACTGCTAAGTCAGCTGATCCCAATTCTCTATCTATCCTCAATCATCTATCTGCTGACTTTGCCAAACCCATACACACTATACCCACCTCTTTGTTGGTCAGATTTATGGATGAATTCCCCAAAGCATGTAGTGCAAGGGCCTGCCTGTATACTTTCAAATGGTACTGTTTCAAGTTTTTGTATCCTATTATTATCTTGATAGGTAATAGCAGAATTTCCAAATGTGCTCAAATGTGTACAGTGTGTATTTATATCTTTGTATTATGACACTTCTTACCTGTCCAGTGGGCTGCCAATAGTGTAACTAAGGAGGGGCTGTTCAAAGTAAAACCCATTATTTAGGCATTCATCTCTCAATGAAGTGGAGAGGGTTACCTGTCCAAGAGCTCCCCCCCTATAATGTTAGAAATGGCCCATGAGAGGGGGTGGGGGAGGGGGAATCTGATAGGTGTACCTTATACTTTGGTGTTTAAAAATTCCCATTAATAAATGTTATCTTGATGTTGACCAAGAATGTTTGTGTCTAATCTGCTTTCCATGTTTTAATGTGCAAAAAGACAAATTTTTTTTTGTTTCCTCCACAGTTTCCTTCCACGCCACAGTAATGGCAGACTGTGGCCTCCCACTTTGCCCAGCGGTGGGACTTTCCTAACTGCGGAGGGGCAATTGATGGGAAACACGTCCACATCGTCCCACCACCCAACTCGGGGGTCATACTATTATAATTATAAAGGGTTCAATAGTATTGTGATGTTGGCGGTGGTGTCGGCTAATTATGAGTTCCTGTATGTGGACGTGGGGAAGAATGGCCGGATGTCCGATAGTGGAGTCATCACCCAGACGGAGTTTTACAGGCGTCTCCAGAATGGCAGCTTGGACTTGCCACCTCCAGAAGACAATGTGGAAGGACTCCCATTCGCCTTCGTTGCGGATGAAGCCTTTGCGCTGAGGGACCACCTTATGTGGCCATTCCCGATGAGGACCCTCACCCCGGACCAGAGGGTTTTTAATTACCGGCTGGCCAGAGCCAGAAGAGTGGTGGAGAACACATTTGGAATCATGGCCAGCTGGTTCCGCCTATTTCTTACACCCATCCATATGGCGGAGTATAAACTGAATCATATAATCCTGGCGTGCTGTGTTCTACATAACTTTTTACGGCAACATTCTGCCAACTATGCTGGCTCAGTTGGGCCTGAGGCCGAATTATAAATGAAACAACCCTGACGGCGCTTGAAAGTGGCCGTCCTGGCTTGCCCTCCCTGAGTGCACGTGATGTCCGGCTAAGATACCTTGAGTTCCTTGCGGGTAGGGGGGCCATCAATATGCCAGACAATTTGTGAAACCTTGATCAAATTAAAAAAAAATTAAGCAAATCTTTGGTGACATTTACTGCTTGTGTTTGTTTAAGCTGACCCTGACCGAAATGTGGTGAGTCCTGAAAATGGCGTGATTGAGTAACCTTACAAAGCACTGTTGGGTGTTATTTACTAAAGGCAAAGACACTTTGCACTACAAGTGCACTTGAAAATGCACTGAAACTGCACTTGTAGTGCAAAGTGGATTTGCCCTTAGGAAATAACACCCATTGTCACAGAAAGCAGCAATTACATCACCACAAAAGTGTTGTAGTGTTGAGACAATAATCCACACATTCTTGATTAACAATCATTTAATACCTGCACAATCACATGTGGATTTAGAAAAGGTTTTTAAAACAAACCAACATGTTTGTTGTATAACAATTTTTGTGGTGGCATTATCAAAAATAGAAATGTCCATTTAAGATAAAACAGGCATGTTTCAAAACAACAAGAAAGACACAAATCTTGAACTTACAAAGTTCACATTTGGTAGAACTTGAAGGCAATATCAGACATGAGTATTTAGGAACTGTGTTTGATATTGCGTTCAGATGGGGTGAAGTCACCCCAGGAAAAGCCAAATTTTGAAGATGCACACCAATTTACGAATGTCAACATGTGCTAGCTGCCATCACGGAGGATCAAGGGACATGTTTTGGGGGAGCAACCCCTTCCTCTCAGCTACTTTATTATTGAGGAAGGGGTTGCACCCCCAAAACACGTCCATTGATCTTCCGTGATGGCAGATAGCACATATTGACACACTGTGTGCATCCTCATAATTTGGCTTTTCTCAAAACCGCTAAAACATTTTTAACATTGTAGCACACAAAAAACAAAGGGATTTGGAGGGGTTTTAAACTCTCCCCAAAACATCAATGATGTTATTATTTTTTTGAATAACATCATTGATGTTTTTCTTGAGGTTTTCCAATGCTAAATTACACCCCATGATCTCCCCGATCGAGGTCTGTGCACTTTCCGAGGTGAAAGGATCTGGATCCACAACATCACGATCACCTAAAAAGATAGAAACCCAAAAAAAACATGTATTATAAATATGCCGGCATCCATCTCTTACCTGAACCTGTGGTCGCAGACACTCACCTGTTGTGGTGACTAGTTCCACAACGTCTTCCTCCTCCTGCTCTTCTTGTGTTGGGGGTATTTCCCCTTCTTCCCGAGGTGGGGGGTCTCTGGTCTCCTCAGATGAGGGGTGTCCTCCGAGTCTTTTCTCCCCTATGTGAAAAAAAAAGGTATACTTAGCACACAGATATTTGATGGCAGAACTATAAATATGAAACATTGCTTGGAAGTGGGGTACAATTGTCTGTTTTGCCAGAGTTCCAAGATGTAGAATTTTGAGTGTCCTTTGTCAAGCTTCAATACTTTACCTGTTTGGTATAAGCTTCACAGATGGAGACACCCCTATAGTATACACTGGAGCACCTGTGTGGGCCCCCTAATAAAAAGGGTGTTCTTGTGTCCCACACTAGTGCTCCAGTATCCAGATGTGTAAACAGCTGCTGAGTGTCCTCTCCTTACACAGAATCTAGTTTGCATTTCATTCTAGTAACAAACCCATCTACACAACCAAATTATTTTCATACAAGTAGGCTTAAAAAATGTGGGCAAAAACATATGGCCAAAACAATGGTGTTTTATAGGCCGAAAGAAAAATGTTTGATACGAACGAATAATGTACCCTTGAACATGAAAGTTGCCATTTTAAACTGTACAACACTTAAGAAAAGCACATGGAGCAGCACGAACGTAATATAGACAAAAAGAATAGGAACACAGCACAACTACTTACTTTTTTGCAGCACTCTCTGGATCTTTCTGTACTGCTCATGTTCTCGTAATTTCAGGTCCGACCACCGACGTACCCCGAAATTCCGGTGCAGGCTTTTGACCACTTTCGCCATGATCTTGGCCTTTCGGACATTGGGGTTGGGGTAAGGTCCATACTTCCCATCATAGTCGGCCTTCTTCAGGATGTCGACCATCTCCAACATCTCCCCAAAGGACATATTTGAGGCCTTAAATCTTCTCCTTCTGGATCCAGACGTTTCCGGGTCCGGGCTTTCCTCCTCCTCCACCTCGTTGGTATAATTAGCGCGCACCTGCTGTGTCTCCGCCATGTGCTCTTCCCCCACTGCGGCGAACGAAAAGGGGCGGGGAATAGACTAGAAAGAACGTCAGGGGCGGGTGGAGTTACACGCATGCGCAGTGTGTATAAAGCGTAACACGCGTGCGCAGTACGTACGATCTGTGAGCAAAGGAAGGAGCATCGGAGGCGCCGATCATGAGAACGAAGGTAAGATCTAAACTTGGGACTATACTGCTTCTAAATTGAAGTCTATATTGTAACAAGATTAGGAGAGTTTGGCCTGACATTAGGGTTTGTCTTGTGTCTTGCAGAGAAAATGGATTGCTTCAATGACCACAATTTCCTCCCCCTGTTCATAGACAAATGCAGGGAGCTGCCCTGTCTGTGGCAGGTGAGACACCCCCATTACAACAATAAACAAAAGAGGCAGACAGCGCTGGAGAAACTGCTGGAGTTGGTGACGCCGGTGGTCCTCACGGCAACCATCCCCTATTTAAAAAACAAAATTGGTGGCCTGAGGAGCACTTATCTTAGGGAGCGCAAGAAGGTCACGGATTCCCAGAGATCCGGAGCAGGAGCAGATGATGTTTATGTCCCCAGGCTGTGGTACTATGAGAGACTGCGATTTCTGTCAGACCAGACTGAAGTCAGGGAATCCCTCTCAACCCTTCCTTCCACTCTTCCTTCCACCCTATCTTCCACCCCAGCTGAGGCTTCCGATGTCCAACCTGGGCCTTCCAGCCAGGGAGAAGTGGAGAAGCCCAGCTTGAGCCATGTATAGCATTCTTCTACAGATTTCTGGTCAATAAAGAAATGATCTTTACTAGATGTTATTATTGATCACTAATTGCTGATTGAAAAAAGTGTTTGACATATCAATAGACAGTAATGGGCACCAAAAATTGGGACAAGAATGAAAAATGCTGGGCTCAGAAGGATAGTCTGTTATATTTGTTAACATTCAATTTGCAACAGTCAGGAGGTGAAAATTGTGTGTGATTGATGAATAAAAAACTAAAACTATGTCCCTTTTTCATACACAGGAAGACCTCAGCCAGGAGGAGGCTGTGGAATGTGGCAGCCAGGAGGAGGCGGGGCTAAGTTGCAGCCAGGAGGAGGCGGGGCTAAGTGTCAGCCAGGAGAAGCCTGGGACAAGTCGAAGCCTGACCGAATCGCAGGTTCCTCCTCCCGCCTTCCATACAAAAGAGCGAGGAAGGTGACTCACGTGCAGGATTCAGCGCTCAGGCTCATTCAGGAGGCTTCTGCGTCCCTCAGAGCCTTACCCACTCCTGAAGAGGCCTTTGCCTGCATGTCTGCCACAAAACTGCAGGGCATGCAGGAGGGTCAACGCAAACTATGTGAGGACCTTCTTTAAAAAAGTCCTAAGTAAGGGGGTGAGTGGTGAACTAACACCCAATGCCCACTTGAGTGAGTTGGCCCATCCTCCTCCTCCTCCTGCTGCTGCCACAACTCCACCACCAGAGCCACAGCGTGGAAGGAAGCGTGGAAGGAAGACCAGAGAGTGATTGGCCTGGGTTCAGTCAGGTCTGACAAAAGATGCAGTCTCTTGTATGACCACAGCCTGGGGACACAGATGTCATCTGCTGCTTTCTGGATCTCTGGGACTTCTGGACCAGACTGCACTCCCTTATATATGGACTCCTCAGGCCACCAATTTTGCTTGAAAATAGTGGATGTGTGCCCTGGGGGCCAAAGGCTTCACCCATTTCTGCTATTTCTCCAGCGTCGCCTCCCTCTTTGTTTAGTTGTGAGCCCTTAATAAATTAAATTTTTGTTCAATTATACTCTCCTATGTGTGTTTGCATTCAAAAAGGACAGTTTGTTTGTGAGGAGGCAGGTACATTTCAAAATACAATGTGAAATTAAAAAGGGACACCAACACCAAGCAATCTCCTACAGATTATAAATAATACAAGATATCAATGGTGTTGTGGTAACTTGACACACAAAACACACACAAAAATATTATAGAGTAAAACACAACAAAAACAACAATAAAAACAGCCTTGAAAAAAAAAAACAAACCCCCCAAAAAATACAAAAACCAGCCAGGAAGAAAACAAAAAAAAATTACAAACAACCAAAAACTAATTTGGTCAGATGTGACAAATCAAAATATACTGAGGGAATCACGATAAATAATAAAGAAAGAAGTTTGTGAGAAGTCTGTGTGAATATGAGCAGCAAAACTACTTCATTCGTCTCACATTATAAAGAAGAAGAGAGTGCGCTGTATTAAACAATTTTTTACATTGCAGCGTGACGAAAGTGCTGTACCCATTCCGAACGCTAATTTTACCCGACCGAGCTGTTCCGTCTCGGAATTTCTTCTGAGCATGCGTGGCACTTTGTGCGTCGGAACTGGCCACACACGGTCGGAATTGATGCGATCGGATTTTGTTGTTGGAAAATTTTATAGCCTGCTCTCAAACTTTGTGTATCGGAAAATCCGATGGAAAATGTCTGATGGAGCCCACACACGGTCGGAATTTCCGACAACACGCTCCGATCGGACATTTTCCGTCGGAAAATCCAACCGTGTGTATGGGGCATAAGAGTAAGGATTGGAAACCAACCAGCAATGAGGATATTATTATTAAGAAAAATTTTAGGTATTTTTTGAAAGCTTGCGTTAGTGGGTTGGTGGGGTGTTAGAGATAGGGGGAGGCTTGGTTTGCCCAGAGATGTGCTTTAAAAGTGATATTAAACTCTGCAATTTTTCTATATTTATAAGGCCCCAAGGTAGTTTATACTATAAAACAACAAAGAGAGGGTGACAGTGGCGGCTGGTGCTCAAAATTTTTGGGTGGGACACAAAAAATTTTGAAAAAAATTATCAATTGCAGCCACTGTGCCATCAAACGCTGCCACTGTGCCCTCAAATGCTGCCACTGTGCCCATCAAATGCTGCAACTGTGCCCATCAAACGCTGCCAGTGTGCCCATCAAATGCTGCCAGTGTGCCTATCATATGCTGCCAGTGTGCCCATCAAATGCTGCCAGTGTGCCCATCAAATGCTGCCAGTGTGCCCTTATATGCCCCCAGTGTGTCCCCCGCCCACTCGCCGTCTCCCCGGCACTTACCCAGTCTTGGTGGGGCAGTGGGACGAGCGGGGTCCTTCCCCTGATTCAACCAATCAGGTGACAGGTAACAGACCCGAGTAGGCGAGTACCTGATTGGCGGAGAGGCGGTTTAGTGTTAGGAAAGCGAATATTCATTCGCTTTTCTAACATAGCTGAGTAACCTGCGAGCGCCCAGCATGGCGCTTGCAGGTCACTTTTTTTTACGACTATTAGAGCCTATGGCTCTAATTAGGTGCTTTAAAAACACACCCCCGCCGCTGTAATTCAGGAGCCCGGCGCCCGAAAAGGGTCCGGGCACCTGAATAGGGGGTGGCAGCGGCGGCCATAGATTCATGCAGAGCATACATATATCTATTGGGGACAGAGGGGTGGCAGAAGAGAGGGGGCAACGCCCGTGCGCCCTTATGGACACACCGCCACTGGAGGGTGCACTGACCTAGTGCATTACTACCATACCATTTTATTAAATGGATAAAACGTGTGATATACTCACAAACACATGATCATGACAAGCGTATCATAAAATACAGATGAGACTCCTTCCAGATCCACGCCGTTAGACTTATAACATGGGAAGACCTTTCAGGATTCAATACGGCTTACGCGTTTCGAAAAGGACATGCCCTGTTCATCAGAGCCCCGCACAGCCACACTGTCTTCAAAAAGTGGGGGTGAGGATCCCCGCCCACTGTCACAGAGAGGGGAGTGCTGGTGGCGGGAGGTGGGTGCATAGGCGCTGGTGGGTGAATGTTACATGTTACACCCTAAATATGGGTGTAACATGCTCCTAAAGGTGAACTTATCCTTTAAGCTGGCCATGCACTAGTAGATTCACAAATATTTGTATAATTCTCATCAGTACATTCAAAGATAGGACGAGTCTTGTGTCCTTCACATCGCAATACATGTACTGAGCGCACATAAGTGCACATGTCTTGACATACATTTGTGTGCTTTGTTGCGCTTAACTACATGCGGACCAGCCCATGCACATTTATGGCAAACGTACATGTATGTGATCCAGCATTTCCGGGTAGGGGGTGCACACAAGCGTGCCCGCCGCTACATCTGTGCTGTGATTTGCTACAGCACAATTCGGCTAGCAGGTCCTGGCAAGTAATTTATGGCTGGTACCTGCTGATCAGCTTAACGAATCACAGTACAGAGCCCTGTGTTTATGAACAAAGTAAAGCAGGGAGAAAAATTAGCCACATCTACTAGTAAAAGTAGCACATATTGCACACATTACACTTGTTAGGCACACAGTTAACCCTTTATTGCCCTTAGATGTTAACCCCTTTCCAGCCAGTGTCGTTAGTACAGTGACAGTGTATAGTATTAGCACTGATCACTTTATTAGCCCGGGTTCACAAATGTGCGGCTGCGGTTTGCAGTCCGGTGCATTTCGGTTCAGGTGCGATTCAGGTGCAAATTTTTGCCTGAATTCGCACCTGAACCCGACCCAATATTGCACTAGAAAAGATTGTAGTACACATACCATCATTTGTAGACATATAACCAATAATATACACTTATTGGGATTTTATTTTTTACTAAAGACATAGTTACATAGTTAGTCAGGTCGAAAAAAGACACAAGTCCAATGCCTTCAACCAAAAAAAAAAAAAAAAATGCAATCCCATATACATAATCCTTCACCCACAGTTGATCCAAAGGAGGCCGAAAAACCCCAGCAAAGCATGCTCCAATTTGCTACAGCAGGGGAAAAAATTCCATCCTGATTCCTGATAACTTTACCAATAAAGGTTAGTATTGAAGAAATGGATTCTGGACAGGCGCATTCCGATAAAAGCCTTTATTGTAATGAATAGTCAACGTTCATGTGACAACAGAAGCAGGACAAACAGCTGACGCGTTTCACAACATCATTGTTGCTTAGTCATAGCTTAAATATAAATGTTAGTACCCAGTTATATTATGTACATTTAGGCAATAATCCAGGCCTTTTTAAAGCTACTGAGCTGGCCAGAACCATCTCTGGAGGGAGTCTATTCCACATTCCACATGTAGCAGAATACATTTTGGTCTAAATTTATGAAGAAATTCGATTTTCTACATTTTTTTATTGGATATGTTTTACAACAGAAATCAAAAAATACTGTTTTTTTTTTTCAAAAATGTTGGTCTTTTTTCGTTTATATAATAATAAATAAAAAACCCGGTGGTGATCAAATAACACCAAAAGAAATCTCCATTTCTGTGAAAAAAAAAAAAATTATATACATTTTTTCTTTTGGGAGCAGTGTTGCATGACTGCACATTTACCAGTTAAAGTAGCACAGTGCTAAATAGCAAAAAAATGGCCTGGTCATGAATGGGATTAAAACCTTCTGGAGCCAAAGTGGTTAAAATTGGCTGAAATCCTTTTTTTAAATGTTGTTTTAATTTCACTAAGCTTTATTTGTAAAGGACAATTTAACTGACTGTTTTGACTCTTCTGCTTATGCGTGTTGCAGTGCGCTTGCATGTGTTGTGCCGAAAAAATAGGACATGTTCTACTTTTTTTTTTCAGCGTAGGGGAGCACACATACGTGCAAATGCACTGGTGTGAACTGCTCCTGGTGAAACACATTGCTTTTACAATGTATATGCACTGGCATGTATTGATCATCTGGTGTAAGTGGACCCTAACATGACAGTTAGCTGAACCTAATTGAGCCTGAATATGACCCTAATAATAACTGTTATCAACTCTAACAATTTCTCTGATACCAATGCCAAAAAACGTACGATAGAAGACAACACAGGAATTTTTATCATGGCTCCTAACCATTCGTTGGCATAAGGGGCAAAGGCCATTATGCGTCACCTCTAGTGGGAGAGGTAAGACAGTCTACAATTAACCCTGCTCATGTCTATCTCAGAGAGCATCAGCTCCCTTGATGGGACCTTAAACTGTCATCTTTTTATTTTTCCTGCTAAATACTTTTACTCATCAAAATTAATTCAAACTGAGAAGCAACAAACTTTAGAAAGGAGCTCAGGCGGGCGATATAATCCTGCTATTTATTAATCAGCTTCCCGCAGAGATTAAAGTCTGCCATTCTAGGTGCTGACATGTAATTAAGCGTAATGTGCCACGTTTCATGTTTGGATCCTGTGACAACAAAGTATCAGACGAAGGATAAATATTCTAGAAAGGTGCTGGGGAAAAGTGATAACAGGATGAGAAATTGTGTCTGGTATAAAGGCAAAGAGCAAACTGCCCAGAGGGACTGCCAGGAAACCCTGAAACCTAATAGTAGTCCATCCTTCGTATGTAATGGGCTCATATAGTCTACTTTATAGTCATATACCTTTCCTTTCCTTTTTTCTTCCTTTGGCCCCTCTCCTGTACTTAAATTGTTAATTCTGATTTCACTGCATGCTGTGAGCTTCTCACAATGTGCATTAGAAGCTGCAGCAAGTCAGACAGAGCCCATCCCATTTCCTGAATGGAGGACATCCAGCATCGTCTAGCCCAGGGTTTCTCAACCAGGGTTTCTCCAGAGGTTGCTAGGGGTTCCTTGTGCAAAGAGCAATTTTGCCTTCCCAATGACACCATTGATCATTTTAGCTATCTGTAAGGGGTAATTCTTCCCAATGACCTCAAATGTAAGGAGCATTCTTCCCACTGATCATCACACTAATGTATCATGAGTTGTAGATATAGTCATTTTTAGAAGAGGTTCCTTGAGACTGGAAAGTTATTTCAAGGGTTCTTCTGTGTTGAAAAGGGTAAGAAAGGCTGATCTAGCCCTTCCCTCTCCAGCCTGACTTGCCCTGGCCCTCCTCTTACTTTCATTGAATTTCAGTTCATGGAGGCTCCGCATCACATCTAGGTGTTACCTATGGCAACTGTCTAGGATCTCCCATTTCTCCAGACTGACATCCACCCATCAAGGCATTTTGATATTTGCTTAACTCTGCCCAAGAGCCAGCCCATTGCTCTCATCAGGTCTGAGGGAGCTTGAGTGGCACTGTGATGTTTTCAGCAAGCTATATACAGCACTAGTGGCGGCCGCTTATACGGGGCGCAGGGGTGACGACCCCCTAATACATGCGCCTGGCCCTAATCTACATGTAGGGCACTGGACGCATGGAGTTCAATGTTATTTATTTTTTTTTTTTTTGAAGCACATGATTAGAGCCTGAGGCTCTAATTGGCTTAAAAAATGGTGGGCTCGGGGTGCAGTGCTCTAATATTCGCTAATGTCTTCCTGTCTTCCTTCCCCCCGGCCAATCAAAAAGAGGGTCCTGAGACCCGATTGAGGAAGATCGATCGAGTGATGGGGGTGGGGGGATCGGCGATCGATCGAGCGCACGCCAGGGGCGTGGGGGGTGGTTGGCTGGGGAGATGGCTGGCTGGGAGATGGCCACAGGCCGCCCCCCCCCTAAGAAAATAGAGCACCAGCCGCCACTGTACAGCACCCTGCCGACCCCTCTCCCCAGCCATGACCTGCCTGCATTGACTACAGAAACAGAGAGACCCAGTGATTACATCATTATTTATTCACCGGAAAGGTTTTACTTAAAAGTGTCATTAGCATGTTGATGGGGAGGAGGTGACCAGGGAAGGCAAATTATAAGCAGATTAAACTTTTACTTTAAAGCGGGGCTCCACCTAAAAGGGGAAGTTTCCTTTTAAGGCCTCCATCCCCCACCTCTTCTACAAATTGCACTTTTTTTGTGGGGGGAGTGTACCTGGTTTTGACAGGTACCCACTCCTACTTTTGCTCGGATCACCTGGGCGAACCTACCGGAAGTTCACCTCTCCCCCTCCCTACCCGCAGTCTTCTTGGACACTTCACAGGTACCAGAAGGACCATTCACAACAAGCAGCGTGACTCGCCCATGCGCAGTGCGCACCCAGCCGTGAAGCTGTAATCTGTCACAGCCAGGTGCCCACAGTTGAAATGCTGGCACCAGGGAGAGAAGCCCGTGGGAAGGGGTGGCTCAGGTGATCACATCGCTGGATCCTGGGACAGGTGAGTGTGTGTTTAATAAAAGTCAGCAGCTACAGTTTTTTGTAGCTGCTGACTTTTAACAAACCAAAAAACGACTGTAACTTCTATTTAATGGACGAAGTACTTTGATGGGTGTCTTTCTTTCTTCTTCCTTGCTTTTTTTTTTATTCTATTATCATTACACACAAACACCACCACTTCATGGATGTAAAGCTGAATTCCAGAGATGGTATTGTTACTTGAATCTTGGTGTGCTTTGTGTATTTTTTCCAGATCTGTGCAGTAATCCAGTGTGACAAAGACCAGTCACTGCTGCTATCTGTCCTTGTGCAGGGTGACTGGTCTTGTCTCCGCCCCCTCCTGTAGTTTTCTGCAGGTGTTCTGTCAGATTAGGCGACCCGTCAGAATTGGTAACGTAAGTGACATTTGGTCGCCGCCATCTTGCTACACCCCGCACTCCTCCACAGTAACGATACACCAAGAAGGGGGAAAGCGGACATCTTGTTACACCCCCTGGAGTATTGCATTTCACAGTTATTTTTAACAGGAAACAGAGCATATATGTTCTGAAATACAGTATTTGGAAATCCATCGGACTGTTTACATGTTGAATTATTAAAGTAGAGGTGTTCTGTCACTTTAGCAAACCTGTGAGATCAGCAGGTTTGCCGCTGCTTTTAAAATTCAACATCTAAACAGTCCGTTGGATTTCCAAATACTGTATTTCACCTTATAAGCTCCGTTTCCTGTCAAAAATAACTCTGACATGCAAAACTCCGGTGGGTGTAACAAGATGTCCACTTGCTCCCTTCTCGGTGTATCGTTACTGTGGAGGAGTGTGGGATGTAGCATAGGGTTGCCACCTTTGCTTCAAGCCAAACCCAAACACTTAAGTCCTCATGCACACGGACGTTTTTACAGCTGCTTTTTTGAGCTTTTTTTGCAGCTTAAAAAGGCCTGTCTATGTTAGTCTATGGCTTCATGCCCACCTAGGCCTTTTTGAGCTGCAAGTGGCATAGGCGTTTTTAAGCTGTAAAAAAAACCCAGGACCAGAGGGTTCTGAGAGACGTTTTCCAGCTGTAAAAACGCTCTAACGCTCAAAAACGCTCAAAAACGTCATTCGCCAACGTTTTTTAACGTTTTTGATCCATTGAAAAAAAAAAAATAAAATTTTGGAAAAAAAAAATCGCTAAAAAACGCTAACGCGGAAAAACGCTCAAAAACGCTAAAAACCGCTATTGCAAAAACGCTGAAAAAAGCTGAAAAAAGTTTAAAAAAATCACTGCAAAGATACTGGCGTTTTCATAACATTATTTTAACAGCCTGTGTGCATGAGGGCTTAGTGGCAAACAGCAAAAACTTTTTTTAATAGTATACATAACAAATGAAAAATGAAAAGTAGTACAAATAGATGTAAAACCTGTATAACCTCTTTAAAAATTATGCTGCACCAAAACGCATGATACTTTGTTACCATACGTTTCGGTGCAGGTGAATGAGCGCAGAAGCAAGATGTGTGGTTGTGTCATTAAGACTAATGCCGCGTACACACGGTCGGAATTTCCGACAGAAAAAGTCAGATGGGAGCTTTTGGTCAGATATTCTGACCGTGTGTATGCCCCATCAGACTTTTTCTGTCGGCATTTCCGACGGACTTAGATAGAGAACATGTTCTAAATCTTTCCGTCAGAAATGCAGACGGAGGTTATCCCGTTGGCAAGTCCGACCGTCACCGGGTGATGTCATCCCCGCCCCTTATGACGTTACAATCCCATCATGCCCCAGGACTGTGACGTGTGTACAGGGCATTAATGACACCACTGCACTTCTGCTAAAGGGCTATGTGTTTTTGTGCATTTCAGGAATGCGCACAATTTTGTGCACATTCCTGCAACCCACAGATGTCTACCTAGAGCAGGGGTAATGAATTCAAATTTAAGGAGGTCCAGTCACTAAAAAGTTCTTCCAGCTGAACCGGAGAGCAGGAGAAGAACCGGACACCGGGAGAAGAGGCCGGAGAGACCCCCCGAAGTCGGAAGAAGACCCCCGGAGCTGCCTAATAAATTACTGTTAAAACCTGTCTAGTGTGTTTTTTTATTGACACTTTTTTCCCCAGGTGAATGGGTAGGGGTACGATGAACTGCCCCCCCGCCCGCAGACCCCGACAACCAAAGGCCAGGGTTGTCGGGAAGAGGCCCTTGTCCTCATCAACATGGGGACAAGGTACTTTGGGGTGGGGGAGCCGCAGGGCACCCCCCTCCCCCAAAGCACCCACCCCCCCATGTTGAGGGCATGCGGCCTGGTACGGTTCGTGGGGGGGGGGGGCGCTCGCTCGTCCGACCGTGTGTATGCGGCATAACAGTTTTGGGTTAGGTGGAGCCTTTTTAATTTCAGCTTCAGCTGAGCAGTTGTGACCAAAAAGCAATTGGGAGATTTTTCTGGCTGCTGCAGCTGTGACGTGGAGCAGTATGATGTATGGGTGGAGCACAGATACATCATTTTTGAGGGTGTTGGGTATTGCACACCGATTAGCTTTTCCCCGTGCAGTGATAAATAAGAAATTCAATATTTGCCTGCATACAGTGATTTTAGCAGCTCCTCATTTTACAGCAACATTCCTATTTAAGGTTAGACCAGAGTACTTAAAAAAAAAAAAAGAAAGATTTTATTTATAGAAATGGAAAATTAGACGCTTTTTGCTTCCATTTGTACTCTTGTCTTGTTTTTTTTCATTGACACAATTCAGGCTATACTTATATGGCCCTTAGATGGCAGAGCGCACAGCTCCCATCCATCAGGTTTAGATCGCATTGTTTCCCCATTTATAAAACAACATTGAATTTTCAGGGACATTAGTAACAAATAAAACATCTGAACACTGAAAGGTGGAAAAGTTTGTTCTACTGAATTACTCAACACAGGACACCCAGAACTTTAAAACTGAACTCTGGGCAAAAATACTTTTATATAAATATTTTCCCCAATAGCCAAAAAGGATATAAATCCACTTTGTGTGCATCAAATGTGTTTGCAAACCTTGATATTATCTTGTAAAAGTAGCAGTGACATCATCACTGTGCTGTGCATAGCCTGTGCAGAGAGCAGAGCTGTGGGAGGAACCCAGCAGGCCCCACCCACTGCAGGCTGCCTGCAGAAAACTACAGGAGGGGACAGAGACAAGACCAGTCACAATGCACAAGGGGAGAGGGCAGAGCTGTGGGAGGGACCCGGCAGGCCCCACCCACTACAGGGTGCCGGTGTTCCGTCAGATATGGCGACCCGTCAAAATTGGTAATGGAACTGACGTTCCGTCGCTGCCATCTTGCTACACTATTGTTGTCACCCATACGGGATTGACCAGGACAGTACGGTTTGGCAACTTGTGCCTGGGTTTCTGTCATCTGGAATCCTGGACACAAAATATATAAAGTCAGGTAAATTTGGCTGTCCTGTGTGGCAGCTCAGACCCTGTCGGCGGATTTCTATCAGCTGCGCCACTGTGTCCCTCTACCTTCTCTCCCGCCAGGCGCCTGCTCACATGATCTGCTCTGAAGTCATTGGCAGCTAGGACCAGTGTCCTAGCAACCAACAATGCTTTTGCCCACACGTGGAGTTTTCCTAGCCCGGTCCACCTCAGCATCGCCACCTAACTCTGGCCGCCCTCCGGTGCTAGCTGGGCTTAAACAGCCTGAAGATGGCCACTGTGGTGTGCAGGCAGTGCGACCTCTTCCATCGTGCTGTCCTGGGGACCGCTGGCCAAACACCACCTGCTACAGCCTGCGCAGGGCTGTGTGAATTGGAGACTGAGCTCCCAGAAAATTTCAATCATACCAACCATGGGTAAGCTCCATAAGGGGGGGGGGACAAGGTAAGGAGGGAGGGGGGAAGCTGCACAAGATGAGGGGAGTTCACAAGTTTGGGGGGGATGGGGGCTGAACAAGGTGGGGGAGCATGAGGTCAAGGTGAGGGGGGGAGAGAAACTGCGCAAGATGATGTGGGAGAGGAGAACAAGGTGGGTGGGTATCAAGGGGTGCACAAGATGGGGGGGGGGGCAGATGCAAGGGAGAACTCTGATGGGGACACCAGATGTAAGGGGAAACTCTGATTGGGACACCAGATGTAAGGGAGAACTCTGATGGGGACACCAGATGTAAGTGGGAACTCTGATGGGGACACAAGATGTAAGGGAGAACTCTGGTGGGGACACCAGATGTAAGGGGGAACTCTGATGGGGACACCGGATGTAAGGGGGGTAACTCTGATGGGGACACCAGATGTAAGGGGGAACTCTGATGGGAACACCAGATGTTAGGGGGAACTCTGATGGGGAGACTAGAGACAAGGGAGAACTCTGATGGGGACACCAGATGTAAGGGGGAACTCTGATGGGGACACCAGTTGTAAGGGAGAACTTTGATGGGGACACCAGATGTAAGGGGAAATTTTGATGGGGACACCAGATGCAAGGGGGAACTCTGATGAGGACACCAGATGTAAGGGGAAACTCTGATGGGGACACCTTATGTAACATGATTTTATTTTGAAATATGGATGTGATTGGCCTACTTTTGTGGTTTAATAGAGAGTAATTTGGACCTCAGCTAGAAGAACTTTTTAGTGACTGGACCTCCTTAAATTTGAATTCATTACCCCTGCTCTAGGTAGACATCTGTGGGTTGCAGGAATGTGCAGAAAATTGTGCGCATTCCTGAAATGCACAAAAACATATAGCCCTTTAGCAGAAGTGCAGTGGTGTCATTAATGCCCTGTACACGTGTCACAGTCCCGGGGCATGATGGGATTGTAACATCATAAGGGGCGGGGATGACATCACCCAGTGACCACGCCCCATACCTATATAAGTCATTGCGCACCGCTCACACAGAATTACAGCAGGAGAGAGCGTCATGTCAACATCGGAAGAAGAGAAGAGGGAACATGACGACGGAGAAGACCGGGCCACCGCTAGCAAGAGAGCCGCAAAAGAGCAGAAGATAGCGGAGGAGCCGGCAGAAGAACCAGAGAGCGGGAGAAGAACCGGAAGTCGGAAGAAGACCCCTGAAGTCGGAAGAAGACCCCTAATAAGAGCTGCCTAATAAATTACTTTTAAAACCTGTCTAGTGTGTTTTTTATTGACACTTTTTTCCCCAGGTGAATGGGTAGGGGTACGATGTACCCCATATTCATTAACATAGGGCGGGGGGCCGGGAACTGGGGGCCCCCCTATTTTAAAGTAGGCTCTCGGATTCCGATAAGCCCCCCACCTGCAGACCCCGACAACCAACGGCCAGGGTTGTCGGGAAGAGGCCCTTGTCCTCATCAACATGGGGACAAGATGCTTTGGGGTGGGGGGCCACAGGGCGCCCCCCTCCCCCAAAGCACCCACCCCCCCATGTTGAGGGCAGGCAGCCTGGTACGATTCAGGAGGGGGGGGGCGCTCGCTCGTCCCCACCCCCCTTCCTGACCGGCCGGGCTGCGTGCTCGGATAAGGGTCTGGTATGGATTTTGGGGGGACCCCCACACCGTTTTTTCAGCGTAGGGGGTTCTCCTATAAATCCATACCAGATCTAAGGGCCTGGTATGCTCTGCGACGCGGCTCGCAAGGTGTTAATCTCGCCAATAAAAGCTGCGAGATTGACTTCCTTTTCTAGTCCCATCGTACCCGAGTCACGTTCAAAATGAATGGACTTGTCCGTGTGTGGGCAAGTCCGTTCATTCCGAAGTCCGCCGTAACTCCGTCGAAAGTCCATCGGGAAGACCGGCGGACCTAGTCTGCCGGAAAGTCCGGTCGTGTGTAGGCAAGTCTGTCCGTTCAGAAAGTCTGTCGGAAGTCCGCCGGAAGTCCGACGGGAAGGCCATCGGACTTAGTCTGCCGGAAAGTCCGGTCGTGTGTACAGGGCCTTAGGCTACTTTCAGACTGGGGCGTTGTGGGTGTCGGCGGTAAATCAGTGCTATATTTAGCGCCACTTTACCATCGTTTTAGCGGCGCTGTTTGGCCACTAGCGGGGTGGTTTTAACCCCCACTAGCAGCCGAAAAAGGGATAAAACCGCCGGCATAGCGCCGCTGCCCCATTGTTTTCAATGGGAAGGGTCGCTTTGGGAGCGGTGAATACACCGCTCCTACAGCGCTGCAAAGATGCGGCTTGCAGGACTTTTTTGACCGTCCTGCAAGCGCACTGCTCCAGTGAGAAAGCCCTCAGGCTTTCACACTAGAGACACAGGAGAGGCTCTTTACAGGCGCTATTTTTTTAGCGATGTAGCGCCTGTAAAGCACCTCAGTGTGAAAGTAGCCATAGTTAAAGTGTTAGTAAACCCACAACAGTAAAATCAGTCTGAATATGCAGTAAAGCATGCTTGTTATACTCACTGTGGAACTTAAGGGGTTAATGCTCTGCATTGTGTAAAAAGGCTGTTTTATCCTGTCTTCTCTGATCCTTCCCTTCTTCCACAGTCCTCAAACTATTTCCTGATAGAATAGAGCCTTGGGGGCACTCTGCACATACATGTTTGGTGTGTATTGCTAGAGATCTTTTTTTCTTGGGAGGGTGCATGTGGTTAGCACAGGACCAATCAGCACTGTGCAGACAGAGAGTCACGGCAGGTCCTGCAGCCTCATAGGGCAATCAGGGGAGAACTAAATCTTCTCCTACAAGCTTTAACCAAATACTGATTGAAGTTACAAGACTCCTATATACTGCTGATGAGAAAAGGTATTTAGCAGATTATATTCACTAAAACTATTGCATTTCCATGTTCTGTGTACTGTGGGAGACCAGATATAGTGAATGCACGGTCCTGGGTTTAGTATGGAGCCTAAGAAGTAAATCACTCTTTCTATCTATCTGTTACTGATCCATAAGTGAGTTCATGTTTTTCCCCCTCAGTCCACTCTCAGTTCACTTGCTGCACTCTCCATAATGTTAAAAGTGTATCTATGGTCATAATGTAAAATCGAAACAAAAAAATACCGCGCTGCCATAAGAAACCCCCACCAGCAGCAGTTAAAATGTGAGATACACACAAAATCAACAACAAAACAAGAAAAAACTGTGCTATAAGCAATAATATAAACACATAAAAATCAATTAGTGTATAGAAAAAATCCATAAAGTAAGCGACCATGAGGTCATCCATGGAGACAAATAAAATCCAAAAAGACAAAAATCCCTCAGTATTTCCCAGTGAAGGCTGTATAAAACTTGAAGTAAACACCACTAATTGTGATCCACCACCACATAAATTTCACGCTTACCAAAAGGCAAGCTAAGTAAGCTTGTGTGTAAACCAGAGATCCGGATGTCAAACCAATGGCGCTGCTTCTCCGTGCTCAATGTGGATAAGGAAGTGCAACCGATAATGGCTCATACACCAACCCGGGTTCAGGATCATAAGGGCAAAAGAAAACTTGCCATAGTGTAAATCCGCTTACAGAATTTATTTAAAAAAGAGAAATTGCACTTACAAAATGATGTAGTTAAAAGACAATTTGCCGGCCGGCGTTGCATACACCCATTCACATCAAAGTCGCAATCTTGTAAAAATAGTTGACCAGCTGACAGGCATAAATTACAACATGAAAGTAAGTAAGCTTACAATGGATTGCCAGATATAACTATTGTTTGTATTGTCATTACAATGCTGATGTTAAAGTAAAGTGTATGATGTGACCATAAAACTTCTTTAAACTAATAAAAACTCTAACAAAAGTTTGGGATATCTTTTATTTCCAATTATTTAATCCACAATGCACCAATCAAGGATCTACCTTCCACCCAGAAATGAATTGCTAACTTCAAATAATTGTAAAGCTTTGTTTGTTTGTTTTTTTAAATAACAAACATGTCATACTTACCTCCACTGTGCAGAATGGCCCCGATCCTTGATTTCTGAGCCCCTGGAAGCTCTTGCGGCTCCTCCCCACATCAGATAACCAGCTAGGAGAAGCGCTCTCCCGGGGGGTTACCTTGCGGGCGCACTCCTGAGTCCAGCATTTGCGTCCAAAGACATGAATGGCTGACTCGACCCCACCACCCTGGCGCCCGCGTCATTGGATTTGATTGACAGCAGTGGGAGCCAATGGCTGCGCTGCTATCAATCTATCCAATCAAGAGTCGGGACCCCATGGAGAGAGGGACAGCGCATCACCACCGAGTGAATTTCAGGGCTCAGGTAAGTAAAACGGGGGGGTTGGGGGGCCGGTGACTGACAGAAGTTTTTTCACCTTAATGTAAAAGATTCATTAAGGTGAAAAAACACGAGGGTTTACAACCCCTTTCAGGTGGAGCTATACTGTAAGTACTTCCATTCCTAGAGCTTCGGTTTCTCAGCGTTCCCTCTTGTGTATAACAGCAGTGATTCGGTGCACTGTTGAAAGACCAGCAAGTTATTTTTAATTGCAGAGATTTTCTTTTGTCTTCCAGAAACACTGACACCACTCTCACCCGCCTCAGACTCCTCCGTTCACTTAGATGAGGAAGTGTAAAGCAATAATAACAAGTATTAGATCGGTGTTCCAGGAGTCAGCCCTGCTTAACAATACAACGCCATCTGTTCAGCAACTCGCAGGTTTGTCGTAGGAGGTGGGAGCGCTGAACATTAAAATGTAATGTAGATAAGGTGGAAATCAATACATGCTTCTAGATTATTCCCTCTTGTTACACACAAGGTGGGTTCAGGCTGAGTAAAGGGGGGGGGGCACTGGACCTTCACTCTACCTGCTGAAAAGTCTCACTGATGGAGGAGAGTAGAGTGTCTGCTCTGCAGAACAATACCTGGGTGTAGAGATAAAGCTCTCATAGGGATAGATAGATAGATAGATAGATAGATAGATAGATAGATAGATAGATAGATAGATAGATAGATTATTAATATTATACAGAATTTATATAGCGCCAACCGTTCGCACAGCGCTTTACAACATGAGGACAGACAGTACAGTTACACTACAATTCAATACAAGAGGAATCAGAGGGCCCTGCTTGTTAGAACTTACAATCCAGGAGAGTATGGAGACATGCATAGATAGATTGAGAAAGAGATAGATAGATAGATAGATAGATAGATAGATAGATAGATAGATAGATAGATAGATAGATAGATAGATAGATAGATAGATAGATAGATTAATAATTACATGAATAGAAATAAATATTGAAAAATTAAGATAGTAAGGCTGGCCATACATTATACAATTTTCTTGTACAATTTTCTTTTATGTAGCTCTGGTAGATTTTATCTACCGTTGATAGGTAAATTTAGTGGGTCCCTTTTTATAGGAAATTAGATTTGCCTCTGTTCCAGCTTGGCTGACGTTGCATGCAGTTCCACATTGTGCCGGTGGGTGTCGTTGTCACTGTTGGCAGGTGTTGGAAAAGTAACGTGTTAAAGCAAATGAGTGCTCCTCCTTCCCGGAGATAACTCGGTGGAGGTAGTCCTCCGAGTTGCATTCTGGGAGAGGGTATTTATGGGACAGACGCCATGTTTTAGGGTTCGTTTTTCAGCCACCTGCTGGCCCTCCTGGCCGACAGGTATGCACTAGAAATACCACCTCGTGGTCCTCCGTTCCGGAGGCCCGCGTCGCTGCGGCACGTGGGTGGGCCTAGAAGCCTGTCTGGGGCCTACCACAGCAGCGGAGGAATGGTCTTGAGCTGTCTTTCCTGAGTAAAGAAGCTGGACAACCGGGAAGATCCCAGGGGAGGACCCTTCATGGAAGGATCATGCAGATTGCTGGTCTGGAGAGGGGCCTGGTGACTCGGTTGGAGGACGCATTCCGAAATAATATTACAGTATAGTACTGCCGGGTTGGCTTAAAGGCCCAAGTACTGTATCTGACTTTCACCACAAACCAATACATCCTGTGGCAGAGGATCGTACGGGTTTTATTCCAGATAAGTCTGTGGCAGAGACTTTTATTCGTGCTAAGTACTGGCTGCTAGGCAAGTGAGAGATGTCTATCCAGGCGGGCAAAGATTGAATCCTACGAAAGGGGGACTATTCAATTACAAGTGTTCAATTATAAAGAGTGTTCTGAAGAAATACAATAGAAAGGTATTTGACCTTCCCTGCAGTTTTCCTACTACCTCTTTCCTGCTACTTCCCTTGTTCGTTCTAATAAAGCATTGGAAAAATCTACTCAAGTGCTTGGTGCTTAAATCGTCCAGAGGTAAACTCAACAGAACCCTAGACCCGGTGCTGGTGAAACAGAGGTGTCAAGAGTGAAGGTAACAAGCCCGTTTAAACCAGCAGCTCCACCGAGAGTTATTGCTACATGTGGGAGCGTCGTCCGGGATTTTTTAGCCGTCAATTCTCGCACCCTAGAGAGGTGTTTTACCAGGAGTTTACAGTGAGAGCTGGACTTTGTCATTTTTCTCAGGAGAGGAAGAGGTTGGAAGTTGCAGGACTTTATTTCTGAGTGCGCATAGGCTGCGGGCGCCAGTAAAAGCCCGGGAGCTACGTGATCAGAAGAACAAGTGGGAGGAGCCTACCATACTTGATACCGCATGGAATGTGTGTATGTGTTTGGCGCCAGAGAAGAAGAGAGGCCTCGTGATCGTGCTGAGAAGATCAGAGTGTGGCCATGTCTTTTCCGGCGATGCAGCCAATTATGGGACCAAGAATGTTCCCTGCGAGTACCGTGTCGAGTACTGTGTTGACCGGAACCCTGCTTACAGATACTGGTATTCGTCTGAAGCCAATGTTGAAAAAAGGAGGGGTGTGGAGGCGCCAACTGTGGTAGCTTGTTTATGCAAAAATAAAAGTTAGTGTAACAATTACACTTACTGGTTCGCAGGGTGGAGGTGTTTCTTTGAGATGGAAAAGTGTCCTGGGATGTGCTGTTATCTTGTTTCCGGCTCAGATTTCATTCCTTCAGGCGTCTGGGTGTGGAGTCTGTACACAGGCTGAACTGCTGCATCCAGTGCATGGAAAGCTCCACGCTGACCACTCTGGAGTGCAGAAGAGGAAATGACGTCACTGATGCACGGCAAACGTCCAGGCTGGTGTTGGGGATAATGCAGGGATAGTACAGGCTACGCGCTCGGGGCTCACAGCTCCTTCTACTGGCCTTTTTGCTCCCTGGAGGAGAGCAGCTTGAATATATAGTGGAGGCAATTAGGTTAATTAGGTTAATTAGGTTAAGGTGTATGGGCTGGAGGTCTGTGGCTGTGGAACCACAACAGCCAGCAGACCAAAAATCTTCCAAAAAGCACAAAAAAGTTTAAAGTAAAGTATGAAGAATTAAAAATATGATGAATTGGGGGTAATTTTAATAAATATAAGGATAATAATAGTAAGTGGAATTAGAGTTAAAACATTTATTTAGAAGATGAAAAAAATGTGGAAAAAAAAAAAAAATGAAATAGAAACAAATATAAACTAAAAAATAAAAAATAAAATGAAAAATAATAAAAATGGGAAAAAAACAATGAAATAAATAAATAAATAAATAAATAAATAAATAAATAAATAAAAATAAGTATAAAAAAAATTAAATAAAAATAAATGTAAAATTAAAATAAAAAATAGGATTAAAAGCACTGGGACACACATTATGAGGATGAGCTCAGGGGGACATGAGGGAAGGGGGGGGGGGCGGGGGGAAGGGGGGTGAAGTTGTTATATAGAACGATGGAGTTGCTATCTGGGTCCATGAGGGGACAGCGGTCCCTCAGGTGACTGGATGATATGACAGCAAAGGACCATGGGGGTATTTTTATGTTGTAAGAAACTTCTACATGGTTTCTATAGTGATGGGTAAGGTGTACATATACATACATACATAATACATACAATAATAGGAAAGTGAAGAATGAATGTATGATTGGAGAGGGGAAGGGGGGGGAATGTAAACTACAACAAAGAATGTGTTTCTAATTCTTCATTGAGTCCCCCTGGCGAGAGAGTACCCAATGAGTATATCCAGTAGGCCTCCTGCTGACACAGGCGTTTAAAACGTTCCGCAGCAGGAAGACCTCTGGGCATGGCCTCGATGACCCAGACTCTGAGGCCCATGGTAGATTTTTGGTGTTCCTTCAAAAAATGAAGAGGGACACTGTGTTTGTCCCAGCCCTTTTCTATGAAACGCCTGTGTTCGCCAAAACGTTGGCGTAGGGGGCGTATGGTCCTGCCCACATAAAAGAGACCACATGGGCAGGTCAGGCAGTACACCACGTATTCACTGGAGCAATTATAAAAGTCTTTTATGGTGTATGTTTTGTCTTTAACAGTGAAGTTTTTTTGTCCATGGTCAACAAATTTGCACGTTAGGCATAATTTTTTCCGGCATTGGTACATTCCCACTAATGGAATTAGGGGGATGTGTGAGGCTGGAGTGAGTGGGACTTTACGGATTTTACTGGGTGCTATCCTACTTTTAATATTTTTTGCTCTACGATATGAAACCTTGGGTAGTTGGGTGAGGGAAGTACCTAGAAAGGGGTCTCCAAGCAAGATGCACCAATGTTTGGCCAAGATGTTCTCCATCTTCTTGTGACAATCATGAAACTGGGTAGTGAAACGTGTTGGTTGTGGATTATCTGAAGTTTTGGGTTTGGGTGGAGGTTTCTTTGCCTGTTGGAGGAAGGCCTTTTGTACCAGATGTGGTGGGTATCCTTTGTCTTGAAATTTATTGGAAAGGAGTTTACCCTGTATGTGGTAATCTTCGTCCTTGGTGCAATTCCGCCGAATTCTATGGAATTGGCTCTTCGGTATGTTGTTGATCCATGTTGGATGGTGACAGCTCTGGTAGTGAATATAGGAATTTCCAGCGGTGGGTTTGACAAAGTTTGTAGCATGTATTTCAGATTCACTATGAAAAAGTTCTAAGTCCAAGAAAATTAGTTTTTCAGCGTCTATGACATGGGTGAAGGATAGCCCTAGGGAGTTGCAGTTGCAATGCTTGACAAAGGACTCTATACTCTCTGATGTGCCCTCCCAGATCAGAATAATATCATCGATGTAGCGCCCATAATATATGATATGGGCGGCAAAAGGGTTGTTATGTGAGATGTATTGTAGTTCCCAGTAGCCCATAGTCAGGTTGGCGTAGCTTGGGGCAAAATTGGCACCCATGGCAGTGCCTTGAGTTTGTAGATAGAAGGTGTGGTCAAACTCAAAGTAGTTGTGTTCTAGACAGAATTGTGTAGCCTCCAGGATGTACTGTGCTTGTCTGGGATTGATGAGGGGGTCCTCAGAGAGAAAATATTCTACTGCTCTGAGGCCTACTGCGTGGGGGATGGAAGTGTATAGAGATGTAACGTCCAAGGATACCCACTGGTAGGTGGGTTCCCAGGTGTAGAAGGAAAGCATCTCCAATAGGTGGGTACTATCTCTAATATAAGATGGGAGGTGTTGCGCAAGGGGTTGAAGGAAATGGTCTATGTACATAGAAAACCCGCTGGTGATGCTCTCCATAGCAGCTACTATGGGACGGCCTGGTGGGTTGGACTGGTCTTTATGGATTTTTGGTAAATGGTAAAAATAGGGAGTTTTACGAAAACCTTTGATGAGAAATGACAGTTCAGCTTTGGAAATAATACCATCTTCTAGAGCTCTGTGGGCTAATTTTGTGGCTTTCTGGGTGAATTCTGGTAAGGGATCATGAGTGAGTTTGGAATAAGTGTTGGTGTCGGATAATAGTCTGACTGATTCCGCCATGTAGTCTGAACTGTTCTGTATTACAATGCCGCCTCCCTTGTCTGCTGCCTTTATGATGATATTATGGTTGTTGGTTAACTCATCCAGGGCCTTCTGTTCTGCTTTAGAGAGATTAGCTCTTTTCTTGGGAGCCGATTTACACATTTGGACAAGGTCGGTATACATGACTTGATAGAATGTCTGTAGATAGGGGCCTTTTTTATGTACTGGGTTGAAGATGGACTTGGGTTTGAATTTTGTATGTTGAATGGGAGGGGATGTTTGGTAGTGTTGAGTGTACAATTCCATATCTGCAAAGGGATATTCTGTATGGAGTTCATCTGGGTCCAAGATGAGGGAGGAATCTGTGTCTGTATCTATTGGGAGGACATCATGGTTAATGGTTTCAATGGGTTCTTGCGAGGGTGGGGGTTTCAGAGAGGATTGGATATTGTAGAATCTTTTCACTGTCAAGTCTCGTATAAATTTATTAAGGTCTTTGAATAACATGAATGGGTTTGGGCGGATGGTAGGTGCAAAGGTGAGACCTTTGCTCAAGAGTGAGGTCTCTTCCATAGATAATATATGGGTGGATAAGTTGAAAATCTTTATACTTTCCGTATTTTTCCTTTTAAGTTTTCCTCTGCCCCCCCTTCCTCCTCTCTTGCGTACTTTCTTTTGAAGGTGCCGAGTGGGGGGCTGACCCTAAAAAATCATCATCCTTGGTTGTTTCTGTGTTGTTGGTCACTGTGGGGCTATAGGATGAAGTAGGAAAAAGGGGGGTGACTAGGTTGGACTGTGTATTTGTTATAACCCTGGTGTTGAAAGAAGGAGTACTTGGGCAAAGTGTAGTGGAGTTTGGTTCAACCGCTGGGTTTGAAGGTGTATCTGGTGATGGATCTGGATCCGCATGAGCATTGTTGACTGGTGTGAGCATTGTTTTTGACTGGGGGTTATGAGTTTTTTTGTTTTTGTTGGTTTTTGCCACTCGCTGTGGTTTGGGAATGAGTTGGAGAAGAGGTTGGGGAACGGGGATAGGTGAAGGGTTATGGTGGGAGTGCAGGGTGGTTGTTGTCGGTGAGGGACCTGTTGAGAGTGACCTAGGTGCAGGTCTCCAGGGTGGTGGAGCAACCAGCTTTTTCTTCCAGCAGAAAACCCTGTTGTTAGTATAATCACCAATGTCCCTCCTGAATTTTCCTAATTTGTTTTGGATTAGGTCATTTTCTTGTCTGATGGTGTTCCTTTTTAGTGTCCTGAGCCAGGTGTATGGAAGTTGCGCAATGTGTTGTGTGATGCTGCTGCAGGTTTCCCTAATTTCAGCTACCAAGGTTTCATATTTCCTTTTTCTTTGTGCAATAATAATTTTTATCCATTTTTCTGTACAGAATTCAGATACAAAAGCCCATTCTTTGGATAGGTCTGGGTCTAAGAAGGAACACTGTTTTAACACTCTCAAGCCTCTGGGTGTGATTTTATATGATAAATATTGTTCTAGGAAAAAACCATCCCACCAATGTTGATTGGCAGAGGAGATTTGGTCTTCTAATTTTAAGAATTTTTTGCATAGGGGTTTACCATGGTGACCTGGATAGGGGGAGGTGGGGCTGAAGAAATTGGTTGGGAACAAAGAGTAAAATTCATCTAAAATGTTAAATTTGGCTTTCTCAATTTCTATGATGAGCTCCATAAGTGTGTATCGGTACAAAAAAAAAAAAAAAAAAAAAAAAAAAAAAAAATTCCACAAATTTTTTGATTAATTAAAAATATATAAAAATGTATATATGTGCTTAGTATTATGGCTTAGAATTTTTTTTTTTTTTTTTTTTTTTTTTTTGTACCGATACACACTTATGGAGCTCATCATAGAAATTGAGAAAGCCAAATTTAACATTTTAGATGAATTTTACTCTTTGTTCCCAACCAATTTCTTCAGCCCCACCTCCCCCTATCCAGGTCACCATGGTAAACCCCTATGCAAAAAATTCTTAAAATTAGAAGACCAAATCTCCTCTGCCAATCAACATTGGTGGGATGGTTTTTTCCTAGAACAATATTTATCATATAAAATCACACCCAGAGGCTTGAGAGTGTTAAAACAGTGTTCCTTCTTAGACCCAGACCTATCCAAAGAATGGGCTTTTGTATCTGAATTCTGTACAGAAAAATGGATAAAAATTATTATTGCACAAAGAAAAAGGAAATATGAAACCTTGGTAGCTGAAATTAGGGAAACCTGCAGCAGCATCACACAACACATTGCGCAACTTCCATACACCTGGCTCAGGACACTAAAAAGGAACACCATCAGACAAGAAAATGACCTTATCCAAAACAAATTAGGAAAATTCAGGAGGGACATTGGTGATTATACTAACAACAGGGTTTTCTGCTGGAAGAAAAAGCTGGTTGCTCCACCACCCTGGAGACCTGCACCTAGGTCACTCTCAACAGGTCCCTCACCGACAACAACCACCCTGCACTCCCACCATAACCCTTCACCTATCCCCGTTCCCCAACCTCTTCTCCAACTCATTCCCAAACCACAGCGAGTGGCAAAAACCAACAAAAACAAAAAAACTCATAACCCCCAGTCAAAAACAATGCTCACACCAGTCAACAATGCTCATGCGGATCCAGATCCATCACCAGATACACCTTCAAACCCAGCGGTTGAACCAAACTCCACTACACTTTGCCCAAGTACTCCTTCTTTCAACACCAGGGTTATAACAAATACACAGTCCAACCTAGTCACCCCCCTTTTTCCTACTTCATCCTATAGCCCCACAGTGACCAACAACACAGAAACAACCAAGGATGATGATTTTTTAGGGTCAGCCCCCCCACTCGGCACCTTCAAAAGAAAGTACGCAAGAGAGGAGGAAGGGGGGGCAGAGGAAAACTTAAAAGGAAAAATACGGAAAGTATAAAGATTTTCAACTTATCCACCCATATATTATCTATGGAAGAGACCTCACTCTTGAGCAAAGGTCTCACCTTTGCACCTACCATCCGCCCAAACCCATTCATGTTATTCAAAGACCTTAATAAATTTATACGAGACTTGACAGTGAAAAGATTCTACAATATCCAATCCTCTCTGAAACCCCCACCCTCGCAAGAACCCATTGAAACCATTAACCATGATGTCCTCCCAATAGATACAGACACAGATTCCTCCCTCATCTTGGACCCAGATGAACTCCATACAGAATATCCCTTTGCAGATATGGAATTGTACACTCAACACTACCAAACATCCCCTCCCATTCAACATACAAAATTCAAACCCAAGTCCATCTTCAACCCAGTACATAAAAAAGGCCCCTATCTACAGACATTCTATCAAGTCATGTATACCGACCTTGTCCAAATGTGTAAATCGGCTCCCAAGAAAAGAGCTAATCTCTCTAAAGCAGAACAGAAGGCCCTGGATGAGTTAACCAACAACCATAATATCATCATAAAGGCAGCAGACAAGGGAGGCGGCATTGTAATACAGAACAGTTCAGACTACATGGCGGAATCAGTCAGACTATTATCCGACACCAACACTTATTCCAAACTCACTCATGATCCCTTACCAGAATTCACCCAGAAAGCCACAAAATTAGCCCACAGAGCTCTAGAAGATGGTATTATTTCCAAAGCTGAACTGTCATTTCTCATCAAAGGTTTTCGTAAAACTCCCTATTTTTACCATTTACCAAAAATCCATAAAGACCAGTCCAACCCACCAGGCCGTCCCATAGTAGCTGCTATGGAGAGCATCACCAGCGGGTTTTCTATGTACATAGACCATTTCCTTCAACCCCTTGCGCAACACCTCCCATCTTATATTAGAGATAGTACCCACCTATTGGAGATGCTTTCCTTCTACACCTGGGAACCCACCTACCAGTGGGTATCCTTGGACGTTACATCTCTATACACTTCCATCCCCCACGCAGTAGGCCTCAGAGCAGTAGAATATTTTCTCTCTGAGGACCCCCTCATCAATCCCAGACAAGCACAGTACATCCTGGAGGCTACACAATTCTGTCTAGAACACAACTACTTTGAGTTTGACCACACCTTCTATCTACAAACTCAAGGCACTGCCATGGGTGCCAATTTTGCCCCAAGCTACGCCAACCTGACTATGGGCTACTGGGAACTACAATACATCTCACATAACAACCCTTTTGCCGCCCATATCATATATTATGGGCGCTACATCGATGATATTATTCTGATCTGGGAGGGCACATCAGAGAGTATAGAGTCCTTTGTCAAGCATTGCAACTGCAACTCCCTAGGGCTATCCTTCACCCATGTCATAGACGCTGAAAAACTAATTTTCTTGGACTTAGAACTTTTTCATAGTGAATCTGAAATACATGCTACAAACTTTGTCAAACCCACCGCTGGAAATTCCTATATTCACTACCAGAGCTGTCACCATCCAACATGGATCAACAACATACCGAAGAGCCAATTCCATAGAATTCGGCGGAATTGCACCAAGGACGAAGATTACCACATACAGGGTAAACTCCTTTCCAATAAATTTCAAGACAAAGGATACCCACCACATCTGGTACAAAAGGCCTTCCTCCAACAGGCAAAGAAACCTCCACCCAAACCCAAAACTTCAGATAATCCACAACCAACACGTTTCACTACCCAGTTTCATGATTGTCACAAGAAGATAGAGAACATCTTGGCCAAACATTGGTGCATCTTGCTTGGAGACCCCTTTCTAGGTACTTCCCTCACCCAACTACCCAAGGTTTCATATCGTAGAGCAAAAAATATTAAAAGTAGGATAGCACCCAGTAAAATCCGTAAAGTCCCACTCACTCCAGCCTCACACATCCCCCTAATTCCATTAGTGGGAATGTACCAATGCCGGAAAAAATTATGCCTAACGTGCAAATTTGTTGACCATGGACAAAAAAACTTCACTGTTAAAGACAAAACATACACCATAAAAGACTTTTATAATTGCTCCAGTGAATACGTGGTGTACTGCCTGACCTGCCCATGTGGTCTCTTTTATGTGGGCAGGACCATACGCCCCCTACGCCAACGTTTTGGCGAACACAGGCGTTTCATAGAAAAGGGCTGGGACAAACACAGTGTCCCTCTTCATTTTTTGAAGGAACACCAAAAATCTACCATGGGCCTCAGAGTCTGGGTCATCGAGGCCATGCCCAGAGGTCTTCCTGCTGCGGAACGTTTTAAACGCCTGTGTCAGCAGGAGGCCTACTGGATATACTCATTGGGTACTCTCTCGCCAGGGGGACTCAATGAAGAATTAGAAACACATTCTTTGTTGTAGTTTACATTCCCCCCCCTTCCCCTCTCCAATCATACATTCATTCTTCACTTTCCTATTATTGTATGTATTATGTATGTATGTATATGTACACCTTACCCATCACTATAGAAACCATGTAGAAGTTTCTTACAACATAAAAATACCCCCATGGTCCTTTGCTGTCATATCATCCAGTCACCTGAGGGACCGCTGTCCCCTCATGGACCCAGATAGCAACTCCATCGTTCTATATAACAACTTCACCCCCCTTCCCCCCGCCCCCCCCCCTTCCCTCATGTCCCCCTGAGCTCATCCTCATAATGTGTGTCCCAGTGCTTTTAATCCTATTTTTTATTTTAATTTTACATTTATTTTTATTTATTTTTTTTTATACTTATTTTTATTTATTTATTTATTTATTTATTTATTTCATTGTTTTTTTCCCATTTTTATTATTTTTCATTTTATTTTTTATTTTTTAGTTTATATTTGTTTCTATTTCATTTTTTTTTTTTTTTTCCACATTTTTTTCATCTTCTAAATAAATGTTTTAACTCTAATTCCACTTACTATTATTATCCTTATATTTATTAAAATTACCCCCAATTCATCATATTTTTAATTCTTCATACTTTACTTTAAACTTTTTTGTGCTTTTTGGAAGATTTTTGGTCTGCTGGCTGTTGTGGTTCCACAGCCACAGACCTCCAGCCCATACACCTTAACCTAATTAACCTAATTAACCTAATTGCCTCCACTATATATTCAAGCTGCTCTCCTCCAGGGAGCAAAAAGGCCAGTAGAAGGAGCTGTGAGCCCCGAGCGCGTAGCCTGTACTATCCCTGCATTATCCCCAACACCAGCCTGGACGTTTGCCGTGCATCAGTGACGTCATTTCCTCTTCTGCACTCCAGAGTGGTCAGCGTGGAGCTTTCCATGCACTGGATGCAGCAGTTCAGCCTGTGTACAGACTCCACACCCAGACGCCTGAAGGAATGAAATCTGAGCCGGAAACAAGATAACAGCACATCCCAGGACACTTTTCCATCTCAAAGAAACACCTCCACCCTGCGAACCAGTAAGTGTAATTGTTACACTAACTTTTATTTTTGCATAAACAAGCTACCACAGTTGGCGCCTCCACACCCCTCCTTTTTTCAACATTGATTATCAACAGAGGTAATGGACACCCTCTGAGGATGGCTGCCTCCTCATTCTAGAATTTACCTGCCTTATTTTAATGTGCTATTATAGCTACCATTGTACTATTTACCTTAGACATCACATGTTGCGGAGCGCCGGAAAACCCCCCCTTTTTTTTTTTTATTCGTCTGAAGCCGCAGGGGAGGTTTGTTCTCTACACAGTTGGAGATATTGAAGTGCTGGGCATGATTTGCCACAAATGTGAGGGACTGTCCGTACATCTCCGTCCATTTGGTCGCTGCCCGCAATGTGGAGAATGTTTGTTTGTGGTGGAGCAACCTACTATGTCGCCCCGTGCTTATTGTATGGACTGGGCTACAGGTGTCGCTACAGTGGAAGCTGCTACTCCTGCTGAGAGAGAACGTCAGGCCGTGACTTTGCCTGTTGCTACCGAGAGTGTTCTGGAGAGAGACACTGCTGTTACCGATTTATCAGCGGACATTACTTTGATTTCCGCATCCACTACACCTATCCATGTTGTACCTGCCCAGAAGAAGGTGGGATATGTGAAGGCTTCCCGCGGCCGTGGTCGAGGCCTACCCCAGAGACTACCCGAACCGGATCCAAAAAAGTCCGTGACAGGAACGGGTGAGCAACTGTTGGGGAATGTATCTGGGACTGTAAATAAATATCTACCAGCAGAAGAACTGGGAGATTCGGAGATAGAATCCATGTCGGATCTCTCCGGTGATGATGACCTATTTCAGACATGTCACAAGAGTTATTATGGGCCCAAGGTGAGGATGTCGCCTCTGCCATGACTTTCCCTGAATGGACAGCCCTGAGTTCTGGGAAGACGTCACCTTGTTTGGAGCCACACAGCACTGTAAAGGAGACATTGTCAAAAGTTACTAGTTCACTTCAGACACCGGCTGGGTCTATGGTGAGCAAATCATTGGATTCATGTGTGCCTCCTGGTATGGGGAAAAAATAGATCCTTATCGAAACTTACACGTTTGCAGAGAATGTTAAACAAGCGTGTTGTTACGGAGTATGGTTTGGAGTTCCCATATGTCCCTCAGGACATAATGCAAGTGATTGAAGCTAACTGGGAGCTTTGGTACAGTGAAGCTGTTTGGGACTATTTGTCTGTGCCTAAGCCTTTCCGGAAAACTGATTGTTCTGTTGCTATGGATGAACGTGGATGTTTTATGCACTGGAATTATGGTCGGCACATTCATGCTGACAAAGTGGTCATTTGCAGACCCGGAAAAGATGACTTTGTGTATTTCATCACTACAGTGGATAAACTGGTAAGACACTGACATTGCCAGATCCCTGGTTTTATTGGTAATTATGGACAAAAGAACTTTGAGTTAGTTAGTTAGTGTCAGTGCATAGAGATCTTCGTGGTCAAGATCTGAATACTCATCTCAGTGTTTTAAATCTAAGGACTTCTTTTTGCTAGCCGGATTTTCTTCATTTAAGAAAAATTGTGTATATATAGGGATGGACTCCTAAAGATTAATCTGATATAGATAATGGGAAGAGAGTTTAATTTTGCTAAAATGAGACTTTGCTCCTGAAACAGTATAGGTTGTATGTATGTTTAATATGTTTTTTTTCAGGAACCATTGGATCCCCTATCAAGCTGTTAGGCTTTTCAGCTAAAATAGATAGTGAGGTTGTGTACAGTCATAGGATGGTTTTGTTTGCGGATGTGAACATAATGTTTTACAAATGTTAATCTTAAAATGTCTTTCTATTGTCTTTCTTTCTTCTTGATCTAAATTCAAGTTTTAAGCTCAAATACCTGCTCTCAGGCTTGGGCGTTATTGTTTTGTGACAGACATTGAGGACAACGTCTATTGTAGTGGGGGGAGTATGTAGCGCTGGTAGATTTTATCTACCGCTGATAGGTAAATTTAGTGGGTCGCTTGTTATGGGAAGTTAGATTTGCCTCTGTTCCAGCTTGGCTGATGTTGCATGCAGTTCCACATTGTGCCGGTGGGTGTCGTTGTCACTGTCAGCAGGTGTTGGAAAAGTAACGTGTTAAAGCGAATGAGTGCTCCTCTTTCCTGGAGATAACTCGGTGGAGGTAGTTGCATTCTGGGAGAGGGTATTTATGGGGCAGACGCCATGTTTTAGGGTTCAGCCCTCCTGGCTGACAGGTATGCACTAGGAATACCACCTCGTGGTCCTCCGTTCCGGAGGCCGCGTCGCTGCGGCGTGTAGGTGGGCCCAGAAGCCTGTCTGGGGCCTACCACAGCAGCGGAGGAATGGTCCTGAGCTGTCTTTCCTGAGTAAAGAAGCTGGACAACCGGGAAGATCCCAGGGGAGGACCCGTCATGGAAGGATCATGCAGAGTGCTGGTCTGGAGAGGGGCCTGGTGACTCGGTTGGAGGACGCATTCTGAAATAATCTTACAGTATAGTACTGCTGGGTTGGCTTAAAGGTTTAAGTACTGTATCTGACTTTCACCACAAACCAATACATCCTGTGGCAGAGGATCATACAGGTTTTATTCCAGATAAGTCTGTGGTAGAGACTTTTGTTTGTGCTACGTACTGGCTGCTAGGCAAGTGAGAGATGTCTATCCAGGCGGGCAAAGATTGAATCCTACGAAAGGGGAACTATTCAATTACAAGTGTTTAATTATAAAGAGTGTTCTGAAGAAATACAACAGAAAGGTATTTGAGCTTCCCTGCAGTTTTCCTACTACCTCTTTCCTGCTACTTCCCTTGTTCGTTCTAATAAAGCATTGGAAAAATCTACTCAAGTGCTTGGTGCTTAAATCGTCCAGAGTTAAACTCAACAGAACCCTAGACCCGATGCCGGTGCAACAGAGGTGTCGAGAGTGAAGGTAACAAGCCCGTTTAAACCAGCAGCTCCACCGAGAGTTATTGCTACATTTAGTTTTACCAAAACTATATAATATGAGGTCAAACCTAAACACTTTAACCCCTTCCCGACCAGCCACTGCAGTTATACTACGTCAGGTTGGCTCCCCTGGGCGAACCGTTGTAGCTATGCGTGCCCACGGCACAACGCTGGAGCTGATGCGCATGCCCGGCGGTCATGATTACCACCAGGCACCCTCAATTGCTCCATACAGAGGCAGAACGGAGATCTGTCAATGTAAACAGACAGATCTCCGTGCTGTTAGGGGTGAGGAGAGCGATCTGTTGTTCATATTAGGTATGAACAAAGATTGCTCTCCTCACCCAGGCAGTCCCATCCTCCCACAGTTAGAATCACTCTCTAGGTAACACAGTTAACCCCTTGATCGTCCCCTACTGTTAACCCCTTCCCTGCCAGTGACATTTACACAGTAATCAGTGCATTTTTATAGCACTGATCGCTGTATAAATGCCAATGGTCCCAAAAATGTGTCAAAAGTGTCCAATCTGTATGCCATAATGTCGCAGTCACGATAAAAAAATCGCTGATCACCGCCATTACTAGTAAAAAAAAATAATAAAAATGTCATAAATCTTTCCCCTATTTTGTAGACGCTATAACTTCTGTGCAAACCAATCAATAGAAGAATACATATCGGCCTAAACTGAGGAAAAAATTTGCTTTTTTAAAAAAATATTGGGGATATTTATCATAGCAAAAAGTATCAAATATTTTATTTTATACTTTTGATGTTGATGATATCCTGCTCGTCAGTCCTGCCTACTTAAGCCGTTCAGCCCAGTTGGATCTCTGCCTTGGCCTTGGTCTACATCACAGAAACTATCTCCTGCAATCCTGTTCAAGACTTGCTTTGCTGACATCCCTTCTGGCTCCAGATCCTGCTTGCTGTTCCACTACATTGACTTCTGGCTTGGCTAAATATCTGTTTCGGTTACTGAACTTTGGTTATGTTTTGACTACGTTTGTTCTTTTTAATTTTATTATTAAACAAGTGTGATTTAACTGTACTTCTGTCTCGGCCTGATTTCATGGTTTCTGACAGTAGGTGAAGGGCATGAATTCAGAAGATACAGTCAATCCACTTGCTGGTAATATTTTTTGCAGCTTGGATGAACTTGATCACTGCATGGATCAGTTTGCCATGGCGTTACAAACGCTCCTGAGTCACACGGCTCACCTGGAATCTCCCACTGTGGCCACCCTGGTACAACCTATGTTGCAGGCCGACCCTGCTGCTGCTCCAGTCTCTGTGCAGGGACCCGCCTTGAATATTACCTCTATAAGAGGTATGTCTGGTTCCGCTACCCCAGCGATTTGGGGGTTATCCAGTCCAATGCAGAGGGTTTCTCAACCAGGTTGAGATATACTTTGAGATGCTGTCCCAGGCGCTTCCCACGGACAGAAGCAAAGTAGGTTTCGTGATATCTTTGCTTTCTGAGAGAGCCTTGGCCTGGGCAAACCCTCTATGGGAGATGCAAAAACCTTTTGTCCTGAGCTACCCTGAGATTGTGGCTTCTTTTAAAAGGGTATTTGACGTTCCCGCACGCTCGGCTTCTGCTGCCAAGTGCCTCATGTCCATCGAACAGAGTATGAGAACTGTTGCGAACTACGCCATTGAATTCCATACAGAGGTTGCATGGAACAATGAGGCCCTCATGGCTGCTTTTTCTCATGGTCTCTCAGATACAATCAAGGATGAGATAGCAGCCCGAGATATACCCACTGAACTGGAGAAGTTGATCACGTTTACCATCCTCATTGACTCCAGACTCTCAGAAAGACTCTCTTTTAAGGAGCGCTTGCGGAAGCCTCCTGTACGTTTGTCTCTGAGCTTTGCAGTCCCACCCGTGCCTCCCTCACCTCCCATGCCTCCTGGTACCGAGTCAGTCAGTGAAGGTGAACCCATGCACTTGGGTTTCACGCGTCTCTCTGCGGATGAGAGAAACTTTAGGAGGAGGAAGAGATGGTGCCTTTATTGTGGCCAGGCAGGTCACTTTTTGAAGTCTTGTCCTACCCGTCCAGGGAACGCCCGAACCTTGAGGTCCTGTCACGGACAGACCTTAGGTAACGTTGTTTCATCCCCAGTTATCCATAAGGATAAGCCCCTAGTTTCGGTCCCCCTTTCTTAGGCTGAGTCATCCGTCGAGATACAGGCTCTAATTGACTGTGGGGCTGCAGGCCTGTTCATTGATGCTACCTTTGTTTCGAAGCACTCGATTCCGCTGCAGCTGCGTGACACTCCACTTGCCATTGAGGCTCTTGACGGGAGACCTCTACAGCCTGCCCATGTGACTCATGAGACGGTTCCGTTGTCCATGGCCGTAGGGGCTCTTCACCATGAGATAATCCAATTCCAAGTTATTTTATCACCTAAGTTTCCACTGATTGTTGGTTTTCCTTGGTTACAGAGGGACAACCCCTCTTTTGATTGGCTCCATGCTGAGGTTCTCTCCTGGTAATGCAGTAAGACTGCCGGAGGAGCACCGCGATTTTAGCGATGTCTTTGACAAAGGTCAAGTCGGTAGTTTGCCGCCACACCGGCCATATGATTGCGCAATTGACCTTCAACCTGGTACCATACCCCCTTGTGGCCGGGTTTACCGTTTGTCAGTCTTGGAGGATAAGGCCATGGAGAAGTATGCTGCAGAAGCACTCTTCTCAAGGTTTTATCCGCAAATCCTTGTCTCCTGCTGCTGCTGGTTTCTTCTTTGTGAAGAAGAAGAGTGGTGAACTGAGACCTTGTATTGATTATAGGGGTCTTAATCATTTCGCGATTAAGAATGCCTATCCGATTCCGCTGATTACAGAGTTATTTGACCGCCTCGAGGGAGCAACGGTTTTTACGAAGCTTGATTTAAGAGGGACATACAATCTCGTGAGGATTAAGGAGGGTGACGAGTGGAAAACTGCGTTTAATACCAGAACCGGCCATTATGAGTACCTAGTAATGCCTTTTGGCCTTTGTAACGCCCTGGCAGTTTTCCAGGAATTTATTAACGATGTCCTCTGAGATTTGTTGCAGTTATGTGTGGTGGTTTATCTCGATGATATCCTCATATATTCCAAGTCCCTGGAAAGCCACCACACAGATGTCTGTCGTGTGCTTCAGAAACTAAGAGAGTACAATATCTATTGTAAACTGGAGAAATGCGAGTACCATCATGAACAGGTTAAATTCCTGGGTTATGTAATTTCCACTGCTGGTTTTTCGATGGACCCAGAAAAACTTTTGGCAGTCCTACAGTGGCCCCGGCCCATGGGTTTACGTCCTCTGCAGTGTTTCCTGGGCTTTGCCAACTATTATCGGAAGTTTATTCGTAATTTCTAGTCTCTGGTCAAGCCAGTGCCGGCCCAATACATTGTGCTGCCTGGTACCAAGAATGAAATGCTGCCCCCCCCCCCCAAAAAAAAAAATCACGCCCACCAAAATGCCCCCACATCCATTATTTTATATCATGGTAACTAAAGTGGACCTGTCATGGCTCTATACATGTATATAGAAGTATAAGGAGGACCTGTCATGGCTATATACATGTATATAGAAGTATGTCATGGCTCTATACATGTAAAGGAGTATAAAGAGGACCTGTAAAAATACAAACCACGGAGGTGATCAAATACCACTAAAAGAAAGCTCTATTTGTGGGAAACAAAGGACGGAAATTTTGTTTGAGTGCAACATCGCACAACCGCGCAATTGTCAGTTAAAGCGATGCAGTGCCGTATCGCAAAAAAAATGATTGAAGTGCAATATTTCTATTATTACATTGTTATATAAAATAAAATAGTTCAACTCACCATAATGCAGAATCAGTGGGAGCCCTGAGCGTGTCACTTGCTAACGTCACCTGCCTTCAGATGCGGATTGTCACTTGCCACGACGCCACCTGCCACACATTGCGGATTGTTACAACGCCACCTGCCACACATTCCGGATTATTACTTGCCACGACTCCACCTGCCACACATTGCGGATTGTCACTTGCCACGACCCCCTCGCCACACATTGCGGATTGTCACTTGCCACGACGCCAGCCGCCACACATTGTGGATTGCCACAACGCCACCTGCCACACATTGCGGATTGTCACTTGCCACAACGTCACCTGTCACACATTGTGGATTGTCACATGCCACGACTCTACCTGCCACACGTAGCGGATTGTCACTTGCCACATGTATCGTATTGTCGCTTGCCACGTCACCTGCCACACATACCAGATTGTCGCTTGCCACGTCACCTGCCACACACACCAGATTGTCGCTTGCCACGTCACCTGCCACACATACTGGATTGACGCTTGCCACGTCACCAGGCACACATTGTGGATTGTCACTTGCCACTGCTGCTGATCCCACTGTGAGGAGCCCGGTGTTCTGCCGAAAAAGGTCCCCCATCGCATAGTGTCCGCCCTGTACTGCACAGTACGGAGGACAAAGGAGACGCCGAAAGTCTCCGAAAATCAACAGGCGCCGTGTAGAGCTCATGAACAGCTGTTCATGCTTGGACACTTTCGGCGTCTCCTTTGTCCTCCGTACTGCGCAAGCGCTGCGCCTGTGCAGTACAGGGCGGACAGTATCCGATGGGGGACCTTTCTCTGCGGATCCTCACAGTGGGATCCACAGCGGAGCGGGCAGAACGGGCTGGCCCTGGGTCAAGCCCCTGACTGATATAACCAGAAAGGATGGTAACCCACAGAGTTGGTCTCCAGAGTCTGATAAGGCCTTTGAGAGTCTCAAGGCTGCCTTTGTTTCTGCTCCTGTGTTGGCACATCCTGATCCTATGTTAACTTTTATCCTTGAGGATTGGTGTTGGCACCCTTCTGTCTCAACGTCCTACCTCTGAGAGTGCTATGCATCCTTGTGGCTACTTTTCTAAGAAATTGTCACCTGCGGAGTGCAATTACGAGATTGGTGACAGAGAGCTGTTGGCGATCATTTTAGCCTTGAAAGAATGGAGACATCTCTTCGAAGGTACCACTTTGCCGGTTCTCATTCTTACTGACCATAAGAATCTCACATTCTTGTCTGAGGCTAAATGCCTCTCTCCCAGAAGGGCACGATGGGCTCTATTCTTGTCAAGTTTTAATTACATTGTCTCATTCTTACCCGGAACTAAGAATGTAAGGGCTGACGCTTTGTCACAACAATTTTCCTCCATTTCCAAGATGGGGTCGGTCCCGGTTCTTGTGATTCCTCCTGATCGTATTCTGGCTACAGTTCGCACCCGTCTCACTTCTCCTTTAGGTAACAAAATTCTTGCTGCTCAGATACATGCTCCTCCTGAGAAACCTTGTGACTTCTGCTTTGTCCCAGAGAGTCTCCGTACTGCCATGCTCCAGACTTACCATTCTGCCAAGGCTGCTGGCCACCCTGGGAAGAATCAACTCTTTTGGGCCATTGCCCAAATAATTCTGGTGGCCTAGTCTACGTGCTGATGTAACCGCCTTCGTAGCTGTCTGTTCCGTGTGTGCTCAGAGTAAGACTCCACGACAGCTTCCAGTGGGCCTCTTACAACCCATACCCAATGGAGAGAGGCCCTGGGCCCACCTGTCTATGGATTTCATTGTGGCGTTACCCGACTCCCAGGGCAACACAGTTATCCTTATGGTGGTTGACCAGTTCTCAAAAATGTGTCATTGTATTCCACTTAAGAAGTTGCCCACTTCTAAGGAACTGGCTTCCATTTTTGCTCGGGAGATCTTTCGCTTACATGGGCTACCCAAGGTGATTGTCTCGGACAGGAGTAGTCAGTTTGTGTCCTGGTTCTGGCGAGCATTTTGTGCACAGTTGGGAATTCATCTTGCCTTTTCCTCTGCGTATCACCCGCAGTCTAATGGGGCCGCAGAACGAGCCAATCAGTCCTTGGAGCAATTCCTACGTTGCTATATTTCTAACCATCATAACAACTGGTCAGACCTATTACTGTGGGCAGAGTTTGCTCACAATAGTGCCTTGATGCTTCCTGATTTTCCCCGTTTATGGCGAACTATGGTTTCCAACCTTCCATGTTGCCTGACTCATTTGTTCCACAGAGTTAGAGGAGAATGTCTGTGGTCTTCGTTCCACTTGGGCACAAATCCAGGAGGCTTTGCGACATGCTAATCATAGGTACAGACTTCATGCTGACCACAGACGCCTACCTGCGCCTTCCTACCAGGTTGGGGACAGGGTCTGGCTGTCATCTCGCAACTTCCAGCTTCGTGTTCCCTCACTGTAGTTCGCACCTCCGTTTATTGGGCCTTTCTGGATTCTTCGCAGGATTAACCCAGTGGCTTACGCATTAGACCTTCCTTCTAATATGTGAATTGGATGTGACCTGGCACACACACTATAGCACACGTGGCGACCTCCATCCCTAAATTAGTTCATAGAAAAGGAGAGCTATGGAATTTTAAATGAGGCGGCCGCCATTTCAGATATGGACAAAAACAACATAAAGTTGAAGTTACAGTACATGATTTATGCTATGAGCACCGTTTTGGGCTCTGGGCACTGTTCTCCATCCTTGGAGGGTTCCCCTGTTTTAACCCCAGCGGAGACATCATGCCTGTTACCCCTGTCTTCCTTGGTGGATACCGGACCTGGCCTTGAGGCTGTGTAGTAAGTATCCCAATTTATCTCCACCTTGTTGGGATATAATCTCTCTGACCTCCCTTATTCTAAGGGCATTATTATTAACCCCTGTCCATTTCCTTTCCAGTATATTACTTCATAACACTCCTGATGAATGGCTGTAATGCCAGGAAAGATGCCACTAGATGCCCAAAGTTATCTGTTCTTATAATACATGTTTTTAAACCCATTTATTTTATCATGTACATTTATTATCTAATTACTATTTGTATTGCATGCTATGTAGCAGCATATTTAGTGTAAGTCATGTGACTACCTATCTATTTGATACAATATTTTTCTTCAATGTAACAATAAATCATGTGAAATTATATAAAAAATTGCGCCAACTCCTAAAAAAGCATAAATTGAAGCAGCCAACACAACAACCTGACCAGTATGAATATATAAAATAAAATAAAGTGTGGCGCTAAAGGTGGTGTTGTTAAAAGAATAAGAGTGATATCTACACGGTAAAGGTACACGGTCCTGAGGTGTGTACCAAATAAACTGGTGTGTAAAGAGATAGTGAAGTATCTTCATAAAACACCATGAGAACAAAATCAGCAAAAATAAAGATAAAAAATTAGATGGACAAATGTGTAAACAAATACAAATGGTGAAAGACGTGTCTGTGTCCAATGTGTCAATTTTGGATGGAGTAACCCATTCAAAAAAGTGACTCAAAGTTCAACTACAATAAGTAAATAAAGAAGATAACAACAATGTGATGTATATTAACCCAAAATTAACCTATTTCTCAAGACTAGACCGGAGTATAAAACCATGGGTCTATTAGAGTAGTAAATATGTGCAAATATTTATAGTCCATCACTATGCAATGGGGTGATCTTAAATAACTCCATGACAGCCTGGGTGCAAACAGTCCTTAAGTATAATGAGTGGAAGCTGTTGGACGTATCCTTGCATACAGATGGATTCTTCCCTTGGTATGGTGGTATTGGCCCAAAAAATATAAGCATAGAGTGCCCTAACCAGACAAGGTGGACTCACAGGCCCTTGGCGGTGAGTCAAACGAGCTTGTACCGTCAAGCGGTGCAATACAGCAAACCGTATGGTGGTCCTGGATAAGGTCTCAACGGATGTCACCGGATGGCTTGTCCCTGGGAAGGCTAGACCGGAATCAGGTATCATCGATATTCAGTCTCGGTCATCCGTTGGAGAGATAACTTCCTCAGCGACCATTACCATATGGATAGGCAAAAAGAAAAAACTTCCACATAGTGTAAATCCTTTTTAAACGTTATAACGTTTATTAGTATCAAAAGGAGATATTTTCCCAAAAAATGTACAAAAATGGGCAGTAAAAACTCGGCTCAAAAAACACAAAGATATAAAAGTTTAGTGCAGTAGGTGATGGTGGGGGTAAAAACACAAGAACCCGACGCGTTTCGTCCTCAAAGACTTCTGCTGGGGTATGAATTTGCCCCCATCCACTGCGCTATATATAATACAAATGACAATCAAATACAATGGCTAATTAGCGGTAATACAAGGCGTGACTTCGGGGTCTGGCAGCGTCACAGATGACCAGCGGTCATGTGGTGTTCCAAAGGCCAATCCTATCCCCCCTGGCTGGTCAAGAGCCAAACCTCGCTTCTGTCCTCCAATCAACATTGATGCGTCCTTCCTCCTATCGCAATGATCACGTAGCAATCACGTGATCTATTCCATGCGGAGTGACGCCAGGCCGCTCAAAGCTTGCATATCACGGGAGGTAGGAAGTAGGGGCTCGCCAGTCCAAAACCTGAAACGCAAACATTGCGGCGGTCGGGGATTGGAAAGTTATTTTAGGTCGAAAACTATGTGTCCCGGTCGAAATAGCGGAAGTCAAATCGCCAAATGATTACATACTAGTTAAAAAGGCATATACCAGAAAACGATTCACAATTAATATATCCACAAGGGTGGTAGACATAGATGGATATTTCATGTGACATTCATATGTAACACCATAGAAATAGTGAAAAAAACAGATGGAATGGTAATAAACTTGAAAGTCAAAAAATGAAAAGTTTGTGAACCAAACCATACTTGGCAGCATAGGTAGAATCGTATTCATTGGGCATATATGAAATAAAAGCCATTCATGGACAAGAGATTCAAATATAAAAGAGGTACTAAATAGAGCCCTAACGATAAAGAGACAAACAGAAAATACTGTATGTATATGTCTGTATCTCAGCCAGAGTCAACCACTCTGACAAAAATAAAAATAAAAGATATTATTAATAAAAAAGGAAAAAATGGAAAAACTAAAGGTAGATAAAGTGGAGGTAAAAACCACAAAAACATCTATAGGTAGTATATGGTGATCTCAGTGACTATTATTGTATATCTATAGATGTAAAAATTAGAATATCATTACAGAAAGGTGGTTGTCTCCCTAATGGTTTACATAAAGATTTAATGAAACCTCACCAGAGGCTCATCAAAAAGGCACCCCAGGATCCCAAAATTAATAAGATCAAAGAAAACCGTAGTATTATAAGTGGAAACATGTAGATCAGTGTGATCCCAGGTAGAGTCTAAGACTAACTTTGAGAGGGGCGTCAACGCCTATGCTTGATTGATGAAGGCATTGATATCCCAATCAATGTTGAGTCCGTGTGGTGCATAGCATTTAATAAGTCGTATCCAAAAGGTTTCTAGCTTAGAAACACCTCTCACATTCGGTTCCCCCCTCCAGTGTGGTACAAATTTATCTATAATTTGGAATTTTGTTCCTGATGGATTTTGGTTGTGATAGTGTAAATAGTGTTTAGGTACACTATGGTTTGTGCATCCTTTTCTTATAGCTGTAATGTGTTCGTTCACTTGTATAGCAAAATTGCGTTTTGTGCGCCCTATATATTGTAACGCAATTTTGCTATACGAGTGAACGAACACATTACAGCTATAAGAAAAGGACGCACAAACCATAGTGTACCTAAACACTATTTACACTATCACAACCAAAATCCATCAGGAACAAAATTCCAAATTATAGATAAATTTGTACCACACTGGAGGGGGGAACCGAATGTGAAAGGTGTTTCTAAGCTAGAAACCTTTTGGATACACCTTATTAAATGCTATGCACCACCTGGACTCAACATTGATTGGGATATCAATGCCTTCATCAATCAAGGATAGGCGTTGACGCCCCTCTCAAAGTTAGTCTTAAGCCCATGCACACGATAGGACTTTGTACAAACTTTCCCTTGGATTTTTGTACAAAGGGCCTTGCCCAAAAGTTTGTCTTGCATACAGACGACAGGACTTTTCCAGCCAACTTTCACCATATCACGTGGTTTTTCAGCTCTTTACCACCACCCTTTGGTTAACTTGTGTATTGTTGTCTGATATTGTGTCAATCTCACCACATTTTTTTGGCGAGATTGACACCTTGCGAGCTGGGTTGACACTGGTGCGGGGATCCGACTTGGATCCCCGCCAATGCCAGGCACTTTGTTTGGTATGAATCTTGAGGGGGAACTCCACGCCAAATTTTAAATAAAAAACCGGCATGGGTTCCCCTCCAGGGGCATACCAGGCCCTTAGGTCTGGTATGGATATTGAGAGGAACCCCCCTATGCCGAAAAAATGGCATGGGGGTCCCCCCCAAGTCCATACCAGACCCTTATCCGAGCACGCAGCCCGGCCGGTCAGGAAAGGGGGTGGGGACGAGCGAGCGCCCCCCCCTCCTGAGCCGTACCAGGCCGCATGCCCTCAACATGGGGGGTGGGTGCTTTGGGGGAAGGGGGCGCCCTGTGGGCCCCCCACCCCAAAGCACCTTGTCCCCATGTTGATGAGGACAAGGGCCTCTTCCCGACAACCAACTGCCAGGGTTGTCGGGGTCTGCGGGCGGGGCGCTTATCGGAATCCGGGAGCCCCCTTTAATAAGGGGGCCCCCAGATCCCGGCCCCCCACCCTATGTGAATGAGTATGGGGTACATCGTACCCCTACCCATTCACCTAGGGAAAAAAGTGTCAATAAAAAACACAGTACACAGGTTTTTAAAGTAATTTATTAGGCAGCTCCGGGGTCTTCTTCCGACTTCGGGGGTCCTCTTCCGACTTCGGGGGTCTCTCCGGCGTCTTCTCCCGGTGTCCGCATCTTCTGCCGGCTCCACCGCTATCTTTTGGCGCTCTTTTGCCAGTGGTGATCCGGACTTCTGGATCGTCTTGGGTGGGGGGCCGGGATCTGGGTGCCCCCTTATTATAGGGGGCTCCTGGATTCCGATAAGCGCCCCGCCCACAGACCCCGACAACCAACGGCCAGGGTTGTCGGGAAGAGGCCCTTGTTCTCATCAACATGGGGACAAGGTGCTTTGGGGTGGGGGGCCCACAGGGCGCCCCCTTCCCCCAAAGCACCCACCCCCCATGTTGAGGGCATGCGGCCTGGTACGGCTCAGGAGGGGGGGTGCTCGCTCGTCCCCACCCCCTTTCCTGACCGGCCGGGCTGCGTGCTCGGATAAGGGTCTGGTATGGACTTGGGGGGGACCCCCACACCGTTTTTTCAGCGTAGGGGGTTTCCTCTTAATATCCATACCAGACCAAAGGGCCTGGTATGCCCCTGGAGGGGAACCCATGCCGGTTTTTTATTTAAAATTTGGCGTGGAGTTCCCCCTCAAGATTCATACCAAACAAAGTGCCTGGCATTGGCGGGGATCCAAGTCGGATCCCTGCACCAGTGTCAACCCAGCTCGCAAGGTGTCAATCTCACCAAAAAAATGTGGCGAGATTGACACAATATCAGACAACAATACACAAGTTGACCAAAGGGAGGTGGTAAAGAGCTGAAAAACCAAAAATGGTATGATGATATAGTGAAAGTTGGCTGGAAAAGTCCTGTCGTCTGTATGCAAGACAAACTTTTGGGCAAGGCCCTTTGTACAAAAATCCAAGGGAAAGTTTGTACAAAGTCCTATCGTGTGTATGGGGCTTAAGACTAACTTTGAGAGGGGGCGTCAACGCCTATGCTTGATTGATGAAGGCATTGACATCCCAATCAATGTTGAGTCCAGGTGGTGCATAGCATTTAATAAGGTGTATCCAAAAGGTTTCTAGCTTAGAAACACCTCTCACATTCGGTTCCCCCCTCCAGTGTGGTACAAATTTATCTATAATTTGGAATTTTGTTCCTGATGGATTTTTGTTGTGATAGTGTAAATAGTGTTTAGGTACACTATGGTTTGTGCATCCTTTTCTTATAGCTTAAATGTGTTCGTTCACTCGTATAGCAAAATTGCGTTTTGTGCCCCCTTTATATTGTAACGCAATTTTGCTGTACGAGTGAACGAACACATTACAGCTATAAGAAAAGGACGCACCAACCATAGTGTACCTAAACACTATTTACACTATCACAACCAAAATCCATCAGGAACAAAATTCCAAATTATAGATAAATTTGTACCACACTGGAGGGGGGAACCGAATGTGAGAGGTGTTTCTAAGCTAGAAACCGTTTGGATACACCTTATTAAATGCTATGCACCACACGGACTCAACATTGATTGGGATATCAATGCCTTCATCAATCAAGCATAGGCGTTGACGCCCCTCTCAAAGTTAGTCTTAGACTCTACCTGGGATCACACTGATCTACATGTTTCCACTTATAATACTGCAGTTTTCTTTGATCTTATTAATTTTGGGATCCTGGGGTGCTTTTTTGATGAGCCTCTGGTGAGGTTTCATTAAATCTTTATGTAAACCATTAGGGAGACAACCACCTTTCTGTAATGATATTCTAATTTTTACATCTATAGATATACAATAAAAGTCACTGAGATTACCATATACTACCTATTGATGTTTTTGTGGTTTTTACCTCCACTTTATCTACCTTTAGTTTTTCCATTTTTTCCTTTTTTATTAATAATATCTTTTATTTTTATTTTTGTCAGAGTGGTTGACTCTGGCTGAGATACAGACATATACATATTTTCTGTTTGTCTCTTTATCGTTAGGGCTCTATTTAGTACCTCTTTTATATTTGAATCTCTTGTCCATGAATGGCTTTTATTTCATATATGCCCAATGAATACGATTCTACCTATGCTGCCAAGTATGGTTTGGTTCACAAACTTTTCATTTTTTGACTTTCAAGTTTATTACCATTCCATCTGTTTTTTTCACTATTTCTATGGTGTTACATATGAATGTCACATGAAATATCCATCTATGTCTACCACCCTTGTGGATATATTAATTGTGAATCGTTTTCTGGTATATGCCTTTTTAATTAGTATGTAATCATTTGGCGATTTGACTTCCGCTATTTCGACCGGGACACATAGATTTCGACCTAAAATAACTTTCCCATCCCCGACCGCCGCAATGTTTGCGTTTCAGGTCTCGGACTGGCGAGCCCCTACTTCCTACCTCCCGTGATACGCAAGCTTTGAGCGGCCTGGCGTCACTCCGCATGGAATAGATCACGTGATTGCTACGTGATCATTGCGATAGGAGGAAGGACGCATCAATGTTGATTGGAGGACAGAAGCAAGGTTTGGCTCTTGACCAGCCAGGGGTTAAAGGATTGGCCTTTGGAACACCACATGACCGCTGGTCATCTGTGACGCTGCCAGACCCCGAAGTCATGCCTTGTATTACCGCTTATTAGCCATTGTATTTGATTGTCATTTGTATTATATATAGCGCAGTGGATGGGGGGCAAATTCATACCCCAGCAGAAGTCTTTGAGGATGAAACGCGTCGGGTTCTTGTGTTTTTACCCCCACCATCACCTACTGCGCTAAACTTTTATATCTTTGTGTTTTTTGAGCCGAGTTTTTACTGCCCATTTTTGTAAATTTTTGGGGAAAATATCTTCTTTTGATACTAATAAACGTTATAACGTTTAAAAAGGATTTACACTATGTGGAAGTTTTTTCTTTTTGCCTATTCATATGGTAATGGTCGCTGAGGAAGTTATCTCTCCAACTGATGACCGAGGCTGAATATTGATGATACCTGATTCCGTTCTAGCCTTCCCAGGGACACGCCATCCGGTGACATCCGTTGAGACCTTATCCAGGACCACCATACGGTTTGCTGTGTTACACCGCTTGACGGTACAAGCTCGTTTGACTCACCGCCAAGGGCCTGTGAGTCCATCTTGTCTGGTAAGGGCACTCTATGCTTATATTTTTTGGGCCAATACCACCATACCAAGGGAAGAATCCATCTATATGCAAGGATACGTCCAACAGCTTCCACTCATTATACTTAAGGACTGTTTGCACCCAGGCTGTCATGGAGTTATTTAAGATCACCCCATTGCATAGTGATGGACTATAAATATTTGCACATATTTACTACTCTAATGGACCCATGGTTTTATATTCTGGTCTAGTCTTGAGAAATAGGTTAACTTTGGGTTAATATACATCACATTGTTGTTATCTTCTTTATTTACTTATTGTAGTTGAACTTTGAGTCACTTTTTTGAATGGGTTAGTCCATCCAAAATTGACACATTGGACACAGACACGTCTTTCATCATTTGTATTTGTTTACACATTTGTCCATCTAATTTTTTATCTTTATTTTTGCTGATTTTGTTCTCATGGTGTTTTATGAAGATACTTCACTAGCTCTTTACACACCAGTTTATTTGGTACACACCTCAGGACCATGTACCTTTACCGTGTAGATATCACTGTTATTCTTTTTAACAACACCACCTTTAGCGCCACACTTTATTTTATTTTAACAATAAATCATGTGCTGTAACTTCAACTTTATGTTGTTTTTGTCCACATCTGACATGGCGGTCGCCTCATTTAAAGTTCCATAGCTCTCCTTTTCTATAAACTTCCTTCTAATATGTGTATTTCGAATGTATTTCATGTCTTCTTATTAAAACCTTTCATCTGCAACCGCTTTACCACCTCGGTACCACATCCTCACCCTGTACAGGTTGAGAACCATGAGGCGTATGAAGTACAGTCCATTGTTGACTCCTGTAGGTTCCGTGGACGCATACAGTACCTGGTGCGTTGGAAGAGGTACGGTCCGGAGGAACACTCTTGGGTCTCATCCTCAGACTATATTGATCCCTGACTTCTTGCTTGGCTGACTATCCGTTCCGGTTACTGAACTTTGGCTATGTTTTGACTACGTTTGTTCTTTTTACTTTTATTTTTAAACAAGTGTGATTTCACTGTACTTCTTTCTCAGCCTGATTTTATGGTTTCTGACACTGATGCTGCCAGAGTCTCTCTCTCTCTCTCAGTCTCCTCAGTCTCAGCGGTTTTCCTCACATCTGTCACCTCACCACACTCTCTCTCTCTCCCTCTCTCCTCAGACCGCTTTCCTTATTCTCCTCACAGACTCTTTTTCCCGGGCTCTAGGATATCCCTCCTCCACTGTTGGGGCACACAGTCCCTGGTGTCAGCATGCGTCTCTCTACTCACTCTGGCACCTCAGTTCCTTCCCCTCACACACTCCTCCTCTCCTCACTGTTAAGTGTCACTGTGTCCCAGCAAAGGACTTTTTGAGCCTTGGTATCTCCCTCTCTTTTAAGAAATCTCCTCTCCTCTGTCTCCTGTCAGCAATCTCTTCCTGAAACCCCCCTTTTTCCCAGTATTCTCTCTCTCTCTCTCTCTCTCTCTCTCTCTCTCTCTCAGTTTTCTGGAAGGACCCGTCAACATCTCTCTGTCTCCATCTTGTGGCCAAAAGGAGAAATTGCATTACAACATGCCTGCTATAGATAGATAGATAGATAGATAGATAGATAGATAGATAGATAGATAGATAGATAGAGCCACCAGAATAGAATGAAATGAAAACAAAACAATCAAAATTAAGTGCAGACTTTCAGCTTTAATTCAAGGGGTTGAACATAAATATTAAGTAAAAATTTTAAGAACAGCAATCACTTTTATACACAGCCCCCCCATTTTCAGGGGCTCAAATGTAATTGGACAAATGAATATAATCATAAAGCTAAATGTTCATTTTTAATATTTTGCTGAGAATCCTTTACTGGCAAGACTGCCTGAAGTCTGGAACCCATGGACATTACCAAAGACTGGGTTTCCTTTCTGATGCTTTGCCAGGCTCTAACTAGCTAGCTCTAACTAGCGGTCTAACTAGCGGTCTTCAGTTGTGTTTTGTTTGTGGGTCTTTTTGCCTTTAGTTTTGCTTTCAGCAAGTGAAATGCATGCTCAATTGGGTTGAGATCAGTTGATTGACAGGGCCATTGCAGAATATTCACCTTCTTTTCCTTCAAAAGCTCCTGGGTTGCTTTTGCAGTGTGTTTTGGATCATTGTCCATCTGTACTGTGAAGCGCCATAAAATCAACTTTGCTGCATTTGGCTGAATCTGGGATCACATATCTCTAAACACTGCAGAATTCATCAAGCAGCTTCTGTCTTCTGTCAGATCATCAATAAACACCAGTGATCCGGTGCCACTGGAAGTTATGCATGCCCATGCCATCACACTGCCTCCACCATGTTTTACAGATCACTTTGTGTGCTTTGGATCACGAGCTGTTCCAAGCCTCCCCCACACTTTTTTCTTCCCGTCATTCTGGTACAGATTAATCTTAGTTTCATCTGTCCAAAGAATGCTTTTCCAGAACTGGTCTGGCTTTTTTAGATGTTTTTGGCAAAGTCTAATCTGGCTTTTCTATTCTTCAGTCTTATGAATGGTTTGCACCTTGTGGTGAACCCTCTGTATTTGCTCTCATGAAGTCTTCTCTGATTGTAGACTTTGACAATGATACGCCCACCTCCTGGAACGTGTCCTTCACTTGTCTGGATGTTGTGAATGGGTTTTTCTTTACCATAGAGAGGTTCCTGCGATCATCCACCACTGTTGTCTTCCATGGACATCCAGGCCTTTTTATGTTGCTCAGCTCACCAGTGCGTTCTTCATACCTCAGAATGTTCTAAACTGTTGATTTGGCCACTCCTAAAATTGCTGCTATCTCTGTGATGGATTTATTTAGCTTTTGAAGCCTTACAATGGCCTGTTTCATTTGCATGGACAGCTCCTTTGAAAGCATGATGTGGGTTGACAGCAATAGATTGCAAATGCAAATACCATACTTGGAATCAACTTCAGACCTTTTACCTGCCTAATTGAAACAACGAAGGAGTAGCCCACACCTGGCCATGAAACAGCTTTTGATTCAATTGTCCAATTACTTTTAGTCCCTTGAAAAAGGGGAGATGGCTACTCTTAAGAGCTGTAATTCCTAAACCCTTCCTCCGATTTGGATGTACATACCCTCAAATTAAAACCGAGAGTATGCACTTTCAGCCCATATCCATTATACACAGTATCACACAAAAGCGAGTACACCCCTCACATTTTTGTAAATATTTTATTATATCAATACTGAAGAAATGACACTTTGCTACAATGTAAAGTAGTGAGTGTACAGCTCGTATAACAGTGTAAATCTGCTGTCCCCTCAAAATAACTCAACACACAGCCATTAATGTCTAAACCGCTGGTAACAAAAGTGAGTACACCCCTAAGTGAAACTGTCCAAATTGGGCCCAATTAGTCATCCCCCCCCGGTGTCATGTGACCCGTTAGTGTTACAAGGTCTCAAGTGTGAATGAAGAGCAGGTGTGTTAAATTTGGTGTTATCACAGTCACTCTCTCATTCTGGTCATTGGAAGTTAAAAATGGCACCTCATGGCAAAGAACTCTCTGAGGATCTGAAAAAAAGAATTGTTGCTCTACATAAATATGGTCTAGGCCTTTAAGAAGATTGCCAAGACCCTGAAACTGAGCTGCAGCAGGGTGGCCAAGACCATGCAGCGCTTTAACAGGACAGGTTCCACTCAAACAGGCCTCGCCGTGGTTGACCAAAGAAGTTGAGTGCACGTGCTCAGCGCCATATCCAATGGTTGTCTTTGGGAAATAGACATATGAGTGCTGCCGGCATTCCTGCAGAGGGTGAAGGGGTGGGGGGTCAGCCTGTCAGTGCTCAGACCATACGCCGCACACTGCATCAAATTGGTCTGCATGGCTGTCATCCCAGAAGGAAGCCTCTTCTAAAGATGATGCACAAGAAAGCCTGCAAACTGTTTTCTGAAGACAAGCAGACTAAGGACATGGATTACTAGAACCATGTCCTGTGGTCTGCTGAGACCAAGATAAACGTATTTGGTTCAGATGGTGTCAAGCGTGTGTGGCTGCAACCAGGTGAGGAATACAAAGACAAGTGTGTCTTGCCTACAGTCAAGCGTGGTGGTGGGAGTGTCATGGTCTGGGGCTGCATGAGCGCTGCCGCCACTCATGTTCATTGAGGGAACCATGAATGCCAACATGTACTGTGACATACTGAAGCAGAGCATGATCCCCTCCCTTCAGAGACTGGGCCACAGGGCAGTATTCCAACATGATAACGACCGAAAACACACCTCCAAGACGACCACTGCCTTGCTAAAGAAGCTGAGGGTAAAGGTGAGGGACTGCCAAACATGTCTCCAGACCTAAACCCTAATGAGCATCTGTGGGGCATTCTCAAATGGAAGGTAGAGGAGGTCTCTAACATCCACCAGCTCCGTGATGTCTCCACTGGCAACTTGTGAATCTCTGGTGAACTCCAAGAGGGTTAAGGCAGTGCTAGAAAATAATGGTGGCCACACAAAATATTGACACTTAGGGCCCAATTTGGTACTCACTTTTGTTGCCAGCGGTTTAGACATTAATGGCTGTGTATTGAGTTGTTTTGAGGGGACAGCAAATTTACACTGTTATGCCCCGTACACACGGTCGGATTTTCCAATGGAAAATGTGTGATAGGACCTTGTTGTTGGAAATTCCAACCATGTGTGGGCTCCATCACACATTTTCCATCGGATTTTCCGACACACAAAGTTTGAGAGCAGGCTATAAAATTTTCCGACAACAAAATCCGTTGTCGGAATTTCCGATCGTGTGTACACAAATCAGATGCACAAAGTGCCATGCACTTATAAAGTAAAAAATAAAGAGATGAAAGCTATTGGCTACTGCCCCGTTTAGAGTCCTGACATACGTGTTTTACGTCACTGCGTTCAGAACGATCGGATTTTCCGACAACTTTGTGTGACCGTGTATATGCAAGACAAGTTTGAGCCAACATCCGTTGGAAAAAATCCTAGGATTTTGTTGTCAGAATGTCCGATCAATGTCCGACCGTGTGTACGGGGCATAATACAAGCTGTACAATCACTACTTTACATTGTAGCAAAGTGTAATTACTTCAGTGTTGTCACATGAAAAGATATAATAAAATATTTACAAAAATGTGAGGGGTGTACTCACTTTTGTGAGATACTGTAACTATAGCTTGAATGTGTTTTGGTAAATACCTTAAAAAAAATTGCCTGTGTCCAACTATATATGGACCTAACTGTAGATAGATAGATAGATAGATAGATAGATAGATAGATAGATAGATAGATAGATAGATAGATAGATAGATAATAAATATATCAATAAAGAGACATGTATAGATAGATTGAGGGAGATAGATCGATTGAGGGAGATAGATAGATAGATAGATAGATAGATAGATAGATAGATAGATAGATAGATAGATAGATAGATAGATAGATAGATATGAAATAGATAGATATGAGATGGAGAAATAGATGAAATAAAAGTGTCCTGTTAATTTATCTAATGAATTCCGCTGGCGGTGAAGCGGCTGAACCCCATCACGTAATTTATAATAAGAGGAAGTTGCACGTCGTGCGCTGAGACTCCTATTTATAAATATCTCAAGTATTATTAAGTGCCCGGAGCAGAATGTTCTCTGCCACAAGTCCTCTCTGCATTTTGTCTGGGAAATTAGAACCTTTAAGTCATTTCCAGCTTGGCGCTAAGGGCCCGGCGCCTCTCCATTATTACACGCTTGTGGTGAGAGCCGCAGTGCGTAGCGCCGGCCTCTGTGTTTATCTAGATGTCACAGCAGCAAGTCAACAGGGAAGCCACCTTTCAGCAAATGACTAGTCTGCGGCCGTCCTCAAGTGCAGCATTAAGGACCGGCGATGTTCTCCGGAGCTCTGAAGCGTACGCTGGCCTAAATTATGGCACAATTGCTGCCTTGAGCTAAGACACCTTTGAATAAATCCTCTCCCAGGACACTTCCCTACTTGAAGCTTTTCGGTTTTAGAGAAGCTTAACTCTGCCATGGACGGGCCAGACTAGCAAACTGCTTTGTAATGTAATGGTATGAGGGTCCTGATCATTACAGCTTTCATCTAAAAGAGAACAGGAGGTATGAGGGTCCTGTTCATTACAGCTTTCATCTAATAGTGATCAGGAGGTATGAGGGTCCTGATCATTACAGCTTTCATCTAATAGAGAACAGGAGGTATAAGGGTCCTGATCATTAAAACATACATCCGATAGGCAACAGGAGGTATAAGGGTCCTGATCATTACAAAATATATAATAGGGAAAAGGAAGTATGAGGGTCCTGCTTATTACAGCTTACATGTAATGGGGAAAAGGAGGTATGAGGGTCCTGATCATAACAGCTTACATGTAATGGGGAAAAGGAGCTATGATGGTCCTGCTCATTACAGCTTACATCTAAAGGGGAAAGGGAGGTATGAGGGTCCTGCTCATTACAGTTTACATGTAATGGGGAAAAGGCGGTATGAGGGTCCTGCTTATTACAGCTTACATCTAAAAGTGAACAGGAGGTATGAGGGTCCTGATTAGGGATGAGCTTCGAGTTTGAGTCGAACTCATGTTCGACTCGAACATCGGCTGTTCGTAAGTTCGCCGAACAGCGAACAATTTGGGGTGTTCGCAGCAAATTCGAATGCCGCAGAACACCCTTTAAAAGTCTATGGGAGAAATCAAAAGTGCTAATTTTAAAGGCTTATATGCAAGTTATTGTCATAAAAAGTGTTTGGGGACCTGGGTCCTGCTCCAGGGGACATGGATCAATGCAAAAAAAAGTTTTAAAAACAGACGTTTTTTCAGGAGCAGTGATTTTAATAATGCTTAAAGTCAAACAATAAAAGTGTAATATCCCTTTAAATTTCGTAGCTGGGGGGTGTCTATAGTATGCCTGTAAAGGGGCGCATGTTTCCCGTGTTTAGAACAGTCTGACAGCAAAATGACATTTCAAAGGAAAAAGTAATTTAAAACTACTCGCGGCTATTGCATTGCCGGTCCGCCAATACACATAAAAGTTCATTGATAAAAAGGGCGCATGTTTCCCATGTTTAGAACAGTCTGACAGCAAAACGACATTTCAAAGGAAAAAAGTCATTTAAAACTACTCGCGGCTATTGCATTGCCGGTCCGACAATACACATAAAAGTTCATTGATAAAAACGGCATGGGAATTCCCCACAGTGGAACCCCGAACCAAAATTTTAAAAAAAAAATGACGTGGGAGTCCCCTTAAATTCCATACCAGGCCCTTCAGGTCTGGTATGGATATTAAGGGGAACCCCGGCCAAAATTTTAAAAAAAAAATGACGTGGGGTCCCCCTAAATTCCATACCAGACCTCTCAGGTCTGGTATGAATTTTAAGGGGAACCGCGCGCCAAAAAAAAAAAAAAAACAAACGCGTGGGGTCCCCCCAAAAATCCATACCAGACCCTTATCTGAGCATGCAACCTGGCAGGCTGCAGGAAAAGAGGGGGGACGAGAGAGCGCCCCCCCCGAACCGTACCAGGTCACATGCCCTCAACATTGGGAGGGTGCTTTGGGGTAGCCCCCCAAAACACCCTGTTCCCATGTTGATGAGGACAAGGGCCTCATCCCCACAACCCTGGCCGGTGGTTGTGGGGGTCTGCAGGCGGGGGGCTTATCGGAATCTGGAAGCCCCCTTTAACAAGGGGACCCCCAGATCTCGGCCCCCCCCCCTGTGTGAAATGGTAAGGGTTTTGTACCCCTACCATTTCACTAAAAAACTGTCAAAAATGTTAAAAATGACAAGAGACAGTTTTTGACAGTTCCTTTATTTAAATGCTTCTTCTTTCTTCTTTCTTCTATCTTCCTTCATCTTCTTCTTCTGGTTCTTCTGGCTCTTCTGGTTCTTTCTCCGGTGTTCTCGTACAGCATCTCCTCCGCGGCGTCTTCTATCTTCTTCTCCTTGGGCCGCTCCGCACCCATGGCATGGGGGGAGGCTCCCGCTCTTCTCTTCATCTTCTTCTCTTCTTCATCTTCTTCTCTTCTTCTCTTCTTCATCTTCTTCTCCGGGCCGCTCCGCATCCATGCTGGCATGGAGGGAGGTTCCTGCTGTGTGATGCGTCTCCTCTTCTGACGGTTCTTAAATAACGGGGGGGGGGGCACCCGGTGACCCCGCCCCCCTCTGACGCACGGTGACTTGACGGGACTTCCCTGTGAACTTTTATGTGTATTGTCGGACCGGCAATGCAATAGCTGCGAGTAGTTTTAAATGACTTTTTTCCTTTGAAATGTCATATTGCTGTAAGACTGTTCTAAACACAGGAAACATGCACCCCTTTACAGGCATACTATAGACACCCCCTAGCTATGAAATTTAAAGGGATATTACACTTTTATTGTTTGACTTTAAGCATTATTAAAATCACTGCTCCTGAAAAAACGGCCGTTTTTATAACTTTTTTTTGCATTGATCCATGTCCCCTGGGGCAGGACCCAGGTCCCCAAACACTTTTTATGACAATATCTTGCATATAAGCCTTTAAAATTAGCACTTTTGATTTCTCCCATAGACTTTTAAAGGGTGTTCCGCGGCATTCGAATTTGCCACGAACACCCCAAATTGTTCGCTGTTCGGCGAACTTGCGAACAGCCGATGTTCGAGTCGAACATGAGTTCGAATCGAACTCGAAGCTCATCCCTAGTCCTGATTATTACAGCTTACATCTAATAGGGGAAGGGAGACATGAGGGTCCTTATCATTACAGCTTACATCTAAAAGTGAACAGGAAATATGAGGGTCCTGATCATTACAGCTTACAGTTAATAGGGAGCAGGAGGAATGAGGGTCCTACTAATTATAGCTTACATCTAATGTGGAACAGGAGATATAAGGTGGAACAGGAGATTATTACAGCTTACTGTCTAAGACAGAGCAGGAGGTATAAAGGTCCTGCTCATTACATCGTAGAGTCTCGTAGAGAATAGCAGGGCCGGTGCAAGGATTCCTGGCTTGATACCAACGGAAGTTCCCCGATTCTTCACTGTCCCCGGTTGTTGAGAATACTGCTCCGGTACTTTCTTCAGCTACTCACTGTGGTCCCTGGTATTAAGGTGGTTGGTCCCTTAGTAGCGACAGCTTCCCTTCTACCTCCGACCATGACAGGTTCTCCGGTCGGCAGAACCATCACTTCTGGTTGGATTGCAAGCCACAATCCCAACCCTGCGCTGCTGTCTTGCTTCTGGATAGGCCCTCACACAGCCTAGCATCCAGATGTGCCCAGGATAGGCCCAATCTCTGGCCTAGCAGCCCGGGCAGTACAACACACGTCCTCCCAGACAGCTGTCCAGGTGGCACAGAACACCGATCACCTGACTCCACCCAAATATATAGGTTCTCCCAGCAGGCCAAGGGCTTTAAGAAAAACACTGCCCATTGGCTGAGATACCCCATATACCCATAATCTGAACTTGCAGTGCCCTTCTCATATCTAATGCTGCCAGGTACCCGGCCACCTAGCGGTCAAAGAGAGAAGTGCAGCAATTACAGACTTATGCCCCGTACACACGGTCGGATTTGCCGATGGAAAATGTCCGATCGGAGCGTGTTGTCGGAAATTCCGACCGTGTGTGGGCTCCATCGGACATTTTCCATCGGATTTTCCGACACACAAAGTTGGAGAGCAGAAGATAAAATTTTCCGACAACAAAATCCGTTGTCGGAAATTCCGATCGTGTGTACACAAATCCGACGGACAAAGTGCCACGCATGCTCAGAATAAATAAAGAGATGAAAGCTATTGGCCACTGCCCCGTTTATAGTCCCGACGTACGTGTTTTACGTCACCGCGTTCAGAACGATCGCATTTTCCAACAACTTTGTGTGACCGTGTGTATGCAAGACAAGTTTGAGCCAACATCCGTCGGAAAAAATCCTAGGATTTTGTTGTCGGAATGTCCGAACAAAGTCCGACCGTGTGTACGCCCTATTAGAGTGAAATCAGTTGATCCTCAACAATTAACCAAGGTAGCTATACCTGGCTGGTCAATTTAGGAGCAACCCTGCCTATACACCAGGGTGCTACATCTGGAACAGGAAATATAAGGGTCCGGATTATTACAGTTTACAGTCTAAGACAAAGCAAGAGGTATGACGGTTCTTCTCTTTACAGAGACTCATAGAGAAAGGCAGGGACGGGGTCCTGCTCATTACAGCTTATATCTAATAAGGGACAGCAGATATGACAGACCTCCTCATGAACTGCTTGCCGACCGCCGCATGTACATTTACGTCAGCAGAATGGCACGGCTGGGCAAATGGGCGTACCTGTATGTCCCTTTGAATTTCCCGCCGTGCCGACATGTGCTTCGTGATCGCGCCCGCAGGTCCCGCAGACTCGATGTCCGCCGGTCTCCCGGCGATCGTGTCACAGAGAGGTAGAATGGGGAGATGCTTTTGTAAACAAAGCATTCCCCGTTCTGCCTAGTGACATGACAGCTCTCTGTCATCGAGAGCAGTGATCACTGTTCTGTGTGTTCAAGCCCAGCCCCCTCACAGTTAGAATCACTCCCTAGGACACACTTAACCCCTTCACTGCCCCTAGTGGTTAATCCCTTAAGAGGCATGGTGAGTTTTTTGAAGTTGTAATCTTTCCCACAATTCTTTGCAAAATCAAGATTTTTTTTTTCACCAAATTGTTATATTAGCAGGTTATTTCTCACACACAGCATATGCATAGCACAAATTACACCCCAAAACACATTCTATTACTCCTCGTGAGTATGGCGATACCACATGTGTGAGACTTTTACACAGCGTGGCCACATACAGAGGTCCAACATGCAGGGAGCGCCATCAGGCGTTCTTGGAGCATAAATTACACACATAATTTCTTGACTACCTCTTACATTTTTGAAGGCCCTGGAGCACCAGGACAATGGAAACGCCCCAAAAATGACCCCATTTTGGAAAGAAAACAACCCAATGTATAATCTATGAGACATAATGAGTCTTTTGAACATGTCATTTTTTTCTACAAGTTTTTGGAAAATGTGTAAAGAAAATGAAAACGCATTTTTTTTTACACACAGTTGTCCATTTATACAATATTTCTAACACATAGCCTGTAAATACCAAAAACTACACCCCAAAATAGATTCTCCTGCTCCTCCTGAGTACAGTGATACCACATAGATACCACATAGAGAGGCCCAACATGCAGGGAGCACTATCAGGTGTTCTAGGGGCATAAGTTTCAAATCTAATTTGACTACCTTTTGTGAGGCACTCTAGTGACATGGATGTGGCATGGATGAGAACTGATATGGCATGGATGAGCATGAATGGGAATGGATGAGCCATGGATGGGTATGACTGAGTATGGATGGGATGACTGAGCATGAATGAGTATGGCTGAGTACGGCTGAGTATGGCTGGGTACGGCTGAGTACAGCTGGGTACGGCTGAGTACGGCTGAGTACGGCTGGGTACGGCTGGGTACGGCTGAGTATGGCTGAGTATGGCTGGGTACGGCTGGGTACAGCTGGGTATGGCTGAGTACAGCTGGGTACGGCTGAGTATGGCTGAGTATGGATGGGATGGCTGGGTACTGCTGAGTACGGCTGGGTATTGCTGGGTATGACTGGGTATGGCTGGGTATGGCTGAGTATGGATGGGGGTGGATGGGATGGCTGAGCATGGATGAATGGGTGAGTATTGCTGAGAATGGATGGATGGCTGAGCATGGATGAGTATTGCTGATTAGGGATGGATGGCTGAGCATGGATGGATGAGTACTGCTGAGTACGGATGGATGGATGAGTATTGTTGAGTATGGATGGATGGATGAGCATGGATGAGTATTGCTGATTAGGGATGGATGGCTGAGCATGGATGAGTATTACTGATTAGGGATGGATGAGTATCGCTGAGCATGAATGGATGGATGAGTATTGCTGAGCATGGATGGATGGATGAGTATTGCTGAGTATGGATGGATGGATGAGTATTGCTGAGTATGGATGAATGGATTAGTATTGCTGAGTATGGATGGATGGATGAGTATTGTTGATTAGGGATGGATGGCTGAGCATGGATGAGTATTGCTGATTAGGGATGGATGGATGAGGCTTGAATTGTCAGATATCAGCGCTGTGGGCACTACAGATCCAGCCCACAAGGCTGCTGCACCTGATCTCTCCCCTCACCCCTCACACTGTACCAATCGGTACAGAGAGGGGGGAGAGGAACCGGACATAACGCCGGTTTGTTAACAAGTGGACGCTCCGTAATTTGATGGAGAGACCACGTGGTAAACGGCCGCTGTCAGCAGCCATTTACCAAGATCCGTGATGCGCCGGTCACAAATATTCCCGGGTGCGCAGGAGCGCAATTCTGGGAGGACATCAATGTACACCCTCCCAGAGTTATCGAGCTGCACTGTAGGCGTCATTTGGCTATGGCGCGGTCGTTAAGTGGCTAAATCTTACATCTAATAGGTAAAATGAGGGATGAGGTCCTGCACATTATAGCTTACCTTTAACCACTTTCGGAACGCCCACCGTCGTTATACGTCGGTACTTTGAAGGAGGATATCGTTGTTATGGCAGCTAGCTGCCATAACCCCGGAATCCTCCTTTTCAGCGGGCTGTCCGTTTTAAGATAAAAGTGGTCTCTGCGGCGCATTCGCCACAAGATCACTTTTATCGGCGGCGGGAGAGGGGGGCCCCCCCCCCCGCCATGATCTGGTGCCCTCCGCTGCTTACCGGAGCCTTTGGCAGCGGTGGAGGCGATCGTGTCAGTTCCCTTGCTGGGTATGGAGACGAGTGAGGGGAAGATGGCCCCCACCCGTCTCCATATCACTGCAGGGAGGAAGCGACGTCACTTCCGCCCATAGCTCTTAAAGGGATTTTTTTTTTTTTTTTTAAATGACAACATTTTTTTTAATTGCATTTTAATGTAAATATGACATCTGAGGTCTTTTTGACCCCAGATCTCATATTTAAGGGGTCCTGCCATGCTTTTTTCTATTACAAGGGATGTTTACATTTCTTTTTTAAAGCAGTGTAAAAATGTAAAAAAAGGTAAAATAAATATGAAAAAAAAAAAAAATTTTAAACGCGACCCGTCCCGACGAGCTCGCATGCAGAAGCAAACGCATACGTTACTAGCGCCCGCACATGAAAACGGTGTTTAAACCACACATGTGAGGTATCACTGCGATCGGTAGAGCGAGAGCAATAATTCTAGCCCTAGACCTCCTCTGTAACTTAAAACATGCAACCTGTAGAATTTTTTAAACGTCGCCTATGGAGATTTTTAAGGGTAAAAGTTTGTCGCCATTCCACGAGCGGGCGCAATTTTGAAGCGTGAAATGTTGGGTATGAATTTACTCGGCGTAACATTATCTTTCACAATAAAAAAAAAATGTGCTAACTTTACTGTTGTCTTAATTTTTTAATTCAAAAAAGTGTATTTTTTTCCAAATAAAGTGTGCTTATAAGACCGCTGTGCAAATACGATGTGACAGAAAGTATTGCAATGACCACCATTTTATGCTCTAGGGTGTTAGAAAAAAAATGTATGATGTTTGGGGGTTCTAAGTAATTTTCTGGCAAAAAAAGCTGTTTTTCATTTGTAAACAACAAATCTGAGAAAGAGGCTCGGTCCTTAAGTGGTTAATAGGGTACATTAGGGTCCTGATTATTATAGCTTACAGTCTAACAGAACAGGAGGCATGAGGGTCCTACTCATTACAGCTTACATCTAATAGAGAATAGGAGGTATATGGGGTCTGATTATTACAGCTTACAGTCTAATAGCGAATATGAGGTATGAGTGTCTTGCTTGTTACAGCTTATATGTAATAGATTACAGGTAAAGTTACTGACAGGTCCACTTTAAAATTGAAATGTGTGTGTTCAATCTAGATGCACGTTAAACTAAGCCTGGGAGAAGTTATTCAGTGGAAAATAATGGCACTTTTGGTTCCCGACTCATCGCTGTTCTGGAAGCACAATAAAAATGCTAAGGGCCAGATAAATGGAAATTTGGACTTTTTTGTGCGCTATGTTAAGAATTTACATTTGTCTGGAGGAAAAAGCACCAGGCGCATAAAATCCACATTACGAATGATTGTTCGTTGAAACAAAGAGTTGGTTTGTGCTCATCAGAATTATGGGATGATGAAATTAAGGTGACAGACTAGGAAGAGGGTGATCTGTCAGGGACTGCGGGACGCACAGTATGATTAAGTTCAAGAGACACATTTTCCTCGTCCCACAGCATCTTACCCAGCGCTAAAAATGCAGAAACATGGCGTCACTTATCACAGATAAATCCCTTTCAAAATGTGTCAGGAGTTAAAGAACAAGTTTATTGCTGCCACAATTTGAAAAAAAAACTCCTAATTAGTTACGGTATATATATAGGGCTTTAGTACATTCCTTCTGGAGCCTGTTTCTGCCCTGTTAATATTGAAAAGGGCCATTGCAGTGCATATGCTGAAATATTTTAAAATGAGTGCAATGAGTGGCTTTACCATAACCAGTGCAAGAGTGGTAAAAGGAAAACCCTGCAATCCCAGCATCCCTTGGAGCATACTTTTCTCTTACATTCATTGAAGGACACAGCTCTTCTGAATCTTGACCATAGGGTTATAGCACCACCTACAGGAGCAGAGCACTAGGCAGAAAAGAAACACAGCACCATCTATGGGCAGTCCTAGGTGGTATAAAACCTTCTCTCTGTTAAAGGCAATCCAGTTAATTTCTGTCTAGTGTCAGGAGTAAGGACCTAGCTCCCTGTTGGGACCTCTGGTTCCACAAGTTTTTTCTCTGCCCACCCCTCATTGAGACACTGCTTTGAGATATCCCTATGGTTAAGATTCAGAAGAGCTGTATCCCTCAATAAAGGTAAGAAAAAAATTTTTTTTTTTTGTTACTCACAGTACAATCCCTTTCTCTGAGTTAATTGACTGACACAGCACCCATCTCTCTGTTGGAGTTTATCTTCTGACACTGCTTCTTATAAACTGGATTGCCTATAGCAGAGAGGGGGTTTTATACTACCTAGGACTGCCCATAGGCAGTGCTGTGTTTCTATTCTAGTGTCCTATTCTTTTAGGTGGCACTATAACCCTATGGTCAAGATTCAGAAGAGCTTTGTGCTTCAATGAACTCAGAGAAAGGGATTTTACAATGACTAACAAAAAATCCTGTTATTGCCCAACCCTAGCTATTTTTTTAGGATGAAGTGTGGAAAGGTTGAAACGGAGGTTCCCAAACTTTTAAAAGAAAAGGGCAGTTCACAGTCTGCCACACTTTTTGGGGGCTGTACTGTAGTAAGTGGAAGTACAAAAAAAGTCCCAGCATCAGAGGTCAGTAGGAGTAAAAAAATGCCCCTGGGTTAGTGGTCAGTAGGAGTACAAAATGCCCCTGTGGTCAAAGTGTCCCATGGTTTCTGGAAATAAGGCTAGTGCATCTGCATTTTTGTGAGTTTTTTTAATGTGTTTTTTATTCCTTTATGCATGTACTTTTTTTAAAGCTAGGTTCACACAGAATTTTCATGATTTTTTTATGCATTTTTTCACGTGTTTTTCATGCATTTTTCATGTGTTTTGCATTTGCTCCCAATAAAGTCTGTGGGGCTATTATCATATTAAAAAAAAAATCAATTGTACTTTTTTCTAAGACATATAGAAGAGAAATGCATGCAGGCGTGAATGTGCCCCATGGAGAATAATGGTAATTCTCTTGGCATGCATTGTTGGCCAAAATGAATGGTGCCAAAACAGAAAGAATCCCATCATTGTCTATGGGTCCATTCAAATCAATTCAACACCCTTCTGGGAAAAAAGTTGCAGTCAAACTTTGGCCCTAAACGTTTCAATGAAAGCACATGAAAAATGCATGAAAATGCTTATAATGTAAATGCATAAGTGTGAACGTAGCCAAAAAAAATGCCCCTGTGTCAGAGGTCAGTGGAAATGCAAGATGCCACAATGGTCAATATTCCCTGTGCCTAGTGGGTATAGATAAGAAAAGGTGTCTGCATGCTCCTCCCTCTTCTCTGCTCCAATAGGCATTAATATGAATATTCCACCAACAGAAAGATTCATGTTCATACTTAAAGATGGACCTAAAGACATTTTGAGCTGTCAAATATTGCACATCCAATCATCTTTTTGTTCACCTTAGACTAAGACCCCTTTCACACTGGAGGCAGTTTTCAGGCATTTTAGCGCTAGAAATAACGCCTGTAAAGCGCCTGAAAACTGCCTCCCATGTTGCCCGAATTTTAAAGCTCTGAAAAAGCAACTGAAAAGCGTTTCGGAATTGTGGCAACACGGGTGCTTTTAATCCCTTCTTTGGCCGCTAGCGGGGGTTAAAAGTGCCCCGCTAGCAGCCGAAAAGCGCTGCTTAAACAGCGCTAAAGTGCCATTTGTTTTAGCTAGGGTGGCCCCAGTGTGAAAGTAGCCTTAAGCCCCGTACACACGATCCGAAAGTCGTACGAAAAATACCGCATTCTAATCGATCGTACGATAATCGTATCATTAGTACAGAGCTTTCGAGAGCCGATCAGGACAGTTCACCTGATATTATTCTATCGGACATGCACGGAAACTTTTTTGGTACGATGCCAGATCGTACGATTTTCGTTTAATCAGTACAGCTATCGTTCGAAAATGTAATACAGATGCATTACAACACATGACTTCCGAATTTTTATTCTGTCGTAAGGGAATTTTCGTGACTTTAGTAAACTCATCAGATTCGACGTGAGATTAGCATGCAAAAAAAAAAACGGACGATCATTCGTCCGATAATCGTATTGTGTGTACGGGGCATTAGAGTGACTATGTTGGCTTGCCTAAACATGTCTAGATATGTTTCAATGTGAAGTCTGTGGGGAGAGGAGGGCTTTGTTGTTTCTTTCTGTTCCAAAGACTCTTTGCCACTCTTTCCTCCAATAGGTCAGTGGCAGACATAGTTAGCCAAGGGCCCCTGTGGGAGAATTATTCTTGGGTCCCCGATCCAACTATTCCCCAAGAACAAACTCTTATTTACTGGGATTAGATGTATAATGGAGGAACTACTTTGCACGTCGGCGCTCATTAGACATATATTGAAGGTAGAACTGTCCAACATCACATAAGCCCTGTACACACGACCAGTTTTCCCGTCGGAATGAACTCTGAAGGTAGTTCCGACGGAATTCCGCTCAAGCTGTCTTGCATACACACGGTCACACCAAATTCCGACCGTCCAGAATGCGGTGACGTACAACATGTACGACGGGACTAGAAAACGGAAGTTCAATGGCCAGTAGCCAATAGCTTCCGTTTCGTACTTGCTTCAGAGCATGCGTCATTTTTGGTACGTCGGAACAGCATACAGACGAGCAGTTTTCCCGATAGGAATTGGTTCCATCGGAAATATTTAGAACATGTTCTCTTTCTAGGTCCGTCAGAATTTTTGACGTAAAAAGTCCGATGGGGCATACACACGATCGGAATATACGATGAAAAGCTCCCGTCTGACTTTTTCTGTCGGACATTCCGCTCGTGTGTACACGGCATTAGGTATTACAAAACAGTACATAGAAAAATGTGTTGTGCTGTCTCTTTAACAAACACAGTGACAGTCATTACCACATCTTGAATAAATATAAATGATAACATGACATAAATGCCCCAAAAATGTGAAAAAAAGTGAAAGTCTTTAACGTTGCAAAAAGTTGCTTCAGTGCTCCATCCGTGCCACCAACTCCAGTGCTCCAGCACCTAACCACCAGGCCACTTACCAGAAGCCTAGTCCTCACTGCATAAGAGGTCTAACAATGCTCTATAGGGAAACACTCAGATCCCCGATGGATGTCTCTCTCCCTCACTTCATATGTCAGTGATAGTTTGCAGCATAGCTCAACGGCACATATAGAGGAAAAACAAGAGGAACTCCATAATGCAGTAATTCAGGACATTTTTGACATAAAATAAAGGTAAATACATAGGTAAAATTTGAACAGATCGCAGAAACTGCTACTCCAAGGAGCAGATGTAATGACGTCACCGCTAAACTAAGGCCCCTTTCACACTTGTGTGACCTGAAAGTCGTGCGATTTTGCTGCAATTTTTTGCTGCGATTTTGACACAACTTGAAGCAATGCCTGTGTAATGTTGAGGTCTAGGGACCTCATGTTGCCTCAAAGTCGGGCCAAATTAGTGCAGGGACTACTCTGAAGTCATTGCGACTTGAAATCACATGGATATGAATGGTACTCATTGAAAATCATGGAGTACGACTTGTCATGCGACTTTGCAGTCCCAAGTCGCAGTACAAGTCGCACAAGTGTGAAAGGGGCCTTACATGTTTTGTCCTAAAGGCTCTAGTGGAAGACGTCTACTAAGACAAAGCTCGTAGGGTGGAGCTTAGAGGTGATGTCTTCCCGTCTGCTCGGGGGAGAGGCGGTTTCTGTGATCTGTTATAATTTTACCTTTGCTTGTATTTACCTTTATTTTACCCAAAAAGGACACTAGTTCTGGTGACAACCAGGGATTCCGTCACTTTGGAAGGATTTCCTCTCACTTTCTGTTTTGGCTAGGGACAGGAAGTGAAGGGAAATCTCCCCAATAGGACACAAATAGCAAAACCCCTGACAGGGGTTAAAACTCTCCCTTACTCTACCCAAAGGAAAGAAAAGTTTTGCCTTTAGTTCTACTTTAACTGATTGTGGCGTTTTAGGTCTAATTTAGTTGGGGGATGTCAGACCTCTGCAGAGAGACCGCTGTCTCCACACAGAGCAAGGATCCTTCTTTGCAGCTTTCTAACATAAAAGGAATGTAGAACCGCTCACATCTTATGTTTTGCTGTACCTGGAATGTTTTTAGATGATTTAAACAGAAGGTTCAGCTGGGCTCTAAAGCACGCTGTGTAAAATGTGTCAAGGCTGGGAATATCAGGGATGGATGGTAACTGCTTTTCCTAAAGTACAATGTAAAGGGTACTGCATACTCATGTTTCTTATATAAAGAAAAAATATGGGTCCTCTACGTGACATTTTACTAGAACATTTCTATTTTTAGGGCCTGTTGTTAAATAAATCTGCCTGACAAATTGTGGCAGCACGGCGAGAAGACCAGCCGCAATACTCAGAGTCTGGTGAATGGGAGGAGTTGGAACTTGTAACAATGTAACAGATAAATGATGGCGGGAAATGGCTGTGGCTTTTCACAGGTTGGAAATAATCTTGCGGCATCCTGCCCCAGTTTCCTTCTCAGCCAGGATTAAATAATACATGACAATACAATGGAACGTCACAGAGAGCTCCCAGATAAGGTAGAAGGCGAGCCCCAAGCTTTCTGCTTTATGTCAAGACTTCAGTGGGAATTATTTACAGTGAGGGCGACATTAAAGCCCTATTAAACCGAAAAACAAAAATGTCATATATTGCAGCTTACCAATCATTAGATGTGGTGGCTGCATTTGTTTTCCTTTTTTCTTTCTTTTTTTTTTTTTTAGGCTTTTTTTCCTTTATTTCACCCAGCCAGTAACACACCTCCTGTCGGTGTGGAAAACGCTGCGATCCATGTGCGTTTCCCACACCTTATTCAAATGGCACTGTCCTTGTGACCCGCAATGGGTGTCAATGCAATCTTAACGACACCCCAAATGCAGGTCGTAAACAACCATGCAATCCAGTTGCAGTGCAGTTCCAAAATTGCTGCATGCACGTCTTTAGAGTGATGAGGTGCGATTTGATTTGAGCCCATTCAAAATGAATGGGCTCAATTGCACGACACCTGAATTGCATGTGAATTGAACAGTGATGCGGTATGGTTCCTGTACGATTAACATGCAGTCCATAGTGTGAACCCAGCCTAAGGCCTGGTTCACACCTATGGTTTTTTTTTGTGATTTTTGCAGAAACGCACTACAGTCCATTTACCATGGTTTCCTATGAGACGCGTTCATATCTATGCTTTTTTCAGCCGCTGCTATTTTGGAAAGGGTCAAGGATTTTTTCCTAACAGAAAATGGTGTGTTTATGGTTCAATAGACTTCAATGGAGAAGCCGAAGAAAGGTATGATGCACGTTTTTCCCGATTTGTGTTTTGTAACCACTTCAATACAGGGCACTTTTATCCCTTCCTGCCCAGGACAATTTTCAGCTTTCAATGCCGTCGTGTTTGAATGACAATTGCGCGGTCATGCAACACTGTACCCAAACAACATTTTTAGCATTTTATTCACACAACCAGAGCTTTCTTTTGGAGATATTTAATCACCACTGGGTTTTTACATTTTTTCCAAATAAAATTTTGCAAATAGATAATCTTTCATAATTTAGGCCAAAATGTATTCTGCTACATTTCTTTAGTGAAAATAACCCAAAACAGTGTGTATTGCTTAGTCTGTAGAAAAGTTGTAGAATCTATGGTAAATATCTGAAAACCGATCAATCCTAAGCCTCATTTCTTGAGACCCTAAAATGCCAGGACAGTACAAATACCCCCCAAACAACTCCTTTCTGGAAAGTAGACAGTCCAAGGTATTTAGTAAGGAGATAATAGGAGTGGTGGGACTTTAAATGAGGTCCATGTACAACGTAGAGGTGGATGAAATAAAAGTGCATATTTATTTGTCATAAAACTGCATCAGACATATCAATGAAAAACCACATAAGAAAAAAACATTGTAGTAAATGTCATTCCATAAATATTCATATGCACATATGTATGTGCACATGCAATAAGGCATCCAGAGTACATCAAATATGTTAGCTAGATGTCATATGCGGTCTCAGATGATAGCTTAATACATACAATGAATAAATATATATACACATAACAGCAGCACTTAGCGATGAAACATATAAATAGTATAAAACAGTGAAATCACAATTGATTGACAGAAGATAGTCTCAGTTGATGGTATGATGTGAGCATGTATCTGTGTGACCAGTGTCCGACGCGTTTCGTGTAAACCACTCATCAGGGGCAAGGTGCTCAAGAGAATCTATAAGGAGTGATAGAGTATAAGTTAATCTGTTTGTAACTAGTTGTCACTGGGAGAGGTAAATATACTCTTCCCCTAGGGTACTTACATGGAATCAGTGCAGAAAGGTGTAGTGATTGGGGAGCCAGGGCCAGAATAGTAGTCTCCTCCGGGAGCTGAGGTGGTAGAGCCGCGCGCTAGCGCGGTGCGTGCACAGAGCCCCCTACACACACAGGACTTTGACTGAGTTGTTGAAATGGATGCAAAGTACTGAGCCAGTGATGACTACCAGGAAAAATCTAGAGAAAGAGTGGGGGAATATATAATCAGTATGTAATAAAATACTGATAAAAATGGGTATAAAGTAATATATAACTAGTGAGAAAAAAATGAGGGTCAAAAAGGTCTAAACAAGGGAATAAGACAGGATGAGACAAATGAACCACATCCAAATTCCCCTAGAATATGATATAGAAAAACAGGCAACAAAAATTTAAATAAAAAACACAATCCCAGCTCATCATGCTCATTGATCAAAAAAGGTGACTGGCTATAAAGAATGAAAAAGGTAACCTAAAAGTAACTTACATGCATCCTAAAAAAACAATGGAGTGCTGTGATGGAGTGTAAGGTATTTAGTAAGAGGCCAGATGTTTTTTTCGAAATTGTAATTTCCTGTCATAATTTTTTGGAAAATAAAGAAATAAAAAAAAAAAAAAAACCCACAATTCTTTTTTTTGTTACATACTGTCACCAGTGCAATACACCATCATCATATAACTAGTGTGGTGGTTATCAGGGACAGTGACTGTTGACTCTACAAAAAAAAAGAAAAATAACTTTTTTTAAATTTATTGTTTATTACATTTTTTTCTTTTCTTTTTTTTTTTTTTTTTACTATTTTTTATCACACTGTTACCAAAGCAATATAATGTTACCATAATAACATTGTACTACTCAGGAGAAGTGATCAGGATTTTTTTTACACATTGTGTTTGCTTATACAAGTGCATTACATTGCTATAAGCAAGCATTTTACTGAATGAAACCAATTCATTCAGTTTGTTTTTTTGTGATTAGCTGTGATTGGTCAAAGCTAATCACATGGTACAGATAGGCTGTGATTGGCCCTGTCTGTACCATGTGATCAAAGTGACCAATCAGAGCAAGCAACACAATTATACACATGCCATCCATTGCGTACAATTGTGTTGCTTGCTGTGCTGGGTCACTTTGATGTCTGGGGGGGACAGTTGTCATTCCAGGTGGACGCCGTATGACACAACCGATGACTGATCAGTGTATAAGCTCGCTGCCGGTACCATGTGACCACCGTGACCAATCACAGCAGGTCACATGACCATAGTTGCCAACATTGTAAAAAAAATTTTAGGGACACTTTTTTGGCTGTAGGCGGAGTCTTGTTATAATTAGGGGGCGGGGCATTGCATTTGTGGACGTGGCACAGGGGAAAAGTAATAATGTGGCACGCGAAGTGCGCCGCGAAGAAAAATGGGCATGGTTTACGCGAAATAGTGGGCATGTCTTCAGTGGGCATGGCTCAAAGGGGGTGTGGTTAGAGTCTGAGATGAATGAGGGATGGAGAGGGAAAGGGCGGGAGAGGGATGGAGGGACAGCAGCTCCAGATCCTACACAACAATGGAAATATGTGTATTCTAAAAAACAACAATCAGCAGATAAAGATACTCCAAACACCTGGTGTTAGCATTTCAATCATCCCGGCACCATGGTTGTTATGGTGTCAGGATGATTGAAGTGCATTATTTCTATTATTACATTGTAATATAAAATGAAATCATTCAACTCACCATAATGCTGGATCCCTGAGCATGTCACCTGCCACCAGCCGTCTGTCCTTGCATCAGGTTTCCCAGCAGAGTCCGTCCTCGCATCAGGTGCCCCCAGCGGAGCCCCCCTTACATCAGATGTCCCCAGCGGAGCCCCCCCTTACATCAGATGTCCCCAGCGGAGCCCCCTTACATCAGGTGTCCCCAGCAGAACCCCCCTCACATCAGGAGTCTCCAGCGGAGCCCCCCTCACATCAGGAGTCCCCAGCAGAGCCCCCCTCACATCAGGAGTCCCCAGCGGAGTCCCCCCTCACATCAGGAGTCCCCAGCAGAGCCCCCTCACATCAGGTGCCCCCAGCGGAGCCCCCTCTCACATCAGGAGTCCCCAGCGGAGCCCCCCTCACATCAGGATTCCCCAGCGGAGCCCCCCTCACATCAGTAGTCCCCAGCGGAGCCCCCCTCACATCAGGAGTCCCAGTGGAGCCCCCCTCACGTCAGGAGTCCCCAGCAGAGCCCCCCTCACATCAGGAGTCCCCAGCGAAGACCCCCCTCACATCAGGAGTCCCCAGCGGAGCCCCCACTCACATCAGGTGTCCCCAACGGAGCCCCCCTCACATCAGGAGTCCCCAGCGGAGCCCCCCCCTTACATCAGGTGTCCCGAGCGGAGCCCCCCTTACATCAGGTGTCCCCAGCGGTGCCCCCCCTTACATCAGATGTCCCCAGCGGTGCCCCCCTTACATCAGGTGTCCCCAGCAGAGCCCCCCCTTACATCAGGTGTCCAGAGCGGAGCCCCCCTTACATCAGGTGTCCCCAGTGGAGCCCCCCCTTACATCAGGTGTCCCCAGCAGAGCCATCTCCTTACATCAGGTGTCCCCAGTGGAGTCCCCCCTTACATCAGGTGTCCCCAGTGAAGCCCCCCTTACATCAGATGTCCCCAGCGGTGCCCCCCTTACATCAGATCATGTCCCCAGCTGAGCCCCCCCCCCTTACCTCAGGTGTCCTAGTAGGTCCTAGTAGGAGGGGGTATACAAAATACTGTCTCCCTCCGCCGGCCGCATGGTTACAATAGAACCCCCGCTCCTTTCCATAACAGACTGGCAGCGGGGCGGGGGGTAGGCGGGGGTAGGCGGGGGTAGGCGGGGCGGAGGGTGGGCAGAGACGCAGGAGCTCCGTCTAGCCACCCAGCCGTCATCCTGGTCTTCATAAAAATGGTGGCCACATTGTCTCCACCCGCCGCAGACCTCTAGCAGCGGCGGTCAAAATCCGTGATGAACCGGATTTCTCTGGACATTTCCCCGGAAACAATAAAATCGGGAATAGAGTCTAAATCCTGGGAATGTCCCGGGAAATCCGGGACAGTTGGTAACTATGCATGACAGTTGTACACAATGGATGGCTTCCTTTCATGCCATCCATTGTTTACAACTGTCATGTGACCTGCTGTGATTGGTCACAGCGGTCACATGGTACCGGCAGTGAGCTGGTATACTGATCAGCCATTGGTTGTGTCATATGATGTCCACCTGGAATGACAAATGTCCACCCCCAGACATCATTTGATAATAGGCTGGGCAGGAAGTGGTTAAAAAGTGAACTGCAAGCGGTGCTTTCTGACAGGACATCATATGACATCCAATCAGGATAGGAAGGCCACTGCCCAGCCGTCTTTATGCTATAGTCCAGGCAGGAAGGTGGTAATCTGCCCAACAACAAATTAGCCAAAAAAAACCCCACAAAAGCATACAAAATGCAAAACGCATCAAAAAAGCATTAAAACGCATGTGCAAAAACGCAAATCCCACTGCAAAAAGCACTGCAGAAAGGGATCAAAAGCAAACTGCATAGGTGTGAACCAGACCTAGGGTGTCTTGACTCTGGATGTATGAGCACAAGATAAACCTTTGGACATCAGCACTGTCAGTCAGGGAGAAGGGTAGAGTTACATTAGAAGATTTAGATGGACCTGACTAACAAATGAACCTGTTCACAAACGCGCTATAGCCGAATGATGGCTACAGCACGGCATGCATCAACAGTGATCTGTGATTGCTGCGTCCTTCGGACGCAACTGATCACAGATAAGGGTAAAGAGCCAATCACGGCAGCTCTTTACCACGTGATCAGCAGTGTTCAATCACCGCTGGTCACAATGTAACCAGGATTTGCCGGTTATCAGCAATCCTCTCCTCCCGCTGACAACACGTGAGGAGAGGAGAGCCGATAACCGGCAAATCCGCACAGGGGACATCTACACTGATAATCAGGGCACTGAAAATGTGGGAAGATGCATACAGAAGTTGTTTTCACCTTAGTGCATAGCATTCAGTAAGGTAAAAAACCATATGCCATTACAACTACTTGAAATCGGAATGCTATGTATTGCCTTTTCATTTTCTTTTAGTGGCTCCAGGAGCGAGATCCCCCACCAGACTTCCAGTTCTACCTAATGATGGTGTCAGCTTCCTTCACCCCTTCCCACACACACACAATGAACTCTCCAAAATGCAAAGTTAAAGGGGTTGTAAAGGTAATTTTTTTTTTTTTTTAAATAACAAACATATCATACTTACCTTCACTGTGCAGCTCGTTCTGCACAGAGTGGCCCCGAACCTGGTCTTCTGGGGTCCCTCAGCGGCTGTTTCAGCTCCTCCCCGCAAGCATTTACCACCTTAATGCGAGCTCCCTCGCATGGTGGTGAGTGCTTGCGGGCGCGCTCCCGTGATACAGCCGGCGGCCATAGCCGCTCGCTGTATCACTCGGCCCCGCCCCCCGGCGCGCCGCGTCATCGGATGTGATTGACAGCAGCGCGAGCCAATGGCTGCGCTGCTTTCAATCCATCCACTGCAGCCAATCAGCGACCAGGCTGAGCTGCAATGAGGACGAGCAGCGAAGATTCGAGGCGTCAGGTAAGTAAAACGGGGGGGTTGGGGGCGGCGGTACTGTCAAAAGTTTTTTCACCTTAATGCATAGAATGCATTAAGGTGAAAAAATTTTTATCTTTACAACCCCTTTAATTTTTAAGATAGTGATACCCTTAAAGGGGTTGTAAACCCTTGTGTTTTTTCTCCTTAATGCATCCTATGCATTAAGGGGAAAAAACAACTGCCAGTGACCGGCCCCCCAGCCCCCCCATTTCACTTACCTGAGCCCTGGAATTTCCCACAGCAGAGACGCACTGTCCCTCTGCCCGGGGTTGTCGGCTCTTGATTGGATAGATTGATAGCAGCGCAGCCATTGGCTCCCGCTGCTGTCAATCAAATCCAATGATGCGGGTGCCGGGCCGAGTCCTACATTAGGCGTCTATGGACGCCGAATTATGGACTCGGGCGCATGCCTGCAAGGTAACCCCCCAGGAGAGCGCTTTTCCTAGGGGGTTATACAATGTGGGGAGGAGCCACGAGAGCTAGCCAAGGGATGCCAGAAGTCAAGGATCGGGCCATTCTGTACAGAACAAACTGCACAGTGGAGGTAAGTATGATATGTTTGTTTGTTATTTTACCATTGCGGGAGGGGCAGAGACACAAACTACTGCAGGGAAATCTCACCATTGTGGGAGGGGCAGAGACACAAACTACTGCAGGAAATCTCACCATTGTGGGAGGGGCAGAGACACAGACTACTACAGAAAACCTCACCATTGTGGGAGAGGCAGAGACAGACTACTACAGGAAATCACACCATAGTGGGAGGCGCAGAGACACAAACTACTGCAGAAAACCTCACCATTGTGGGGGGGGGGGGGGGGGCAGAGACACAAACTACTGCAGAAAACCTCACCATTGTGGGAGAGGCAGAGACACAGACTACTGCAGGAAATCTCACCATAGTGGGAGGCGCAGAGACACAAACTACTGCAGAAAACCTCACCATTGTGGGGGGGGGCAGAGACACAAACTACTGCAGGAAATCTCACCATTGTGGGAGGGGCAGAGACACAGACTACTGCAGGAAATCTCACCATTGTGGGAGGGGCAGAGACACAGACTACTGCAGGAAATCTCACCATTGTGGGAGGGGCAGAGACACAGACTACTACAGGAAATCTCACCATAGTGGGATGCGCAGAGACACAAACTACTGCAGAAAACCCTCACCATTGTGGGGGGGCAGAGACACAAACTACTGCAGGAAATCTCACCATTGTGGGAGGGACAGAGACACAAACTACTGCAGGAAATCTCACCATTGTGGGAGGGGCAGAGACACAAACTACTGCAGGAAATCTCACCATTGTGGGAGGGGCAGAGACACAGACTACTGCAGGAAATCTCACCATTGTGGGATGGGAGGGGCAGAGACACAGACTACTGCAGGAAATCTCACCATTGTGGGAGGGGCAGAGACACAGACTACTGCAGGAAATCTCACCATTGTGGGATGGGAGGGGCAGAGACACAGACTACTGCAGGAAATCTCACCATTGTGGGAGGGGCAGAGACACAAACTACTGCAGGAAACCTCACCATTGTGGGGGGGGGGGGCAGAGACACAAACTACTGCAGGAAATCTCACCATTGTGGGAGGGGCAAAGACACAGACTACTGCAGGAAATCTCACCATTGTGGGAGGGGCAGAGACAGACTACTGCAGGAAATCTCACCATTGTGGGAGGGGCAGAGACACAAACTACTGCAGCGAAAGAACAGAGACACATGCAATGGCGGGGAAAGCTCACCATTGTGGAAAGACATGGAGACACAAAATACAATAAGAAAATCTGTACATTAATTACACCCCACATCAAGGAAACAGATACAAACAAGATTACAAAAATACAAATAGAATTTTCTACCAGTTCCTCATTTTTAAACAAAAGTCTGCTTTTCCAGGAGACTAAATTCTTCTTTCAAGTTCGGTGATAAATGCATTTGCCGTTTCCTTTTTTCTGTCTTTTCAGCCGCACAGTGAATAATACATTGGCCATAACCAAAATGTCTTGTTAAATGTCTAAAATTTCATCCTACAAAAGATGAAAAAACATTGTTATAAACGCACAGGCCGCTCACTTAACCCTTTCCCAGCGTCTGACATTTGTAAATGTCACATAAAGTCAGTGACAGCCCGAGGTCTGGGGGTTGGCGGCCAAGAGACAATTCATTCAAGTTGTCTTTGCGCAGTCACTTCGTACTCTGCTCCTCTGCTGCCGGCTTCTTATGCAAACAAGAGCAATTCCCCTTAACGAACAGCAGAGCTAATGAAGTCTAAGTGGTCAGTACTAAGTGATGACCCCAGAAGTTTAAAGGTCAAATGTGCAAATTTTTTAAAGCAATATGCAATTGCTAGCTGGTATACATGTTAAATGGCAACTATTTGTATAATGGCATGTATTTTCAGGTTCCCAGTATAAAAATGTGTTTTCTGTAAACCTTGCCAATATCATATAAACTTTATATATATAGATATATATAGATATATATATCTATATATATATCTATATATAGATATATATACAGTATATATACAGTATCTCACAAAAGTGAGTACACCCCTCACATTTTTGTAAATATTTTAAATATTTTATATCTTTTCATGTGACAACACTACAGAAAGTACACTTTGCTACAATATAAAGTAGTGGGTGTACAGCTTGTATAACAGTGTAAATTTGCTGTCCCCTAAAAATAACTCACAGCCATTAATGTCTAAACCGCTGGCAACAAAAAGGAGTGCACCCCTAAGTGAAAATGTCCAAATTTGGCCCTGTTAGCTATTTTCCCTCCCCAGGTTTTGGTTCAATTACAGGCTCTGATTCAATTATAAGTTCTGATTCAATTACAGGTTTTGATTCAATTACAGGTTCTTATTCTGGGGTCACCTCTCCTTCAGTTCTTTCAATGAGAGGGAGGGATGCATTGAGCAAGTGCTTCACTGAGTTCCAGCTTGACTTCCTCAGCTTCCAACAGTGGACCAGAAGCTGTGGCCTCAGTATAAGGCATGTGAGAACCTGGCTCTAAACAGTCTTCTGATTTCGGGTCCAAAGGATCATCTCTCACAGCCAATCCAATGGTATTTCCTCATCATCATTTTCCTCTTCTAGGGAGGTAGGGGTACATGGTGTTCTTTTCTGAGACCTCAGTACTGGAGGCTGAGATGGTTCGGAATACGGGACAGAAGGTACCCGTACAGCCTCTGAAATAGGCAATAGGTGGTTCCAATGCCAAGTTTTTAATGGCCCGGGCTTCCCTTCTGGTCTGATCTGATATACAGGGAGTCCTGGTAGTCGTTGACAAACAATGTAGGGTTGGGAACGCCATTGGTCTGATAGTTTATGTTTTCCTGTTACTCCTAGATTGCGTAACAACACCCGATCCCCAGGTTGCAGATCTTGAACTCTCATTTTAAGATCAAAAGATTCCTCTTATTCCTTTGTTCTCTGATGTGAGAGGCTTCCTTTGCTTTTTCATAGGCTACTTTTACATTCTTCCTTACCCTATCCACATAGAACTTGTAAGAGGCTTGAGAGGTGTGGTCAGTGGAGGTCCCATGTTTGGCCAATAGAATTGGTCCTTGACTAGTTTGAAAGTCCTATCTGGGCCTAGATGGCCATTGTCATCATGAAGTGCAGTTAGTACAGTCAAGCGATGTTTTCCCAGGAGGAACAGCTGGCTTACACCTTCATCCTCTTTGGAGGGGCCTCTTCGATACAGGATACCTTCTTCTATTTTCATTCTCTCCCACTCTGTATGAATCACCTTGGCCCCCTCAATGGGACTATCCATCAGTATCTGAGGGTCTTTAATCGATAGGGATTTAATTATTAGATTTTCCTAGCAGATCTCCCCGCTGGTTTCTCCTCATGTCCTCCTTAGTCAGCTGAGGCAATTCTTCGCTACGTACTTGGGATAGGTTGCAAAAATGTTTCGATAGTCCCCCGGGGGCAACCCCAACGGCTTCAGCTCCAATTGTTCCCCTGTGCTTATACTCAACACATTTGCATACTGCTTGTACTCCTTTGGGAGGTAAGTGAACCCAACTTCTTTGATCATTATGGATGAAGTGTGGTCTTCTGGAAAGAGCATCAGCATCTCTATTTCCCACTCCTAGACGATACTTCAAACTGAATTGGAACTCCGATCAAGCGGCTAGCCACCGATGCCCAGTGGTGTCCAGCTTGGCAGAGGATAAAAAATAGGTCAGGGGATTGTTATCTGCTTTCACCACAAAAGTGGCTCCATACAAGTAGTCTCGAAGTTTGTCCACTACAGCCCACTTGAGGGCCAGGAATTACAGGAAAGATAATTCTTCTCAGGGGGGAGCAAGGCTGAAACTCCCATATGCTACTGGGCGGAGCTTCCCTTCTGATTCTTGATACAACACTCCCCCAATACCGTCTCTACTGGCATCCACATGTAATTCATAAGGCTTCGAGGGGTCAGCGTGTCTAATCGCCACAACCTCCCTAGTCCTTCAGCGGGTGCCTTCTTTTCTTGCAATACCCTCTGAAATGCTTGTCTCAACTGCGGATGGATTTTCCCAACAGGGGCACCCTCTATGGCCAAGGGGGTGAGTAGCCTTCTCACTAAATTGGTATTAGTTCCTATCAGTAAAGAATTTCTGCCGACTTCAGGCAGCCGGGGGCATACGACAGTCAGCGTGTCAAATGTCTCGGGCTTTCCAGCTAAAGCAGAGTCGAAATTTATCTTGATAGGTATGTAAGCATCGTAAGGACACTTCTGAGTTCCAATTCCCCAAATTTCCAACTCATCAAGTTAACACAAGGGGATGTGATTCAAGTACTTATGATAGAAGTCTTTATACAACAGCGTGACTTGAGCTCAAGTGTCGAATAGTGCTTGTGTATAGATGCCTTCCACTTGGACTGATACTATGGGGGAAGGCCCAACTAAGTTCTTGGGCAAATTCCCTCCAGGTGCCTCTAAAGTACAGTGCCTTGCAAAAGTATTCACCCCCTTGGCTTTTTATCTATTTTGTTACATTACAGCCTTTAGTTTAATGTTTTTTTAATCTGAATTATATATGATGGATCAGAACATATTGTCATTACATATACACACCTTCTTGAAAGGCTCCAGAGGCAGCAACACCTAAGCAAGAGGCACCACTAACCAAACACTGCCATGAAGACCAAGGAACTCTCCAAACAAGTAAGGGACAATGTTGTTGAGAAGTAAAAGTCAGGGTTAGGTTATAAAAAAAATATCCAAATCTTTGATGATCCCTAGGAGCACCATCAAATCTATCATAACCAAATGGAAAGAACATGGCACAACAGCAAACTTGCCAAGAGACGAAAACTCACGGATCGGGCAAGGAGGGCATGAATCAGAGAGGCAGCACAGAGACCTAAGGTAACCCTGGAGGAGCTGCAGAGTTCCACAGCAAAGACTGGAGTATCTGTACATAGGACAACAATAAGCCGTACTCTCCATAGAGGTGGGCTTTATGGCAGAGTGGCCAGAAGAAAGCCATTACTTTCAGCAAAAAACAAAATGGCATGTTTTGAGTTTGCGCAAAGGCATGTGGGAGACTCCCAAAGTGTATGGATGAAGGTGCTCTGGTCTGATGAGACTAAAATTGAACTTTTTGGCCATCAAAGAAAATGCTATGTCTGGCGCAAACCCAACACATCACCCAAAGAACACCATCCCCACAGTGAAACATGGTGGTGGCAGCATCATGCTGTGGGGATGTTAGACTTAAAGATTTCTGTTCACAAGTGCAAACCATTCAACTTGAAGGAGCTGGAGCAGTTTTGTAAGGAGGAATGGGCAAAAATCCCAGTGGTAAGAAGTGGCAAGCTAATAGAGACTTATCCAAAGCAACTTGGAGCTGTGATAGCCGCAAAAGGTGGCTTTATAAAGTATTGACTTTGGGGGGGGTGAATAGTTATGCACATTGACTTTTTCTGTTATTTTGTCCTATTTCTGGTTTGCTACACAATAAAAAAAAAATCTTCAAAGTTCTGGGCATGTTCTTTAAATTAAATGATACAAATCCTCAAACAATCCATGTTAATTCGAGGTTGTGAGGCAACAAAACACGAAAAATGCCAAGGGGGTGAATACTTTTCAAGGCACTGAGAAACGAGAAACAATGGTTCCGCGCTTAGGAGAAGATTTAAAGAACTGCAGCCCCCCGACACAGAATATCACCTGAGTGAGATTCAAAACAAACAAAATTCTCTAATGGGGGAATTGGCGCTGTTCAACCACATGTGCACTGGATATTGATCATAAATATAAAAATAAATGTGAAGAATAAAAGCTATATATAAGTGAAGTAATATGCTATACATTAAAGTGCAACGTGCTATACCATATGTAGTCTAACATATACTGTATCAATGAATAATAATCTACAAACAATCCAGACAGTGATAAAAAACAATAAGTGGTAAAAAATAATTTAAAACCAATCTGAGCCATTATGATGAAATGTCCAGCATTGGTGTGTAAAAAGTCCAACTATTGTGAAAAAAGTCAAATTACTGTGAAAAATACCAATGTCCTTAAAAAACTCAATATAATCTGAAAAAACTGTGATGTGTCAAAAACTCAATAAAATTGGAAAAAACTGTGTTGTGTCAATCCAATAAAATGACAAGATTCTCGATGTGGCAAGTGCTCCCCGTCTTCCACTGCACCCCCAGTAGTGGCGCCTCAGATGACTTCTTGATGACGAAACGCGTAAGGTGTGGCCACGTGATACGCATACGTCGATTCCTTTTGTTGTGCTTTACTTCCGGTTTCGGGCAGGCAGATGGTGGAATGCACGCCACACCACGCTGCCATTTCGGCTATCAGCTTTGAGCCAGCCAGTGGAGCACTGTCAGCTCCTTTTTTAAATAGTGTTTTTTAATAAAAATAGTTTTCGGATTCACACTATGAGGCTCACTTCTTTCTTAATACATATGGATGTTTAACGCTGGGGACCAATCAGAGGAGATCGCGACATCGGAGGAGGGAAGGACGGCTATTAGGCTGAGGACTGTCGCCAAGGATCATCACTGCTGGATTTTAACCTACATGCCTGTTACCCCTGCAGGGGTTGGGCACTCTGGTGAGTGAGGGCACTACTGGGGGTGCAGTGAAAGACGGGGATCACTTGCCACATCGAGAATCTTGTCATTTTATTGGATTGACACATCACAGTTTTTTCAGATTATATTGAGTTTTTTAAGGACATTGGTATTTTTCACAGTAATTGGACTTTTTTTCACAATAATTGGACTTTTTACACACCAATGCTGGACACCTTATCATAATGGTTCAGATTGGTTTTAAATTATTTTTTACCACTTATTGTTTTTTATCACTGTCTGGATTGTTTGTAGATTATTATTCATTGATATATGTTAGACTACATATGGTATAGCACGTTGCACTTTAATGTATAGCATATTACTTCACTAATATATAGCTTTTATTCTTCACATTTATTTTTATATTTATGATCAATATCCAGTGCACATGTTGTTGAACAGCGCCAATTCCCCCATTAGAGAATTTTGTTACTTTTCAAGGCACTGTATGTGCCCTAACAGGCCTCCTTGGAGGCGGTGTTTTAGATTTAACTGCTTGTTTAGGGAGGTGTGCATTGATTTCCTGTCCCCTTCTTCCAGTTTCTGGTGATTTAAATTTTGAGTCGTGCTTGAGCACGAGCGGGTGCGAGGGGACTGATAACTTGCATTCTCCCCTCTTTGTTTTCTTCCAATTTCTCTTCTTGTCCTTGGAGCACAGCCTTCCCTTGGGACACCCAACTAGCTCCCTCATTGAGGTCCCTTGAAGTTTCCCCCGTCTTAGGGAAGTTTCTGTAACGCTCTCAAAACTTCCATAAGGAGTTGGTCGACACCCACCTTGGGACACTTGGCTCAGAAATGTCCGGCTCCTCCGCATCCATAACACCACCTCTCTAGTCCTGAGTACTGTTTTGGTTCACTTGCACGAGTCCCCTGCTCCTGAACTTTTGCTTTGGTCTCCATTACTCGCATCAGAGCGTGGTACATCTGAGTCTGAGCCTGTGCTACCTGCGCCATCAGTTCCGTTGGCCCTAGTTCTATAACTGGTTTATGGATTTCAGGAGGAGTCGGTCCCTTGGGTTCAGATTCTGTTCCACTGTCGTCATCAGAAAACTTAGCATGAACAGCGCAGACCATTACTTTCTATTTGTTTTGAGTAACAGGATTCACATCTCTCGGTCTTTAACTCTTTACTTCCAGCAAAGCTTCTTCCTCTCTAACCTCTCGTATCAATTCAGGATAGGTTGGTACCACCTGGGTCCTTTTCAGTAACAGCTTCAGCACAATAGGAGGATTTGGCCGGGCCCCATGTAGCACCCAATCCAGTCGAGCTTGGTCAGCGTCTTTGGGGTCGAGACCTCTCTTGTGGATGATTTGCTGTAGCATCCGATCTACCCGAGAGATGTATTTGAACAAGCTTTCCCCTCTTTGTTGATGGGTATGGTTGAACTTGTACATCAGGTCAGCAATTGTCTCAACTCTTATTGCCCATCCTTAGATTATGGATCACATCGGCTGCTGGGCCTCGAAGGCTCTCACTAAGTCGCTGTCATTTCACAGCCTCTGAAACACTCCACTCTTCCATTGCCCGTAAAGCTTGACTCCAGGTTTCAAACCCGTCTTCCCCAACAGACGTCGGCAACTGTCCTGAGAAAAATCGAAGTCTCCGGTAACTTTGATTTGCATTTCCAGGCCCATTCACCAGGCGACTCATATCTGTATAGAAAGAGAGTGGAGGGGCGCTGGCTCCTTGAGAGTCAGTCCCTATAGGCACATAGCTTTTCTCATGAGCCTTTGTCGGAGGTGGCTTCTCACTCCCTCCTCTCTCGCTTCTGAGGGGGAATACCCTTGCCATCACTTCCTCCGTCAAGCTGATCTTTTCCTCCAGAAAGCACACTGGCACTTCCTCCTGCCATTCTATTAGTCCCCTGACTTGATCCATCTCCGCAGAGGTTTCAGTTTCCACCAGGTAAGCCCAGTGTCCTGGCACTAAATCTTTCAGCCACCTTATGATCTCCCGCTCAGTATGTTCACTCCCCGAGATCTCCAGATCGGTGCTTCTGTCAATGTAAGTCCCATAATTTCGACCCCACTCGATCGTGGTCATGGATGCGGCTTCCCACTCAGGTTGTGGCTCCGGTCTAGGTCTACTGGGGCCTGCTGCAGATAGCATCCCAGGCAAGCCCCCAAATGTAGCACTGCCCCCTTGAGGACTGCTAAAGATTACCTGCTCATCTGCACGGCCATGACCAAGTGAATCTTCCAACCCACCTGACACTCTGGGTTCAGACATTCTGTTAATACTATAAAGCAACAGGCTTTGTGCCCCTTTGTGAGCCTCAAGACAACACAATTTGTGGGATTATTCTGATCCATGCAGCTAAATCTTCAAACCGGCCTCTTCTCTTGCTGTCCACTGATGCAGAGAAAGCTTTCGACGGGGTGAACTGGGCGTTTATCAGGGCCACTCTAGAGCATATTGGACTCGGGTTGTCCATGTTGAGTTGGATCTTATCCCTTTATTCTAATCCCTCAGCCGCAGTCAAGGTCAATGAGACGAGATCCGACTTTTTTTACCATCACTAATGGCACGCGGCAGGGATGTCCCTTATCCCCCCTGATTTTCATACTTTCCCTGGAACCCCTTTTGTGTACAGTAAGAGCAGACCAGGGCAATGCTGGCTACCAAAAATCATCAGGGTTGCACAAAGTGGTCGAATGCGCTCACTTCCCTTCCGAAACTACTTAAGTCCATACAGGATTATGGAACTCTTTCTTTTTTTCCGAATCAACTTATCCAAGTCCTCTGTCCTAAACATTATGGTCGGTAGTGACACGGTCCTCTCTCTGCGTTCTTTGTTCCCCTTTCCACTGGACGAATAACTCTATCCACTATTTGGGAATGGACATCACTCCCGACCCCTCTGCGCTTTACTCAGCCAACTTTACCCCTTTGCTTCTTCGTCTCAAATATGACCTAGTCCACTGGCACTCGCTTACCTTAACCTGGTTTGGCCACTGTAGTGCCCTCAAGATGACCCAAGGTGTTGTATCTGCTACAGATGCTTCCCATTCGACTCCCTCTGGTATTTTTTAAACGTTTGAGCTCTATGTTCAGAGAATTTTTATGGTCCCACCGAAGACTTCATCTCCCGAAACCTCGGGGAGGGGTTGGCCTTCCAGACGTATGGGCCTACTACAGAGCAGTACATCCAGGTCAGTGGATTGGCACTGTCATGCTGATGTGAAACATTGGGTGGCCATGGAACTAGAAGACTCCAATGACACGGCAAAGAGTTGGCCCTGGATAACCTCTCCATTACCGAAAGCTCTCGGTGACCATCCCACCCACAGCAGCACATTATTGGTCGCTAGGGATGCTTTTCGACACTCTTCAGTGTCACCATTACCTTCACCCATGGTGCCTGTACTGGGTAATCCAGAATTTGAACCAGGCCTCCAGAATCCTCATTTCCAGCGTCTGGCCTCGCGTGGCCGCCTGCATTTTTGTGACTTTAAAGGACCTGGCGGTCAGCTCTCTTCTTCTGCTGGAGAGACCACGACTGACCCTCCACTAGACTTCTGGAGCAATCTCCAGTTAGGCAATTTTCTCCACGTGTGTTCACGTTCTCCGGGTATACTTCACCAACTTACGGAACTGGAGCACATCTGCCATAGGAGAGAACAGATCCGCCATTGTCTTTCAATGATTTACTCCACCCTGATTCGGCCAGAGACAAGTTATGTCCCTATGTTCCTTACTAAGTGGGAATCAGACCTTGGAACCTGATTCACTGACTCAGAGAAGGATAAAATCCTTCATTTTGCCCATAAATCTTCCATAGCCACTAGAGTAGAAGAAACTTGTTACAAGATCTTGACTCCTTGGTACAGGGTACCCACTACTTTGCACCACTTTTTCCTCTGGTCCCAAGTACATGCTGGAGATGTGGCAATGCAGAGGGAACAATGCTACATATTTTCTGGGATTGTTCCAAACTCAGGCCTTTCTGGCAGGGGGTGATCTGTACTGTCAAGCTCCTAACGTTGATTTGGAGGGGAACCCTGCGGAAAGCTTGTTACATCTATCAAACCCATCTATCAAGAAATATAAGGCTTCTCATACAATTCAGCTACTGAACGCGGCTAAGGCATGCATCCCCTTGTGTTGGAGATCTGAGAACCTCTGTGGTTTTCCAAAGTCAATGAACAAAGGGATATGGAGGATCTCAAAGCTACCTTGAACAACTGGGAGGAGATCTTTTGTGACACCTGGAGACCTTGGCAGCATTTCGTATACACTGAAACTTATCTTCAGGAGGACTCGCAGCCTGGCTGATCTCCTGGACTTGGTCTGGCCTCCCTGGGCGAGAGGCTCTATCTATCTGTCTATTTATCTATTGTTCTGCATCTGCACTTTTTCTTCTACCTAGGGACACCTGGCCCCTTACACTTTCTCTTCTCTAACGTCCCCTCCCATCCCCTTTTCCGCTTTCTCCCCCCCCCCCTTGTATACCTGGCTCAGTCGTGAGCGCGTTACTTCTTCAGATATTTGAATATCCTTTTATGCATTTTCCGTATCTCACTGTTCCTTGTCTGGGCCCGGACGGCCATCGGGATGCCCGACTACCCGATATATTGTTATGTTTTATATAGTTGCGCAGTTTTAAGTTTACGAAAATTTGTTCTGGGTCTTCCATGCCGCCACCACCCTGTATGCCTTACTTTGCCCTGTACATTGATGATCAGGTTAATGTTGGTATTATTATATGTACTCGTATATACTATCTCTTTCCTAGCCTGTAGGCTTATGGATCTAAATGGTGTGACCTTCTTAGTTGCCATTTGATAAATAATGCATTCTCCTCTTTTTGAACTATACTATAAAGCAAGAATCAAGCAACTCAATAGCATAAGGTTCTGAAATGTTTTACTTGAATCAAATAGAAAAGTTATTGTACAAAGAAAGGAGTGAATCCGCAGAGCTGTGATAACAGCTCCAACTCAGCAAACAGACTCCTCCAAATACAACAATGGTTGAACAATGAATAATGTTATATACACAAAGGTACGCTATATTCAGACCCCAGGTCACTTTCTAGTGGTTGTTTCAGTTAACTACACTTGTGGCCACACTGAGATAAATGCAACCTAGACAGCCTATGCAAGTGATGGCAAACCTTGGCACCCCAGATGTTTTGGAACTACATTTCCCATGATGCTCAAATACAATGCAAAGTGCATGAGCATCATGGGAAATGTAGTTCCAAAACATCTGGGGTGCCAAGGTTTGCCATCACTGGCCTATGCTATAGTCCTGGGGGAGCTAATATATATGTATACAGGCTTCCTAGAAGTGATGGCAGTAGAGTTCCACGTGGCAGACCTGTTATTCTTTGCTAGCTAGTTGGAGCTCGTTAATTGTAATCCTTTTGGTGGCAGATGAAACAATAGATTCCAAGTAGTGTAGGCCTAACACTTCTGAGTACAGTGTTCCAGCAATGCAGTAAAGTGTTCTTGGGTAAAGATGTGTGCTCACTGTGTTCGGTAATGGTAGTAGTGGATAGGTAATGATTGAACAAGTTGCTCTCTCACAAATGACCCAAATCGTTTCGCCGTCTTCTGGACAGGAACATGGATGGTGACACTCCGGCAACGGCTCCTCTGTCTCGGTCTTCTGTAGCAACTTTCCCCACACGTCCACACCGATGGGTAGGCGCTGTAAATGGTGTTAGTAACATGATGCGTGTTAGTGGGTGACAGGCCCCGGCCTCTCAGGCCTTGTGGTGGAAGTAATGTTCCACTAGGTAGGCCGCGAACTCTCTCTGTCACACAGAGAGGTCCGTCTTGCATCAGGCCCAAGAGGAAGAGAACGTGTCCGGTCTTCCTAAGCTCCTTTTATCATCCCTCTCAGCAACCTTCAGGTCACTGCAAGGGTCCCTGGGATTTGTAGTCTTTATGGTACGGGAAGGACCCTCAAATGCTACTAAATAGTTCTATTGATGGCTCAAGGTTCATAAAGAATGGGAACGGATGCAGTTGGAAGACTGAGTCATATACAGGAAAGGCCCATCTGAGGAGCTTGAAGGTGTTCACCACATGTTTCTTCCTGAAAAGCACAGACTGGTAGTACTGAGCGTTCTTCATGACGACCATGGACATTTGGGGCCAGACAGAACCCTTAAGCTAGTTAAGGATCGCTTTTATTGGCCATCTATTAGAGCCGAAGTCGAAAGTTAAACATTGGGGTGACTACATTGCTGCCGTAGTCCATGCTTACAATAGTATGATGAATGACTCCACTGGGTACTACCTTACCGGTTGATGTTCGGGAGAGAAGCTTGTTTGCCTGTGGATCTGGCTTTTCGGAAATTTTTGGATCATACTTCTCAAGCCTCTTATCAGGGATATGTTGATAGACTTCGGAGCAGTGTGAAGACTGTGAAGATGAGAAAACCAAGGAAGCGTCCACCGCTATGGAGTAGAGAAACAACAGGAACTTTGATCTCAAGGCGAGGGTCCAAGACTTGCAACCAGGAGATTGGGTGCTTTTTCGCAACTTAGGGGTGCCTGGAAAACATAAGTTGGCCCATCAATGGTGTTTTCAACCATATATTGTCTGCAAACGACTACCAGGGTTGCCCGTTTACTAGATCCGCCCTGAAGGGAAGATGACCCACTCAAGACATGGCATCGGAACCACTTGTTGCCCATATCCAAAGCCATTCGAGTCTCTCCACCTCCTTGTTCTGATGCACCCCGCTCCCCTACTTTAAGATCTAAAACTCGTTAGATACCTGAATCAATTCCCCAGGAGGTTGAAGAAGAGGAGAGTGATGAGGAAGAATTAACCCATGACTGGTTATGGATTCTCCCACTTGATAATACCACCAGAGTCCCTCAATCTCCCATGGAAAACAGGAATGAGACGTCTCAACCCAGAAGGGTAGATCCTCAGCCTTTTGAAGCAGAAGGGCCCATCCGCTCCCCTGGGAGAGGGACTGAAGGGGTAAAACTAGAACCAACCAACAACCCTGAAGTACAAGACTTTGGAGAAGCCCCAGATTCCCCTGTTTCTGAAGCAGAAGGAGAGATTGCTCCTGAGAGTATGGAAGAGCCAGAGCCTGGTTGTAGTTTTTGGGGGACAGATCGTGAACCTGAGGAGGGTATATACTCAAGACTTAGACAGAAAACCTGTCCTCCTAAGAGACTGGCCTACAATTCCCTTAGAGAAAGCTCTGATGAACTCATTGCCACAGCTCAACGTTCTAATCAAGTGCCTGCCTCCTCTACTGAACCTTTGGTAGAGGATGACCTTGCTACTGGGTGGGTCACTAATCTATTACTGGCCTGTCATCAAAATCATATAACTTTGTCTGATGGTGTATATAGTTTACTGTTAGAAAATCCATCTATTAGCCAGTTGTTTGCTACTGTTGGTTGTGGTTAGCATAATAATTTGTTGCTTATCTTTAAGTGTACTACTCAACAGATAAATTAATGAGATTGTATCCTGTCTTCGGGGACCAAAGACTTTCAAGTGGGGGGATGTAGCCGACAGCGGATTACAGTTATCTGGCACTGCAGACTCCCCTCTCCTTTCTTAGACTGTCTCTGTGTTCCTCTAGTGTTAGGCTTGAAAATACTTGCCTCATCTTCCTGAGCCCAGCAGAGAGCAGTGTGGGGACTGTAGTCTCCTGAACAGATATCCTGGTTCTCCAGAACTATTCCTGGACTACACATCCCAGCATACCATCTGCTCCAGAGAAAGAAATCTGGAAGAGGCTTTAAAAGGGTCAGCCGATTAGGCCGAAGCCTCTTGTTTCCCGGGCTCCATCAAGTAAACACCCCTTCACGCAGTGTGAGGACTGCGGCCTACCATACGGCAAAATGGCGATCCCAGCTCCCACCCAGGTGGATCCAACTCCGCTTGCTACACAAGGGGCATCACCGCAGTGTTGCTGTAACCAGCCAGATCAGACGACTCATGGTCCCAGCAGCCGGTCCAGCATCACTGTAAGGATTGTAAGGTTGTAAAGATTGTAAGGCTTACAATTAGCCAGGCACAACTGCTTGCTTTGATTACACACCACTGTGCCACACTCAGGATTCTTGTTCTCTGAGCTCCAATTTGCCTGATCATTTCCAGATTATTGCAAGGCCTTGCTTCCTGGATACTGTTATCCTATTGCTATTTAAAGGGACAAACCCCTAAGATCTAGAATAACCAGTCTCTCATTAGGATTAAAGGTATAATAGGCCATTCTGGGGTCCCCTGTTTAGCAGTGATAGTATATACAGCAAGTAGTAGTTTTCTTTAGATATTCATTCATTTATTGTCTGCTTCTTTGTATATTGCTATTTTATATCTGTGATTCCAAGTTGTTATTTCTTTGCCTCAGGGGACCTTTTCAACTGAGTTTTGAATGTTTACCCAAGACTTAGCTGACTAATACCCTGTTACACGACTCTCCCGTTGAATGAGTATATTCAACCTGCATTGTGTCAGTGTATTATTTAAAGCGGGGTTCCACCCAAATTTTGAACATTATCTCTATGCATTCTCTTCCTTGCCTAGATGCTGACATGCTGTGTAAAAAAATTTAAATCCCTGTAATTAACTTTTTTTTTCTAATCTTCTTAGCACTTCCTGGTTTTCCTCCCATGGGAGTAGGCATGTTTCTAGCCTCTCCCAGACCTCCCACAGTCCCCTGGGAGCTAGTCTCAGGCTTCCCAGCATGCATTGTGCAACAGCGTCATCACAACATCTCGGTGAATGCTGGGAGCACAGCATTCACCGCATCCAGGAAATACATGCTTGTGGGCTTCAAATGCCCACAATGAAGATGGAAACCGCCTTCAGTGAATTTTATAAGTTATTCTTTACAACGAAATTGGACACAGGCAGACTTATTACACAGAACATGTGAGTAGATAATCATGAGAAGAAAAGTTTGTGAATGAACTCCAAAAAAAAAAAATGATAGATGGGTGGACACCCGCTTTAAAGGTACATTCAGCATGTCTGAATCTAGAGTGTCAGGAGGGCTGGAAAGTTCATAGGGTCAAAGTGGCGCAGATAAACATGCAACTCTAAGCAACCCCCAAGGGGGCAGTGCTACAGTGCTACATATGTAAGGGTTTACAACCAGCAGAGACTGGAAAGCATCTTATGAACATAAATATAATACCATAGTCATCTTTTAATTTGTATGGCACTAACATATTCTGTAGTGCTGTACAGAGAGCACTCAGTCATTCACATCAGTCTCTGCACCAAAGGAGCTTACACTCTAATGTCCCCCCACAGTCACGCACTATTATTATTAATCTTTTCTTTAGCTCTGTCATATTCTGCAGTTCTGTACAAAGAACAGTGAGCCATTCACATCAGTTTCTGCAGCAGAAGAGCTCATAATCTAATGTCCCCAGACCAGCTAGCCTACCCATATATTTTCTGGATGTGAGCAGTAACTGGAACGCTCTCACCCCCGAATCAACCTCTTTTACTAGCTGTCCCGCTCTTTACAATTTTTCTTTGAAATGTAACAAACAGATTTTGATTTAAGCTGACAATGAACATAAAATATTCCATTAACTGCCAATTTGAAGGACGCGTTATGTTTTTTTTTCTATTAGTGATTTCTGACAACAAAGAGGCTCTGTATAATGGATGGGAATAAAGACAGTCATGATAAAGAAATTGTATTTAAAGTTGTGTGACAAAATGAAAAAGTTTCAAAACCAACACAAGTCTCATCTGAACCTTAATGAGCTAAGGTTACTAAAATATTAACACCTGACTGAGTGAGTATTATGGAGAGACAATGGGTTAATGTACAATTATCTTCACTCCTTTCATCTCCTAACTTAATGCTCAAACTGGTTAAGCGCTAATCACATGATGGAAGCTAGATGCTCGGCAAAACAAACAGTGTTACATGGCCATCATTGTGAAGATTAAAAGCCCAGGTGACATTACATCTAAATTAAATATTCCCTCTTCTCACAATCCGTGCCATCGGTGTAATGTTTCCCGAACTCAGAAAAGTATGTTAGAATAGACAGAGATGAAACAGCAACTGCAAACCTTAAACTGGTATATAAATTAGGTATGGTGGACGGGATGGAGCAATGTTCTGCAGATCTCTAGAGAGATCAGTGATGGAATAATCTACTGATTTATCGATATTTATTTATCATAAGGGAGATGGGATGCGATGGAGAGATTTTCTGCAGATCACTAGAGAGGTCAGTGATGGAATAATCTGCTGATTTATCGATATGTATTTATCATAAGGGAGATGAGCGATGTTTTGCAGATCACTAGAGAGGTCAGTGATGGAATAACCCTTTCATGACTAAGCCTATTTTTGAAATTTGGTGTTTACAAGTTAAAATCCGTATTTTTTGCTAGAAAATTACTTAGAGTTCCCAAACATTATATATATTTTTTAGCAGAGAATCTAGAGAATAAAATGGCGATTGTTGCAATAGTTTTTATCACACGGTATTTGTGCAGCGGTGTTTTAAACGCAAATTTTTGGAAAAGGGACACTTTCATGAATTTTAAAAAATCCAAACAGTAAAGTTACCCCAATTTTTTTATATAATGTGAAAGATGATGTTACGCCGAGTAAATAGATACCAAACATGTCACCCTTTATAATTGCACGCACTCGTGGAATGGCGACAAACTACGGTACCTATGAATTTCCATAGGCGACGCTTTAAATTTTTTTTACGGTTACCAGGTTTGAGTTACAGAGGAGGTCTAGGGCTAAAATTATTGCTCTCGCTCTGACGATCGCGGCGATACCTCACATGTGTGATTTGAACACCGTTTACATATGTGGGCGCGACTTCAGTATGCGTTTTCTTCGCTGCGCGAGCTCGCGGGGACAGGGCCATTTAAAAAAAAATTTTTATTTTTTTATTTATTTTATTTATTTTTTTACTTTATAAATTGTGTTTTTAAAAAAAAATTTTTTTTTTTACTTTTATTGCTGTCACAAGGAATGTAAACATCCCTTGTGACAGTAATAGGTGGTGACAGGTACTCTTTATGGAGGGATCGGGGGTCTAAAAGACCCCCGATCCCTCCTCTGCACTTCAAAGTATTCAGATCGCCGAAAACGGCGATTCTGAATACTGTGTACTTTTTTAAATTCGGCGCCATTGGCAGCCGAGTAAACGGGAAGTGACGTCATGACGTCGCTTTCGCATTTACAATGAGAAGGCTGGAACGAAGCCGCGCACAGCTTCGTTCCAGCCCGCCCCCAGCCGCCGAAGGCACACGATTAGGCACCGGGCCTCCCGATCGCACAGGAGGCCCGGTAACAGCGGCGGGAGGGGGGGATGTCCCCTCCCGCTCCTCCGGTATAACAACCGAGAGGCTTTTAGCCGCATCGGTTGTTATACTCGGGTAGCCGATCGCCCGCTGTAAACAACGGTACCGGGATGATGCCTGCAGCTGCGGGCATCATCCCGGTATAACCCCGGAAAGCCGAGTACGCATATCTGCGTACGGTCGGCGGGAAGGGGATAATCTGCTGATTTATCGATATGTATTTATCATAAGGGAGGTGGGATGGAGCGATGTTCTGCAGATCACTAGAGAGGTCAGTGATGGAATAATCCAGAGGAAACATCAATATGCATCTGTCAGGGAAGAGATGGGAAAAAGCATGACCTAAAAATCTCTAGAGAGGTTAAAATGCCATCATCTACAGAATATATCAATATTTATCTGTTAGGAGGTAAGTGGGGCAGAGCAATATTCTGCAGATCTCTAGAAAAGTTAGTAATGGAATGCTCTGCAGAATTTATCAATATGTATCTGACAGGTTGTATATGGTATGGAGCAATATTCTGCAGATCTCTGGAGGGGTCAGTAATGGAATAACCTGTGGAATGATACATTATGTATCTGACGGGGTGTAGATGGGATGAAGTAATGTTCTGCAGATCCCTAGAGAGATCAGTGTGTGACTGTGACCCAGAGTTGGGTACCCAAAGGGAAGAGAAGGCAAACAGAGATCAGGAATTGTGGTAATATGTATTTAAAAGAGAAGTAGGGGAATTTAAAAAAAAAACCTACATACTTACCTAGGTGGATGCAGCATCAGTCCGATGCTGCATCTGTCCCCTGCCGCCTCTAGCACCGAGAACTGAGTGATCAAAAACTGCTAATTGCTCAGGTCACAGTCTTCCGTGAGCAGAGAGTGGTGACTGCCAGTCAACAGCTCTCTGCTCTGCCCTTCCAGCGCTCACTGGAACATCATCCCTGAAGGGGGTGGAAGAGGTTGACTCAGGCTCTCAATAGAGCGCTGAGAGGCTGAGCCAGCTCCCGTTGCAGTCATCTGGGTGGATCCCGACATTAAAGTTGGCATCTCTCCAAAATCTGGACTGGCTAAAGTGATGTCAGCCGACAGTGAACTTTAGCCCACTTTAGGCTGAATACAGGTCACAGGAGTGCAGAACTAAGTGCATTCCTGGAACCCACAGGAGAAGTAGGGCCAAAAGAGCTTTGCCCATACTTCTCCTTTAATAGAAAAGTTCCAACAAAGGTGGTAACAAAATCGCTATAATATGGCCAGACCAGCACATACACAGTTGCAGAGGATTCCCGCTAACACTCATAATCCCTGACAGATCCTGACAGAGGAGGTGGTATGGCAACAAGGCACTTGGAGGTGGAAGAGCTTTCAGCTGACAGCACCAGCGAGCAGGCCCCACACTGCCCTTCCTCAATTGAATCCTCTCCTGTGCTAGACACACTGTCCCTATCCAGCAGGTTCCTGTCCCTGACCTAGCCACTTAACAAATGCGTGCCAATTGAATGGGGATATGTATTAGCACTGCCCATACTTAGGATGGCCGCAGGGGTCAACCCGGACCTCAAATGGACCAAAGGACCACACATAATGTTCAATATATGTAATGCTTGAGAGGACTGTCAGAAACTGCAGACCGAATAGAAGTAATGATGGTCAGAGTGTGTGAACATGCCACATTTTTGGCTGAGAATATGCTGCAGAAGACTTTGCGAAATTGGGAAAATGTTACATAGAAAATATGAAATTGGGAACACGTTACATGAGGCTAGTAGAGATCAATGCTATTACCCAATCAATGTTCCCACTACAGACTGCTGAGGTCCGAGGACCACACATCATATACAAAAGGGCTGCAGATTGGACACCAGGACCTTAGAGGAACATAGGTTCCCCTTACCCTCTGCTCACTCTCTGCAGGGTGGCTGCCGGACATCGCCACCTATGTATGGAGGCCAGACTACACCTGCCTACTAGCATAGCTCCCAACTGTCCCTGATTTCGAGGGACTCTCCGTGATTTGGAGCAATGTCTCTATTTCCTCCTCATTTGTCCCTCATTTTGGTCTGATCTATATAGTTGTATATAAAATGCACTTTTTATTTTCAAACTTTTCATCCAAATTCTAAATTGCTGCATTTGTAAATTTTAAAAGCTATTATAAAGGAATAGGAGTGGTAAAGAAAAGTCCTTGTAGATTTAATAAACCTTTTCTTGGTTAATTCTCCTTTAAGGGGGTGTGTCAGGGGGCGTGTCCTATGCCTACATACGTTTGCAAGTAGGTGTCCCTCATTCCCATCTCAACATGTTGGGAGGTATGCTACTAGTTGAATATTTTGCAGAATATTTTAAGAAGAGAGGGAGGATGGAGCAATGTTCTGTAGACCTCTGCAGAGTTCAACAATGCAATGACCTGCAAAATATATTATTATTTACTGTATATGTCAGGGTAAAGATAGCATGGAGGAATGTTCTTCAGATCTCTAGAGGTCAGTGCTGGAATAATCTTCAGAATATATTATCATTTATCTGTCAGGAGAGAGATGAAAAGGAGCAATGTTCTGCAGATCTCTATAAAAGGTCAGCGATGTAATAATGTAAAATATATCAATATGTATATGCCAAAGTTTAAGTAGGATGGAGAAACATTCTACGGATCTCTAGAGAGGCCACTAATAAAATAATCTGCAGAATATATAAATTTTCACCTGTCAGGGGTTAGATAGGATGGAGCAATGTTCTGCAGATCTCTAGAGAGGTCAGTGATGGAATAATCTGCAGAATATATCAATACTGTATGTATCTGTCAGGAGGGAGATGGAACAGAGAAACACACTGCAGATCTCTGGAGAGGTCAGCGATGTAATAATGCAGAATATATCAATATGTTATGTGACAATTCTTGACAAATGACACTTAGAGGATATCTTTATCTACATGAAATAATTCAATTTTTGCTGCTGCTGAAGCACTGGCTTGCATTGTTACACATTACAAGACTGCCATGTCTTGCTTTTGTGTGTATGAGACTGATAGGATGAGGAAAAGTCATGTACTACCCGAGGGCTAGAGTTAAGGAACATGAAAAGACAAAGGGTGTGATGACTGGGGGCCATGATACATGACATATAGATGCCGGGATTTCTTCGCCCTTCCAGCCAATAACAACCTCTACAGCACAAGGAGAATCCTCCCGTGATACACTGTACACATTCCCAATTATTAGTGAAGGAAAACTGTCATTATTACTGATATGAATTAGTATAGAGCACACCATACTCGTGTAGTACTGTATGTGACACCTCTGTCTCCCATGATACAATATTATGTTGGGCACATCACGTATGTAAGAGGAAAACATCAGCAATGAATGCCAGAGACATTGATCAAATAAACTACAGAATTTATCACCAACTCATGTACAAAGGATCACAAGAAATAAGTGAAATGACAGAATATACATTGTACTGTATTGTGATAGTATAGTCAGAAGTGGATTTTGGGGACCATAACTTTATGGCCTTTACAAAACATCAATATTGGGAAAGAGACTTGGAATGAGGGAGGGTAGTTGAGGTTAATTTCTATCATATTCTATATTCGAAGTGTAGCAAGGTCTCCGGCCTTGTCCAGTCTAATGAGGAACTCCAAGGCCAAAGATAGCTGACATCCTTCAATATGTAGTGGGCTGTGAGGCGTAGTGGATGCAAAGTTGATAAAAGTTATATCTGGCTAGATCCCTGTCTCTCCTTAGTCAAGGAAGGCGCACCAACATAGCAACACCTGAAAGTGAGAAATAATGCAAAGGCATCCTACCCTATAAGAACATAGTGCAATATGTGATTTAACTGTTCCTCAGCCGAGGGCAGCATGACAATGTAAAAACATCCTATATATGTCTACATTATTTACATCTGGAAAGCAGGTCCCATTCTCATCGAGAATACCACCTCCTTTCCTGATCAGCATAGAACTTTAAACTTCAGTGACGCTTTAATCAGTAACAGTCCTGATGTATGTATATGTGTCCATCATTTGAAGAAATAGGCAATCATTTCCCTATCACAGCCTATTTTAACTAGCTACATGCTCAGTGTTCATGACAGGTTACCGTCCATTAACTTTACTTCACCAGTTCCTTTTCTTCTTCCAAAGGTAACTCCGGGCAAAGGGCAAGGCTGCATCTCAGGCAACAAGCAGCCAAGTTATGGTGCAAGGGACCATACTTTGGGACACAGGTCCCCTTGCAAAGACATCTCCAGTCTGTCCACATGACAGCTGAAGACAAAGAGATTCTTCTTCATCGTTTGCAAACACAGTCTGCTGAAAGTCACAGATCACTCTTCAAGGTGGAACACCCCAACAACCTCAGTTCTAGCCAACATGGCTTAAGGTATCACTCACTGTATCTGCCGGCAACATTCAGTTCCGCACAGTCCTGGCGATACAGCTTTCTGAGGTGTTCCCCATTAACAAAGAACTTTGTGCAAAGAATAGAATAGCTTCAGCAAAGCGTCCTTTGACTCCACAACTGCACATTTGTAATCCACAGAGATGATTTTGGTATTTTCCTGCAACGGTTACCAGTAATACCCGGGATAAGGTTGGATCAAGGTTTCTCCCCTGGGGTTCACCGTAGTGACAAAGGTAATTGCAAACTCTTGTGCCGCGTACACACGGTCGGACTTTCCGGCGGACTTGGTCCGGCGGACCAGAGTGTGCCGGACAATCCGCCCGTGTGTAGGCGCCAGCGGACTTTTCCGGCGGACTTTTTCCCCAAAGTCCGCTGGACAAAGATTTGAAACCTGTTTTAAATTTATCCGCCGGACTCAGTTTCGGGCGGAAAGTCCGCTCGTCTGTGTGCTGGTCCGACGGAAAGCCCGCTCGTGTGTATGCTGGTCCGACGGACCAGATACGACGCGAGGGCAGGGTATTGCATCTCGCGCTCGCTGCAATAGGAAAAACAGATTTTCCTATTGCGGTGAGCGCGGGGCATACCAGGCCCTTAGGTCTGGTATGGATTATGAAGGGGAACCCCCTACGCCGAAAAAACGGTGTGGGGTCCCCCCTAAAATCCATACCAGACCCCAATCCGAGCACGCAGCCCGGCCGGTCAGGAAAGGGGGTGGGGACGAGCGAGCGCCCCCCCCCCTCCTAAACCGTACCAGGCCGCATGCCCTCAACATGGGGGGGTGCTTTGGGGGAGGGGGGCGCCCTGCGGGGGCCCCCCACCCCAAAGCACCTTGTCCCCATGTTGATGAGGACAAGGGCCTCTTCCCGACAACCCTGGCCGTTGGTTGTCGGGGTCTGCGGGCGGGGGGCTTATCGGAATCCGGGAGCCCCCTTTGATAAGAGGGCCCCCAGATCCCGCCCCCCCACCCTATGTGAATGAGTATGGGTTACATGGTACCCCTACCCATTCACCTAGGGAAAAAGTGTCAATAATAAAACACACTACACAGGTTTTTAAAATAATTTATTAAACAGCTCCGGGGGGGTCTTCCTCTGGCTTCGGGGGTTCCTCCGGTTCCTCTTCTCCCGGCGTCCGGTTGGTTCTTCTCCGCTCTCTTCTCCCGGTGTTCCAGTTCTTCGGCCGGCTCCTCTGCTGTCTTCAGGTAGCTCTCTTGCCAGCAGAGGTCAGGGCTTCTGGGCTTCTGGGCTTCTTGGCTTCTTCCCTCTTCTCTTCTCCAGATGTTGACACGACGCTCTCTCCGGCTGGACTGCTCTCTGAGGGCTCCGTTGTGACTTATATAGGCGGAGACCCCGCCCCCTAATGATGTCACAGTCCCTGGGCATGCTGGGACTGTGACGTTTTAGGGGGCGTGGTCACCGGGTGATGTTGACCACGCCCCCTAAAACGTCACGCCCCCTTGACCACGCCCCCTAAAACGTCACAGTCCCAGCATGCCCAGGGGCTGTGACATCATTAGGGGGCGGGGTCTCCGCCTATATAAGTCACAACGGAGCCCTCAGAGAGCAGTCCAGCCGGAGAGAGCGTCGTGTCAACATCTGGAGAAGAGAAGAGGGAAGAAGCCAAGAAGCCCAGAAGCCCAGAAGCCCGGACCTCTGCTGGCAAGAGAGCTACCTGAAGACAGCAGAGGAGCCGGCCGAAGAACTGGAACACCGGGAGAAGAGAGCGGAGAAGAACCAACCGGACGCCGGGAGAAGAGGAACCGGAGGAACCCCTGAAGCCGGAGGAAGACCCCCGGAGCTGTTTAATAAATTATTTTAAAAACCTGTGTAGTGTGTTTTATTATTGACACTTTTTCCCTAGGTGAATGGGTAGGGGTACCATGTACCCCATACTCATTCACATAGGGTGGGGGGGGCGGGATCTGGGGGCCCTCTTATCAAAGGGGGCTCCTGGATTCCGATAAGCCCCCCGCCCGCAGACCCCGACAACCAACGGCCAGGGTTGTCGGGAAGAGGCCCTTGTCCTCATCAACATGGGGACAAGGTGCTTTGGGGTGGGGGGCCCCGCAGGGCGCCCCCCTCCCCCAAAGCACCCCCCATGTTGAGGGCATGCGGCCTGGTACGGTTTAGGAGGGGGGGCGCTCGCTCGTCTCCACCCCCTTTCCTGACCGGCCGGGCTGCATGCTCGGATCGGGGTCTGGTATGGATCTTTGGGGGAACCCCACGCCGTTTTTTTCGGCGTAGGGGGTTCCCCTTTATAATCTATACCAGACCTAAGGGCCTGGTATGCCCCGCGACGGGGCTCGCAAGGTGTCAATCTTGCCAATAAAAGCGGCAAGATTGATTTCCTTTTCTAGTCCCGTCGCACATGAATCACATTCAAAATGAACGGACTTGTCCGTGTGTGGGCAAGTCCGTTCATTCTGAAAGTCCGCCGTACCTCCGGCGAAAGTCCGTCGGAAAGACGGGCGGACTTAGCCCGCCGGAAAAGTCCGGTCGTGTGTGGGCAAGTCCGTCCGTTTTAAAGTCCGGCGCACCTGGCGGACAAAGTCCGTCAGAAAGTGTGCTGGACCAAGTCCGCCGGAAAGTCCGACCGTGTGTACGTAGCATTGGTAGAACTTGCATTATTTGGATTCGTTTAAGGACAGGCATAGGTCCGGTAACAACGGAGCTGTTAATTGCCGATTCTCTGCTATATTTCCAAGGTAATGACTTACTCATATACTCATAAGATTCTTAAAGCAGTGGAACTTTTGTAACTCTGCCAACAGTGAAACATTTCTTCCCTTAAGATTTGGAAGTGAACAATACCAGATACAATCTTTCCAATGCAACACACGATAACAACTTTACATTACCATTCCTTTATCCTTAACCTATTTTGCCTCCTTGTCCCAGATTCCAAGAGCAGGGTATACTGGTTTCCACACCTGATTTAAATCCTTGCACATGGGGCATGCGGTGCTAAGCACCCCACCACAATAGCGGGTGATTTTAGGACTACAGCATTCCCGGCATTCTTCCGCCATCCCCCACCTTAGTTCCTCATCACTGTCACTCCACTCTTTACTACCGGACAAGGCACCATCCCTGGGTTCAGCTAGTCCATCAAGCAGAGCATCTGGCTCTGTAATAGTGGAACATTCTTCAGCCGGTATATAGTTAGACATGAATACCACACTCACAGGCATCCTTAGAGCATCCTCTTTCGTGGCCACTGGCTTACACGGTCCTGGTATTTTCCTTTTGGGTAATTCAGACTTCAAAGCGAGCATCTGGGCCCAACCTCGGCCTCCAGGGATGACTGGTGTGCTGGGTCCTGGGGTGGTCATTAATGCAATGTTGGCAGCTTCTTGCCAGGGGCAGGTGATAACTAATGAGCTCTGGACATCACTCTCAGCCGGGACAGCAACACCCCGGTCTTGGTCTACATGCAAAATCCTTGGAGGCTGGGTCGTAGAGACAACCTCCAACAGATGCTTTCCACAGTATCCACATCTGATCCAAGGCCTCAGCTGCAGAGTCAGACCAGAACACCTTTCACAGATCAGTCCCAATGCCTTGTAGTCTCTGTCCGTGTAAAGGGCAAGTTGACCTTCTGTTGTATAACGCACGCCGGTGTCAGCCAGAACACCCTTCGACTGACTCCAGTTAAGATCAACACCAGAAAGAGACATCGTCCAATCCGCCATTGTGCTCCAGAATTACCCCATCTTCTTCACTAACCCACAATCAGACACATGTGGCAGCACTTCCTTATCCTCCTCTGCAGAGCGGGAACTTCTCCCCCTGCCAACAGATAGGTGCAAAAGTTCTTTGGGAACTGTTGTGCCCGCCTTCTTCATGCTGCGGCATGCCAAGACTGTAATGGAGTACATTTTGGACTCTATATTAACCCTCACAGCACTGGCGGGAAGTGTCAAAAGACCAGGCTGATCCTTTTCCCTGGACAATGAGACTTGGTGGTTCTTCCCCATATTGATAGTACACACGACAACATAGTCTATAAGAAGGGTAAATGTTACTTGCCACCTTCCCACAGAGCCAGATGAAATCCTGATGGACAATGCCTTTGCCCCATGTTGGGCTCCAAATGTAGCAAGGACTCTGGCTTTGTCCAGTCTAATGAGGACCTCCAAGGCCAAAGATAGCTGACATCTTTCAATATGTAGTGGGTTGTGGGGCATAGTGGGTGCAAAGATGGTGAAAGTCATTGGGCGCCAGACACTTCTTAGATGTAAAAGAGGTTTTATTTCTTTTGACAGTCCTTTTTGTATTTTTGGGGGAAAGAAGGTTAGGGCCAGGACACCCTTAAGTAGTTATAGATTCAATTGGCAGACTCAGAGACTTAAGTAGGAGGACAGCCGTGCAGGGAAAGGCCCCAGCAAGGCGCCACTTCTGCACATGCAGGAATGCTGTCTCCTATGGCAACAGTCCTTTAACAGTTCCTAACTCAAACGTAACAGTTCTTTCATCTCCACTACAACTGCCTCTTGTAGTTCTTCAACACTGAGCTCCCGGTCTCTCACTAGACCCTCTGATTTACTGACTCTGAATCCCTTGAGCTCCTCCAAAGTTGGCAGTGGTATCTCCCTCAAGCGTCACCCACGCTTCTCTGCTGGGTCTCTAGCTTGGCACTCCTGATACTTCTCAATCTTCACCTCTGCTAACTGGGAAGGTCCCTGGCTTGACTCACAAGGCTGCTCTGCAAGCGTCTCCTCCGCTGGTTGGGTCCCTGACTTGATCACCGCCTGAAGTTTCCAAATTCTCCACTGTGCCCGTTCGGTGAGAATATGGTTCCGATACTTTCTTCAGTAACTTACTTTGGTCCCTGGTAAAGGTGGTTGGTCCCTTTGTGGGGACAGCTTCCCTTCTATCTCCGACCACTGACAGGTTCTCCGGCCGACAGAACCGTCACTTTCGGTTAGACTGCAAGCCGCAGTCCCAACCCTGTGCTGCCCTCTTACTTCTGGATAGGCCCTCACACAGCCTGGCATCCAGATGCCCCTGGGAATAGGCCCAATCTCCGGCCTAGCAGCCTGGGGCGTACGACACACGTCCACCCAGACAGCCATACAGGTGGCACAGATCACAGATCACCTGACCTCATCCGAATATATAGGTTCTCCCAGCAGGCCAAGGGATTCAAGAAAAACCCCTGCCTATTGGCTGAGATACCCCATATACCCATAACCTGACCTTGGGTTGCCCTTCTCACCACCTAGTGGTAGAAAAGTTCAACTTAGGGAGAAATCAATAGATCTCTATCAGTCGACCAAGATGACTACTCTTGGCAAGTAAATTTGTGAGGAGCTCCCTGACTAAACCCAGGGGTGCTACATCAGGTCAAAGAGAGAGAGCAGAGAGAGAAAGAGAGGGGGACTATAGAGTAATATGTGTGAGAGAGGGAAACAGAGCAAGAAAAAGAGTATGATAAAGAAAGAGGTTAGGGGGAAGAATAGAGAGGGGCAAAGGGAGGGGGTGCGGGGGTGAAAGGGAGAGTGAGGGGCAAGAGAGAGATAGAGGGGAAAGAAAGATAGAAAAAAGGGGAAAGTAAGAGAGGGGGGGCAGAGAGAGAAGGGAATGAAAGAAAGAGGGGGAAACAAGGAGAGAGTAAAAGAGGAAGGGAGGGAGAGGGAAAAATAAAATAAAAAGATAGAGTGAGAAGGGGGTGGGGGAGCAAGAAGTAGGGGAAGATAAAAAAGGGAGAGGGAGGGGGAAAGAGGAGTGACAAGAGAGAAGAAGGGAGGGAGAGAGAGAGAAAATAGGGAGGGGACGGAGAGAGGGAGATAAAGAACGGGTGAGACAGAGGGGGTAAAAGGAGAGAGACAAAAAGCAGGAGAGGGAAAGAAAGAGAGATAGGAGGAAAGAGAGAAGAAGGTAAAGGGTGGGGGAGGAAGAGAGAAGGGGGAGAGAGAAAGAGAAAGAGGAGAGAGAGAAAAAAGGGGGAGAGAAAGAGATAGGGAAAGGAGTGAGACAGGGAGGGGAAAAGAGTAAGCTGGGGTCATGGAGAGAGAAAAAAGAGGGTGGGGGGATAGAGAGAAAAAAGGGAGAGGAGCAAGAGAGAAAAGGGGAGAGAACAAGAGAACTGGAGATAGGGAGAGAAAAGGAGAGAGGGGGTGAGACAGAGGAGGGATAGGGATAGAGGAGAAGGGAGAGAGAAAAAGTGGGAGAGGGGAAGATAGAAAGAGATAGTGAGAAAGAGAGGGTGGAGTGGGAGAGAGCAGAAGGGAAAGAGAAAAGGAGTTGTAGAGGATGGGGGAGAGGGAGAGGGAGAGAGAAAGGGAAAAAAGTAGGGAAAGATGGGGGTGGGGGAGAAGAAGGTGGGTAGAGAAAGGAGGAGAGAAAGGAGTAGAGAAGGGGTGATATAGAAAAAAGATAAAGATTGAGACAAAGGAAGAGAGACAGAGAGGTGAGAGAGAGAGAAAGAGGAAGAGAGAGAGGGGAGAGTGAGAGAGCCCAAGGGAAAGAGAGAGAGAAGGTGGGGGGGGGGGGCGAGTGTGAAAGAATTGGGGGCAAGAGAGAAAAAGGGAGAGAGTGACAGAAAGAGAGAGAGGGCTTGTACACTTGCCATTTGGGGGGACAGTAAAACCCTGTGGTTGAACTGTGTTTTAACCGCTCCCTCTTTTGCTGCAGATGAAAGTAAATTGGGTATCTGGCACTCCAGGAGGCAATGCCCTTAGTTTGTAATAATGTAATAATTTGATTAGTCAGTCTTTAGGTAAAAACAAAGTTGAACCACGGTAAGAGGGTGATATAAAAATAGGCAGCCATCCTCAGAGTGTGTCCAGCAACTCTGCAAAACATATAAAAGAAACAGGGGGGGGGGGGGGCGCTTCTCTAAGTGTAGTATTAAAACAGTATCATTAAAAACACTCTACTGGCCTCTAGAAGGAGCTGTGAGCTCCGAGCGTTTAGCCTTTCATTCCACAGAGACAGTCCTGACACCTTCCTCCCGCCCCCTGCTGGTGACATCATTTCCTCTTCCGGTTCAAGCTGGACAGCATGGAGCTGACTACTTCCTGGTTTTCCTGAATGTACAGCTATTCAGCACAACATCACACCAGAACCTTTCCCAGCTACCCGTATCGTGGGACGCAGTAGAACTGCCAGGACTACATACTTATGACCAGCATGACTCCCACTTATATCTTGTAAGTGTTTTTAATCGTGTGCAATAAATGATACCGTTTTAATACTACACTTAGAGAGGCGCCCCCCCCCCCCTTGTTTCTTTTATATCTTTTGCTACAGAGGCAGTAAATATTCCTCAGTACTGATTCAAGTGAATGGAGCAGCGCTGCAACTGCGCATTAGGGGGGTTAAAAAAGGCAGTGAGGAAGCGATACAACACTTCCTCAATGCCTGTCAAATGCTCTCTGAAGAGTCCAACATGAATAATTCTGGCCAATGGAATGTATTAACGCTCAAATGCTTGATACGCCTAAATGTGCCAAAACACATGTGCACTACGCGGTTTTACGCACATTTTACTCCAGCAAGGAGTCTGACATTCAGAGGAGAAAAGCAAATGCCCTGTGTGCATGTGGCCTATGTCTTTTTTATCCTTGTTAACAATGTCGCTATGAACAAAAATAAAAATAAAATTTGTAACTGCAGAAAAAAAAAGAGAGATTGTAAGTACAAAATTGTTTTAAAACAAGAACAACAAGTGTGTGTCAGGCCTCCAGATGAAGATACAAAAAGTTAATTTTCTTTCCCAGGTCATGGAAATAAAGATGAAAGCTCGCCACCTAGTGTCACACTGTGGAACTCCACTGTGCTACATTTAGCTCCGCAGGACAAATATAGTTCCTAGACCTAGAACAAAGCTTCCCATGTACATTGTGCTGTGGAGGTGCAGATCTGCACTGAATTCCTCCTCCAGGATGTGAAAACTTCAAGAGAAACAAAGCAGAGTCAAGTGCGCGTTTCCTGTTTACTAAACATGGAGCTGCCATTCTGATCATTTGTTGAACTAGGAGGAAAACAGCCCAAACGGCACACGTTCTGGCTGGATGGGAACAAGGAGTTTGATGGCAGTGCACAAAGTGAACCGCAGTGCAACAAGGCACCGAAACAACTCAATTGAAATGTAACATCATATATAACAGAGCTTGGGTGAAGAATCTCTCAGTGTGTGTGGACTACATCTAAAGATCAGCAGAAGTATTGCTTTTTGCTTCCTTGTATTCTTCGTATTTTATGTTTTATCCAATTTTGGAACTATTTTGCCCAAATATGGTTAGCCATCTACTTAAGTTAGCCAATAACTTCAAACTTTCTCCATGAAATTATGACCATCATGGTACAATATTCTACTATTGTTGAAATATGGAGAAAATGAGCTGAGAAAAGGCCAGAGCTAAATATAGGTAAAAATGTTACATATAATATTTTCTGTAAAAAAAAAAAACAGCAAAATATAAACTCTGAAATTTAATAAAGAGGTCCCTCAGTGTGTACATGGCATGGCTGGCGTGTCCTCGCACAACCCAGGAACACGAACCCCGCATCAAGTGATTTATTAATTCAATTAGCGTTTGTGTTTTCTCAGCTGTCGAAGAAACAAAGGCGCTCAGTATTTTATTTCTGTTGACTATTTATGAGTTTAAAAAAAAAAATACTTTTACTATTACAGTTTTTAAAGTAATGAGGATCGTTTGGCAAATCATAAACTGGCCACGGCTGACAGGACGCTAACACAGGTCAAAGCATGTAATATATTCTTCACTAAAGCAGAGACCGGGGAGCATCTTATGAAAATAAATATAATGCCATATTGATCTTTTAATTAATTTATATAGCTCTGACTTATTTAGAAGTGCTATACATAGAACAATGAGACAGTCACATTAATCTCTGCGCCAGACGAGCTTACACACTAATGTGTCCACTGCAGACAGACACACTTATTGTACCGAGGAGCTTGCTCTCTAATGTCCCACTGATTTCACACACTGTTATTACTATACATTTATATAGCTCTGACATATTCCACAATGCTGTAAAGAGAAGACTGAGCAAATCAGTTTCTGCACCAGAGGAGCTTACACTCTTATGTGTCTACCAAAGTCATGCACTACTATTATTATAAAAAGGAGCTTACACTCTAATGTCCCACTGCACTCACACACTATTATTATACATTTATATAGCTCTGACATATTCCACAGTACAGTGTACAGATCACTAAGCTATTTACATCAGTCTCGGCACCAGAGGAGCTTACACTCTAATTTCCCCACCACAGTCACACACTATTATTATTATACATTTATATAGCTCTGAAATATTCAGCAGCCTTGTACAGGAACACTGAGCCAGTCACATCAGTCTCTGCACCAAAGGAGCTTACGCTATAACACGCGTCACACTATTATTATTATACAGAAGAGCTCACGCTCTAACGTTCCACTTATTTCACATACTTTTATTTTTATATATTTATATAGCTCTGACATATTCCACAGTGCTGTATAGAAAAGACAGGGCAAGTCACATCAGTCTCAGCACCAGAGAAGGTTTCATTCTATAGTGTATCCACTGCAGTTATCCACTTCAGCCCCATAAGGATTTACTCCCTTAAAGCGGGGGTCCACCTATCTATCGTTTTTTTTTTTTGGAGTTCATTCACAAACTTTTCTGCTCATGATTATCTACTCACATGTTCTGTGTAATAAGTCTGCCTGTGTCCGATTTTGTTGTAAAGAATAACTTATAAAATTCACTGAAGGCGGTTTCCATCTTCATTGTGGGCATTTGAAGCCCACAAGCATGTATTTCCTGGATGCGGTGAATGCTGTGCTCCCAGCATTCACCGAGATGTTGTGATGACGCTGTTGCACAATGCATGCTGGGAAGCCTGAGACTAGCTCCCAGGGGACGGTGGGAGGTCTGGGAGAGGCTAGAAACACGCCTACTCCCATGGGAGGAAAACCAGGAAGTGCTAAGAAGATTAGAAAAAAAAAGGTAATTACGGCGATTTAAATTTTTTTACACAGCATGTCAGCATCTAGGCAAGGAAGAGAATGCATAGAGATAATGTTCAAAATTTGGGTGGAACCCCGCTTTAATGACCAGGACATTTTTTGTGATACGGCACTGCGTCGCTTTAACTGACAATTGCCGGGTCATGCGACGTTGTACACAAACAAAATTGATGCCCTTTTTTTTACCACAAATAGAGCTTTCTTCTGGTGGTATTTGATCACCTCTGCGGTTTTTATTTTTATAAACAAAAAAAAAAACGACAATTTTGAAAAAAAAGACTATATATTTTACTTTTTGCTATAAAAAATATCCCCCCCAAAAAATGTAAAAAAAAATGTCTTCATTAGTTTAGGCCAATATGTATTCTTCTACATATTTTTGGTTTAAAAAATGCAATAAGCGTATATTGATTGGTTTGCGCAAAAGTTATAGCGTCCACAAAATAGGGTATATATTTATGGCATTTTTATCATTTATTTTTTTATTTATTAGTAATGATCAACAATTTTTAACAGGACTGCGACATGGCAGCTGACAGATCGGACACTTTTTTACGACCAGTGACATTTATACAGCGATCAGAGCCAAAAAAAAGCCACTGATCACTGTATAAATGGCACTGGCAGGGAAGGGGTTAACATTAGGGGGCGATCAAAAGGTTAAGTGTTCCCTAGAGAGGTGTTTCTAACTGTGGGGGGGGGGTGTACTGACTGGAGGGGAGTCACAATGGGGATCTGTTTGTTTACATTAACAGATCCCCATTCTGGCTCTCTGTGAAGTGATCGCGGAAGTCCGACAGGCATTACGGCCGCCGGCCACGAGCATCTGCTCTGCCAATGCGCCGCGGGCATGCGCACGTGCCTGCTATTGCTTTTAAAGTGGCCAGCGTACAGATACGGCGATTTGCACAGCTGAGCCAACCTACCGCTGGTTGGCAAGCGGTTAATATACAAAGGAGCTCACACTCTAATGTCCCACTGCATTCACACACTAATATTATTATACGTTTATATAGCTGCCATATTCCATGGTGCTGTACAGCGAACACTAAGCTATTCCCATCAGTCTCTGCACCAGAGGAGCTTACAGTCTAATATCCTCACCACAGTCACACACTATTATTATTATACATTTATATAAATGAAGTGAAACAAAAACAATCAGCTCAATAGATAATCTCCTACGTGTCGCTACATCATCCCAAATAATAAATCATAGTAAAATTTAAAAAAATTATCATGAATGTCAAAAGTCCAATTAGTCCAATTATCAATAACTATAATAAAAAGTCCAGTCCTTTTGACAATCATGATAATTCTTTTGTAATTTTATGATTTATAATTTGTGATTGATTATGTGGGACAATGTATATATTGATTTAAGTTTTATAGGTGTTGAGCTGTTTTATATATCTCTTTATACATTTTTATATAGCTCTGACATACTCAGTAGACTTGCACAGAGAACACTGAGCTAATCACAACAGTCTCTGCACCAGAGAAGCTTCTCCACCAGGTGGTGCTGTTTTGCAAGGTGCTGTTGGCTCACTCTACTTTAATCTCAGCTAGAGGAAGCATTAAGCCTGGGTCTGTCCTGCAGGCTTCTCCCCCAGCCCCCCATGCAGTGGGTGGGGGGAGATGAAGGTGGAGGCTCTCCAGAGGCACTGAGGCCTACTCCATGTGCTCAAGCTGCAATAGATCCTGGGCCTGTCCCTATGCAAGAGGAATCCTTACCAGTCCTCCAGGATAGGGTGGTGAACAGACTTCACCACATTGCTAAAGAGGAACAGAAACTTGCTGTCATGAAAGAGGAAATCCCTGCACAGTAAGTCTGGAAAAAGTAAGAGGGAAGTCTCCAAGCTGAAGTCTCTGAAGGAGGCATTGAAAAAGCAGGAGAAGTTGGTTGTCTCTCTGAAGGAGAGCAGCAGTGTGTTAAAAAAAAGTGTGAGAATGAGGAGAGATTCCAACAGATGAAGGAAAGGGCCTGTGCCAGTACCAGCCAGAGGGTGGATACCAGAACAACGGCGACAGAATGGATGGGAAGTAAGGAAGTGGCTTCGCATGGTGGCCCCAGTACTACCACTGTCTCAGGATCTGTCATGTCTGAGTCAGTATCTGCCCACCTCCCTCCCCAGCAGCCTGCGTCATCTCAGGAAGAGGTTGAGGAAAATGGTGGATTGCTGCAGGCCATTACAGAAATGGAATCTCCCTTGAACGGCACCGACTCATCAGATGAGGATCATGATAATGGAGTGCTTGCTGAAAATCTCTCTCAATGTGTGGAGGACTTTCCCGAGATTGCATCTGCCAACAGATCCTTGCAGTCAGCAGGGAATGCAGGAGGAACTGGCTGCGAGGAGTCCCACATGGACACTAATGCTTCCTACACACTATCAGATTGTTGGCCAACAAAACCGTGGAATTTTGTTAGAAGGGTGTTGGCTCAAACTTGTCTTGCATACACACGGTCACACAAATTTTGGCCAACAATTACGAACGTAGTAACGTACAAGACATATTACATGTTTTTTCAGCTTTTTAGCGCCACCCTTTGGGCTCCTTCTGCTAATTTCGTGTTAGTAGAAGTTTGGTGAGTGTTGATTCACGCTTTTCTTTTCATGTTTATCATTTATCGCTTTTCAGTTTGCGCTTTTCATTTCATGCTTCTCAGTTGATTTCTGAACAGCGGTTCGTGTTAGTTATTACTGGACTTGGAGTTATTGCTTTGACATTTTTTTTTGGTTAAATAATGATTTGATTTGGTATATTTTCTATATTTTTGGATGCATAGAATGCACTTTTTGGTTAAATCCTATTGGCAGATAGAATGTCTAATTTTATTTGTTTTCTTTTTTTAATGCGCAATTAAAAAAATGTGTAGAATAATACTTGGCTATGTGTTTTACTTCAAATGACAGTTTGGGAGTAGGCACTTACATTTAAAAAAAAATACAATGTAAAATTGACAAGGGACACCAACATAGTTGTATCTTTGATATTCAAAACTACAGGATAATTGTGTTGTGGTAACTTGCCCAAATAATAATAAAAAAAAAAAAAAAAACATAATAATATTATTCTTGATATCACTAGAAAAAAAAAAGCCTTTGAAAATTTGTTTGAAATAACTCCATCAGTATCACCAGCAAAGCAGCTTCATTATTGTCCCATTAAAGAAGAAGACAATTGAGCGCTGCATTTGGAGATTTCATAATTTGCCACGTCACAAATGTTAATTCTCCATTACGAACACCATTTTACAAGACTGACCGTTTCTGGCTCGTCCTTGCTTCTGAGCATGCGTGTTTGTACTTTGGACTTTTGTCCGACGGACTTGTGTACAGATGATTGGAAAATCCAACAACACACATCTGTTGGCGGACAATTGTCCGATGGAGCATACACACGGTCGGAAGACTTTACTTGATGACGGGATTGCCGGTATCTGTGGTACCTCTGGGACTATGGTGAGTGGGACTGTTGTGCTGGAGGGGAGGATCAAGTGGTGGTTAATTTACCAAACCAGATTTCAGAGGTTCCTATGCAGCCAGTTAATATTCCTATGCAGCCAGTTAATGTTTCATTTGTCCCAGTTAGGAATTATGCTAAGGCTGTGTCGAGACAAAGTCTTGTTGCTGGTGGTGGAAGGGAGACAGTTGTGTGACTTTCACCTAACGCAACTTCCATTAAACGCAGGAATGTGGTACAGCTCAGGTGGAAAGGAGGAGGTATTCCACCTATCAGGAGGGTGGCTGTGGATAAGATCCTTTGAATATGATTTGTCATTTGTGCGTCCACAATCACTGAATCTGTTTTGGGAGCAGTTTGAGCATGTATATAGGGGCCAGCTGGACTGGAAGGGGCTTGTCCCCAAAGTTGTCTCACGTCAGCCCTTGATTAAGAATAAGACTATCCTGACTAGGAATGAGTCTATACCCCTGAGGATTTATGGGTCTGGTTGAGGAGATTTGGTGAAACGTTTTGTCCCCTAAAAAGATTGTGGATGATAGAGGAATCTGGACGGGTGGGTGGTCAGTGTCAATGAGGTTGAGTGTGTGTGGGAATGTGGTCCAGCATTTGCCCTCCTCTGCCTTTATTGTTAGAGATAGGATTACTGTCTTCTACCCAGGTCAACCTAAGCTGTGCCATAAATGTGGAGTCAAGGGACATTTCTCCTCTAAATGTCCAGAACAGAAGTGCTCTTTGTGCCAGGAACTGGGGCATCTGGCAAGGGACTGTAAAATCATTAAATGTAACCTATGTGATAAGGTTGGTCATCCTTATAGCCGGTGCCCTGAGGCTTTGCACAATAAGCCAGAGCTAGTGGAGGAATTCTTCTGTCCGGATAGAGAAGAGTCGGGGTTGGTGAAGGTTATACCAGAGAATCCTAGTGTCTAGTGTCTGTGGTCTACCAGTCAGTGTCAGAAAGTGTGTCTGTGTCTGCATCTATTGTTTCTCCTAGTGTAGTGAAGACAGCGGAGGGTGCTGGACCAGAATGTATGGTGGTGCCAACCCCTCCTCCTCGGCGTGGCAGAAGTGCGGCTGGAGGTCAGCAGACACCTAGGGGTGGAGTGAGGGATGGATTGGATGATGGTGGAGGGGGAGGTGGGAAGGGAATGAGGATGGCTGGTGCAGAATGCAAGGCGAATGATGTGGAAGTCGGGGTGAATGATTTGGGGGGGAGGGGTTAATGAGGAGGTTTTGGAATCGCATCCTGATGGTGATTAAATCTCAAAATGTTTCTCAGCCTGGATTAAGTTGAGGTTCAGGGTTTGTAGTCTCTTTTTTGTTGTCATTAAAGTATGTTTCTTAATATGTTATCTTGCCAGGAAACGGTCTTCTATACTTGCTGATGTAAGCACGCTTGTTTTTGTTTTTGTTTATTTTTGTGTAAATATGTTTTTATTAATAAGCTGTATGTTTGTATGATTTTTTTAATAAAAAAAATTTACACTCTAATATCAACACACAGTTGCATATTTTTATACCACCATTGAATTTCTGTCTCTGTGACTAGCACAAATAGAGTGGGGACACGGACAACAATACAAACCTGAAATTGAAATCTAAAAAAAGGAAGTCTACTAAGCTGGATATATATACACTATATTACCAAAAGTATTGGGACGCCTGCCTTTACACGCACATAAATTTTAATGCAATCCCAGTCTTAGTCCTTAGGGTTTGATATTGCGTTGGCCCACCCTATGCAGCTATAACAGCTTCAACTCTTCTGGGAAGGCTGTCCACAAGGTTTAGGAGTGTGTCTATGGGAATGTTTGATCATTCTTAAAGGCAGGTGTCCCAATACTTTTGGCAATATAGTGTATATACAGTATATATATATAAATATATTTACACTATATATATATATATATATATATATATATATATATATATATATATATATATATATATATAATTCTACACATATAGATTTATCTAAACTCTTAGCAGGCTATATATAACATATACAGATAACATTATGTGCATTCAACATTTTAGGACAGCAAACTCCCGTTAATAGTTCCCTATCAACACACGCTTTAATTTGGGTTTACTGCCTATTAAGTCCCCAGCTGTCCATCACTGAAGGTGCTGCTGGAGATTCTGCCATTAGATACAATGCAGTTAAATAAACTCTGAGAAGTCCCCCCCCCACCCCCCCTTCGTCCACTACAAACACACAATATTAATACATCTGTCTGACGGGTATCTGCTGGGAATTACGACCCATTCAGCCAGACTCTTTATAAACTGTTCTGAACTTCACATTAATCTCTTTTTTTGTTCTTGATGTAGAGCGAAGGCTCCAAATATCTTGTATCTGCGCCGCCAATCAGTTTGGAAGAAAGGACCGTTGTTGCAATTACAATAAAATGGCATTTAATGAGGCTGCAAATCTCTTCGATGTCTCGTGTGATGATGAATTTTATTTTATTAACCTGAAAATTAATTGTGGAGTATCACTCTACCCCTCAACCTCCTCACTGAATTCCACAAATATAAGTAGTAGCATGACAAGTCCACATGAATACATTCCTGACATGTTACAATATACTATAATTTTTCAGAAAAGCTCCACCTTTTATGATTAAGGGTCGGTTCACACTGGGGCGACTTGGGATCCGACTTGTACGCCCTCAAGTCGCCCCAAGTCGCCCCAGAAATAGATTCAATTCGAGTGAACGCTAGCATCTTAATAGACACTACTAAAGTCGCTCCGACTTCAGAGCGTACTCCCTGTACTACTTTGATCCGACTTGGTAGGCGACCTGTACCATAGAAATCAATGGAAGTCGCCTCCAAGTCGGATCTCTCTGTAAAGTCAAGCGACTTTGCAGGGAAAACCCCTCCCTCCCTCCCTCCCTCCCAGAGAGCTGATTGCCCTGTGATTGGCCACAGCCGAAGTCGCCTGTCATGGAGGCGACTTCAAGTCGCCTTGTAATTTGCTGAAGTCGCGCTGAAGTTGCGCTGCAGCCGCGTTGAAGTCGCGGTACAAAGTCGCGCTGAAGTCGTGTTGCCCCAGTGTGAACCGACCCTAAAAAGCTATCTTTGAGCTTCAGTCAGTGACTTTGTCTAGGCTGAGATGATGTCATTAGTCTGCTGCATGGAGTAGGAAGCATTTCCTCAGTCTCCTCCGCCCCAGTGATCAAACTGCAACAGACGTTTGTGAAAACAGCCAAGAACTGCACAGGTGTAAAAAGAAACCAATCTAGTCTAACTGCTTTAGCCTGGGTTCACACACCATTGCGAATTGGATGCGGTTTCACCGCATTCAATTCGCAATAGCAGGAGATTTTGACCGTCTCTCTATGGAGCTGGTTCACATATCTCCGCTGTGGCTCTGGTACGAATTTGCACAGGAGTCCTGTGCGTCTTTTGGTTTGTTTCAGGTCCGAATTCAGCCAAAAATTCGGGCTGAAATCGGACCGGAAACGGTGAACCAGGACGCACCAGACTCCTGCTGGGAGCCGTATGCGGCGATGGTGTGAACCCAGCCTTAAGCTGAACTATGGGATAAGCAAATTTTATCTAAACACAAGAGTCTCATGTCTTCAAACTTGAATCTTGGTGTGCTTTGTGTATTTCTTCCAGAGCTGTGCAGTACTCTAGAGTGCAGGAGTTTCCTGTAATAAAGACCAGTCACTGCTGCTCTCTCTTCTTGTGCAGGGTGATTGGTCCTGTCTCCATCCCCCCTTGTAGTTTTCTGTAGTGGGTGGAGCCTGCTGGGTCCCTCCCACAGCTCTGTTCACACTCATGGTGCAGGGTGACTGGTCTTGTCTCCGCCCCTCTTGTAGTTTTTTGTAGGCAGCCTGCTAAATCCCTCCCACAACTCTGCTACCCACCCAGGTTATGTTCAGCACAGTGATGATGTCACTGCTACTTTACAAGGTAATATCTGGGTTTGCAAAGACATTTGGTGCATACAGTGGATTTATATTCTTTGTGGCTACTGAGGAATATATTAAAATTATTTTTTTCTACTCCATGGGGTTGATTTACTAAAACTGGAGAATGCAAAATCTGGTGCAGCTGTGCATGGTAGCCAATCAGCTTCTAACTTCAGCTTGTTCAATTAAGGGACCTTTCACATGGGCGGTCCGCTTTGCTCAGTGGGAGATCGATTTGTTGATCCCCCCCCCTGAGCAGGCTGATGACAGGTCTGTCTCTGCTCACTGTGCTGAGACAGACCTGTCAGAGCGCCACTTTCCTCTATAGGGAGGACCACCTGTCTGTTTTCATCCGATCCACCAGACGGTTGGAAAATAGGGTCACAATCCGTCTGAATTTCATGGACAGGATCGGAACAGATAGTGACAGATGTCAACGGACATGTCACCACTGACATCCGCCGCTCCATAGAGGAGAATGGAGGCTCTGATCAGGTCTGCCTGAAAAACTGACAGGCGGACCTGATCAGAAAGCCCGTGTGAAAGGGCCCTTAGGCTTTGACAAAAAAAAGACCTGGAAGTTGATTGGCTTCTATGCAGAGTTGTACCAGATTTAGTAAATCAACCCTGTGGCTAAGGCAGTTGTTGATCAGGGTAATGAAAAGTGGAAACTAAAGGGAGAATTTACATATGTAACACATGAAATTAAATATGGTACAGCAAGCATGCCAAGTAATGACAGTAACAGCAATTAAACAATAAACCTTTCAATAATAACATAAAATGCGCATATGCTAAATGTGTGCTCATTCTGATTTACACGTATGAGCCTGGCCTCTGTACAACAATGACATTAGGACAGGGTGGAGGCGCTATGAGAAGGTATCTGTGGTTTGGTTTTGTAAGATTTATTTTTATGTATATTTTATATAATTTATCCCAAATGAACAAACACCGCCCAAAATGCAGTGAAATGCGAAACGCTGGCGCTGGTCTTTCGGTTGAGTGAATTTTGGATTTTTCCTGCCCTTCTCTTTCAAGGTGCCTAAAAATAACACAATTACACCTTATTGTTGCCAGCTATTCATGGCACAACCTGCCTGTTGTGTTCAGCCAATTTCCACAATGAGAAGTTGGGGATGAGAATGGAAAGTGGAGGGAGGGCCAGACAATACCTCTCTATTGTATTCCATGACTTCACTCCCAGGACCACCCACTGCACAGACCTGACCAGGAGGACAATTTCATGAAATGGACCCCAGTGCCCTGTAGACTGGACTCCGGCCACTAATGGCTTCCATATGGGAGGCTGGCATCCACGTGGTAGCGATTCGCGCCCTCCACTGACATCAGGCAGTTTTATAATGGTGACCCCGGGAGCTGAGAGTAAATTTAGAGAGCCAGCAAGCTCTTCATTTTAATGTGTAACTGAAGACGCCTGTGAATGTCCCTGACATTCCTTCCTCTGTCCTATTCTCTGCTTTCCCGAAATTCCCTCGGCAGGATTCTAAGCTATTCCACTGACACGTTATTAAACCCATTTCCCTGACCCCAGAATTCTTCTACGTTGTTGTCACAGATCATCTTCTTCTTCCTGGGCGTATTGTGTTTCACCAGCCGCATTGTCCGCAGGCACGAGGCAAGTGTTCGGCTAATGAGCTGGACTCTCAGGCTTCCTGGGAAAACTTTGGGGAATGTTGTCGATAAGTCCTGTAAAGTTTCATATCGGATCAGCTGGCTGCAGGGTCACCTCGTGGAGTGAGCCACAACTGTGAGCCTGAGTTCGATGCTTGGATTACCAGTGGTCTGACATGCTATAGCTCAGCTTGTTTAAAGGTATAGTTCACCTATGCCAAAAAACTGCCTATGCAAATTAAGGATGTCTGCAGACAAAAAAAAAAAAACCTGTGCAGTTTTGACCAAAGTTTAATAATGCCCTTGCTATAGGAGTAGGCCATTTCCATACCTCAGGAAGCCTAACTCATAGGACGCTTATGCCGTGTACACACGGGCAGACTTTTCGACCGGACTGGTCCGACGGGACAAATCGGTTGGACAATCCGACCGTGTGTGGGCTTCATCGTACCTGCAGCGGACTTTTTCGGTTGAAAATCAGATGGACTTTAGATTTGGAACATGTTTCAAATCTTTCCGACGGACTCGAGTCCGGTCGAAAGATCCACTCATCTGTATGCTAGTCTGACGGAGGAAAACCGACGCTAGGGCAGCTATTGGCTACTGGCTATGAACGTCCTTATTTTAGTCCGGTCGTACGCCATCGGACTTTGGTATGATTGTGTGTAGGCAACTCCGTTCATTCGCAAGTCTGTCAGAAGTCCGTCAAAAGTCTGTAGAAAGTCCGTCGGAAAGACCGTCGGACCTTTGATGCCGAAATGTCCGTCTGTGTGTACACGGCATTAGAGACACCTAGCTGCTACTGTTCACCTTCACCATCACAAGGGTGAGCTTTTTCTCTGATGCAAGCCTCCCCACATGCACTTTCTCTTCGCTTATGCAGTAGATCTGAGCTCAGCGTTTAAGAGCTCACACATGTGATGGTGAAGGTGAACAGTACCAGCTGGGAGGCTCTTCCTCCAAGGAGTTTTCAGGTCAGGCTTCAGAAGGTTCATTATAGGCCTACACTTATAGAAATGGCATTATTCAGCTTTGGTCAAAGCTGCACAATTTGTCTTTCTCTCTCTCTAATTGCTACTGTATTAAAGGAGAAGTACAGCCAAAGCTTGTTTGGCTGTACTCCTCCTGTGGATCACAAGAGTGCAGTTCATTCTGCACTCCTGTGACACCTGTGGGTGGGTGCTCTAAGAACTGAGCGATCAGTGGTGTTTGATCACTCGGTTCTCAGTGTTGGAGCCAGTGGGGGAAAGGTGCAGTATCGTAGAGATGCTGCATCCACATAGGTAAGTATGATTCCAGAAAAAAAAAATATCCCATAATTCTCTTTTAACCACTTGCCGACCAGCCGCCGCAGTTTTACTGCGGCAGAATGGCATGGCTGGGCGAAACGACATTATGTAACGTCGCTGCGCCTTGTGGCCACTAGGGGCGCAGCTCACCCCCAGGGCCGATGCGAGTGCCTAGCGATTGCGATGACCGCCAGGCTCCCGCGATCGTTCATGACACACCGAGAACCGGGATCTGTGTGTGTCAACCTACAGATCCCTGTTCTCAGAGGGGAGAAGAGACTGATCGTCTGTTCATACAAGTTCATACAAAGTATGAACAGCAATCTGTCATCTCCCCTAGACAGTCCCATCCCCCCTTCAGTTAGAACACAGAGAGGGAACTCAGAGAGGGAACACAGTTAACCCCTTGATCGCCCCCTAGTGTTAACCCCTTCCCTGCCAGTGACATTTTTACAGTAATCAGTGCATTTTTATAGCACTGATCACTGTATAAATGCCAATGGTCCCAAAAATGTGTCAAAAGTGTCCGATGTGTCCGCCATAATGTCGAAGTCCCGATAAAAATCACAGATCGCCGCCATTACTAGTGAAAAAAAAAATAATAAAAACGCCATAACTTATCCCTTATGTTGTAGACGCTATAACTTTTGCGCAAACCAATCAATATACGCTTATTGCGATTTTTATTACCAAAAATATGTAGAAGAATACATATCGACCTAAACTGAGCAAAAATTAGCTTTTTTTTTTTTTAAAATGATGATATTTATTATAGCAAAAAGAACACAATATTGTGTTTTTTTCAAAATGGTCGCTCCTTTTTTGTTTATAGAGCAAAAAATAAAAACCGCAGAGATGATCAAACACCACCAAAGAAAGCTCTATTTGTGGGAAAAAAAAGGACGTCAATTTTGTTTGGGTACAGCGCCACACGACCGCGCAATGGTCAGTTAAAGTGACGCAGTGCCGAATGGCAAAAAATGGCCTGGTCATTCAGCAGCCAAATCTTCGGGGGCTGAAGCGGTTAAACTATATTGTAATTGTACTGTCTGCCTACATAAATTCTGTATAACAATAATAATCTACAGATGCTTCTTATCTGCATAGGCAGTTTGTTTGTAAAGGTGAACTAACCCTTTAACTATAACTCCAGCAAACATCGACATAAAAAATAAATTCTGTTCAGTCTTGTGATCAGATTACAAAAAAAACAAGCACAATGCCATGTTCCTTAAAAAAAAAAACATTTTAATGTGTCACAAAACCCACATCATAAAAAACTCTCACTAAATGGTGTATTACATGCTGTTCATATTCACTCAGTCACTATGAGATTTGTTTTCTGCATTCTGCAAAAAAACAGGTTGATCCTGCTGCTCTCTTTCTCCAACTTCTGTTCATGTCCCCAATTCAGCTAGGGATTTTGCAGCGGTGGTGGCAGCTCTGCACATGCTCAGTTTTCACTGAGTTTCTATGCTGAGCATTTCCTCCCTATCACATCTGAGCAGCCCATGTGACTATAGAGGTCACACATGTGGGAGAATACACAGTGGTAAATGACAGCTCACTTGCTCCGTCCTCCTCCTTGCTCACTAACCAGCTAAACACAATAGGGGCAGGATATTACATTTAGATTGACGGAGGCTTCACCTCCCTCTTATTCTAAGACACAGGTTGGAGGGGCGTGACACAGCCTGTGACTGGCAATCTGCCCACACCATGTTATTTCCACAAAATAATGAAGATTTGATTTCAAATATATATTTGTATCACAATTTAAAACAGTTTATTGGTGTCATTTATTTATTTTTACTCAGTATTTCAAAGGCTGTTTTTTTTTTCAACATGTGACCAGTAGCTGATGACTGGAAGCTCCTCCTGCTTATGTTTCCCTACAGACAGACTGGGAAATATCTGGGTCATGTGACTGCTGTATATCAATTAGGAAAAAGGTACTCTGATGGTTTTTTTTATTATTAAAAATAAATGCAGTGCCATCACCCCCATACAGAAATAGAAGGGACAATGTGAATTAAACAGTGTGTGTTTAGTATCACTTTAATCCCTTCCCGCCTAAGGGTAAAACAAATCTAAATGCCTAAGCACAATTTTGAAACTTTGACATGTGTTAGTAAAATTGTACATGTCATGTCATAACGTCTTTTTGCATCCAGGTGAATTATAACTTGTTTTTTTTTTTTGGTGGGCTTTCTTTTGGTGGTAAATGGTAATGGATATCTTCTGATTTTTTTTTTTATCAAAGAAAAACTGGCTCAAAATAGTAAAAAAAAAAAATGTTTTAAACTTAGCTGTATATTTCTTACTACTAATACTACCATAACCTTCCACTAAACCATACCACATATGTGTATGTTGTTGTTTGTACCCGTAGTACAGCCCAAAACAATAGTGCACATTTTGCTTCTTTTTTTTTATCCTACCTAAAACATGATACTAATACTAAAGAACAAAAAAAATACTGACCCTGACCCAAACACAAACCTTGATCTAGGGATTTATTTTTTTAATTATTATTATTTCTTATTATTAGATATTTTATTTTTTTAAAACACACTTTTTTTTCTGCAAGGAGAGAGAGAGATACAATGCATCTCTCCTCCATTCACAGAGAAAAAAAAAAAAAACAGGGAAGGGCTACATTCTCTTCTCCCTTTATTCTGACTCCAATTGTTGTAATAGTGACTCATCCCCTCCTGAGACCTCTATGCCTGGGCTGAATGTAGCAAACAGTCTTCATCAGAGTGCTGCACTCACCTTGGCTGAACACTTGGCATCCACAAATATTTTATTGTGCGTAGAATTAGTGAGGCAAACAATATTATGAAGTTGATGTTAACACTTTTAGTGTTTGAAGGTCAAAAGGAATATTTATTTCCAAGCTTTAATGTGCATCTTGCAGGAACAATGCAGGAACCCACAATGAGGAGGGAAGGAAGTTACATAATATAAGAGGGAAGGTACACTGAATATTGAGAGTAATTCAAACAATGACCACAAGGTGGCAGCATAATCATAAACAATTAACCACTTCAGCCCTGGAAGGATTTGCCTCCTGCCTGACTAGGCCATTTTTGCGTTACGGCACTGTGTCGCTTTAACTGACAATTGCGCAGTGGTGCAAGGTGGTACCCAAACAAAATTAACGTCCTTTTTTTCCTACAAATAGAGATTTCTTTTGGTGGTATTTGATCACCTCTGCGGTTTTTATTTTTTGCGCTATAAACAAACAAAGAGCGACAATTTAAAAAAACAAAACAAAAAAAAAACAATATTTTTTAGTTTTTGCTATAATAAATATCCCCAAAAATTAAAAAAAAAAAACAAATTTCTTCATCAGTTTAGGCCGATATGTTTTCTACATATTTTTGGTAAAAAATTAGCAATAAGCGTATATTGATTGGTTTGCGCAAAAGTTATAGCGTCTACAAAATAGGCATTTTAAAAATAGGCAAATAGTTATAGCGTCTACAAAATAGGCAAAATTTGTGGCATTTTTATTATTATTTTTTTTTTACTAGTAATGACGGTGATCAGTGATTTTTTTATCTGCACTGCGACATTGCGGCAGACAGATTGGACACTTATAAAACTTTTTTGGGACCATTGACACCTATACAGTGATCAGAGCTAAAAATAGCCACTGATTACTGTATAAATGTCACTGGCAGGGAAGGGGTTAACACTAGGGGGCGATCAAGGGGTTAAATGTGTTCCCTCAGTGTGTGTTCTAACTGTGGGGGGGTGGGAGTGACTAGAGGAGGAGACATATCGCTGTTCCTAACTAATAGGAACACACGATCTGTCTCTCCTCTCCTGACAGAACTGGGATTTGTGTGTTTACACACACAGATCCCCGTTCTGTCTCTCATGCCTGCAGTCGCGGGTGGCTGGCGGTCATTGCGACCGCCGGCCACACGCATCAGCTCTTCCACCGTGCAGCGGGCACGTGCCTGCTAAGGCTCTTAAAGCAGCCGACATACCTGAATGTCATTTTGCACAGGGCTGCCAACCTGCCGACGTATATGTACATGTGCCAGTTGGGAAGTGGTTAACAGTGAAACAACATAAGAAGTAAACATAGATGCAATTGCATTGCTCATATAGCTGTTGGGAGCAGCACACACTCCCCGTAAAGCTCTGGTGAACTCCATGCCCAAGAGGGTTAAGGCAGTGCAGGGAAAATAATGGTGGCCACACAAAATATTGACACTTTGGGCACATTTTCACTTAGGGGTGTACTCACTTTTTGTTGCCAGCGGTTTACAGATTAATGGCTGTGTGTTGAGTTATTTTGAGGGGACAGCAAATTTACACTGTTATACAAGCTGTACACTCACTACTTTACATTGTAGCAAAGTGTCATTTCTTCAGTGTTGTCACATGAAAAGATATAATAAAATATTTACAATAATGTGAGGGGTGTAATATATATATATATTTTTTTTCACACAATGTACTGTATATCTATATGGGGTGGCACAGTGGTGTAGTGGATAGCACTTTCACCTAGCAGTAAGAAGGGTTGCTGGTTCGAATCCCAACCACAACACTACCTGCCTGGAGTTTGCATGTTCTCCCTGTGCCTGAGTGGGTTTCCTCCGGGTACTCTGGTTTCCACACTCCAAAGACATGCTGGTAGGTTAATTGGATACTGTCTAAATTGTCCCTAGTATGTATAAATGCGAGTTAGGGATCCATTGCCCTGTACACACGATAGGATTTTCCGACAACAAAATCCATGTTTTTTTTCCGACGGATGTTGGCTCAAACTTGTCTTGCATACATGGGTCACACAAATCTTGTCGGAAATTCCGAACGTCAAGAACGCGGTGACATACAACACGTACGACGAGCCGAGAAAAATTCAGTTTCAGTAGCCAGTGCGGCTCTTCTGCTTGGTTCTGAGCATGTGTGGAAATTTGTGTGTCGGAATTGTGTACACACGATTGGAATTTACGACAACGGATTTTGTTGTCGGAAAATTTGAGATCCAGATCCGATGGAAAATGTCCGATGGAGCCTACACACGGTCAGAATTTCCAACAACAAGCTCCCATCGAACATTTTCCGTTGGAAAATCCTATCGGGTGTACGGGGCATTAGATTGTAAGTTCCTTGAGGGTAGGGACTGATGATGTGAATGTACAATGTATATGTAAAGCGCTGCGTAAATTGATGGCGCTATATAAGTACCTGAAATAAATAATAATGAAGTAAAGAAAGATATCCCCTGTGAGATGAAGCTTGAAAATCCACAGACTTGTTCGTTTGTTGTAAATTGCAATCGGGTATTCTGGGACTTGTGGTTCTTCTGCCACTGAGGAGCAACTCTTGTGGCCTTCTGTAAAGTAAACCCTATGTGAGCACACAGATGGGAGTCTGTACAACAATCCCTTTTTCTTCTTCTTTTTTGCACAAGTTTGGCCTATGTGATATAATTAGACTCCCCGGGGGAAATGTCAAGATTGCCATGACGTGGCTGACACAGACGGGGAATTGAAATCTTGTTCTATCCACCAAAACAAATATATATACAGACCCCCCATTGTCTCCCCTATGAATAACACAAAATCAGTCAGATCCGTCTGCTCCATTACTGGGGCTCGCACAATGGAGCTGTGACAGGAATTCATTCAGATCTCTCTTATGTATGTTACAGCTTTCTGAAAATGTGAAGGGGGCTAGAGCCTTGTCATTTATTTATTTTTTTGTATATCACAGTAAATCCGGATGATCATTTTTCAGCGCTGGTTCGTCTCATTTAGCTGGTGGTACCTATAATTTTAGCACCCATAAGGTAAGTATCAATTTTGTTATTTCACTTTCAGGGTTAAGTTAGCATTGAAGAGTTAGTTAAGGGTTAACATGGATGTTATTCAAATCATTAAAACTTCATATAACCTTTAGAAAGTTAATGTCACTTATGAAGGAATTTTCATTACTCAGACATGGTCCATCATCAGGAAACCCACTCTGAGCAATGTAATGCAGCCATCACTGAGGTTTAGGTAGATAGGAAGTGGCTGCATAGAGACCACAGGAGATCAACAGTACTGAGATGTAACAAATATGGCCATTGACATATGGCCATTGTATACAATACACAGAGCACAGATAAAACTAAATGTCATCCAGTTAGGGTTTATATCTATTTTAACCCCTTCCAGCCATATACAACCTCACAGAAGTAGGTCATTATCCATGGGGCTGCATATACGTGCACATGTGTTTGTGTTGGACGCACGCTCCGCAGCGCACTTCCACCACAGAGTTCCTGTTGCCACCGAGAGCCTTAGGTCCGCACTAAGGATCGGGAACTGGGAGGCCTGGTTCCCGATCACCTGATCACTGTGATAGCCTGTGATTGGCTATCACAGTGATCAGTCACTGTACAGCCTGCCCTTATATTTTTTTTCTCCGAATAATTAGAGAAAAAAAAAACTTTGCATTTTTTTCTCCTTGGAGAAAAGTTTAAACAAACTGTGTGTACAAAAAAAAAAAAAAAAATAGATCGGGGTTTTGTCTAGGTCAAGGCCAAGGTTAGGGTCAAAGGTTATGGTCAGAGTCAAAGATCAGGCTCAAAGGTTAGGGTCAGTGTATTTTACAGTAGGTAGGATTTTAAAAGTTTTTAAATTGGTATTAGTGTCAGTGTGTTTTAGAAAGGATAAACAAGCAAAATGTGTATTATTGTTTCTGGGCCCTACTATGGGTACAAATACAAATAATTAAAAAAAAAAAAACATATACATATATGGTATTGCTGCGAGGAGCAGGAGAATTTATTTGGAGTTGTTCTTTGGTGCTAGGTTAATGGTAATAGAAAGAAAGAAATATACAGCTAAATTGTAAAAAAATATATTTTTTCACTATTTTGTGCCAGTTTTTCATTTGATAATTAAAAAAAAAAAACAGGAGATAACCATTACCATTTACCACAAAATAGAATTTCTTTAGAAAAAAACAAGGTATAATTCACCTGGATATACTAAGTCGCTGTGATGATATGTACAGTTTTACTAACACATGTCAAAGTAGAGAAACAGTGTTCAGACGTTAGGATTTTTGTTACCTTCCGTTACGAAGGGATTAAGCTACAGTTAGGCCTAAGCTCACCAATCACCATACACATTACCTTCTGATTAGATCTAGTACCAAATGTTGTAGTGCAAGAGAATGCTTGATTGGATACAAAGTGATTGGTTAGATTAGGTAGGTGCTCATATTACTTAGTAGGGTTGCCACCTGTCCGGGATTCACCTGGACAGTCCGGGTTTTGAATCGTGTGTCCGGGTTTCAGTCCCCCTGAAACCCAAACACATTGTTTAGACATGAATGTAGCTCGGAACAGGGCCTAACAGGAGGGTGAGGGGGTACTATGAGCACCGCATTACTATTCTCTTTGGAGCACCCAAAGGTGTCCCAGGTCTGTTATCCTATAGTGTATAAAAAAAATAAAAAATGTGCTGTGTGCCGCTTAAGTGTTCGGGTTTGGCCTGAAGAAAAAGTGGCAACCCTATTACTTAGTCCTGGTAAATAGCTGATTGCACAAATTTATATAGTCAGTTTGCAACATATAGATAGATAGATAGATAGATAGATAGATAGATAGATAGATAGATAGATAGATAGATAGATAGATAGATAGATAGATAGATAGATAGATAGATAGGAATTGTGCAACCTTGCATAGACGTCAAGAACCAGTCCAAGGTATTTTGTTGTGTTTTTGTTTATTTAGGGGGTTAAAACTTGGATGGGGAATGGAAGCATGGTATGCTCAGAACCGAGAAACTTGAAAACAAACTTGAGGACCTGATACTGTTTTCCTAAGAATTAATATCAATATGCTGTCCTACCGCAGGATTGATGGATCAGCTGACTCATTAAAAAAACCATCCCAACCATTGAGTGCAGGTACTACCCTGTTTCCCCGAAAATAAGACCTAGTGTGATTGCCGGTGATGGCTGCAATATAAGCCCTACCCCCCAAATAAGCCCTACCCTGTTTCCCCGAAAATAAGCCCTACCCTGAAAATAAGACCTACAAGGACTTTAACTTGGGCTTATTTGGAGGGGTAGGGCTTATATTGCAACCATCCCCGACAATCACGCTAGGTCTTATTTTCGGGGAAACAGGGTAATCCATATAGAAATGCTGATGCACCTGGCTGACTCAGCCCCTCTTGAGTTAATCCTGAAGTCCAGATGGCTGCTGCACAGGCTCCCTGCTGAACAGGCCCAGCTCCTTACTGTCAGGGTAACTCCAGCTAAGCCTAGCTGAGGCTGGATAGGGGTGTGAGTCTTCAGCTTTCAATCTCTCTTTCACTAGCTTCTTCCTTCTGCCCAGGGGCAGAGCCCCCCAGCATAGGGCCCCCCCGTGCACAGGCAACTGGACCCTGGACTCTGCTCCCACATGGCCAGGCTCTAGAATATTTATGGGCTATCTCACCACCTACCGAGCCTTACCTACCCAGGAATTGAAGGAGACTCCATAAATATTCAGGCTTAGTCTCTGTTCCTATACCCTCTAAGTTCCAGAACTATCTAACAAGTTCTAGAAGCCAGGGGGAGATAACAGAGACCCAGCCCTTGGAGCTCTGCCCAGCTAACACAAACAAACTAACCCCAGCTCCTCTGTCCTCTGTCCAACAAAATTTTCCTACTCTGTACACTGGCGGTGCTACATATGTATATTTTTATACTTTATTAATATAAATATTTTTATTTTATATTTACAGACTTACATTTCCAGCCCTATTCATCTGTAAACCTCAAATCTACCTCCCTCCTTCCTGCAGGGACCCATTCACAAGTAAAATTTTAAGACACATGACCCACCACGGCAAACTGCTCAGAAAGTTGCATCCATGTCCCCCAACTGGTCTTGTTGCCACCACTTGTGTTATGATCTCATGATGGTTCTTCCTAATGCCTTCCGGATCTTTTTAGGGACCTTGTGGTGGACTCTTCTAAAAGCAGTTAGATAAAAGGGGGTGGGTGTGTCTGTAGGGGGTTATTCCAAAGATGAGGTTTAACTCCTTTATTTGAAGAACTGCAAAGCTTTATAGTTTAATCTGAAAAAAACAGATTAATGAGTCAGAAAAGACCTTCCCCTCCTTGCCTGCTCTAAGGAGATTTAGTAAAAGATTGTCAGAAGGCATATAGCTATTGCTGTATTGTTCATTTTAAACTCATACATCAATGTAAAATCAGAGGCATGTGTGCATGCTGTATGAAATGTGCATTTGTAAAATAATCTGAAAGATAAGTTGTTTTTTTTTTTTAAATCAGGTTTAAAATATACAAATGATTAAATAAAATTGTCCCTCAACCAATATGGTTTAAGTTGTAGAGGGTTGGCTAAAAGGGATTCACTTCAAAGGTAGGTAAGACTGAAGGTTTAGGAAAAGGAAAAGTGTTATGCCCTGTACACACGACCGGTTTTGCCGTCGGAATAAACTCCGAAGGTTTCTCTGACGGAACTCCGACGGAATTTAGCTCAAGCGGTCTTGCCTACACACGGTCACACCAAAGTCCAACCGTCCAGAATGCCGTGACGTACAACACGTACGACGGGACTAGAAAGAGGAAGCTCAATAGCCAGTAGCCAATAGCTTCCGTCTCGTACTTGCTTCAGAGCATGCGTCGTTTTTGGTCCGTCGGAACAGCATACAGACGAGTGGGTTTCCCGATAGGAATTGGTTCCGTCGAAAATATTTAGAGCATGTTTCATTTCTAGGTCGGTCAGAATTTGCGAAAAAAAAGTCAGATGAGGCACACACACGATCGGAATAGACGATGAAAAGCTTCCGTCTGACTTTTTCTGTTGGACATTCCGCTCGTGTGTACACGGCATTAGGTTACTTGTTAAAGAGGACCTGTCATCATATATATATTTCATGTTAAGTGCATGTATGCTAATTAATGTGTCAGTGAAGGTAGCGCCAAATTTACCTAAAGGTCCATTTTAGGAATCAATTTCCACAGTAAAGGTAGGTCACATTTATGAACTTAGGGAGTATGTAAAATGTTAGACATTCAAAGAGAACAAGTTCTCTGCAAGCTCCAAATAAGTGTGTCCTGAGCTTATAGATAGCTTGGACAATCGGCAGGCAGCATCACTGGGGAAAGAGGAGCTAGTTATATGATCCCTATACCCAGAAGTACAAGGTATTTTTCCTTGAAGCTGATCACAGCAGTGAAAGAGGAGAAAGGGGGGTTGCAAGCTATTTAAATGATCCTGTTGCTTTGCCTTGAATGGCTTGTACAGTGTGTGATTATATCTTCACTTGGGACAGCCATATTTGTTCATTACATTGGCAGGCTCTGCTTCCTGACTATTGTACAGTAATCAGGACTCTGCACAGGGACTGTGCTTTACTGATTCTTGGTGTGAGTTTATGGGTCAGACCTGACTGATCTGAAACTACAAGAACTAGGAGGCAAGCACTCAGCTGGTAAATTGATTGTTGTATTAAGCAATATCAGACCACTGTTATAGGACTAAAGACTACTCAAGGAAGAAGGGACAATGGCTTACATTAATGTGACAATAGAAGGAGAGGGCAGCTGCCTTTATGTTCAGAGCTGACACATCCACTGGCATTGAACGCTCTCTGACACTTCGTTGTAGTCATCATGCAGAGGAACCCTTTCATAAAAGCCTCATCCAGTCTGAGGACCAGAAATCATCTGCAGGATTGATAGCTGTATCCGTTTCATAAAGGTCACCTCTATGCCATGGGGCTGTCTGCATTGTCTAATTAATTCAGATCTGTTTAAGTGAAACGTGACGGCTTATCTCCATTTCTGTCAGATCGAATCTGTTCATTTCCCTGGGTAATGTCTATCCTTCTGTCTTCTTCCTTCCTCTTCTCATTCTTCTCTTCCTTCTACGGCGCTGACACTTCCTCTGCCTTTTCTTTCTAGACTCCTTTTTTTTTCCCTTGTCTTCTCTCTAGCTTTATCCACTGTCCTTTCTTTCTTTCTTTCTTTCTTTCTTTCTTTCTTTCTTTCTTTCTTTCTTTCTTTCTTTCTTTCTTTCTTTCTTTCTTTCTTTCTTTTTCAATTTTGAGTTGGCCCACCCTTTGCCGCTATAAAAGCTTCAACTCTTCTGGGAAGGCTGTCCACAAGGTTTAGGAGTGTGTCTATGGGAATGTTTGACCATTCTTCCAGAAGCACATTTGTGAGGTCAGGCATTGATGTTGGACGAGAAGACCTGGCTCGCTGTCTCCGCTCTAATTCATCCCAAAGGTATTCTGTCGGGTGGAAGTCAGGACTCTGCAGTCCAATCAAGTTCCTCCACCCCACACTCACTCAGCCATGTCTTTATGGACCCTGCTTTATGCACTGGTCCAAATCATTTGGTGGATGGGTCATTATGGTGTGCAGTGGCGTTGCTATGGGGGTGCGGGGGGGGGGGGGGCGGCCCGCACTGGGTTACACCCGCCAGAGGGGTGACACCGGGGCCGCCGCTAAAAACTGTACAGAGGAGGCTGCCTGTAACATTCCTCAGTCAGGCCAATATCCCCGAGTGAGTCGAGTTGGTGGGTGTGGCTGACTCCTCCATTTTCCCACAGACTCCTTCACTATTGCTGATCCCGCAGCTGAAGGAGATGAGAGGCGAGGACACAGCAGCCCCGCCCATCTGCAGGCATGAAGCATGCTGTAAGTAAATGCAGTGTCACTACATAGAGTCCTAACTTGCCCTATACCACCCCAACTCGCCCTATACCACCCCAACTTACCCTGTGCCACCCTGACTTGTCCTTTACCACCCCAACCTGCCCTGTGCCACCCTAACTTGCCCTATACCACCCCAACCGGCCCTGTGCCACCCTAACTTGCCCTGTGCCACCCTAACTTGCCCTATACCACCCAACCTGCCCTGTACCACTTCAACCTGCCCTGTACCTCCCAACCTGCCCTGTACCACTCTATACTGCCCTGTACCACCCTACCCTATACCACCCCAACCTGCCCTGTACCACCCTAACCTGCCCTGTACACCCCAACCTGCCCTTTACCACCTCAACCTGCCCTGTACTACTCCAACCTGCCACTATACCACCCTATACTATCATTTACAGGGATCCGGGTTGGGGTGCGCCCCTTGACCGTGTGCTGCCTGCAGGGTGCTGGGCAGCCTAGACAGGAATGGGGGTGACACAATGTTTTACCGCACCAGGTGACACCAACCCTAGTGACGCCACTGCCCTGCCCTGTACCACCTCATTCTGCCCTGTACCACCCCAACCAGCCCTGTACCACCCCAACCTTCCCTGTACCTCCACAACCTGCCCTGTACCACCTCAACCTGCCCTGTGCCACCCTAACCTGCCATATACCACCCCAACCTGCCCTGTACCACCCCAACCTGCCCTATACCACCTCAACCTGCCCTATACCACTCCAACCTGCCCTATACCACCTCAACCTGCCCTATACCACCCCAACCTGCCACTATACCACCCTATACTACCCTAACCTGCCACTATACCACCCTATACTAATATTTACAGGGACCGGTTTGGGGTGCGCCCAATGACCATGTGCTGCCTGCAGGGTGCTGGGCAGCTTTGACAGAAATGGGGGGGTGACACCATGTTTTACCGCACAAGGTGACACCAACCCTAGTGAGGCCACTGATGGTGTGGAGTGGTTTTTCAGGGGTTCTTAGTTCCAATGAAGGCGTCAGAAAACCAAGACATTTTGGACAATTTCATGCTCCCAACTTTGTAGGAACAGTTTGGGGATGGCCCCTTCCTGTTCCAACATGACTGTGCACCAGTGTACAAAGCAAGGTCCATAAAGACGCCACTGCCCTGTGACACCACTGCCCTGCCCTCTACCACCCCAACCTGCCCTGTACCTCCCCAACCAGCCCTGTACCACTGCAACCTGCCCTGTACCCCCCAACCATGCCCTGTACCACTTTAACCTGCCCTGTACCACCCCAACCTGCCCTTCACCACCTCAACCTGCCCTTCACTACCTCAACTTTCCCTGTACCACCCTAACCTGCCCTGTACCACCCTAACCTGCCCTATACCACGCCAACCTGCCCTAAACCACCCTAACCTGCCCTATACCACCCCAACCTGCCCTATACCACCTCAACCTGCCCTATACCACCCTAACCTGCCCTATACCACCTCAACCTGCCCTATACCACCCCAACCTGCCACTATACCACCCTATACTACCCTAACCTGCCACTATACCACCCTATACTAAAATTTACAGGGACCTGTTTGGGGTGCGCACAATGACCGTGTGCTGCCTGCAGGGTGCTGGGCAGCTTTGACAGGAATGGGGGGTGACACCATGTTTTACCGCACCAGGTGACATCAACCCTAGTGAGGCCACTGATGGTGTGGGGTGGTTTTTCAGGGGTTCTTAGTTCCAATGAAGGCGTCAGCATACCAAAACATTTTGGACAATTTCATGCCCCCAACTTTGTAGGAACAGTTTGGGGATGGCCCCTTCCTGTTCCAACATGACTGTGCACCAGTGCACAAAGCAAGGTCCATAAAGACATGGATGAGTGAGTTTTTGACTGGCCTGCACTCAACTCAATAAGTATTGGAACATTTTTAGGGGGTAAAGGATCATCTCTCGCTCTTTCCTTTAGCACTTACCATCTTCCTCAATTCAAATAATTTCTTTCTCTAATTCTTATTTTGAAACCCCCCTATATTGCTACTTTTACTAAACATTTTTCAGTGTTTGTTCAAATCAGTCATCCTCTCACATTCTAATTCCTGGCTTTGTCTATTTTCATTAGAACCCTCTGCATGTCTGCAATATGGGTGCCATCTTTCCTGACAATTCCTGATCCTTTACCAGTCAAGATTCCACTACTGTATACAGAAGAGGCATCCACCCCATTATTATACCTCTGACATGCCCTTCTCTGTCCTTTGGCTAATGTATATTTGAGCGGAATAATGCACAGTAAAATCACTTTAAATCAGATTGTGCCCGCAGTGGCGCACGTACATATATGCTAAGTGATTTTTACAGTGTTTGAGTTAAAGGGTCACAAGGCTAATAATATTGACATTTAATGTTTCGAGCCGACACTGAATCTCCTGATTCATGTTGGTTGCGATGTCGGCAAGTGTCTCTCCTGTGAAGTGCGCAGGATTAATTGCGTGGGTTGGAGCAAGATTCCTAATCTGGATGTCACTCACAGTGGCTCTGGCCGTCGCTGGGAGACGACGGTGGGATTGAGTAGAAAGGTCGTAAGGTTCTCGCTATCCAAGCAAAATTACACATTTTAGCTTATGGTGGCCTAATGTATGCCCGGTGACCGCGGCTCCTCCAATTAACTCCTTTAACAAGAGAAGTGCACGTATTATCCTGGAGTGGGACTTTTAAGGCAGCCCCCCCCTAATTGCCATTCGCTCTGTGCACCACTATTACAATACACTGAAGTGCGCCGGGAGCCCACCACCGCTGCATTATAGAATTCGAGTCCATTAAGCCATATTGCCAGTCACAATTGTCCAGAGAGAAATTGCTATAATAAAACGTTTATTGTTTGCAGAGTGCACATTCTGCAGCTATGATGTATTCCCCGTAATGGCTTATGGATTATATAAAGCCCTCTAAATTGTACCGTATATCAGAAGGAGGAGGAGCTCCGCGGGGCCGTTCGCTGGTTGCGTAGAGACGCCGCAATAATAGGGCACTCTCCCTTTTCACCGCGGACTGTATCACCATTAACCTATTGAGGAATAATTCATCCTTGTCGTCTTAAGTACTCTAAAGAAGTTTGAAAAGCCAGGCGCGTTTAGGGTGATTTTTGTGCACGCTGTCTGTGGTTATCAATCCAACGTTTAGGTACAATGTGAGCACAAATTGTTATATTACAGATTCTGTAATAGGAATGGAGTGCCTTCACCTAGCAATGGGCATTCACATTTAAGAAAAAAACAACCTGATTGTACAATCTCTGAACATCCCCTTTTACCAAAAATATGTACCAGGATGGCTTGCCCAAACTATCCATTGATTTTGTATGTAGATAGATAATACATAGCTGCTGGTAGATCAAAAAGAGATAATACCTGTAGAGTCAAATTGTTTCAAATGGGGTCAGGCAAAAGAGAAATCAAAGGATTTTTACGAATTATATTAATGTGTGCATGTTTTTTTTTTTTTTCATGTGTCAAAGGAAGATGAGAAAATAGAATTGGCCTTTGAACAAACATTTCAAAATTCCTGTTTGTTTCATCTCTCAAACTGGTTTCCGAATTGGGGGAAGGATTGTCTTATACCACCTTAGCAATCTTTGTGTTGTAATGAGAAAAGCTGCTGTGTTTATGTCTCTTTAGAAGTGGATGAGCCTTAAACCGGCCATAGAGGGATCCAAATGCATCCCGGTTCAGCAAGAGTCAACCGAATTTCGATCTGTCTATGGGCAGGCTGGTTGTACTGAAGTCGATCCATCGATCAACTTCAGTACAGCCAGTCTATCATGTTTTTGTGCTATAGCTGCCAGCAGTGATCATGTATTCTGCAGATGGGGAAGGCACCCCAACCCTCCGCCGGCAGAGCACAGTAACGCTGCGTCAGGGATTCCCCCATCAACAATGACTGTTTTGATGGGGGAATCAAGCAATTTTCTTTCCTTCAACCTGTGGTTGAAGGAAAGAAAACTGCATAATGTATGGCTTGCCTAAGAGAATCTCACTCAAAATGCAAATACCGTTGCAGTGGATGGCTGAAATGTGACTTGTATGTTAGTACAGACTTCGATGAGAAACAGCCAATAACAGAAACAGGAAACAAGGATGCTGTGGCAGGTGACTATACCAATGCTGTAGTGAATGCTTCCAGGTTGCCATAGTGCAAGGAAGCAACGTTTGAGTTTTTGACTGTTAAAAAAAATGATGGCACCTGCAGTTTGGAATGGAAAGATCATTTTGAATACGTTATATCCATTTTTTTTTATTATTAAGTGGAATTTCCTTTCAGGGTTTATGGCGGTTATTTAACAGCTCTTTCACACTTGGGGTGCCTTGTGATGCCCTCTAAAGAGGGATTCATGTTCAGATCACTTTTCAGAGGGTATTTGACAGATGTTGAGGAGGCCTTATATCGCCTCCTCAGCACCTGACTTTATCTGTAATGCCACACTACCGCAGCGCAACCCAATTAATCTCAATGGGTGGGTTTGACATGTGGTGCCATTTGTCTGCAGCCTGAGTTAGAAATGCTGCGGGTGCGGCATGTGAGTCCTGTCAGACTGTATTGTTGGGAGGCCAGCCAGCAGGCAGGAAAACCATGGCTCTGCCTTCTGTTTTTATCAGGCCTCTGCCGGCCTGTGTGCAGGAGCCCTTAAAGTGGAACTTTGCCCAAAGGGGGAAGTTACGCTTTCTGCCTCCCCCATTTAAATTTTGGCACTTTAAATCCAAGAGGAAGTTCACCCCCCTCTTCCCCTGGAGCCTTCTGGGACAAATCACAGGTCCCAGAAAGCTGCAGGACTATTCACAAAACACAGATTGCGCGTGCACAGTGGGACGCTGACTGTAAAGCTGCAAGCAGTTACAGCCGGTTTCCTAAAGTAAACATGCCGGCGCTGGGGACCTGAAGTGCCAGCTATTGTAAGGACCACGCTGGATTCCTGGACAGATAAGTGTCCTATTATTAAAAGTCAGCAGCTACAGTATTTGCAGCTGATTTTTTTTTTGTTTATAGAGTGAACAACTGCTTTACGGGTTAATATGAGCCTAAAGTCCATGTTTTTTGCCATCTGTGTCTTTTTTGGGGAGATTTCCCTTCACTAAATCTTCCACTCATTAGCTAGGAGCATGAGGTTATACACAAAGCACGGGTATCCATACTTTTCAAACAAAGAGCCAGTTTTCTGTCCTTCAGACTTTTGGAGGGCCAGATTGTGGCCAGTGGGGGTAGAAAATGTCCCGTATCCAGCATCAGTGAGGATAAACATGGCCGCAGGGTTGGTGGTCAGCAGGAGGAGAAGTGCCCCATCATTGGTATTATCTGGAGGAATAGTACTCCATCATTGGTATCAATGGAAGGAGTAGTGCCACATCAATGATGTCGGTGAGCCGAATAATGCAATATCAATGGTGTCAGTGGGAGAAACAGTGCCCCATTATTGGTATCGGTGGAAGGAATAGTGCCCTATCACTGATGTCGGTGGGAGTAATAGTACCCCATCATTGGGAGGAAGGGCCAGATAAAGGCTAGCAAAAGGTTGCATCTGGCCCTCGGAATAGAGGACGCCTAGTCTTGACAATAACCTGCTGTCCCTTGAGCTTCTGCACAATCATGCATGTTCCTGCAATGCATAAAAAAGTGCATCCCTTTTGCAGGTGCGTTCCTACTGACACCCCAGTGCATCTAGCTAACACAGGACCATGCATTTTGGCAAAATCGCACAAAAATGTGCGTGCAGTGTCACACCTGCATAAGTGTGAATGGAGCCTTTAGGTTAGCCCCTATACTAACCCTAACCCTGTGTTTATAAACAAAGCCATGTGTTCACCATGTCAGATTACATGTATTTGTTTATAAAAAATAAAAGGGTGAGGTTTGGCATAGATTTAGGGTTAGCATTAGGATTTGTTTTTGGGTTAGGACTAGCATTAGGGTTAGGTTTGGCTTTGTTTACCAACAAAGCCATTGAAAATAATCCTTCTTAATGCAAATGAGTGCAGGACACGCCCAGTGCGGCCCCTAGGCGTTGTGCTTGACAGCATTGCGCTGTCCACATTGTCTTGGAGGCACCGTGTATCTGAAGGAAACAATGAAGCATGCCATCTCTAATCCCTCCCCCTGCGTTTTAGTCTTAAGCACCTGTGATGACATCACTTTTCTGGACAAATTAAAAAAAAAAAATAAATTAGCATGCATATACAGGGGAAGGGGGGGGGGGGGGGGAATAGAACTATATGACTTTAGAGGGAATTTATAAATACAGCTTTAGCGCCCCCTAAGAACACTTATAAAACACTTCCTGAACGCCTGAAAAATGCTGGAAGTGTGTGACTAGCACTAAATAAAACTTGGAAGTAGAAAGCGGTGTGAACGAGGCCTGAGAATTATCTGCACCTTAATGTCACTTGTGTACTTCTGTTCAATCGATAAAGCTTTACACACCGTGAGTGGCTGTCCCAGGCGTCCAACCTGTTCTGTTTTATTTGCCTAAATAAGTCATTTTTCAGCATCAAGTTAAGAGTGGCGGGATCAATATGGATGTGTGCGTAATTGAAAAGCAGTGGGTGACGAGGCGGCCAGGTCTGCGGGATAATAGACGGCAAGATGAAACAGGGAAGGGAGGTGGCGGGAGCGGGAAGATTAAAGATGTGATCTCAATTAAACGCCCAGTGATACACGCATTATATTAAAATGTCTGTGTTCTCTTCCTTTGGTTAGCATTTTTCTCTTACGGAAAATGAGAAAATGAAAGAATGGAGGGCTGTGTGTGAAAATAATGAAATTGCCCCCATGCCGAGCACTACCTACTAATTTCATTCCTGCACCACAAGCACCCTGCGAAATGCAAGCGTCCTTGTGTTTAATCAGGACTGCCATAAATAGAGACACTTCTGTCTATCTATTATCTATCTCAGACTTACAGTATCTATCTGTCTATCTATCTATTTATCTATCTATCTATCTATCTATCTATCTATCTATCTATCTATCTATCTATCTATCTATCTATCTAATATCTCAGACTTGTCTATCTATTAATATACAGTATCTCACAAAAGTGAGTACACCCCTCACATTTTTGTAAATAATGTGACAACACTGAAGAAATTACACTTTGCTACAATGTAAAGTAGTGAGTGTACAGATTGTATAACAGTGTAAATTTGCTGTCCCCTCAAAATAACTCAAGACACAGCCATTAATGTCTAAATGTCCAAATCGGGCTCGAAGTGTCAATATTTTGTGTGGCTACCATTATTTTCCAGCATTGCCTTAACCCTCTTGGGTATGGAGTTCACCAGAGCTTCACAGGTTGCCACTGGAGTCCTCTTCCACTCATCCATGATGACATTATGGAGCTGGTGGATGTTAGAGACCTTGTGCTCCTCTACCTTCTGTTTGAGGATGCCCCACAGATGCTCAATAGCGTTTAGGTCTGGAGACATACTTGGCCAGTCCATCACCTTTACCCTCAGCTTCTTTAGCAAGGCAGTGGTCATCTTGGAGGTGTGTTTGGGGTCGTTATGTTGAAATACTGCCCTGCTGCCCAGTCTGGTTCCCTTAAAGAACTGTAGCTGCCCAGTGCTGGCAGCACTCAGGCAGCCTCAGACCATGACACTCCCACCACCATGCTTGTCTGTAGGCAAGACACACTTGTCTTTGTACTCCTCACCTGGTTGCCGCCACACACGCTTGACATCATCTGAACCAAATAAGTTTATCTTGGTCTCATCAGACCACAGGACATGGTTCCAGTAATCCATGTCCTTAGTCTGCTTGTCTTCAGCAAACTGTTTGCGGGCTTTTTTGTGCATCATCTTTAGAAGAGGCTTCCTTCTGGGATGACAGCAATGCACACCAATTTGATGCAGTGTGCGGTGTGTGGTCTAAGCACTGACAGGCTGACCCCCCACCCCTTCAACCTCTGCAGCAATGCTGGCAGCACTCATATGTCTATTTCCCAAAGACAACCTCTGGATGTGACACTGAGCACATGCACTCAACTTCTTTGGTTGACCATGGCGAGGCCTATTCTGAGTGGAACCTGACCTGTTAAACCACTGTACGGTTTTGGCCACAATGCTGCAGCTCAGTTTCAGGGTCTTCGCAATCTTCTGATAGCCTAGGCCATCTTTATGTAGAGCAACAATTCTTTTTTTTCAGATCCTCAGAGAGTTCTTTGCCATGAGGTGCCATGTTGAACTTCCAGTGACCAGTATTAGAGAGAGTGAGAGCGATAACACCAAATTTAACACGCCTGCTCCCCATTCACACCCGAGACCTTGTAACATTAATGAGTCACATGACACTGGGGAGGCAAAATGGGTAATTAGGCCCAATTTGGACATTTTCACTTAGGGGTGTACTCACTTTTGTTGCCAGCGGTTTAGACATTAATGTTTGTGTGAGTTATTTTGAGGGGACAGCAAATTTACACTGTTATACAAGCTGTACACTCACTACTTTACATTGTAGCAAAGTGTCATTTCTCCAGTGTTGTCACATGAAAAGATAGAATAAAATATTTACAAAAAAGTGAGGGGTGCATCTATCTATCTATCTATCTATCTATCTATCTATCTATCTATCTATCTATTTCGTACTCATCGATCTATTTATCTATCTATCTCATAACTATTTGTATATACAGTATATCTATTATCTCAGATCTATCTACCTTTCTGTCCATCATATATCTCAAATGTATCTATCTATTGATAAATCTATGATAAATCTATCTTGTATGTATCTGCATATACTGTATATCTATCATTTATCTATCTATCTATCTATCTATCTATCTATCTATCTATCTATCTATCTAGAATACACAGCATCTCTTTTCATGCCATTACATACATCTCTTAGGAAAGCAGCCATCCAATAACCTCTTCTGTGAGGTCGCAGAATGCCAATTCAGGTGTCCAGTTCTCACATAATAATACAATGGGATGGCGTGGGGAAGGGCCACATTGTACATTCCTCGCCGTTGGTCAAATTGTCTATCAACGTCAAACTTGTGTTGTGACTCACTGACCAACATTGTTCGGCTTTCATTGTCCAAGGCACAGGGCAGATTAATGGTGCGTATTGTTTGTCTCTAGGTAAGGCTAACAATTATTCTTATAAAATAAATACACAAACAGTGTACACAGCAAATCACTCTGGGCCAGGCACAATGAATTGTGGGAATGTGTTAATGATATATTTGTTATGTTTTTAGGATAAAACAAAAAAATTATTAAGGCCGGGTTCACATATTTGCAGCTGCAGTTTGCAGTCCGGGGTCCGGTGCGTTTCTGTTCACCGGTTCAGGTGCAAATTTTTGCCTGAATTCACACCTGAGCCAGACCCAAGAACGCACAGGACCCTTTTTTAAACCACACCGCGGCCACCCCGGACACGTGTGAACCGGCTCTATTGAGAGCTGGTCACATTTACATGTCATGTGAATTGGATGCACTTTAAAACGCATTCAATTTGCATATATATGAACCCAGCAATAAGAAATAATGTGGAGTTATAAGGTATCTGTGTCCAGATCAATGTCACAAAACTGCTACCAGGTTCAAAAGTTGGCAAATGTTTGCAAATTAGAATCAATGGTAAAAACAAAAGTTAAGAAGGCCTGTACTGTGGAGCTGTGCCCAGAAAGGCAGGCAGAGGAGAAATAACTAATCACTGCACTACCTGTGGGCTCCCTGCAGCTGATCTTTTCCCCATCACTGAGTTACCATGTCTTGTTCTGCACTGTGTCTGTGTGTGGAGGTGGCCAGGCAGGACTTTGCTTCTTCATGTCAGGGCTGACTGGAGATCCAGTGAGTGGTGGGGAATTGATAGAGGTGGAGGAAGCACAGATCCACACAATGGATGAAGAAGAAGCAGAGAGATCCTTGCATTGCAGGTCCTCAAGTACAGCTTCCTCCCCAGCAGCGAGTAGCGCAGTAGTCATTTCAGCTAATCTCACTCCAAATCTCCTGAGACTGGCAGTCAGAGGCAGTAGTGCCTTAGATCAGGGGTCTCCAAACTTTCTAAGCAAAGGGCCAGTTTATTGTCCTTCAAACTTTAGGGGGGCTGGACTTGGGCAATTGGAAGTAGAAAATGTCCCAGCATCAGTGGGAGTAAACAATGCCCCATCTTTGGTGTCAGTGATAGGAATTGTGCCCCATCAATGGTGTCATTTGGTGGGCAGAATCATGTCCCATCGTTGATGTAATTGGGAGGAACTATGCTCCTTCATTGGTGTCACGGAGAGGAACTGTGCCCCATCGTTGAAGTCATTGGGAGGAACTGTGCCCCATCATTGGTACCACTGCATAAAATTGTGCCCCTTTGTGGGTGTCAGTGGGGGGAATTATGCCCCAATGTTGGTGTCAGAGGAAGAAATATTGCCCCAAGGGCCAGATAAAAGCAAGAAAATGCTGCAGCTTGGAAACCACTGTCTTTTTTTTTTTTAACAGAGAAGGGAAACCACTGTCTTAGATGATCTCACACTGCACATATACAGCTATGAGGCTACAAAATAATGGTGCCTAGGCATAGAAAGTACATTGCTAATTTCAGAATGGAATCAGGTCAGAAGGTTGATTTTACGGGAGTTCTGCAGAGGCACAATTAACATTTCTAGATCTTTCCTATAACATAGCAAATCTTTGCTTTTTGAGTTCAGTTACATTTCAAATCTTAACTTCATGGATGTTAAAAAACTACCCTTGCAATAGGCTCCTACTGCACTTCAAGTGATAAATGTTCATTTTTAGCTAAGGTACAAGGAAAAAGTCCTTTAACTGACCTTATCCCTTATTCCCTCAGCAACCAGCACCAACCTCTTCATGCACACATAGATGTTTACAGGCATTTAGAGGCAGGGGTGTTTGGCAATAGAAAGAAAAACCCAACATTTTTAATTTTTTATTTTTTTATCATTACTTTTTTTCATCATTACTCAAATCTATTTGGATTAAACCCTCTGTGACTGGGATCAATCCTTTCCTGCTATGAATGAGAAGAAAACATGAAAGCACCTCACATATGCCAACATTAGCTGAGAATCACTGTGAGATATTCTTTAGGCCTCATTCACATGTGCATTTGGGGCCAACTGTGTGGGACTCAACGAGGATTCCTGCAAATAGCTGTTAGAGGGAAGCTCCATTGAAAGGAATGAGAGGCTGACAGCGCCACGGGCATTCACAGCTATTCACATTTAATCAGATATGCAGCACATACCTGTGGATGATTGGCCCTGGACTCAAACAGTCTGTGCCCAGGCCCAATCATCCACAGGTAATCACTGCATGTCCAATTGCCTCGAATGCCTGTGGGCGCTGTTAGCCTCTCATTGCTTTCAATGGGGCTCCCTTCTGGCAGCTGTCTGCAGCAAACATTTGCCACGTCTACCGCAGGAAATCACATTCGCCCCCCAAACACACCTGTGAATGAGGCCTTACTCAGGGACACTCCCATAACTTTCAATGAATCTGCACGCTGAGAATACTTTAGGCTTGAATAGATATGCAGGGAGTCAGGCACATCCAGTCCAGAGTGTTTCTAGAAGAGAAGTGCATAATTCATGTATAATGAGCAACTATACAGAACTGCCCTAGGAATATATTTGGTTTATCAGCATACAAACACTTCATTATGTCACAGCTAAAAACTCTCTTTTCAAACTCTCACAACCAATTTTCACCTACCCCTCATTCAATGGAACTGTAAAAACGAGGTCTGTGTTATTTTAAGCATTGTGTTTAGTTACTGTTTATGTGTTGCTGTATTCAATATATTTATAAAAGAACACAAATATATTTATTAATAGAAATGTGTTGCAATTTGTTGTAATGGAAACGTGTTTGATATTTCTATCATCCTTCAGACAGGATATTATTGTTCTTACAGGTGCATCTAAAAAAAAATTTGAATATCATTAAAAATATCATTTATTTCAGTAATTCCATTCAAAAAGAGAAACTCATATTATATAGATTCATTACACACAGAGTGATATATTTCAAGCATTTCTTTCTTTTAATTATGATGGTTATGGCTTACAGCTAGTGAAAACCTAAAATTCTGTATCGCAGAAAATTACAATATTGTGAAAAAGTACGATATTGTAGACTCATGGTGTCATATTCTAATCAGCTAATTAACTCAAAACACCTGTAAAAGTTTCCAGAGCCTTTAAATTGTCTCTCACTCTGGATCAGAAGGTTACACAATCATGGGGAGGACTGTCCAGAAGACAGTCATTGACATCCTCCACAAGAAGGGTAAGTCACAGAAGGTCATTGCTAAAGAAGCTGGCTGTTCACAGAGTATTGTATCCAAACATATTAATAGAAAGTTGAGTGGAAGGAAAAAGTGTGGTAGAGAAAGGTGCACAAGCAATAGGGATAACCACAGCCTTGAGAGGATTGTGAAGCAAAGGCCATTCAAGAATTTGGGGGAGATTCACAAGGAGTGAACTACGGCTGGTTTCAGTGCTTCAAGAGCCACCACACAAAGATGAATCGAGGACATGGGCTACAACTGTTGCATTCCTTGTGTCGAACCACTCCTGAACCAGAGACAATGTCAGAAGCCTCTTACCTGGGCTAAGGAGAAAAAGGATTGGATTGTTGCTCAGTGGTCCAAAGTCCTCTTTTCAGATGAAAGTAGATTTTGCATTTCATTTGGAAATCAAGGTCCCAGAGTCTGGAGGAAGAGTGGAGAGAGAGAGAATCCAAGTTGCATAAGGTCAAGTGTGAAGTTTCCACAGTCAGTGATGATTTGGGGAGCCATGTCATCTACTGGTGTTGGTCCACTGTGTTTTATCAAGTCCAAAGTCAGTGCAGCCCTCTACCAGGAAATTCTAGAGCACTTCATGCTTCCGTCTGCTGACTAGCTTGATGAAGATGCTGATTTCATTTTCCAGCAGAACTTGGCACCTACCCACACTGCCAAAAGTACCAATACCTGGTTTAACGATCATGTTATCACTGTGCTTGATTGGGCAGCATACTCGCTTGACATAAACCCCAGAGAATCTGTGGGATATTGTCAAAAGAAAGATGAGACACCAGACCTAACGATGCAGACGAGCTAAAGGCCACTAACAAAGCAACCTGGGCTTCCATAACACCTCAGCAGTGCCCCAGGCTGATCGCCTCCATGCCACGCCACATTGATACAGTAATTCATCCAAAAGGAGACCCGACCAAGAATTGTGTGCATATTACATTGTACACCAACATTTCTGTATTAAAAAACCTTTTTCTTTATTGGTCTTATGTAATATTCTAATTTTCCGAGATACTGAATTTTGGGTTTTCACTAGCTGTAAGCCATAATCATCAAAATTAAAAGAAAGAAATGCTTGAAATATATCACTCTGTGTGTAATAAATCTATATAATATGCTGGTTTCACTTTTTGAATTGAATAACTAAAATTAAATTAACTTTTTGATGATATTCTAATTTTTTTAGATGAATCTGTATATATAATGGACACAAGAATTTATAAGGCTGAGCACCACTAATAATATTAGCTGATTACCAAATTTATAGATTCATGTAAATGAATAGCAGGTGGAATCTTGTGTAGTAGTAGAGTTTTTTGCTCGGCTGGTAATATGCGCAGTGTGGCGTGATGAAAAGCCCTCACATGTGGATATTCCACAATGATTTAAGCGTGGACCGTAAATATATACCGTATATTCAGACATGATGTGTAGCTGAGTTATAAATACATGCTTCCTGGAGATAATTTCCAGCAATGAGTGTTTATACGGAATCATTCAATGATCGATTTGGAAGATCTGGGAAGAATAACAATCCTCTGCAGACTAAACTGTTTGGTAGTGTTACTATAACCAAAGGAGATCACGCATCTACTACAGAGCCCAACTTTTACTACAGGGCCTAACATGCACTACAGGGCTCAATATCTACTACAGAGTCCAACTTCTACTACAGGGCCAACATCTACTACAGGGCTCAATATCGTCTATAGAGCCCAGCATCTAATACAAGGCCCAATATCTACTATAAAACCCAAAATCTACTACAGGGCCAACATCTACTACAGGGCTCAATATTTACTACAGAACCCAACTTCTACTGCAGGGTCTGACATCTAATACAGGGCTCATTATCTACTTCAGGGCCCAACATCTACTACAGGGCTCAATATCTATTACAAAGTCCAACTTCTACTACAGGGCCCAACATTGACTACAGGGCTCAATATCTGTTACAAAGTCTAACTTCTACTACAGGGTCCGACATCTAATACAGGGCTCAATATCTACTACAGGCCCAAAATTCACTACAGGGCCGATGCAACATCTACTACAGGGCCCAATATCTTCTACAGAGCCCAACTTTTACTACAGGGCCCGACATCTAAGGTAGGGCTCAATATCTACTACAGAGCCAACATCTATTGTGGGGCTCAATATCTACTACAGAGCCCAACTTCTACTATAGGGCCCAAAATCTAATGCAGGGCTCAATATCTTCTACAGACCCCAACTTCTACTACAGGACCCAACATCTACTTCAGGGGTTAATATTTACTACAGAGCCCAACTTCTACTACAGAGTATAAAATCGAATACAGGGCTCAATATCTTATACAGACCCCAACTTCTACTACAGGGCCCAACATGTAATACGGGGCTCAATATCTACTACAGAACCTAACTTTTACTACCGGGCCCAAAATCTACTACACAGGCTCAATATCTACTACAGATCCCAACTTCTATTACAGGGTCGCCATCTACTACTGGGTTCAATATCTACTACAGAGCCCAATTTCTACTACAGTAATCAGTAATAGATGTTGTAGATTTTGGGCCCTGTAGCAGAAGTTGGGCTCTTTAGAAGATATTGAGCCCTGTAGTACTGTAGATGGCAGGCTCTGTAATAGAAACTGGACTCTGTAGTAGATGCAATGGCGACCCTAGGGGGGGGCCAAAGGGGGCCCTGACCCCTCCAACATTATGCTGTGCCCCACCATGTGCCCCCCCCCCCCCCAAAAAAAAAAAAAACATTTTTTTTTTTTTTTTTTTACAAAAAATCAATGTCTAAGAGGGAGAGAGTCCCCCGTCAGCTCCTGCGGGTGATTCCTCCCCCCTCCCCTGCTCGCTGACACTGCATAATGCGAGCGTTCACACAACCACGGCCGCCCGATCTGCTCCTTCACCTGCATCCTCATTGGCAGGGAGAAGAGCGAGTTGAAGGAAGGACTCCACCAGGACTCTCAGTTACTGAAAAAACAGACTGATTTCTCCTGTCCTTAGGACAGGAGGACCAGCCTGTAGATTCCAAGAGATGCCAGACCAGAGCAGTCAATAGCAGGGGCAGGACAGCAAGAGGAGGCTGGGGAACCCCACAGTGGCAGAACACCAGGGCCCGGAGGCAAGACAACCTTTGCAACCCTGATAGTTCTCCCACTGCTTTGGATCCTTTTATTTTCTTGATATGCTGGTGACATATATCTCTTGTTTTCTGCCACCCTGGGGGACCCCAATACAGTAGGAAGGGAGCTCACTGCAGAACATGTGAAAGGGCCCGTTGTGGGGTCGTAGTAAAGGGCCCCAGGATATATATATATATATATATATATATATATATATATATATATATATATACACATTTTATAGTTGCCCCCCTACTTTTGTCCCTGTCCCCCCATGTGCCCCCCCTAAATTTGAAAGCTGGAGACGCCACTGAGTAGATGTTGGACTCTGTAGTAGACATTGAGCCCTGTAGTAGATGTCAGGCCATGTAATAGATGTCTGTACAGGGCTGTAGTATATGTCTGGCTCAATATCCACTACAGAGCCTGATACTGCAGGGTGTGACGCCGACTACAGGGCCCAACATATACATTAAGGCTCAATATCTATTACAGGGCAAAACATCTACCTCAGAGCCCAAACCTCTGCTACAGGGCCCAAACTTCTTCTACGGGGCCCAACATCAACTACAGGACTCAATTTTAATTAAAGGGCCCAAAACCTTCTACAGGGGCCTACATACACTACACATAATCTACTACAAAGTTTAGCACGCAGGACTCAATATACTGGGCCCACACCTACTATGGGGCCTAATATCTACTACAGGTCTGTCATACACTACAATGCTCAACATCTACTACAGAGCCCCACATATACTAAAAAGGCAAACATCTACTACAAGACCTCACATATACTATAGAGCCCAACATCTACTACAGGGCCGTACATACAGGAAACATCTACTACAGAATCTAACATGCCGGACCCAACATCTACTATACCCAGCATCTACAAGACCTGACAAATAGTAAAGGACCCAGCATGTACTACATGACCAGACATTTACTACAGGGCCTGTCATCTACTACTCTACCCCATGTCCTCTACAGAGCTCAACATTTACTACAGGGTCTGACATTTACTACAGGAACTGACATCTGCTAGAGGCCCTACATCTACTTAAGGGCCCAACATCTGCTTCAGGGCCCAACTTCTACTACAGGGCCCAACTTCTACTACAGAACCCTACATATACGACATGGCCAAACAACTACTACACAACCCAACATCTATTACGGGGCCCAAATCTTCTACAGGGCCTAACATCTACTACTAGGTCGAACCTCTATTACAGGACTTAGCATTTACTACAAGAACCCTTATCAATCTTTTTTTTTTTTTTTTTTTTTTTAAGTGCTGTTGTAGATTGATTTTCCCTTTTGTTTTTCTTATTTTAGCATACAAAGGTGAAAAGATTTTTAGTTGAACAAGATGTAAACCCAATCACTAAAACCTCTTCTAAGCCAGGGGTCTCCAAACTCAGGCCAAGTTTACTGTCCTTCAGACTTTAGGGGGGCCGGAGTGTGGCCAGTATAAGTAGAAAATGTCCTGACATCAGTGTGAGTAAATAATGACCAATCTTTGGTATTGGGGGAAGAATAGTGCGGCGTCGTTAGTGTCAGTGGAAGGAATCGCACCACATTGTTGGTGTCAGTGGCAGGAATAGTGCCCCATCATTGGTGTCAGTGGCAGGAATAGTGGCCTATTGTTGGTATCAGTGGGAATAACAATGCCGGATTGCTGGTGTTAGTGGAAAAAATAGTGCTACATTCTTGATATCAGTGGGAGGAAAAAAAACCCCGGGCCACAGTTTGTTGTAAGTAATATCATGTTAATGTGATTTAAACATTTTTTTTATAATCTTAACCCCTTCACACCGTCATAACACATACATGCGGCCTCATTGCACTGGGTTTTTTTACTTTTCCGGGTCATCTGATCACCGTGGTAGCCTCTGATTGGCTACCACAGTGATCAGTCCCTGTGAAGCCAGCCCCTGTGTTTTTTTCTTTCTGTGTATGGAGAAGAAGGATACAACGTATCTTTCTCGTTTCTTGCAGAAAGAAAAAAAAAGTTTTGTAAAAATGTTTTAAATAAATAAATAATGGGGGGGCGTGGCCATGGCATGAGCGTGTGAGGATGCTTGTTGGAGGAGCTCCGTTAACCCACCTAACATTTCGCACCCACAGCAGCTCTCCTGGAGATATTTTGGCAAGGAATAATGCCATCCAGATGGCGGACATCTCTGCAGCCTCAACGGAACTCCCAGAACCGATCTGGGTCCCTGGATCAGTACTTTTCAGAGCCTCGCCACACCGCAGCCGGGACTTCCAAGATGTCGCTGACTGGTAAATACCAGGCCACACGTGCAGCCTCTCCTATCTCCTCTCCACAGCTCCCATCTCCCTTGCTCCCTCCCCCCACCTCACCCTCCAGCACAGCCAGCCCAGTGCCTCACTCAGCGGTAGGAGATGATATGGGGGACAAGGATCTGCGGGCTCTTATTCTCTCCCTCCCCACTAAAGCTGATCTGGAGCTATTCACCCACAGGGTTGAGAAGGCCTTTAGGCAGGACATTGAAGCACTTCAGGCTGATACAGCACACATTGGGGGCAGAGTGGAGAATTTGGAGTCACGGTGGGAAGTGGTTACACCTGCCCTGCAAGCACATAATGAACGCTGCAAGACCCAAGACGGATGGATTAACTCTATAATAGATCAGATGGATGACTTTGAGATTAGAAGTCGCAGAGTTAACATCCGTATTAGAGGCTTGCCAGAAGCTACTGCTCCCAGGGATATAGTTCCTTCCCTGCAAGGTCTTTTCAAACAGATTCTTGGCCATGAAGCACCTGATCACATTGAAATAGACTGCGCTCATAGAGCCCTCCGTCCACCTTCAAATGACCCAGACAAACCAAGGGATATAATTTGCAAGCTGCACAAATATTCCCTGAAGGAACGCATAATGTTCCACGTCAGAGGTGTCTGCCATGTGGACTTTGATGGCGCAAAGTTGTCCTTCTTCCTGGATCTTTCCAGATGCACCTTAATGCAACGTCGTGCCCTTAAGCCACTACTTGAGACCCTTCAGGATGCAAAGTTGCTCTACAGATGGTGCTTCCCTTTTAATTTGTCGGTGACCAAAGATGGCCGCCAATTCATCTTGCGCAATAAAAAACACTTGGGCTTACCCGCCATTGATGTTCCAGACTGGAGGTCTTCACTGGAGATTCCACTCCTTGCATGCCCACAGCCTTGGGGCCCTGGATGCCGCAGGGGACAGAACAGATGCAGGTCTAGAGATTATCCCCCCGGGCTATATCGCAATCTCCCCAACATTCCCCGCCTCAGAGAAGGTCCTGAAGGACTTATGTGAACTGACTGTCTAACTTGATATTGTTTCCTTTTACAGGGACCCCCCAGGGTTCTTTTTGGATTTTTACTGCTGCTGTGGTAATTTGGTTTTGCACATCTTTGATACGGCTGTGATCTTTATGCTGAACAGGGTTTTATTCTCTGTCGAGCTTGCACCTGGTGCTGTGCCACTTCCCCCGCATAGCTCAACTCCTACGAGTTATGTTCCATATTTGGGATCCCCTGACCTCCACCCCAGCGGAGATATGGACCTGGCATCAGAATTCCCAGGGCTGCTGCGAATCATCCTTTCAACATACACCAGGACTGTGTCTGAGGATGAATACCTGGAGCTTAGGCAGCAAATTCGGGTGGAGCTCTGGATTGCAGCCCTCCGTCTCGCTGGTATAAAACAGGGCAAGTGCTTTCCAACCCAAGAGCAATGGGCCAGTGACCAACGGGCATTGCGGATGGCATTCCTGGGAGAGCAGCCCCAGGAGCAATGGGTGACTGAGTTGGACAGGTTGGTCCAGCAGGAGATAGAGCTGTACAATCGTTATCGGCTCTGCAATGGCACGCAGAGGAGGGATATTTAGGGGAGACGACAGAATACTCTCCAGAGGGATATGACTTTGGCGGCCCTGGATTGCTGTGGGAGAACCTTACAGATCTTTTTATGTTTGGCGATGAAGGGGAACCTGACCTTGAGGACCTGAGAGAATATAGAGAGTCTATGCTCGGTCTTGCAGGGGTCTCAGAGCTCAAACCTGATCTGGATCATTTGCTAAGGAAGGAACAGCATCTGGAAAGGGCATACAGGAAACTGCTAGAACAAGTTCAGCAGCATGCCAGAGAATCGGCAGTGGAAAATCCGGAGATTGCCATCCCCAAACCTGAAGTGCTGACAACAGGGCAGAGCTCTGCTAACCTCTGCCCAGAAATGATAGCATCTTCTGGGTTCCATGGACAGGAGATGGTGAACCTCTATCCTCAGACATCAGTTGCAGAGACATGGGAATTTGATAGACTTTTCTGCTAAGGAAAAACAACCCGATGAGCCTCCAGCAGAAGAGCTGCTATAAGGGCCAAAGTTCACTGTGTTCTGCCCAGCACCAACAGTGGCTTCGGCCTTCTTGAGAGAAGAGGTAGTCGGCCTCAGTGGCGTCTCCAGCTTTCAAATTTAGGGGGGCACATGGGGGGACAGGGACAAAAGTAGGGGGGCAACTATAAAATGTATGTATATATATATATATATATATATATATATATATATATATATATATATATATATATATCCTGGGGCCCTTTACTACGACCCCACAACGGGCCCTTTCACATGTTCTGCAGTGAGCTCCCTTCCTACTGTATTGGGGTCCCCCAGGGTGGCAGAAAACAAGAGATATATGTCACCAGCATATCAAGAAAATAAAAGGATCCAAAGCAGTGGGAGAACTATCAGGGTTGCAAAGGTTGTCTTGCCTCCGGGCCCTGGTGTTCTGCCACTGTGGGGTTCCCCAGCCTCCTCTTACTGTCCTGCCCCTGCTATTGACTGCTCTGGTCTGGCATCTCTTGGAATTTACAGGCTGGTCCTCCTGTCCTAAGGACAGGAGAAATCAGTCTGTTTTTTCAGTAACTGAGAGTCCTGGTGGAGTCCTTCCTGCAACTCGCTCTTCTCCCTGCCAATGAGGATGCAGGTGAAGGAGCAGATCGGGCGGCCGTGGTTGTGTGAACGCTCGCATTATGCAGTGTCAGCGAGCAGGGGAGGGGGGAGGAATCACCCGCAGGAGCTGACGGGGGACTCTCTCCCTCTTAGACATTGATTTTTTGTAAAAAAAAAAAAAATTTTTTTTTTTTTGGGGGGCACATGGTGGGGCACAGCATAATGTTGGGGGGGGGGGGGGTCAGGGCCCCCTCTGCCCCCCCCCTAGGGTCGCCATTGGTCGGCCTTTCTCCCACAACACTGACAGGGATATGTGATTTTCTGCCAGCAGCATCTATGGAGTTAAAACAAACTTCTCCAGCTGAAGATCTGGTAACTGAACAGAGGGTCCAAGACCTCTGTCCCACACTATTACCAATTCCAGAGACTGGGGATTTAATAGACGTTTCTGTAGAGGAGGAACCACCTGGCAAACCCCCAGCAGAAGTGCTGGCAACCGGACAGAGGGTCCAAGACCTCTGCCCCACACCTGCAGCAATTGTGGAGGCCCAAGGTGAGGAGGTGGCAGTCTATCGCGAGCTGCAGATCAGGATGCAAGGAGAGAATGCAGTCATCACCTCACAACTGCAGCTTGATCTGGTGTCGGTTGATGGGACTTCAGTCCCCACCTGTATACCCCAGGGATGCTGGGCAGTCGGCCCAGATCCCCAACAGCAGGATGGAGTGAGCCCAGTCACCCTGTCTTCTCTCCAGCGGCAGAAAGGACTCCAGGGAGAAGGGACAGTCCGGGCCTCTCCCCAGCGGCGGATATGTTCTCCGAGAGAGGCAGAGGTTGGCTGGGTGAGTAATACTCTGTTTGGAATAATTTGTTTGGGGTACTGTGTGGGTACAGGCAGTAGAGGACTGGAACTATGGACTAACTTCGGAGTCAACCCGTCTGGGGTCTCCTCCTATGTTAGTCTCCTGCCGAAAGGGGAGAAATGTGACAGACCTAGCCAGAACAGAGGCTGTTGGAGAGGACTGTATGCAAGCCTGTTGCCTTTTGATTATGGGCCCTGGATTTTCAATGGAACAATACTCTTTGTGAGGTGAATGAGAAATCCAGGCTGAACTGTACTAATCGGACTCAGTCGTGTATATATGTATATATTGTATGGGGACTCCTTACTATAGATTTGTGTCCCTGAAGAGGGAGGGGGGATTCCTCCAGCAGCCCCCTGCTGATAAGACTGATTCATTCTGTTGGGACACATCCTGTGAGGAGATACTGGTGTCATCAACCTGTGTTTATGTTAATTGAGAGAGCTGATCACATTAGCCACCAGCCCTGGCTAGGAGACGAATGGTCTAGGCTGAGGAGGGGGGTAGATTGTTGTTTGTATTGTTAATTGTAATTAGCTCCAGCTATTGTGTTTATATTAATGTGTGAAGCTCGGTGCCCACAAGTCTGTCATCTGGTCTGGGTACATTTTGTAGTAAATTAGCTCATGTTAATTAGGTTAGCTTTGAGTCATCCCTGCTGTATAAATGTCTGTGAGATCTGAAATAAAAAGTTAGTTCCGATGTATTCCAAGACTGGTGTTGTCTAGTTCTTGGGGTTCCTATAGCCAGATCCATTGGACTCGTGTTCCAGAACTTAGGAAGCGGTATATGACGGAAGCACTCAAGCGGAGTGTGGGACGTTCCGTGACAGCCGCCAATTCATCTTGCGCAATAAAAAACACTTGGGCTTACCCGCCATTGATGTTCCAGACTGGAGGTCTTCACTGGAGATTCCACTCCTTGCATGCCCACAGCCTTGGGGCCCTGGATGCCGCAGGGGACAGAACAGATGCAGGTCTAGAGATTATCCCCCCGGGCTATATCGCAATCTCCCCAACATTCCCCGCCTCAGAGAAGGTCCTGAAGGACTTATGTGAACTGACTGTCTAACTTGATATTGTTTCCTTTTACAGGGACCCCCCAGGGTTCTTTTTGGATTTTTACTGCTGCTGTGGTAATTTGGTTTTGCACATCTTTGATACGGCTGTGATCTTTATGCTGAACAGGGTTTTATTCTCTGTCGAGCTTGCACCTGGTGCTGTGCCACTTCCCCCGCATAGCTCAACTCCTACGAGTTATGTTCCATATTTGGGATCCCCTGACCTCCACTCTATTTTTGTCCAGAAGGCCGGGTGGAGATTCCCGACTAGTTGTGGTTGGATACTTTGGGATGCCCTTATGGCAAAGTTCCCCTTGAATGTATTGTATGTTTTGACGGTTTTCTGTTTTCTAGGTTTTTACTTGTTTTCTATTTCCTCAGCACTCCTTGGTTCATGGATCAGTCACTTGCAGGTCTCTTCTCCCTCCTGATGGGGACTTGGGATACATCCACAATTTCCGTACATTATGGCTTCCCTGAAAGTGGTATTGTAAAATATCCTTGGCTTAAGATCGCCTAATAAACGCAGTAAGTTGTGGCTCAAAACCAAACCCTTGAGGGCACAGATTCTTTTATTACAGGAGATACACTTTCGCACTGACTCGGTCCCCCGCCTCCCCACCCTCCTGTATAATCAATGGTTTCTCAGCAACTCTCCGCGATCTAAATCGAGTGGGGTTGCTATAGCTATACATAAACAATGTCCCTTTTTCCTGATGGACCAGTTTACTGACTCTAATGGCAGATATTTTTTACTTAAAGGCACCATTCTAGGTCGTAAATTTACCTTTGCAACCCTGTATGCACCGAACACTCAACAGCTCTCCTTCCTAGACTTCTTCTTAGACTCCCTCTCCACTTTTAGAGAGGGCCAACTGATCTTGGGGGAGATTTCAATGTCAGCTCAGACCCACGGATTGACACATCTACGGGGCATTCTCCCCACTCTTTCGCTTTCCTCAAACACCTCAGAAAATCCCTGCACTCCCACCATCTTGTCGATTGCTGGAGGGTACTCCACCCCACAGACAAAGATTTCAGCTACTACTCGGCCACTCATACCGTGTATACTCGAATAGATCTGTTACTGATGGATTAATTCTCTCTGGAGACCCTATCTAGTGCGTTGATCGGTTCCATCTCCCTCTCTCCGATCACGCCCCAGTATCCATCTCCATACATCCGCTGTCCTCCAACGCTAAGTCATGGACTTGGCATTGAATGAGAACATCTTGGATGATGTAGTGGCGTCAAAGCACATATCGGAGTCTATTTCCCTGTACTTTGTCGAGAATTCAACGGATGTAGGGCTGGCTTCCATATGAGATGGGCATAAGGCAGTGGTCAGGGGGGAGTTAATATCCCAGGGTGCAAGATTAAAAAAAGCACGGGGATCTCTAAACCCTCCTAAAAAAAAATCCAATCTGCGGAACTCAAACATAAACGTTGTCTGACTCTGGAGCTGACAGCAGAACTCCAGTCCCTCCGTTTGGAGCTTGCCAACCTGCTTGATACCCAGATACGGGCACGCCTATGCCACATCTCTCACAAATTTTACGAATATGAGAATAAGTGCGGGCGACTGCTAGCCAGGGCCCTGAGGAGACTGCAGGCCTTGGGCCATGTACATAAACTCCATATCGCGACGGGTTCCCCAGTAGTTCACTCCTGATTGCAGCTGCCTTTCGGGACTACTATGCCCAGCTCTACCATCTCCATGCTACACTGCCTGGCTCGATGGCAGATCAGAAGCAGGGCCGTATCCGGGAGTATCTGGCAGAAGCTCAAGCCCCCCAACTCACTAACCAAGCTAGCAAACAACTTGAGACGCCTATTACCCAGCGGAAGCTGGAAACAGTGGTATACTAGCTCCCGAAAGAGAAAAGCCCAGGTCCTGATGGATATACGAACGCCTACTACAGTACCTTCCTCCCTTTATTGTCTGACCCAATGTGTGCCTAATTTAACGCCTTAGCTTCGGGAACCGTTATACCCAAAGAGGGACTACTGGCCCATATTACGGTGCTCCCCAAAGAAGGGAAAGACCACACTGCCCCTAGTAGCTACAGACCAATATCACTTCTCAACACTGATATAAAAATATTAGCGACGATTTTAGCAAACTGTCTTAAACCCATAATGACATCTATCATACTTCCAGACCAGACGGGGTTTATTACTGGAAGGGAAGCAGGGGCAATTCTAACCGGGCGATTCAGTTGATCCATTGGGCATAAACACAGACCAGCCATCCACCCTGTCTCCTGCTCTCTACTGATGCTGAAAAGGCGTTCGAAAGGGTGGACTGGGTGTACCTTCAAGCTGTATTGACCAGACTAGGACTTGGTCCTAACATGCTCTCCTGGATAACCACGCTCTATAGCTCCCCTGAAGCCTGAGTTAATGTGAATGGCGTCCTTTCAGGAACCTTCCCTATTCTGAATGGCACTAGGCAGGGATGCCCACTGTCCCCCCTCATTTTCGTCCTAACCCTGGAACCATTGCGCAATAGGATTTGCTTGAATCCAAATGTCCAGGGCTTCGGGGTTGGGCCAAGGGAGCATAAATTATGCAATTATGCGGACAATGTCCTGTTCTATGTGGCTGACCCCTTCATTTCTCTCCTCATCATCATAGATAAACTACAGAATTTCAGCTTACTCTCAAATTTTAAAATCAATTATAATAAATCTGAAATTCTATCTTTGAATATCCCATCGAGCTTGCGTACATGGTTGTAATCCTCTTTCTCCTTCACTTGGTGCCACACTCACTTGAAATACCTGGGTGTCTATCTTACCCCCCTCTGCTCCCAGCTTTATAACAGTAATTACGCCCCACTACTCTCTACTATAAAAACAGACTTACACAACTGGGATAGAGAGATCTTCTCGTGGATGGGCCGAGTCAGCACGTTAAAGACGAATGTGTTACCTCAAATCCTGTTCTATCTCCAAATGGTGCCTATCTCTTTACCCAAGTCTTTCTTTTCGATCCTTAACAGTATGTTCCTAAATATATCTAGCATGGGCGAAGCCCTCGGTTGGCTCTTCGCACCCTGCAGAGACATAAGTGGCTGGGAGGCTTGGGCGTCCCAAATATACGTAAATATTATGAGGCGATCGCACTGCAGCGGATAATGGACTGGCACCATGGGGTGTCCACTAAGGTGTGGGTATCTTTAGAAAAATTTCTGGCTGGCCGCAACTTATCCCATGCCCCATGGCTACCCAGGGCACATAGAGGTCTGTCAGCATTTGTTTCTCCGGTTACTACTTACGCTTTGCAGCAATGGGATGCTCTAAACAGGTCAGGTCAGCTTGCCCCCTTGGTTCTCCCCCCTAGCTCCCCTGGGAGACTTCCCCTGGTTTGCCCCAGGGGAACACCCTTTTTTTTCCGTACTTGGATGGCAAATGGCGAGGTGAGGCGTGGTAGGTTCTTCCAAAACCAGGGATTAATCCCATTGGAGGAACTTAGAGCTCAATATGGTAGATTTCCCTTAGACGATTAGCGATATAGACAGCTTTAACATTTTACACGTGGTTTACCTCAAGCTATCCTCTCCCCTACCTCCTCTACTCCGTTGAGAAGCTGTGCATGTCTGCCAATCCAATACTCTATATCTGTCCTGTATGAGATGCTACTAGAGCTAGGACCCAAGGGGAAGCCAATATACATTCGACCTGCAACATGAGTTTACGGAGCTGCAACTTGATCATTTATTCCGCATTACTCACTCTAGTTCTGTTGACATGAAAATGCAGGAGAATGGGTTCAAGGTAATGAGTAGATGGTATAGGGTCCGCACCAAACTTGCTAAAATATACCCAGCCTCCTCAGATGCTTGCTGGCGGGACTGCGGGCATAGGGGTTATTTTTACATATTTGGTGGGATTGTCCTCAGTTACAGCCCTATTAGCAGGACATTAGAACCCAAATAAACCTCATCTTGAACATAGACCTCCCTGACTCTCCAATGGGTTTCCTCCTTCATGTCCCCACCATCCCTCTCAGCCTCTATCAAAAGTTGGTACTGCCCCACCTCCTGAATTTGGCTAGGAGATTGATCCCCATCTACTGGAAAAGCAGCCAAGTTCCAAGCCGCTCTGAATAGGTTTGTCTTGTGAACGATATTATGGCTGCAGAGGAGTGGATGGCGAAATGTAAGGACAGACACAATAAGTGGTATGGAATTTGGGCCACCTGAACTCATTATGTAGACGAGGCCCACACAAACTCACAACCAACGGGTACCATTCCTGTAGGAGAAGTTTAACTGTCAGAAATGTTGTAGACTTGACTTGATATATGACTACTAGTACATCTTAATAGAGTGCTTCTTTTCTTTTGTTCTTTTTGTTTGGTTTTAATGTTTCATGTTTTCTCTATCTGTCTGCCCTCTGAGCTCTATTTTTTTTTTTTGCCCAAATCAGTGGTGTTTGCTTATTACTACCGCTACGTTTGGTAGCAGGGCCAGAGACAAACTAATGGTGATTTGGCTCATATGTTTTCATGACCATGAAGTAGACGCCTCTGTTTCTAACACCCTCTATGTTGGATGGCCAATCGACCTTTTATTATGTACTTTGATCAAATACCCACTTAAGTTGCCTTGCCCTCTCTTTTTTATGTCTGTTACTTGATTGTTATCGTCTTTTTGACTGTTTTGTCAGAAATATGAACATAAATTAAAAAAAATAATAAAAAATAAAATAAAAAATAAAGAAAATACCTAGATCAAGATTTGATCTAGGTCAGTGCCAGGGTTAGTGTTTCGGTCAAGTAAGGATCAAAGGTCAAGGTTGGGGTCAAAGGTCAAGGTCAGTATATTTTGGACAGGATTATTTATTTTTTTCCTTAAAGTGGGGTTCCACTCAAATTTTTAACTTAATCTTACCCCCTTCAGTTAATTGCATAGATGTTCAAATGCCACACGAAATTTTTTTTTATCGCTGTAATTACCTTTATATTGTACTTTATTATGGCACTTCCTGTCTCTCCTACCATGGGAGTAGGCGTGTTTATTGCCTTTCCCCAGCGCCGCACTGTCTCCTGGGAGCTTAGTGTCAGGCTTCCCAAGATTCAGTGCAGAAACAATGATCATGCGCGTGAACAAGCTGTGAATGAACAGCATTCACCGCATCCAGGAAATCAATGCTTGTGGGCGTCACATGCCCACAAGCAAGATGGAAACAGCCAGCATCACATTTTTTAAGTTATTCTTCAGTACGAAAACAGACAGAGGCGGAAATAGTACACCCAAACTGTGAGTATTATTTTGGGGTTAGCAAAGTGTCTCAATGACCTAAAAAAAAAAAAAAAAAAAAGATTGGTCGCCGGACTCCCGCTTTAAATTAGCATCAGTGTCAGCTAGTTTCAGTGTTAATGCGCACTATTGCTTCTGGGCTGTACTACAAGTACAAACAACAACTAATATACACATATTGTTGCGATCATCAGCAGCAGGAGAATTTATTTTGGGTTGTTCTTTGGTGGAAGGTTATGGTAATAACAAGAATTATGCAGCTCCATTTAATAAAAAAAATTGTTTTTACTATATTGGGCTAGTTTTCCTTTGATAATAAAAAAATTAACAAAATCAGGAGCTATCTATAACTATTTACTACCAAATGAAAGCCCAATTTGTCCTGAAAAGAACAAGGTATAATCCACCTATATGCACTACTAAGTAGTTGTGATGATATCTACGGTTTTACTAGCACATGTCAAAATTGCAAAATTGAGCTTAGGCATTTAGATTAGTTTTACCCTTAGGTGTGAAGGGGTTAAATGTGTAGCTTGCATCAAAATAATCCCTGATGATCCTGCCATGAAGGCCTTTGTTCACACACTTCCTGTTATAGGGTGACAACTCTAGGTCCCGGTCTCCCAACTGTGCTCCTGCGTTGTCACTCTATTGAACAGGGGACTACAAGTGACCTTTTCAGCACACATTACATAAGGTATGGTACACTGTTGTTGATCAATGCCATGCAGCTGTTGCTGAAGTGCACATAGACATGAAGTGACCGCAAAGAGGCTGCAGGAGATCAACAGCGCTGAGACGAAAAAACAGTTAAAGTCAAGGACTTTATAAGAAAAATGTGGCAGTTGTTTATGATAGATTGTGCACAGAGTAAAATTCAATGTCACTCAATTAGAGTATACAGTTACTTTAAAATATCTACTACTAAAATGTGATTTTTCTGTTCCTGATGTCATACAGTTTTAGGTGTCGGCTGTGTGGGACGACTATGGCGGTGAATTTGGTGGCAGTTCCGTTGCCCGTATCCTGGATATGAGCTCATTCCGCACTAATTCCTAACAATGACTATTGTTCTCCGGCATCCTGGGAATCTCTGCCCTCCTATTTCCTGCAGCACACAAGAGCGAGGTGTTTCATATTGTGTCAGGTAAACAGAGCCCTGTCTGAGCGACACTGATAGCGACTTTCCCAGACCATGCAGAGGGGGAAAAGGCGGGGCCAAAGGGCTACACCGCGCGCTCTCCCATTTTTCGATTTTGTGCACAACGCAGCCGACACTTCATCGAGAAATCTGGAAACAAAATCAGGTCAGAGTGATTGATAAAGCACATTGGAGTAAAGGTGGACCCGCGGGAAGAGAGCGTCGCTGTTTATGTCATTAGAAACTACGACTTTCCAATCTTTAAATGCAAACTTTTAAAGGGGAACTCCAGCATAAAATACAAAAGATACATTTGTAAGCAGAAACAGCTACTCTATGTGCTGTACAATACTAGCCTGTAAATATTTCTATATGTGCTCCCTCCGGGCAGTTTGACATTGGCCTGAACTCTGTGTGCTGGTTATAAATATTTCCCTGCAAGAAACGCAGGGGAAGAAGTCTCCAACCTCTTTTAATATCGCGCCACATCGAACACGGTTACCATTAAGAAGTATTGGAACCCTGCACGTTTGCTGAAGTGCAGCGTGTTTCTCTGCATGCCGGGAGCGCGCACAATTTTGCGCATGTTCCTGGAATGCAGTAATGTGAGCCCTAAAAGAAAATATAAAGAAAGAATATAAAGTATCTAATTTATATATATATATATTTTTTTATTTAGGTTCTGTTCACACTAGTGTTACTACAAAGTTGCACGATTTCCAGTGCGACTTTGATGCGACTTTATACTCCCTGGCACTCAAGTCACATCAAAGTAGAGCAGGAACCTTTTCAAAGTCGCTGTGACTTTAAAGTCGTTCTAAAGGCTCAAGGTTTTTTACCTTCATACATTCTATGCATGAAGATAAAAAACCTTCTCTGTGCAGCAGCCCCCCCCACCCAATACTTACAAGAGCACGATCTTCCTCCAGCGCTGTGCACGAAAGCCTCGACTCTCCAGGGACTCTCCCTCCTCATTGGCTGAGACAGCAGCAGGAGCCATTAGTTCCCGCTGCTGTCAATCACAGCCAGTGAGCCAATGAGGCGAGAGAGGGGCGGGGTCGAGCCACAGCTCTGTGTGTGAATGGATACACAGAGCAGTGGCTTGAGAGCGAGCCTGTTTGGGTGCCCCCATAGCAAGCTGCTTGTTCTGGGGACACTCAGTGGGAGGGAGGAGCCAGGAGCGCTGGTGGGGGACACGAGAAGAGGAGGAGCAGGACTGCATCGCACAAAGCAGGAGTATGACATGTTTGTGAGTTTAATGTAAAAAAAATCCAAAGCTTTAATTTCACTTTACGTTGCATTGATCGGGAACTGGTGCCATTAAAGTCAATTGGCTGCAACTTGTCATGTGACTTTGTGTCCAAAGTCACATGACAAGTTGCACTAGTGTGAACGGAGCCTTAAATGCCCACTAGGGAGATTTTCCTTCATTTCCTGTCTCAGAGACACGTCTGTCACTAAAACACGTGTCCCTGTTTGTAACGTGTTGGATTTTAGGGCCAGTTTACCCCACATGCAGTCCAGTGCATTTTTTTTTCTGTATCAACAACGCATGCAAAGTAGGTTATTTGGTTTCCAATGGCATTGGTTACACCAGTGCTTGCCGTTCCAGGGCTTTCCAGTTCCAGAAAAAAAAAGTAAAACATGCTGCATTTTTCCTGCACTGGACTGTACTGGAATGCGGCAAAACGCATAAAAAATGGACTGTAATGCACTGGAACGCATCAAAAATGCATAAAAATGCACCGGACCCCAGTACAGTGAAAAAAAAGCAGGAAAAAAGAAGAAAAAAGCATCTGGAATGCATCCGAAAACGCATTAAATACGCATCTGGAATGGATCTGGAGTGTGTTTTTGTGGTGTGAACCAGCCCTCACAGCACTTTTTTTGTAACAGTGCTGTCTGTGTCCTGTTAGCAAGATTCTTCCTGCCCCAAACAAGCTACAGTGAGTAGAAAGCTCTACAAAGTGACAATCTCCCCTCCTAGACAGGTGTCCCCACTGGAAGATTTATCCTCACTTCCTGCTCTAGTGACACCGCAAAGTGATGGCTTTCCCATCACTTTATATATCAGGAGGGTGAATCTTCTCAATAGGTACACAGACAGTGATAACACATTTACAGGGGTTCTAAACCTGTGTATTCTACTTGAATCTAGGTGTCCTTTATGTATTTCTTCCAGATCTGGATGCAGTAATCCAGTGTGAGACTTTACCTTTGGGCAGGAGCTTCCTATAATAAAGACCGGTCACTGCTGCATTCTCCCTTTGTGCAGGGAGACTGGTCTTGTCTCCACCCCTCCTGTAGTTTTCTGCAGGCAGCCTGTAGTGGGTGGAGCCAGCTGGGTCCCTCCCACCGCTCTGCTTTCAACACAGGCTATGTACAGCACAGTGATGATGTCACTTCTATTTTTACAAGGTAATATCTGGGTTTGCAAAAGTATTTGGCAAATACAAAGTGGGCATATATTCTTTGTGATGGTTGGGGAATATATTTGAATGAAAGTTTTGTGCATTGCTTTCACCTTTAACCGCGTGCGGACCACCCCCACGCACATATACTGCGGCAGGACGGCCATTCTGTACCAGATCACGTACCTAGTATGTGATCTGACACTTCCGGGTCTAGGGCACACACGTGCCACTGGTGACCTACTCCTGCTGTGTTTGTATACTGTGGGAGCCAATCAGTGGGTCCCGCGGACACGATGTCCGCCGGGACTCGCCGATCATTTGGGAAACAGGCAGAAAGGCGGTCTGTCTATGTAAACAAGGCAGACCGCCGTTCTGTGAGAGGGGAATTTCCTGATCCTGTGTTTCTGCTAAGCAGGAACACGGATCTTTACATTTCCCCAGTCAAAGCACTTCCCCCACAGTTAGCATCCACTCCCTATGAACACAATTATCCCTTTGATCGCCCCTGATGTTAACCCCTTTCCTGCCAGTGTCATTAGTACCGTGACAATGCATATTTTTTAGCACTGATCACTGTATTATTGTCACTGGTCCCCAAAACATGTCAAAAGTGTTAGTTAGGTGTCCGATTTGTCTGCTGCAATATTGCAGTCCCGCTATAAGTCGCTGATCGCCGCCATTACTAGTAAAAAAATGAAAAACTTCCATAGTATGTAGACGCTATAACTCTTGCGCAAACCAATCAATATATGCTTATTGGGACTTTTTTACCAAAAATATGTAGCAGAATACATATTGGCCTAAATTTATGAAGACATTTGATTTTTTAAATTTTTTTTTATTGGCAGAAAGTAAAAAATATTGGTTTTTTTTTTCAAAATCGTTTGTTTGTAGCGCAAAAAATAGAAGCCGTAGAGGTGATCCAATACCACCAAAAGAAAGCTCTATTTGTGGTGGGGAAAAAAGACAAAATTTTATTTGTGTACAGTGTTACACGAACACGCAATGGTCAGTTAAGTAACGCAGTGCCGTATCGCAAAAAATGGCCTGGTTATGAAGGGTGGTAAACCTTCCGGAGCTGAAGTGGTTAAAAATGGACAGGTCTGCTTTTCCCTCTCTGTCTAGTGACAGGTCTCTGGTGGTGTGGACAGTTTTCAGATTTCTTTGGCCAGACAAGAGGCAGCTGTTGGGTATGAGCGGTGATATTGCAGCGCGGGGATCAAGCGTTCCCTACACCACACTGAGTGTCTTTGTGGTGTCACATGGTAAGGAATAGTCTGCAGCACCACTCTGCTGAGCCCCGGGGGGACACAATCACTCCGCACACAATGACCCAGATTTACTAAACTCTCCCCCCCCCCCCCCTCCAGGCACTGAGCACTCAGCAAAATCACTTGTCTGTTACAATGTACAGGAACTGTCACCTAATATGCTTTATCCAGCCAGAGCCAATACATAGAGGAGGAGCTCGGAGCGACCCGCACAGACACTGCACACAATTACATATGGCTGGGGGCTTAAAGAGGAGCCCCGGGCCATCAGGAATAGCTGCCTGCTAAGCAAAACCTTCCATGGGAAATATGCACTTTCACTGACCTCCTTCTGAAAATACTAGTTACTTGGCTGCATGTGGCTCAAAGTGGACCTGTCACTGACTTGATGATCTGAAAGAATAAATTCCTGATATGTCACAATATACAGCAAAGTCATCTAACAATATGGGGCAGCTTTAAAGCGGCATTAAAGTGTTACTAAACCCAGGACCGTGCATTCATTACTGTATATCTGGTCTCCCACAGTACACAGAACATGGAAATGCAATTATTTTAGTAAATATAAACTACTAAATACCTTTTCTCATCAGCAGTATATAGCAGTCTTGTGCGTTCCATCAGTGTCTGGTTAAAGATAGTAGGAATTGTTTTCATTCTTCTCTGACTGTCCCATGAGGCTGCAGGACCCCTGACTCTATGGGGGTTATTTACTAAAGGAAAATCAACTTTGCACTGCAAGTGCACTTGAAAGGAAAATAAAAAACAGCATTTTAGCTTCCACGTGATTGGATGATAAAATCAGCAGAGCTTCCACTCATTTCAGATCTACCCCTTAGATTTAGAGCAACTGCACTTTCAAGTGCACTTGCAGTGCAAAGTGGATTTGTGGATTTGCCTTTCGTAAATAACCCCCTCTGTCTGGTCACTGCTGATTGGCTCTGTGCTGATCACATGTACTCTCCCAAGAGAAAAACAAAAAAACTTCTAGCAATACACAAAACTGAGCAAGTGCAGAGTGCCCCCAGCAGATGAAATGGGGACTGTGGAAGGGGGGGGGGATCAGAGAAGACAGGATCAAACAGCCTTTTTTACAATGCAAAGGATTAACCCCTTAGGCTCCACAGTGAGTATAACAAGCATGCTTTACTGCATATACAGACTGATTTTACCGTTGTGGGTTTAGTAACAATCCAAAACCAAAAATGTAATCTATAGCAGCTTACCAATCATTAGATGTGGTGGCTGCATTCCTTTTTTTTTTTTCTTTAGGGTCTTCTCCATCTTTTTTCACCTGGTGATCTGGTCAGTAACACACCTCCTGAATTAGGGTGCCCCTACGCTGGATGAAGAAGCACAGGGGGCATCTTTGGACAGCAGTATTGTCAGTCCGGTGGGGGGGGGGGGGGGGGGGGGGGCAGTGTTGTATGCACTAGCAGGTTTAGATAAACTAACAAATGAAAGTCAAACTCCTGCAACTTTTTAAGCAGTTATAGCAAACCGTTTTTTCTTTTGAAATAAAGGTTTTACCAGGGGCGCAGCCCACCTAATCCATGCACCTGGCCCCTAATCTACATGCAGTGCGCCAGACGCATGAATTCCAATGGGTTTTTTTTTTTTTTTTGCTGCATCTGCAGGAAAGGTTGTTGTGTTGAAAAACAACAGACTTACTAGCTGGATCAACAGGTGAAAGACTACAAAAGAAAACGAATGCAGCCATCCCATCTAAGAATTGGAAGTCTGATTTCACTGTGCATTGGAAGCTGCAGCAAGTCAGACATACCCTGCATCATTTCCTGGCTGGAGGATGTCCAGCATCATCTAGTCCTTTCCTTCCCAGCCTGACTGTCCCTGGCCTGCCCCCTTCATTCACTGGATATTGGTTCTATCAATCATTCAGGCTCAGCATTACACATGGACATTACCTAGGGCAGTATGTATGTATGTAAAATAAGACCTGCCTAGGAACGTTCACTTTTCCAGACTGACATCTACCCATCAAGATATTTTGACATTTGCATTATTCCTCCTAAGGGCCAGCCCATCAAGTCTGACAGCTCTTGTACTGAGGAAAGGTGCTATGATGTTTTCAGGAAGCTATCTACAGCACCCCGCCAGCCCCTCCCATCAGCCATGATCTGCCTGCATTGCATAGAGATGCACAGAAACAACGTCATTGGATCTAAAATAAGATATGTAATGAATTACCTAATAATTTAATTAGGATATCCATAAAAGAGGAAATGGTTGGGACTTTAAATAAGGAGCATCACTGACGGTAAGTATTAGATATCATATGTGAATCTGGTAAGGTTTACATATAAATGAAGGGAAAAATAAGGTAAGAACAGGAAATGTATTAAATAGCCTTTTTGGCAGATAGTAAAACATTTGTTTGGATATACATAATGATTACAATAATACGTATGTTAAAACATTTGCTTCAATATACAATAAAACCATACCACACTAACGTGGGGATATAAATTGGAAGCTGATGATGGACAAGAATTATTATACAACACAAATATATATGCATAACTGTAACAGAAAAAAAATGCATCCTATAGTGCTCTACGCGTTTCGTGGGATTCCACTTCCTCAGGAGAAGGCACAATTAGCATATCTACAAAAAATATATATAGAGACAACAGTGGAATTGGATAGTAAACAAACAATACATATATTAGAAGAAACCAAATTGTAAACATTACTCTTTATGACTTTAACTCACAATTCAGCTTGAAGTTTGGGCACGTGGTGCTGAGGGCCTACTGGAGGCGTCTACACCGGGAACTGTGGGAGCAACCTGTCAACATGTGGGAGGCTGGCGAGGTCTGCAGGAGAAGTAATCTACATGATAGAATATGTGGTGGCCAAACTAGCAATCCGTATGAGATTCTATGAAAAATATTTATAATCTATATCAATGTGCTGATATTTATTAGAATATCCATTGGAGGTGGGAGGAACCATGGAAGGCAAAATTTAAACAGACTGAACTTCAGTTTTAAGAGTTAAAGTGGAATTCCAGTTAAATTCTAACTAAGCATAAACCTACTACCCCTATTCTACGACTATTCTAACTACCCTGTAAAAGATAAGCTATTCTGAAGTCGTTCCGGTACGGTTATATAAAAGGGTTTCAGCGCCGGCTTCAGTGTAGAGGAGGGGCAGCCAATCACGGCTGTAGAGCCTGGGTGATGAGAAGCATATGCTTACTATGGAGCATCCATTGTTGGCTGCCCCTCCTCTACACTGAAGTCAGCGCTGGGACCCAATTATGTGACTGGACCGGAACGACTTCAGAATAGGTAAGAATCCACAACTTTTCTTTTACAGGATAGATAGAATAGTCTTAGAACGGAGTGAGGAGTAGGCTTACGTTTATTTCGAATTTGACTGGAATTACACTTTAACCAGTTGTTGCCCACCCACTGTCAAATGACGTAGGGACGGTGTGGCTCTCGTTCTGAGTGGACGTCATATGACGGCACCCAGAATGGCCGCGGTTTTTTACCATGTGATTGGCTGTGTCCAATCAAAGCCGGTCACATGTAAACAAGGAAGTGCCATGAATCACCTCTCCTCTCCTCACACTGACAGAGTGTGTGGCGAGGAGTGCCGATCATCTCCTCACAGGGGAGACCTGGGATGGTAATCAGGGCACTGATCGTTAGGGCTTTCCTGTAATCAGGGCACTATCAGTGCCACCAATCAGTGCCCATCAGCGCCCATAAGTGATGCCAGTCAGTTCTGCGTTTAAGTGCCCATCAGTGCCTGCTCATCAGTGCTGCCCATCAATGGCCATCAGTGCCTGCGATTAGTGCCCATCAGTACCGACCATCAGCGCTGCCCACCACTGCCACCTATCAGTGCCCACCACTGCTGCCTATCAGTGCCCACCAGTGCCACCTATCAGTGCCCACCAGTGACACCTATCAGTGCTCATCAGTGTGGCATATTAATGCCTTCTCATCAGTGCCCATCAGTGTGGTATATTAGTGCCTCCTCATCAGTGCCCATAAGTGCCACATCCTTAGTGCCCATCAGTGCAGTCTATCAGTGCCACCTCATCAGCGCACATCAGTGAAGGAGAAAAATTTCTTAGGCCCCTTTCACAATGAGACGCTTGTAAACTGCCAGTAAAACACTGAGCACTTTTAAAGAGCTTTTCATGTGCTTTTGAAAAGCTTTTGGGGCGCTTTCCATTCATTTCAATGGAGAGGGGCGTTTTTTCACTACCCTGCCAGCGCATTGCCCCAGTGTGAAAGCATTCATTGGTTTTAATGAAAATAGGTTTTCGCTAGCTTTTCAGGCGCTTTTTTTTTAACGTGAAAGCGCCTGAAAAGCGCCTCAGTGTGAAAGGGGTCTTACAAATTTTACTGACAGAAACTAAGAAAAACTTTTTTTTTTTTTTTTAATTTTCAGTCTTTTTTCTTTTTTTTGTTAAAAAAAATCCCAGCAGAGATTAAATACCACCAAAAGAAAACTCTATTTGTGTGAAGAAAAAGATAAAAAATTCATTTGGGTACAGTGTTGCATGACTGTGCAATTGTCATTCAAAGAAAGCTGTAAAATGGTCTGGGCAGGAAGAGGGTGAAAGTGCCTTGTATTGAGGTGGTTAAAGTGATTGTAAAGGTTCTCTTCTTCTAAAATAAAACTAACAAACATGTTATACTTACCTGCTCTGTGCAAGGGTTTTGCACAGAGTAGCCCAATCCTCCTCTTCTGGGGTGCCCCGCCAGCCACTTTCAATGGGGGTAACCATGCGGGCTCGCCCCTGAGTCCCACTGCTGCATCCATTGACACAGACAGCGGGACTCGGCCCCGCCCCCGCTTCCTCATCACTGGATTTTATTGATTGGCTCCCGCTGCTATCAATACATCCAATGAGGACAGAGACAGTGGCTCGAGCTGCTGGGCTTGTGCACATCACTGGATTGGATGGGCTCAGGTAAGAAAAAGGGGGGGCTCGGGGGGCTGCTGCAGCAAAAAAGGTTTTTCACCTTAATGCATAGAATGCATTAAGGTGAAAAACCATGTGGCTTTACAACCACTTTAAGAATTCATTTTAACTCCATTTAAAACATTTTATTTTATATTGCATAGTGTGGGGAACCCTACTGGTCAATGTCTTGTCCCAGTGACCACCACTCTGGTGCCACAGGGACAGGGAGTGGGGAAAATTTTCCCTAAGCAGTCACAGACAGGAATAACAATTCAACAGAAACAGGAATTTTTCCACACCTCATCTACAACTTGAAAAACAAAATTGAAGAGAGAGTGACGGTTGTCTGGAGTCAGAGTTGAAGTGTTTAGGCTCTTTTCGACCTGCGGCAAGGACTGCCACTTCTATGAAAAGTAATCAGTTCAGGTCACTTTTGCGAGGTGTTTGTAAGGCGGTGAGGAGATGATATGTTGTGTTTTAACTCCATAAATGCCACAATTCTGCTTTACATTGCACGCGGTTGCGGGGCAGTTGCAACGCAACCCCATTCATTTGAATGGGTTACTTTTGAAGGGCCTGTGAAATGTAACAGAAGATATAATTCCTGCTGTGGCAAAGCATCCCAGCTGTGGCATATGTACACTCGGGGCAGATGCCTTTGCAGCTAAAGGGTGAGAAGTCAAGGGGGGGGCTGGGGTAAAAATGCAGCTCAGGGTTTTAACACCCCTTGGCCCACAAGTGTAAATGAGCCCTTCGAGTGACGCAGTTAGGGAGCAATAAGTGTCAGATTTAATATCAGGATTACAATTTTCGTGACAGATTCGGCAGATTACATTAGTTAGAAACTGCTTTATTAGTAATGAAAACTTTGTGAACAGATCATTCCTGTGGGAATAATAGAAGAACACTGATTTCATTTTTTTTTCCTATTCTAACCCTCGAAGATTAGTAACTTCATAACAAACGTATGTGGGCTAAACGGGTTGTTTTTTTGTATTTCTTCTTTTCGCCTTAAAGTGGCGTTTGTCATATGATGAAATGTCAGTACATATTAGTTAATGTGTGGAGTCCGGATATTATTTATACGTTATTAGACATGAACTTTTAGCAGGCGAATGCAGTGTGTGCGCAGTTCATGCAGAGTGTCTTCTGTAGTGTAAATTGCCCCCAGACTCCTCGCCCTGCTACACAATACCCCCCTCCCCTCCTCCTCCTCCTCCGCTGACAGTCCTCCATGTTCAGCACACACGCTAGCAGCGCACAACGCACTCTTGGCGTCAACAAGAAGCACGTTAAAAACCGGAACACTTATGTGAATTTCTTGCCAAAAAAATCCTTGACTCCGATTTTGTTTGTTACTTCAAAAATATGTTTTCGGAGGTTGCTTGTAATTGCTGTGAGCCGTGTTTTTCAGAAACAGGAAGAGTAGATGCAAGGTGTCACATCGCCAGATGACGGCGGAGCAATAATATTATCAAAAGCCTGCGAGCTGCCGGAGGTTAAATAGAACGCTTTAAAGACAAACTAGTTATTACTGTAAAAGTTACCTCAAATTAAATTTCAGAATTGCATTTCCATATTTGCAGGATTGTAATTCAAAAACTTATTTGTAAAGTCTCCCTATTAATTTACTACAGGTATTTATATAGCAATGTATGCAGCACTTTCATTTTGTACACTAATATCAGTTCCTGCTCTTAAAGAGCATACAATCTAAGGTCCCTACCCCACAAGCATACCTACATATACTAGGGCCAGCTAATAACCAATAAACCTACCAGAGTATCCTTGGATTGTGAGAGGAAACCCACACAAGCACAGAGATAACATGCAAACTCCAGGCAGACAGCGTCCTGATTGTAATTGTGAATTGAGGACTCTGGCACTGCAAGGGAGGAGTGACATATTCTGCCAGTCAGTCTCTGCACCAGAGGAGCTTACACTCTAATGTCCCACCACAGTCACACACTATTATTGTCAGGGCTTTTTTTCTCAGAGAATAGGTGCAGGAACTCCTCCCTCCTGAGTCAGCCCTTGACTCCACCCTTACCCACCTGTGAGCACCGTTCCTTGGTTCCACCCTTTACCCACCTCCCAGTACCACGCCTTTTAGAGAATACAGAGCCAAGTATCATTTTGTGGTGCTAATTATTTTGTATGGAATTTGTTAATGATAACAAGAAAGGCAGTAAAATAGATCTAGCAACAATAGATACACCCCAGCAACAATGGACCCCCAACAGCCAGCATGAGTAGATCAACAATTGACTCCCTGCAACATAGGACCCACCCCCAGGAAAAATAGATCCCCCCACCAGCAACAATAGAACCCCCTGCAAAAATAGATCCCAGCATCAATAGACCCTCCAGCACTCCCCAGCCAATCTGTTTTGGAGCTGCTGGAGCTGCTGGAACTGCGTTCCCCCATGTTCCTGCTGAAAAAAAGCCCTGATTATTGTACACTTTCATAACTTTCCTTTCCCGCTTGAGTTACGTGGGGTAGTTGTAGTTTGGGGCCTTTCAAACTCGCTGGGATTTTGAGATACTTTTTTTAGTTAGCTCAGTAATCCGTTACTGCACATGGAATGCACGGAGTCAGGTTTCCACTCTGAAAAAAGTCCTTCCTGTCGAGGTGGTGGTGCACAACATTCTGGGTGAGATTGGGAAGATTTGGGGTCTTGAGAAGGAAGGGTGGTGGGGGAGGCCTGGACAAAGGCATGGAAGAATACATAGATGCTTCTCAACCTGGGGGTCGGGACCCCCTCGAGGGTCGAATGACAATTTGCCAGGGGTCACCGAATCCTGGCCTGTTCCTGAAGCCCGCACCGCTCTGCCAGCATTTTCCCCAGCAGGGCTCTTCCTGGAGCCTGCGGCTGCCCATTCAGCCTCTTCGCAGTCGCCCATTCAGTTCACAAGATGGCTGGGGTGCAGAAACTGGAGGTAAGCTGACTGGTGAGGAATGTGAAGTGGGAGGGGCTGGAGGAGACCCAATCTCCTGATTTAGGCATAGGTGTCACTGCTGCGAAAAACAGAAAGGCGCGCACACCTAGTACATTACCAGAGATAATTTAATAATAAAAACAATGCATGGACATGCACAGAAGACGGGGTACAGCTGGCGCGTTTTCAGGGGCACACCCCCTTCCTCAGAGCTAGGCTAGTCTCGTACACCATGGGCAAGCGCAGACCCCAGGGAACCAGCTCAATACCAAGGGGAATCCACTTCCAGGAAACTCAGGAAGACTCCTGATGACACGTGACATCACTTTTGTTCCTTGGATAAAAAATAAAAATGCTGTATCTGTTTGCCTGTTTGGTATCCACAAAATAGAGGCAAACAGATACAGCATTTTTTTTGGTCAGTTGCATTATTGCTAAGGAGGAACAGAAACTTGCTGTCATGAAAGAAGATCTCAGGAAAAAGAAATCCCTGCACTGTAAGTCTGGAAACAGTAAGAGGGTAGTCTCCAAGCTGAAGTCTCTGGAAGAGCCATTGAAAAAAGCAGGAGAAGATGGTCACGTCTCTGAAGGAGAGCAGCGGTGTGTTCAGAGAAAAGTGTGAGAATGAGGAGAGATTCCAACAGATAAAGGAAAATGCCTGTGCCAGTACCAGCCAGAGGGTGACGGCGACAGTATGAATGGGGGGGTAAGGAAGTGGCCTCACATGGTGGCCCCAGTACTACCCCTGTCTCAGGATCTGTCATGTCTGAGTCAGTATCTGCCCCCCCCCCCTCCCACAGCAGCCAGGGTGATCTCAGGAGGAGGTTGAGGAAAATGGAGGTTTGCTGCAGGCCATTACAGAAATGGAATCTCCTTTGAGTGGCACCGATTCATGAGGATCATGATAAAGGAGTATTTGCTGAAAATCTCTCTCAGTGTGTGGAGGACTTTCCTGAGATTGCACCTGCCAACAGATCCTTGCAATCAATGCGGGGAATGCAGGAGGAGCTGGCTGCGAGGAGTCCCACATGGACACTAACAGTGCAGAGCAGGAATGTCGCATGAACATTGAAACTGCAGAGCAGGAGGGCCGTATGAACGCTGAAACGGCTGGTGTTTCTTCTAAACATAAGACTTTACTTGATGACGGGACTGCTGGTATCTGTGGTACTTCTGGGACTATGGTGAGCGAGACTGTTGTGCTGGAGGGGAGGAGTGAGGATCAAGTAGTGGGTAATTTACCAAACCAGATTTCAGAGGTTCCTATGCAGCCAGTTAATGTTTCATCTGTCTCAGTTAGGAATTATGCTAAGGCTGTTTTGGGACAAAGTCATGCTGCTGCTAGTGGAAGGGAGCCAGTTGTGCGACTTTCACCTAACATACCTTCCATTAAACGCAGGAATATGGTACAGCTCAGGTGGGAATGAGGAGATAGTCCACCTATCAGGAGGGAGGTTGTGGATAAGATCCTAGCCATGGGATTTAAGGCAGAGGATATTTATGCTCTTATCAGTCCGGCTGGTTACTTTTGAGTATGGTTTATCATTTGTGCATCCAGAATCGCTGGATCTGTTTTGGGAGCGATTTGAGTGTGTATATAGGGGCCAGCCGGACTGGAAGGGGCTTGTCCCCAAAGTTGTCTCACATCAGTGCTTGATTAAGAATGTGACTATCCTGACTAGGAATGAGTCTATACTCCCCGAGGATTTATGGGTCTGGTTGAGGAGGTTTGGTGAAACGTTGTGTCCCCTAAAAAAGATTGTAGATGATAGAGGAATCTGGATGGGTGGTCAGTGTCAATGAGGTTGAGTGTGTGTGGGAATGTGGTCCAGCATTTGCCCTCCTCTGCCTTTATTGGTAGAGATAGGATTACTGTCTTCTACCCTGGTCAACCTAAGGTGTGCCATAAATATGGAGTCAAGGGATATTTCTCCTCTAAATGTCCAGAACAGAAGTGCTCGTTGTGCCAGGAACTGGGGCATCAGGCAAGGGACTGTAACATCTTTAAATGTAATGATAAGGTTGTACACCCTTATAGCCAGTGACCTGAGGCTTTGCACAATAACCAGAGCTAGTGGAGGGATTTCTTCCGTCTGGATAGAGAAGAGTCTGGGTTGGTGGAGGTTGTACCAGGGAATCCTAGTGTCTCTGTTCCGTCAGAATCTATGTCTGTGAGGCCGTCTGTGGTGTCAGTGTCCCCCCAGTCTGTGGTTCCCCAGTCAGCGTCAGAAAGTGTGGTTGTCAAGTCAGTGTCTGCACCTATTGTTTCTCCTAGTGTAGTGAAGGCAGTGGAGGGTGCTGGACCAGCGTGTATGGTGGTGCCAACCCCTCCTCCTCGGCGTGGCAGAAATGCGGCTGGGGGTTGGCAGACACTGAGGGGTGGAGTGAGGGATGGATTGGATGATGGTGGAGGGGGGGTGGGAAGGGGAAGGGAATGAGAGTGGCTGGTGCAGAATGCAAGGTGAATGATGTGGAAGTCGGGGTGAATGATGTGGGTGGAGGGGTTAATGGGGGGGTTTGGAATCACATCCTGATGGCGATTAAATCTCAAAATGTTTCTTAGCCTTGACTGTGTTTAAGTTGAGGTTCAGGGTTTGTAGTCTCTTTTTTGTTGTCATTAAAATATGTTTCTTCCTATGTTATCTTGTCAAGAAACAGTTTTCTTTACTTGCTGATGTAAGCACGCTTGTTTTTGTTTAGTTGTTGTTTATTTTTGTGTAAATATGGTTTTATTAATAAGCTGAATGTTTGTATGATTTTTTAATAAACAAAAATTTACACTCTAATGAACTTGCCACAATCACAAACTATTCTTGCTATACATTTATATAGCTGTGACATATTTCGCAGTGCTTTACAGAAAATACTGAGCTAGTCACATCAGTATCTGTTCCAGATGAGCTTACTCTCTAATGTCCCCACCACAGTCATACGCTATTATTATTATGTATTTACTGCATATAGCTGTGGCATATTCTGTATAGTTGTACAGAGAACTATGAGCCAGTCTCATCAGTCTCTGCACCAGAGGAGCTCACACTCTTATGTCCCCACCACAGTCATGGCCCGTACACACGGTCGGATTTTCCAATGGAAAATGTCCGATCGGAGCGTGTTGTCGGAAATTCCGACCGTGTGTGGGCTCCATCGGACATTTTCCATCGGATTTTCTGACACACAAAGTTGGAGAGCAGGAGATAAAATTTTCCGACAACAAAATCCGTTGTCGGAAATTCCGATCGTGTGTACACACATCCGACGGACAAAGTGCCACGCATGCTCAGAATAAATAAAGAGATGAAAGCTATTGGCCACTGCCCCGTTTATAGTCCCGACGTACGTGTTTTACATCACCGCGTTCAGAACGATCGGATTTTCCGACAACTTGGTGTGACCGTGTGTATGCAAGACAAGTTTGAGCCAACATCCGTCTGAAAAAATCCATGGATTTTGTTGTCGGAATGTCCGAACAAAGTCCGACCGTGTGTACGCCCTATAACACGCAGTAAAACCACTTTTGGCTGAATCCAGTTAACCTACTGGTATGTTGTTGGATTATGAGTGGATTCCAGAGAAACTGGATTCCAAAAATCACCATGCAAACATACAAACTCCATGTTCTTTTAGAGAATCATGCCCTGGATTCCAGTGCCACAAGGTGACATTGGGTGATGGCACAAAGGACAATTTCTCAAAGTGCTGCCAGGAAGATAAAGTTAATAAGTACATACATACTGATTTTCTAAAGACATATATAATATTTCACCTTCCTCCCCATATCCTGGTTACCATTGTCATCCACTGAAAGAGAAGTACGTACCTGACAGCATTTATATAAGATAAACAACAGTATAGTCCTCCAGTGACATCAGCTCTATTCAGAGGAGACAATGGCTGTGTTATGGAGTGCTTGCATTGTAGCAATGTGTGGAATATATCAAATACACAATCATCAGACAAATAGAACAGCTACATATTGTGAGAAGAATAGCTTATATAAAGAGAGAGAGGTGTAAGTCACATCTACTTACTGCACATCCGCAGCCTCACAGTAGGGAGGAACAACAAGTCCCAGCACACCATAACACTTTACAACGCAGAGGACTGCAACATGTTTTTTTTTATTATTTTTTATTATGTACTAGAAAATGTTTGGTTAACAAACCATGAATATAGGTTATTTTTGCTAAAACAATGAAATTTCAGGTAAGGCTAAATGCTGGTTTAGGTATTATCTGCCTGATTGAACAGCTCTGATATATTCTGCAGTACTGCACACATTACATTGAGCCATTTACATCAGTCTCTGCACCAAAGGAGCTTGCACTCTATTGTCTCACCTCAGTCTCTGCACCAGAGGAGCTTACGTTCCAATCTCCTCATCCCAATCACACACTGGTATTATACATTTATATAACCCTGACATATTCTGCAGTACTGTACACAGAACACTGAGCCAGTCACATCAGTCTCTGCACCAGAGGAGCTTCTCCACAAGGTGGTGCTGTTTTGCAAGGTGCTGTTGCCTCACTCTGCTTTGCTCTCAGTTGGAGGAAACATCAAGCCTGGGCCTGTCCTGCAGGCTTCTCCCCCAGCCCCCATGCAGTGGGTGGGGGGAGATAAATTTGGAGGCTCTCCAGAGGCACTGAGCCCTACTCCATGTGCTCAAGCTGCAATGGATCCTGGGCCTGTCCCTATGCAAGAGGAATCCTTACCAGTCCTCCAGGATAGAGAGGTGAACAGACTTTGCCGCATTGCTAAAGAGAAACAGAAACTTGCTGTCATGAAAGAGGATTTCAGGAAAAAGAAATCCCTGCACAGTAAGTCTGGAAACAGTAAGAGGGAAGTCTCCAAGCTGAAGTCTCTGGAAGAGCCATTGAAAAAGCAGGAGAAGTTGGTCACCTCTCTGAAGGAGAGCAGCGGTGTGTTCAGAGAAAAGTGTGAGAATGAGGAGAGATTCCAACAGATGAGGGAAAGTGCCTGTGCCAGTACCAGCCAGAGGGTGCATACCAGAGCAATGACGACAGTATGGATGGGGGGTAAGGGAGTGGCTTCACATGGTGGCCCCAGTACTACCCCTGTCTCAGGATCTGTCATCTCTGAGTCAGTATCTGCCCACCTCCCTCCCCAGCAGCCTGGGTCATCTCAGGAGGAGGTTGAGGAAAATGAAGGATTGCTGCAGACCATAACAGAAATGGAATCTCCGGCATCGACTCATCAGATGAGGATCATGATAATGGAGTGCTTGCTGAAAATCTCTCTCAATGTGTGGAGGACTTTCCCGAGATTGCATCTGCCAACAGATCCTTGCAATCAGCAGGGAATGCAGGAGGAGCTGGCTGCGGGGAGTCCCACATGGACACTAACAGTGCAGAGTGGGAATGTCGCATGAACATTGGAACTGCAGAGCAGGAGGGCCGTATGAACACTGAAACAGCTGGTGTTTTTTTCTAAACAGAAGACTTTACTTGATGACGGGACTGCTGGTATCTGTAGTACTTCTGGGACTATGGTGAGTGGGACTGTTGTGCTGGAGGGGAGGAGGGATGATCAAGTGGTAGGTAATTTACCAAACCAGATTTCAGAGGTTCCTATGCAGCCAGTTAATATTCCTATGCAGCCAGTTAATGTTTCATCTGTCCCAGTTAGGAATTATGCTAAGGCTGTGTCGGGACAAAGTCATGCTGTTGGTGGTGGAAGGGAGCCAGTTGTGTGACTTTCACCTAACGCACCTTCCATTAAACGCAGGAATGTGGTACAGCTCAGATGGGAAGGAGGAGATATTCCACCTATCAGGAGGGAGGTTGTGGATAAGATCCTAGCCATGGGATTTAAGGCAGAGGATATTTATGCTCTTATCAGTCTGACTGGTTCCTTTGAGTATGATTTGGCATTTGTGCGTCCAGAATCACTGGATCTGTTTTGGGAGCGGTTTGAGCATGTATATAGGGGCCAGCCGGACTGGAAGGGGCTTGTCCCCAAAGTTGTCTCACGACAGCCCTTGGTAATGTGACTATCCTAACTAGGAATTAGTCTATACCCCCCAAGGATTTATGGGTCTGGTTGAGGAGGTTTGGTGAAACGTTGTGGTCTTTGAAAACGTCCTATGACGAAACGCGTAAGGCGGAGTCACGCTCACATGTCATACCCGGAAGTGCAGGCTGGAACGCATGGTGGGACGCACGCTCGTAGATCGTTGCTGATCCCATCCCTGCACACAGCGGTGCCTGTTTTAACTTTATTTCAGTTTTGGCTTGTAATTGTGGACATTCTTTTACTTGGACTCTCTTTTTTGGCTTATGTGCAATAAATTTACCAAACATACTTCACGAAGGAAGCCCCCTTGTGTTTCTTTTTTCTCCGGTCTACTGGAGAGTCTAACAGAATAAGGTGGTATACCGTTGGAGTAGCATGGTCACATTAGAGCACACTTTTTCCCTGGAACAGAGTAAGGATCGTACACAGCAGAGGAATGGAAGCACACCAGGAGTGAACATCATCTGCCCTGAGGCAACCACTCTGTCGCTCGGTACCCCTGCAGGGGTGATCATTTCTGGTGAGTGGGGTAGCATTGGGGGCTGAGCACTTCAAGTCACCATCTTGATTGAAACGCACAGAAGTCACTGTGGTGTGTCCCCAAGGATGAAATAAACAGCATTTATATTTGAACTTTGTTTTTCCACTTGGTTATAAATACACAACTCTTTGCATGGACTATATATCAAACCTTTTAAAAGCTAACGATTGTCTGTTATACACTTAAGAAATTGGAATTTATGGTTTATGTATGTTTATATATATATATTTTTTATTTTATTGTATTTAACACACAGGGAGTTTTATAGTAGTGTGTCACAGAAAGACATCTCACGTCCCACAAGCGCCACATTGTCCCAATATTTTTGAACATTGGGGTAACTCACGACCCAAATTAATATATTTTGTACATACACATGGAAGGGGCAACACGGACATCACACTAACACTATATGCACATGTAATTTTTTACTATACAATCAACATTATCCCTGGCGCCATCTTGTCCCAAAACTTTTGAATCCTGTGGAAACCTATCACTTTTTTCCTATTTAATCACACAGTTCACCATATTTTTTTCACTCTTTACTTTATATCCTACTCTGGCTGATACATTCAGGATATGACTTACTCAGCAGTATCTAAAATATACTGGTGTTATTGCCTTTTTCGGTTACCTCTGAATATTTGGTGTAGACCGCACCATTGATAGCTATTAACTGAGCTCTCATACATTATAATCATTAGGATTCACTTACCACACTGGTATATAGCATTCATTAAATTAGAGGGCAGCGCCGTTTTTATTCTCATTTCATTTACTTATTTAATAATTGGACCCCCTGGGGTACTAATTAGGGATAGGCAGCAGCTCTCACACTGTCCTAAGCGCGGACCTATCTACCTTTTTGGTGAAACGTTGTGTCCCCTAAAAAAGATTGTGGATGATTGAGGAATCTGGACGGGTGGGTGGTCAGTGTCAGTGAGGTTGAGTGTGTGTGGGAATGTGGTCCAGCATTTGCCCTCCTCTGCCTCTATTAGAAGAGATAGGATTACTGTCTTCTACCTTGGTAAACCTAAGGTGTGCCATAAATGTGGAGTCAAGGGACATTTCTCCTCTAAAAGTCCAGAACAGAAGTGCTCTTTGTGTCAGGAACTGGGGCATCTGGCAAGGGACTGTAACATCATTAAAGTAACCTATGTGATAAGGTTGGTCACCCTTATAGCCGGTGCTCTGAGGCTTTGCACAATAAGCCAGAGCTAGTGGAGGAATTCTTCTGTCTGGATAGAGAAGAGTCTGAGTTGATGGAGGTTGTACCAGGGAATCCTAGTGTCTCTTTCTCGTCAGAATCTGTGTCTGTGAGGCAGGGGCGGACTGACCATTTGGGCACTCGGGCACTGTCCGAGGGCGCCATGCCACTAGGGGGCCCCATCAGGGTTGCCAGCCTCAATAAAACCAGGAACAGTATGTAAAAATCTGTGTTTTTTTTTTAAATCCCAAGATTATAGCTGCCCCGCCTCTCCAGTACCTTTTCAGTGTGTGTATGTGTATTCTGTGTGTGTATACTGTGTGTATATTGTGTGTCTGTATGTGTATACTGTATGTGTGTGTGTGTGTATACTGTGTGGCCCCATAATCTATTGCCTGGGGGCTCCATAATCTCTTATTGCCTGGGGGCCCCATAATCTCCATTTCCCCAGGGGGCCCCATAATCTTCTCCTATTGTAGGAAGGAGAAGCTGCGCTCTATATATCCAAACCAGCAATGGCTTATAGATATCAGAATAGATGTGCATTGACAAAGTTCATAACAAAACACCCAGGTGAGCTTGGTCCAAAACTTAAGTGCCGCCACCTATTAAAAAACTTACTTACCAGATGGCAAGCAAAAGCATGCAGATGGCTTTAGCCCAGCCACGGCCTTTGCTTGATAAGGGACGTCCAAACTAATATACCCAGATGAGTCGTCTGTATACCACAATCCCCTGTGATCGTGGGCGTCCGGTAGGTCTTGGTAACTCAAACGGGTATAAGAGAAAGACCAACCATAGTGTGATAACGTTTGGGATATTTTATTAGGAAAGAAAATTATTGCACTTACATTTCAGTAGATTAAATTAGCACTAAAAAACAGAGCCGGACGGCTGTAATAGAAAACCCCATCCTCCTAATCAAACAGCGTGGTGACGTCAGCACGTATCCTCCTCCAGACGCGTTTCGTCACAGGTTGACGTTATCACAGGTGCGTGCTGAACCACCACTTAATATATAGACACTAGACCTCGTTCTGAGTCCCGTGAATAGAGTCAAAAGCCGCCATCTTAGATGTGGGCAACTCGTCAAATACATTAACTAATGTATTGGAAAGCCAAACCTAACCAAAAATAACGTGCTTAGGTAAAACAACAAAAAATAAACACCAAAAAAAAGTTTAGATATCTCACTAGTGTCATAATAAAATTAGATTTATATAAATATATGAGTTGTCAGTCCGCCCCTGCTGTGAAGCCGTCTGTGGTGTCAGTGTCTCCCCAGTCTGTGGTTCCCCAGTCAGTGTCAGAAAGTGTGGTTGTCAAGTCAGTGTCTGCACCTATTGTTTCTCCTAATGTAGTGAAGGCAGCGGAGGGTGCTGGACCAGAATGTATGGTGGTGCCAACCCCTCTTCCTCGGCCTAGCAGAAGTGCGGCTGGAGGTCAGCAGACACCGAGGGGTGGAGTGAGGGGTGGATTGGGGATAGGGGAGGGGGAGGTAGGAAGGGAATGAGACTGGCTGGTGCAGAATGCAAGGTGAATGATGTAGAAGTCGGGGTGACTAATGTGGGGGAGGAGTTAATGGGGGGTTTTGGAATCGCATCCTGATGGAGATTAGATCTCAAAAGGTTTCTTAGCCTGGATTGTGTTTAAGTTGAGGTTCAGGATTTGTAGTCTATTTGTTGTTGTCATTAAAATATATTTCTTTATATGTTATCTTGTCAGGAAATGGTTTTCTTTACTTGCTGATGTAAGCACGCTTGTTTTTGTTTAGTTGTTGTTTATTTTTGTTTAGTTTGTTTAAATATGTTTTTATTAATGAGCTGTATGTTTGTATGATTTTTTTAATAAAAAAAGTTTACACTCTAATGTCCTCATCACTGTCCCACACCTAGGGTTGCCACCTGTCCGGGATTCACCCGGACAGTACGGGTTTTGAAACATGTGCCCGGGTCTCTGCCCGCCTGAGACCCGGGCACATTATTCATTTCAGACCCGTGGCTCCCTGTGCCGAAGCTGTGTCATCAGTGCGGCCGTGGAGTTCGGGTCAGTAGCGCCGCCTTAGCGCTGCTGCTCCCGCACAGCTGTCTGAGTGCAGGACGGAGTCGGGACACAGAGGCGGAGCCTCCATGTTACCGGCCGGGTGCTCTCCTCCAATCCTCTGGCTGCCAGCAGAAGGGACAAGGAGGTGGGCGGAGCCTCCCCATTCCCTGCTGGAATGTGTGCACAGATCACGCTGGGACTGGAGCCCAGCTTGTAAGGTAAGTTTTTACCATCCATGTCAGGATTTCAAAGTACTCTCACCTCCTTCCCCCCCACCATACACTATAAATACATACATACACCCCCCTCCCCCCACCATACACTATACATACACCCCCCCTCCCCCCACCATACACTATACATACATACATACATACACCCCCCTCCCCCCACCATACACTATACATACATACATACACCCCCCTCCCCCCACCATACACTATACATACACCCCCTTCCCCCCACCATACACTATACATACACCCCCCCCTCCCCCCACCATACATTATACATACATACATACACCCCCCTCCCCCCACCATACACTATACATACACCCCCCTCCCCCCACCATACACTATACATACACCCCCCTCCCCCCACCATACACTATACATACATACATACACCCCCCTCCCCCCACCATACACTATACATACATACATACACCCCCCTCCCCCCACCATACACTATACATACATACATACACCCCCCTCCCCCCACCATACACTATACATACACCCCCCTCCCCCCACCATACACTATACATACATACATACACCCCCCTCCCCCCACCATACACTATACATACATACATACACCCCCCTCCCCCCACCATACACTATACATACATACATACACCCCCTCCCCCCACCATACACTATACATACACCCCCCCTCCCCCCACCATACACTATACATACACCCCCCTCCCCCCACCATACACTATACATACATACATACACCCCCCTCCCCCCACCATACACTATACATACATACATACACCCCCTCCCCCCACCATACACTATACATACATACATACACCCCCCTCCCCCCACCATACACTATACATACACCCCCCTCCCCCCACCATACACTATACATACATACATACACCCCCCTCCCCCCACCATACACTATACATACATACATACACCCCCCACCATACACTATACATACACCCCCCTCCCCCCACCATACACTATACATACACCCCCCCTCCCCCCACCATACACTATACATACACCCCCCTCCCCCCACCATACACTATACATACACCCCCCTCCCCCACCATACACTATACATACACCCCCCTCCCCCCACCATACACTATACATACACCCCCCTCCCCCCACCATACACTATACATACACCCCCCCTCCCCCCACCATACACTATACATACACCCCCCCTCCCCCCACCATACACTATACATACATACATACACCCCCCCTCCCCCCACCATACACTATACATACATACATACATACACCCCCCCTCCCCCCACCATACACTATACATACATACATACATACACCCCCCTCCCCCCACCATACACTATACATACACCCCCCTCCCCCCACCATACACTATACATACACCCCCCTCCCCCCACCATACACTATACATACACCCCCCTCCCCCCACCATACACTATACATACACCCCCCCTCCCCCCACCATACACTATACATACACCCCCCCTCCCCCCACCATACACTATACATACATACATACACCCCCCCTCCCCCCACCATACACTATACATACATACATACACCCCCCCTCCCCCCACCATACACTATACATACATACATACACCCCCCTCCCCCCACCATACACTATACATACATACATACACCCCCCCTCCCCCCACCATACACTATACATACATACATACATACATACATACACCCCCCTCCCCCCACCATACACTATACATACGTACATACACCCCCCTCCCCCCACCATACACTATATATACAGTTCTGCCGGCCCCCTCCCATATACCATCCATATAGTTCTCTCTCTCCTCCTCATACACCATCCATATATACAGTCCCCCCCCCATATATACAGTCCTCTCCATATATACAGTCCTCTCCCCATACACCATCCATATATACAGTCCCCCCATATATACAGTTCTCCACCCCCTATATACCATCTATAGATACTGTTCTCCACCCCCCATACACCATCCATATATACAGTTCTCACCGGGTGACACAGTCCACTGCTCTACCGACACCATCCACTGCCCTACTGACACCGTCCACTGCCCTACCGACACCATCCACTGCCCTACTGACACCGTCCACTGCCCTACTGACACCGTCCACTGCCCTACTGACACCATCCACTGCCCTACTGACACCGTCCACTGCCCTACTGACACCGTCCACTGCCCTACTGACACCGTCCACTGCCCTACTGACACCGTCCACTGCCCTACTGACACCGTCCACTGCTCTACTGACACCGTCCACTGCTCTACTGACACCGTCCTCTGCTCTACTGACACCGTCCACTGCTCTACTGACACCGTCCTCTGCTCTACTGACACCGTCCACTGCTCTACTGACACCGTCCTCTGCTCTACTGACACCGTCCACTGCTCTACTGACACCGTCCACTGCTCTACTGACACCGTCCTCTGCTCTACTGACACCGTCCACTGCTCTACTGACACCGTCCACTGCTCTACTGACACCGTCCACTGCTCTACTGACACCGTCCACTGCTCTACTGACACCGTCCACTGCCCTACTGACACCGTCCACTGCTCTACTGACACCTTCCACTGCCCTACTGACCCCATCCACTGCTCTACTGACACCGTCCTCTGCCCTACTGACACCGTCCTCTGCCCTACTGACACCGTCCTCTGCCCTACTGACACCGTCCACTGCTCTACTGACACCATCCTCTGCTCTACTGACACCGTCCACTGCTCTACTGACACCGTCCACTGCTCTACTGACACCGTCCACTGCTCTACTGACACCGTCCTCTGCCCTACTGACACCGTCCTCTGCTCTACTGACACCGTCCTCTGCTCTACTGACACCGTCCTCTGCTCTACTGACACCGTCCTCTGCCCTTCTGACACAGTCGACTGCTCTACTGACACCATCCACTCTAGTGACACCATCCACTGCCCTACTGACACCGTCCACTGCTCTACTGACACCGTCCTCTGCTCTACTGACACCGTCCACTGCTCTACTGACACTGTCCACTGCCCTACTGACACCGTCCACTGCTCTACTGACACCTTCCACTGCCCTACTGACCCCATCCACTGCTCTACTGACACCGTCCTCTGCCCTACTGACACCGTCCTCTGCCCTACTGACACCGTCCTCTGCCCTACTGACACCGTCCACTGCTCTACTGACACCGTCCTCTGCTCTACTGACACCGTCCACTGCTCTACTGACACCGTCCACTGCTCTACTGACACCGTCCACTGCTCTACTGACACCGTCCTCTGCCCTACTGACACCGTCCTCTGCTCTACTGACACCGTCCTCTGCTCTACTGACACCGTCCTCTGCCCTTCTGACACAGTCGACTGCTCTACTGACACCATCCACTCTAGTGACACCATCCACTGCCCTACTGACACCGTCCACTGCTCTACTGACACCGTCCTCTGCTCTACTGACACCGTCCACTGCTCTACTGACACCGTCCACTGCTCTACTGACACCGTCCTCTGCTCTACTGATACTGTCCTCTGCTCTATTGATACCGTCTTCTGCTCTACTGATACCGTCCTCTGCCCTACTCATACCGTCCTCTGCTCTACTGACACCGTCCTCTGCTCTACTGATACTGTCCTCTGCTCTATTGATACCGTCTTCTGCTCTACTGACACCGTCCTCTGCTCTACTGACACCGTCCTCTGCCATACTGACACCGTCCATTGCTCTATTGACACCGTCCACTGCCCTACTGACACCGTCCACTGCTCTAATGACACCGTCCTCTGCCCTACTGACACCTTCCACTGCCCTACTGACACCATCCACTGCTCTACTGACACCGTCCTCTGCCCTACTGACACCGTCCTCTGCCCTACTGACACCGTCCTCTGCCCTACTGACACCGTCCACTGCTCTACTGACACCGTCCTCTGCTCTACTGACACCGTCCACTGCTCTACTGGCACCGTCCACTGCTCTACTGACACCGTCCACTGCTCTACTGACACCGTCCTCTGCCCTACTGACACCGTCCTCTGCCCTACTGACACCGTCCTCTGCTCTACTGACACCGTCCTCTGCTCTACTGACACCGTCCACTGCTCTACTGACACCGTCCTCTGCCCTACTGACACCGTCCTCTGCCCTACTGACACCGTCCTCTGCCCTACTGACACCGTCCTCTGCTCTACTGACACCGTCCTCTGCTCTACTGACACCGTCCTCTGCCCTTCTGACACAGTCGACTGCTCTACTGACACCATCCACTCTAGTGACACCATCCACTGCCCTACTGACACCATCCACTGCTCTACTGACACCGTCCTCTGCCCTACTGACACCATCCTCTGCCCTACTGACACCATCCTCTGCCCTACTGACACCGTCCACTGCCCTACTGACACCGTCCTCTGCTCTACTGACACCGTCCTCTGCTCTACTGACACCGTCCTCTGCCCTACTGACACCGTCCTCTGCCCTACTGACACCGCCCTCTGCCCTACTGACACCGTCCACTGCCACCGTCCACTGCCCTACTGACACCGTCCACTGCCACCGTCCACTGCTCTACTGACACCGTCCACTGCCACCGTCCATTGCCCTACTGCCACCGTCCTCTGCCCTACTTACACCGACCTCTGCCCTACTGACACCGTTCTCTGCCCTACTGACACTGTCCTCTGCCCTACTGACACCGTCCTCTGCTCTACTGACACCGTCCTCTGCTCTACTGACACCGTCCTCTGCTCTACTGACACCGTCCACTGCTCTAATGACAACGTCCTCTGCCCTACTGACACCTTCCACTGCCCTACTGACACCATCCAGTGCCCTACTGACACCATCCACTGCTCTACTGACACCGTCCTCTGCCATACTGACACCATCCATTGCTCTATTGACACCGTCCACTGCCCTACTGACACCGTCCACTGCTCTAATGACACCGTCCTCTGCCCTACTGACACCTTCCACTGCCCTACTGACACCATCCACTGCTCTACTGACACCGTCCTCTGCCCTACTGACACCGTCCTCTGCCCTACTGACACCTTCCTCTGCCCTACTGACACCGTCCTCTGCCCTACTGACACCTTCCACTGCCCTACTGACACCGTCCACTGCTCTACTGACACCGTCCTCTGCCATACTGACACCATCCATTGCTCTATTGACACCGTCCACTGCCCTGCTGACACCGTCCTCTGCCCTACTGACACCGTCCTCTGCCCTACTGACACCGTTCGCTGCCCTACTGACACCGTCCGCTGCCCTACTGACACCGTCCACTGCCCTACTGATACCGTCCACTGCCCTACTGACACCGTCCACTGCCCTACTGACACCGTCCACTGCCCTACTGATACCGTCCACTGCCCTACTGACACCGTCCACTGCCCTACTGACACCGTCCTCTGCCCTACTGACACCTTCCACTGCCCTACTGACACCGTCCACTGCGCTACTGACACCGTCCACTGCTCTACTGACACCGTCCTCTGCCCTACTGACACCGTCCTCTGCCCTACTGACACCGTCCTCTGCCCTACTGACACCGTCCTCTGCCCTACTGACACCTTCCACTGCCCTACTGACACCGTCCACTGCTCTACTGACACCGTCCTCTGCCATACTGACACCATCCATTGCTCTATTGACACCGTCCACTGCCCTGCTGACACCGTCCTCTGCCCTACTGACACCGTCCTCTGCCCTACTGACACCGTTCGCTGCCCTACTGACACCGTCCGCTGCCCTACTGACACCGTCCACTGCCCTACTGATACCGTCCACTGCCCTACTGACACCGTCCACTGCCCTACTGACACCGTCCACTGCCCTACTGATACCGTCCACTGCCCTACTGACACCGTCCACTGCCCTACTGACACCGTCCTCTGCCCTACTGACACCGTCCTCTGCCCTACTGACACCTTCCACTGCCCTACTGACACCGTCCACTGCGCTACTGGCTGACAGTGTCCGCTTTTAAGGTAGGCTATTTTCATATTTTAACTGACATTTCTTTTATTAATTGAATCATATTTTATGGGTACACTAATGCTTTTGTTTTATTTAACCATGCCCCTTTAAGTCCCCCCCCCCCCACTGTTAATGCAATTGGGCCACAGCCACTGTTCACTGTAGCACACCTCATTACTACTCTCTTTGGGTAACCCAAGGTATTTTACAATCATATAGCATGTACTACAAAAAAATTGCCGTGCACCGCAAAAGTGTTCGGGTTTGGCTTGAAGAAAAGGTGGCAACCCTACCCACACCATTATTATTATACATTTATACATGTATGTTCAGCATGCTGTACAGAGAAACATTGAGCCAGTCACATCAGTCTCTGGATCAAAGGAGCTAACACTCTATTGTCTTACCTCAGTCACACAATGCTGTACAGAGAATACTGATCATTCACATGAGTCTCTGCACCAGAGGAGCTTTCACTCTAACACCCTCATTACAGTCCCACGCTATTATTATACATTTATATAGCTCTGACATATTCCGTAGTGCTGTACAGTGAACACTGAGCCAGTCACATCAGTCTCTGCACCACAGTAGCTTACACTCTAGTGCCCTTATTACAGTTCTGTGCTATTATTATACATTTATATAGCTCTGACATATTCTGTAGTGCTGTACAGCGAACACTGAGCCAGTCACATCAGTTTCTGCACCAGGGAAGCTTACACTTTAAAGGGTAAGTTCACCGTTACAGAAAAATCTGTAAGGTGAACTTACACAGGATCCCCTTCCTCACCCCTACCCCCCCAGTCCTGCTGACCAGCGCAGTGATCTCCCATTCTGAGCCCTGCTATAGTTGCCTCACGGCTCCGGGGCTTAGAAATCCCCAGATCTTAATCTTCTATACTAATCTTCTAGGGACGTTTAAGAGCATTCTAATTGGTGGTCGCCGTCACATGGGCGGCGCCGACCAATCAGAACCCGCGTAGCCCGTCCTCTCAGTGGGGAAGAAGACGTGTGACTGCTGAGGGGATTTCGCTGCTCTCCAGGTCAGCGGGACTGGTTATAACAAATTTTGTGAAGACCCCCACCAATTTACTTTTTTGAATTCTGTGACACGTATTCACTATGCCCTAAGAGTAGGCACTGCTGTGGTACACATTTTTCAGAGCCTGCTTTCTGAACTACAGAGGAGCTGAGAGGAGGAGCTTCAGGAGGCGAAGTCAGTACAGGAAGCACAGCTTGCAGGTGTTTCGTCAGATTAGGTGACCCGTCAGAATGTGTAACAGGAGTGACATTCCATCGCTGCCATCTTGCTACACCCCGTACTCGTCCACAGTAAATATACAGTGAGAAGGGGGCAAGCGGACATCTTGTTACACCCACCGGAGTTTTGCATTTTACAATTTTTTAACAGTAAACTGAGTTTATATAGTGCAATACAGTACTTACAACTCTGTGTGACTGTTTAGATGTTGAATTTTAAAGAAGGAGCAAAACAAACCTAGCAGCTCATGAGAGGGTAGGACTACATAAAGTCATGTGATCCCTATGATACTGCTCACCTGGTGATCACATGGCTTTAATGATAAACAAACCCACAACACACTGTGCCACAATATCACAGCTAGGAGCATTGCATGCTCCTAGCTTTAAAGGGACACAAATATGCTGCTAAATTTTGAAATCATTCGAACGCTCATCCCTACCTATAACAGACAAGTTTAGAAACTATATATATATATATATATATATATATATATATATATATATATATATATATATATATATTGTATGTCAGTGTATAATCTCTGAAATGTGAAGAGTTGGCTTTGTCTTCCCGGAATACATCTAATATGCACGCGGTCTTGTGTCATCTGCAGAATTGTGCAGTGATTGATCGCTGGCTCTGTCCATCTATTTGTATTGTGTTAATTAGTTACCATCCATGTTACCAGAAACACAATTCTTATGTTATGGGTGCCCTCTATGACAAGCCCCAGATAAAAAATTACAGCTCCCTTTGTAGTTTGGCGTTCCCTCACGCCTGGGTCACCTCTGCTGTTTCCAGAAGGCTTCTGGGTAGTTTCAAATATGGAGTCAAAGCCTCTCCAGCAATAACACACAAGATTTATGGTCGGAGAGAATTTCCAGTGACATTCAGAGGCACTTGCTGTGTCTGGTCCATTCATATCACCAGTAATAACATCTTCAGACTCGGTGCCATTGCTCTATGAGTATATATTATAGAAATCCTTCTTTTTTTTAATATAGATCAATATCATTTATAATTCTATGTCTGGAGTTCAACTTTCTATCTATGACTAAACTACAGCTTATAGGTTAGGTTGCAACTAACATTTTTTACCATACTTTATTGTTTTATCTTTAAATATTATCATTTAAAAAGCAGTGAAGGCCGGTCCATAAGGGGCGCAGGGGTGCCGCCCCCCTAATCTCCATGCACCGGCCCCTGATCTCACCTTGCGGGGCACCAGAAGCATGCATTTCTATGGGAGCCTGAGGCTCTAATTGGCTTCAAAAAGGTTAGGCTTAGGGCGCAAAGCACTGCGCCCGAAGCCCACCCACTTGTGACATTAGCGAATGTTGATTCGCTATTATCTTCCTGCTTCTCCTCCCGGCCAATCAGTACAGGAAGCGGGTCCTAAGACTGGATTGGCCGGGAGGTGAAATGCGATCAGATTGGCCAGAAGGAGAAGCCGGGGAAGCCGCCAGCAACCTGTATGGGGTGAGTGCGGGGCCGGCAGGTGAGTGGGCGAGCGAGCGGGGTGGGGGTTTGTTTGCCGCCCCTCCAAAAAATGGAGCACTACTTTCAAAAAGAATTTGTCTTAAAGAAAATAACACTTTGAGCCAGCCAAAGATGGTTTGGTCCCTGCTGAACCAGCTGAGATTCAATTTATGTATGGGCAGGCTGATTGTACCCAATCAACTTGGGTACAAGCAGCATGTCAGATTTCTAGCATATGATTTTTGCCAGTGGCTATAGCTGCTAGCAATAATCACTGTGTAGGGACGGCTCCCCATGCCCTGAGCCCCCCACCACCGAGCGAACACACTAGCTCCACAGCAGGGATTCCTCCATCAACAGTGACTGTGTTGATGGGGGGATCAAGTGATTTTCTTCCCTGCAACCCTGGAAAAATTGCATTGTCTATGGCCTGCATCAGTTTAAAGGGTAACTCCACTTTTGCGGGGGAAAAAAAAGCAAATAAAAAAAAATAATATAGCATATACAATTGCGACACAAGTCATATTATAATTGAATGTTATTAAAAAATTTCCTTTTCTTTTCAATGTGTAGGTGCTGTAATTTTCTATAAATGCAATGCAACATGGTTACCTGGAGGTGTTCTGTACACAGAATGTGTACTGACTAACCCCCAGAAACATCATTTCCTGCTTGTGTGATTGGCTCAATGATTTTCCCAGAAGTAAGTCTGCACTAAGATACAAGTCAGATTTCTGGCATCACTTGCAACAAAAATGTAGTTTTTGGCAAGATGCTCCTAATAGGAACACGTCTAAGGCTGGATTTACACTGCCGCATGGAGCAGCTTACAGCAGGGTTCCAGTGCGTCCTCGTTCACTGTTTCAGGTCCGATTTCAGTCGAATTTTTGGCTGAATTCGGACCTGAATTGGACCAGAAGACACACAGGACTCCTGTGCAATTCGCACCAGAGCCGCTCCGGAGATGTGTGAACCGGCTTCATAGAGAGCCGGTCACAATCTCCTAACATGCGAATCAGAAAGGGGGGGGAACCCGCATCCAATTCACAATAGTGCGAACCCAGCCCTAAATGGATGCAGGCCCAGCAGCTTTCCTCATTAGTGCCCTGCAGGTGCACAGCTGATTGATAATTATGAAACTCCCGCCATTAGACCCACTCAGCACAGAGGAACAAGCAGTGATTTCTTCAGAATAACAAAAGGTATAAATCAGCAACAATGTTTGTTAAAGTCCTTGCAATGTACATCGATCACCCAGAGGGGAATGTTTTTATCTCAACAAAAGTGGAGTTACACTTTAACTGTCAGCATCCTGATTAACATAGACCTGTCATCAGATATATTTTTCATGCTAAGTGCAGCATGCTTAGTAATGTATCATTGTAAGACTTTCAGGTACTTATTACTTCTGACAGTACTCCTTCTGATATTGCCTTCATCTGATTTTTCTTCCAGAAGGATGTTAAGGCATCATCCAGGACCACCATGTGCTGCCTGGACTGTGTTTCCAATTTAAAGATAACACATTCATGCAAATCCTGTTGCCTGTGCAGTTCTTGGCTGTGTTTACAAATGTCCGACACAGATCAGCCCCCCATTGCAAGAAAGTTCCAGTCTGATCACTGAGGGAGAGGAGACTGAGAATATGCTTCCTCCTACCTACAGCAGATGGATGACGTCATCCCAGCCTAGGCAAAGTCACTGATTGGAGCTCAAGGGCAGCTATTTTAATGATACAGGCATACCCTGCTTTAAGTGCACTTACTTTATGTACACTCCTGAGTACGGACGTACCCATGAGTATACGTAAAGTGTCTCACAAGTACAGATATTCCCATGCCGCACAGCCGCAGTATGGCCTGGAAGAGGCGGAGCTACCGCCTAGAGTTGTCGCTATTACTAGAGGCCGCAACTGAAGAGGCAAAGTCCCGCCAGGCAGCCCAAAGTTGCTGCCTCAATGTAGATGGATTACTGTACAGTACTATAAACTTCACTCCCTTACTCCCCACTACAGCCCATGGCCCTCCACTCTAGGCCCTGATCCCCCCATTACAGCCCCTGACCCCCCAGAAGTGAAATAAGGGATTGCTTCACTTTAAGTATATTTTCGTTTTACATACATGCTCTGGTCCCATTGTGTACTTAAAAGTGGGGTATGCCTGTACAAAGTGGAGCTCTTCTATACTGTTGCTGTATAATATGACACATCAAGAATTTATTCTCACAGAATTGTGTAGGAGACTAGTCTAAATTAAGCTGGTCATAATCATGTATGTTACACAAAAAAATAGAATACCTGTGCCTGGGTGTTCTGCCACATTCTCCATAATAACATTTTCAGATTTTGTCCTCTTCCTCTTTGCAGTGAGCCATGTTCCTGGTTTGGCATTTTCCTGAATCCACTGGAGACCATTAGCACATCCCAGTCCTCCCAGTGGAGAACTTTCTTCTCTATCCCTTAAATACACTCCACCACTCAGAATTTCAGGGAGTCTTATTGATTGGCAAAACACTTATCAGCGATAGACATCTCATAGTATTCAGCAGTGTCACACTGATCGTAATCAATAGTGTGCATTAAATGATACGCGTTCTAAAATTAGATTCCAGGTAGTGACACTCATAGGAGGCCAATAACTTAGGATGTTACCAGAATGAAACCAAGCCAAAATACTGCACACTATAAATGAAATAAAAATAGAAGGGCATAGATAGATAGATAGATAGATAGATAGATAGATAGATAGATAGATAGATAGATAGATAGATAGATAGATAGATAGATAGATAGATAGATAGATAGACTATGCAAAAAATAGGTAAGTGTGAAGAAATGCTGTAGAGTTAGAATGCTTTCAAAAATATCTATTTTAATTGTTTATTTTTATTAATTTACAAAAAGCAAACTGAGCGAGCAGAAGAAAAATCTAAATTAAATCAATATTGACTGTGACTACCTTTTGGTTTCAAACCATCTTCAATTCTGAGGCTGGGTTCACACTGGTCCGACAAACGCTCCGACATTGGGAGCTCATGTCGCATGACGTGTGATATTCAATGTTTCCCTATGGGAGCCGTCCTAACTGGTCCGACACAAGTCGTTCTGACTTTAGAAATGCTCCTTGTACTACTTTGGTCTGACTTTGATCCTTCTTCAGCCCATTGACTATCATTGAAGTAGAATCAAAGTCGGATCCTTGTCCTAACCATCCGACCTTGGCATCCGACATTGTGTTATTTCCTGCCCCCTGCTGTAGCCCCTCCCATTGTGTGTTAGTTTTGATTGGTCAAAGGATAAGTGTACTATCTGAAAAGTCGGATCAAAGTAGTATCCTGTTCATGAAAGTCGGATGGATGTAGGACCAATGTAGGATCAATGTAGGACCAATGTAGGACTGATGTCGCAGAGCAAAGTAGGATGAAAGTCGTACTACTGTCATGTAGTATAGTGTGAACCCAGCCTTAGGCTGGGTTCACACTGGTGCGACACGACAGCCGTCCTACTTTGGATCCGACTTTGCCCTGCGACATGAAGCCGGCATGTGTCCGACTTTCAATGAACGGGGATCCGACTTGGATCCCCGCCAACGCCGGCACTGTGTTTGGTATGAATCTTTAGGGGGAACTCCGCGCCAAATTTTAAATAAAAAAACGGCATGGGTTCCCCCTCCAGAGGCATACCAGGCCCTTGGGTCTGGTATGGAACTTGAGGGGAACCCCCTACGCCGAAAAAGCGGCGTGGGGGGTCGCCCCCAATCCATACCAGACCCTTATCCGAGCACGCAGCCCGGCCGGACAGGAATGGGGGTGGGGACGAGCGAGCGCCCCCCCCCCTCCTGAACCGTACCAGGCCGCATGCCCTCAACATGGGGGGTGGTGCCTTGGGGGAGGGGGGCGCGCTGCGGCCCCCCCACCCCAAAGCACCTTGTCCCCATGTTGATGAGGACAAGGGCCTCTTCCCGACAACCCTGGCCGTTGGTTGTCGGGGTCTGCGGGCGGGGGGCTTATCGGAATCCGGGAGCCCCCTTTAATAAGGGAGCCCCCAGATCCCGGCCCCCCACCCTATGTGAATGAGTATGGGGTACAGCGTACCCCTACCCATTCACCTAGGAAAAAAGTGTCAATTTAAAAAAAAAAACACTACACAGATTTTTAAAGCATTTTATTAGACAGCTCCGGGGGTCTTCTTCCGACTTCGGGGGTCTCTCCGGTTCTTCTCCACGCTCTCCGGATCTTCTGCCGGGCTCCTCCGCTCTCTTCTGCTCTTTTGCCGCTCTTTTGCTAAAGCGGAGGAGCCTGGTCTTCAATCTTCTGCCTTCTGCCTTCTGCCTTCTTCTCCTGATGTTGACACGACGCTCTCTGGGGCTAGAATGCTCTCTGTGCGCTCTGCTCTGACTTATATAGGCGGTGACCCCGCCCCCTTATGCCGTCACAGTCCCTGGGCATGCTGGGACTGTGACGTTTTAGGGGGCGTGGTCATCGGGTGATGACCACGCCCCCTAAAACGTCACAGTCCCAGCATGCCCAGGGACTGTGACGGCATAAGGGGGCGGGGTCACCGCCTATATAAGTCAGAGCAGAGCGCACAGAGAGCATTCTAGCCCCAGAGAGCGTCGTGTCAACATCAGGAGAAGAAGGCAGAAGGCAGAAGGCAGAAGATTGAAGACCAGGCTCCTCCGCTTTAGCAAAAGAGCGGCAAAAGAGCAGAAGAGAGCGGAGGAGCCCGGCAGAAGATCCGGAGAGCGTGGAGAAGAACCGGAGAGAACCCCGAAGTCGGAAGAAGACCCCCGGAGCTGTCTAATAAAATGCTTTAAAAATCTGTGTAGTGTTTTTTTTTTAAATTGACACTTTTTTCCTAGGTGAATGGGTAGGGGTACACTGTACCCCATACTCATTCACATAGGGTGGGGGGCCGGGATCTGGGGGCTCCCTTATTAAAGGGGGCTCCCGGATTCCGATAAGCCCCCCGTCCGCAGACCCCGACAACCAACGGCCAGGGTTGTCGGGAAGAGGCCCTTGTCCTCATCAACATGGGGACAAGGTGCTTTGGGGTGGGGGGGCCGCAGCGCGCCCCCCTCCCCCAAGGCAACAACCCCCCATGTTGAGGGCATGCGGCCTGGTACAGTTCAGGAGGGGGGGGGGGCGCTCGCTCGTCCCCACCCCCATTCCTGTCCGGCCGGGCTGCGTGCTCGGATAAGGGTCTGGTATGGATTGGGGGCGACCCCCCACGCCGCTTTTTCGGCGTAGGGGGTTCCCCTCAAGTTCCATACCAGACCCAAGGGCCTGGTATGCTCTTGGAGGGGGAACCCATGCCGGATTTTTATCTAAAATTTGGCGCGGAGTTCCCCCTCAAGATGATCTGAGCACAAGTCGCGTGCCGAAGTCGGATCATGCGAGACGGCAATCCGACTTTGATCCGACTTCAATGATAGTCAATAGGCTGAAGTAGGATCAAAGTCGGACCAAAGTAGTACAGGGAGCATTTCTAAAGTCGGAACGACTTGTGTCGGACCAGTTAGGACGGCTCCCATAGGGAAACATTAAATTTCACACGTCATGCGACATGAGCTCCCAATGTCGGAGCGTTTGTCGGACCAGTGTGAACCCAGCCTTAAACTTGCACAGAGGTCAGAGGTTTTGTAGGAGTAGAGTCAGGTGTATGTTTACCCAATTATACCATGCAGGTGCTAATGATCAGCAATTTCATTTGTAGGATGAAACACAGTCATTAATTTAAACAGAAACAGTTGTGTAGGAGGCTTAAAACTGGGTGAGGAACAGCCAAACTCTGCTACTAAGGTGAGGTTGTGGAAGACAGTTTCATATAACAGGTCATACACCATGGCAAGACTGAACTCAGAATACTGCATCAGCAAGGTCTCTCCTAGGCAAAGTTTTCAAAGCAGACTGAGGTTTCAAGATATGCTGTTCAATCACTTTTGAAGAAGCACAAAGAAACAGGAAACATTGAGGACCATAGACGCAGTAGTCAGCCAAAGAATCTTAATGCAGCAGATGAAAGACACATCATGCTTACTTCCCCTTACTTCGCTATCAGAAGATGTCCAGCAGTGCCATCAGCACAAAGCTGGCAGAATTCAGTGGGACCCAAGTACACCCATTTACGGTTTGGAGAAGTCTGGCCAGAAGTGGTCTTCATGGAAAAATCAGGGCCAAAATGCCATACCTCCAACGTGGAAACAAATCTAAGTGACCCAACTATGAATAAAAATATAGGAATCAGGGTTAAGAAAATGGCAGCAGGTGCTCTAGACGGATGAGTCAAAATATTTGGCTGTAACAGAAGGAAGTTTGTTAGCTGAGGGGCTAGAGAGCAGTACAATAATGAGTGTCTGCAGGCAACAGTGAAGCATGGTGGAGGTTCTGTGCAAGTTTGGGGCTTCATTTCTGAAAAGGGAGTTGGAGATTTGGTCAGGATCAATGGTGTCCTCAATGCTGAGAAATAGAGGCCGATACTTATCCATCATGCCATACCATCAGGGAGGCCTGTGATTGGCCCAAAATTGATTCTGCAGCAGGACAATGACCGCAAACATACAGCCAATGCCATTAAGAACTGTCTTCAGCATGATGATTTGGCCCCCAGAGAGCCCTGATCTCAACATTATCGAGTCTATCTGAGGAGACAGAAGGATCTGAGGCAGCCTACATCCACAGAAGACCTCTGGTTAGCTCTTCAAGATGTCTGGAACAATCTTCCTGCCGAGTTCCTTCAAAAACTGTGTGCAAGTGTACCTAGAAGAACTGATGCTGTTTTGAAGGCAAAGGATGGTCCCACTAAATATTGATTTGATTTGGATTTTTCTTTGTTTATTTACTTTTTTTTTGTCATTTTGTTGATTGATAAAAATAAACTATTAACACTTCTACTTCTGAAAGCATTCTTAATTTACAGCATTTTTTCACGCCTGCCTATATATAATCACATTCCTTTTGTACCCCGCACACTACACAGGACCTTTGCAAAGCACTGGCAGATACAAAAATATTGACCTATGGGGGAGATAACCTAAACCTGTTGACTGTGCCTTCTTTGTCCTGGTGACAATTACACCCCACCAACCTCCCTTCCCCTCAGCTTTTTAATTTCACAAAATGGTGGTAAACCTACCCAAGGGGGTCACAGACAAAAGTAAAGTTTGAGGATAAGGAAAGAGCTTGAGGATAAGGAAAGAGCCCACAGCAATGGGTTTAAGTTCTAGAAATATTTATTTCAACATACCAAACCAAGGTGACAAGCCACCACATTTGGGGTTGTAGGAGACCTCCTTCATCAACGCTTATGTTGCTGACTAGGGTGAAAATGGCAAACTCGAAGGAGTTTGGTGAGTTCTAAAGTAAATTTGCTCCTTCTTCTAAAGCAGATTTTAGCTGCTGGCTATTGGTAAAGGGGCCTTTAACTCCAGAACTCATCAAACTTCTCTGAATCTGCCATTTTCATTCTAAGCAGCACTTAGGAGTTCTGATGAAGGGTGTACTTTACAACCCCCTAAACTCGTTGGATCATCATCCTGGAATTTTTTGTTGAAATAAACATTGCTGTACTCTAAAATCAGTGATGTGGCTCTCTTGTTACCTACAAACACCTGGATCTTGCTCGAGGTCCTCTTTTGAGGTCCTTTCATATTTCAGAAATGCCTCACCAATGCTATCTTTTTAAAGCATAGACTAATCTCAATGTTGTAAACGTCAAATTGTGTAGGATCCAGTACCTTCTATTAACTCCCTGAGAAATAAGCACCTGACTCTCTATCCAAAACTAAAAAAAATGTTTGGATAAAGTTGAGTCTACAATCTTTTTGATGAATTTTCAGACCTACCATGTCCCCACTGTGTCCCCAACTCCAAAAGTCCTCCAACCACCATCAAACACAGCAGAAACTAAACAAAGAGAAGATATTCTGAAAGGCACAGAAGGAACAGACATTGGCACACCAGTATTTTTCACTGCCATCACAAAAAACTCCAATATCACCTGATTTTATTGGACAATAAATACTACTTACGAAGATTTGGGGAAAACAAGTTCTAATTCACCTCTAATACAATTATCCTCCCTTCAAAAGCTTTCAAAACAAACAAAAATATTGATAATCGCTATGTTCTAAAAAAGAGAAACGAGGCAGACTTTTTACTGAGAAATCAAAATATAATGAAGCATTCAGCGGAGCATGATTAAAGACCGCGCAGAGCTTCGTATGACACTTGATTGCCGCTGGATTATTAGACTGGAGACAGGAGACGCTGGTGTGATAATAGCCTGTTAAGTAACTCAGCTTTGCATCTCTTTTGATGACAATTTTATATGCAAATTAAAAAAAAAAAAAAAAAATCGGATAAGAATAGAGAAAGCCAAAAGCAGCTGCTGGAGATGAGCGAAGTTCTTACAATACGTTCTGATGGTGGATCCTTTCCCACAATCACTTTCACCAAAACTCACATCCTGACTGATGGCAAGCAGGGCTTTCTATTGATCTCAGGGATAAGTGAAGAAATTTGAGTGAAATTTCACCTCCAATTGATTTTTTTTGCAGTGCTTTTTTTAAGTTGCACACCAGCTGGCAATTAAAAAATGTGAAAAAACGGTGTGCCCTCCCCAAATTCACCCAAGACACTGGTATGGATTTTAAAGAGAACCCCCGTGCCCAAATTGTTTTTTTAAAATGGTGTTTTTAAATAAATTTGTATCACTAGTTCATGAAAAGAGAAGTATTAGGAGTGAAAAAACTTAAGCCCAGAAGCTCCAGATGTCAGGCTTATTACCCATATTCCTGCATCTAAGACACACACAAGCCCCCTGAGCAAGAGCTTAAGCTTCTCATCGGTCCACACATTCATCGTTCCACAAAATCCAGCAACCTGGCAGGTTAATGAAAGGAGGGGATGAGCAAGCTCCCCCCCTCCTGAACCATACCAGGCCACATGCCCTCAACATAGGGGGAGGTGCTTTGGGGCAGGGAGTTCTCTGCCCCCCAAAGCACCTTGTCCTCATGTTGATGGGGACAAGAGCCTCTTCCCCACAACCCTGGCTGGTATTTGTGGGGGTCTGTGGGCAGGGGGCTTATCAAAATCTGAAAGCCCCCTTTAACAAGGGAGCCCCCAGATCCCAGCCCCCCCATGTGAATGAGTATGGGATGCATGCTGGGTCAGTGACGTCAGAAGGGGGTAGTGGCACAAGGTGACGTAGCCAGGTGGCTCCGCCCCTTACCTATATAAGAACTGTCAAACAGCTTAGCCTGCAGTAAGCGACCACCCTTCATGGACGGCAGGAGCCTCTTTTTTTTTTAGGGTGTGGCGGACGGCGTGATTGACGATGGATTTACATTGGGGTGATACTGATTTGTTAAAAACAGTCTCTGTGTTTTTATTGTTTTTTGACTTTTTTGGTGATTGGGTAGGGGTACCCCATACTCATTCACATAGGGGGTGTAGGATCTGGGGGCCCCATTGTTAAAGGGAAAAAATGCGTATTTGAGCTGCTTTTTTTCCGCCCGCCAACCACCTCCCTTAAGCAGCAATAGGCAGTAGATAGGGTTGTTTACATGCTATGGTTGCAAAGTAAACCTGACATGTAGCAATCGATAGGCGGCAAGCACGCCGAATGCTACACATTCAAGCAAATGTGGAAGCGACACAAATGACCCCCAACCAAAATGTGCGCGGTTGCAGCTTTTTTGTTGCCAAAAATGGGGTTAAAACAGGCGAAGAGGAGGCGCCCCATCGCTTCTTCATCGCCTGTCAATAGCCTCTGAAACACGATCCAAACGCGTATCGAGCTTCAGAGGACAGGGATATTTAGACGCACATCTAAATATACCCCTAGAGCAGACATAGGACAGGAGGTGAGTATGTAGTTAATTTTTTTCATCAGCCCACTCCTTTAAGCAATGCAGCTAGGTCACTTCCCCTCCCTCAGCTTGTGACTGGACTTTAAAGGAACAGCAAACACGCTAATAAGGTCATCCCTTATATCTTACCATGTCGGTACAAATGCACTGATTGTCTAAGGCAGTGGTCTTCAAACTGCGGCCCGGGGGGTGAAAGTGGCCCTTTGCTTGTTTTTATCTGGCCCTTGGGGCACTATTCCATTCACTGACACCAATGATGGGGCACCATTCCCCCTTTCCTCTTACTGACACCATCAATGGGGCACTATTCTTCCATTGATACAAACAATGGGGCACCATTCTCCTATTAAAACCAATGATGGGGCACTGATACCGGGGCATTTTCTACTCCCACTGGCCAAAGTCCGAAGGGCAGTCTAAAGGGCAGTTAACTGGCCCTTTGCGTAGAAAGTTTGGAGACCCCTGGTCTGAAGCTTGGTTCACACCTCCGTGCGGAGCGGCTCACAGCAGAGGTCCGGTGTGTCCCTGTTCACCGTTTCAAGTCCGATTTCAGTACGAATTTTTGGCTGAATTCGTACCTTAAATGGACCAGAAGAGTTACAGGATTCCTGTACAATTCGCTCCACAGCCGTCCCGAAGCTGTGTGAACCAGCTCCATAGAGAGCCGGTCACAGTCTCCTGACATGTGAATTGGATGGGGAGAAACCCCCATCCAATTCGCAATAGTGTAAACCCAGTCTAAGAGGTCTTTCCTTCCTCCATAGAGTTTTACTGTTGAGGAGGCTGCTATCAAGACAGAATTAGATACTAACAGTACATTAGCAGCATTTAAATACATATTCAATATTTTTCTAATGAATATATTAAACGGTGTTGGAGATACTCTCAGGTATTTATTGCTGTCTGTGCCCCATTAGGGAATTTCACCCATCCTCTCTATTTGTCCGGTTTACTGTTATCACCGAAAAGGAAAGAAAATTCCAATTTTTGGGTTGTCCCTAGAACAGGAAAAAATCTTCCATTGGGGACACTAGTTCTAGTGACCCTAATGACAACCAGGGATTCCCTCACTTTACCCACTTTAAAGGGATTTCCTGACATTTCCTGTTTTGGCTATGGAACAGGAAGTGAAAGAAATCTCCCCAATGGGACGCACAAAGAAAAAAAAACCTTCCCTTACTCTATCCAAATTGAAAAAAGTTTTACCTTTAGTTCTTCTTTAATGAGAAAGAATAGTATGTGGCGCTAGTCCATCCTAACGTACCTGACTGTAGAGCAGCGAGATTAGCAATAACTTGTCAATCACCATCCATATATTCCTCCTATTACAAATAACGGGTGTGTGGCAATAAATTATAGCCACTAAACCAATAAATAACCTGCCTGCCAAATATAGTCAATAAATAAATAAACTGACTTGTGCAAAAGTGCAAACACTAGTGCAATAACCAAATCTCAAGGTAAAATAAATACTCAAAATATCATACTAGTGACTCTGAAAGCAGTCCAAAATTGTGAAAGTGCAAATATGCTAACATGTGCAAAAAAATATAATATGTGCAAAAAATATTTTTATAAAAAGTTTTTGTGTGCTATAACATACAATGTATGACCCCGTCTTCTCTACGGTATGACAAATAAACCAATGTGCAAAAAAAAACCATATACAAAAAAAATTTTAAATAGTAAAATGCACTTACAGATGTAGAAAATACCTCTGCAACAATCAAAATATGGGCGTGAAATAAAACTAAGCGAATAGTGACATAAATACAATAAATATTAAACATGCATCCTTTCAGTGTTAGATGCACAAAAAACACCAACAGAAAAATGAAAAAATGAATAAATAAGTGTAGTCCAAAGAAATGTGACAATGGTGCAATGCAATCCACACGGATATCATGCAATAAGTGACTTCAAGTGTTCCAAAAGTCTATTAGAGACGTGCAGATAACAGTGACTTTGTATTGTTCTTTGTTTCTGGTGCACACACCGATTGCTCCCCCCAGCCTCTCACCTCCAGTAGCGGCCCCCAGTGGGCCGAGTCAAGCAGGTGGATAGTGCTCTTATAGAGGGGATATGTCTCCTGCAGCAACAGCAACGGCATTCACCTTCTCTGCAGGGTGTCTGTGGATCTGGCTCTCCGCTTTACCCCTCTCCCCTCATAGTAATCCCGGGACAGTGGTCAAGAAAAAAGGAATAGCTCCCATAGTGTAGTAATTAAAATACACGTTTATTGTAGCATTCGTAGTAACTTACATTTAAAATAAACAGCGAGCAGTGTAAATAGTATAAGGCTTCCGGGTTCGGCCGTCCCCGAGAAGCGTCGGCACCTGGCTGCTCCTACCCTGACGCGTTGCATCACAACACGTGACTTTATCAAAGTTGATCCCTTCTACATCTGTAAGTGCATTTTACTATTTATAATTTTTTTTGTATATGGTTTTTTTTGCACATTGGTTTATTTGTCATACCGTAGAGAAGACGGGGTCATACATTGTATGTTATAGCACGCAAGAACTTTTTATAAAATTATTTTTTGCACATATTATATTTTTTTGCACATGTTAGCATATTTGCACTTTCACAATTTTGGACTGCTTTCAGAGTCACTAGTATGATATTTTGAGTATTTATTTTACCTTGAGATTTGGTTATTGCACTAGTGTTTGCACTTTTGCACAAGTCACTTTATTTATTTATTGACTATATTTGGCAGGCAGGTTATTTATTGGTTTAGTGGCTATAATTTATTGCCACACACCCGTTATTTGTAATAGGAGGAATATATGGATGGTGATTGACAAGTTATTGCTAATCTTGCTGCTCTACAGTCAGGTACGTTAGGATGGACTAGCGCCACATACTATTCTTTCTCATTATCCACTTACTGAGGTGTTGAGTGCACCCATTCATGTTGGCAGCTTTCTGTCTGGTACCACATTAGAGTGTTTGCTTAGGTTGTATATTGTATTTTGGAGGTTGTGGTTTTTGCGCATTAGTTCTTATATCCTTGATTTAGTTCTTCTTTACCTCTACACATTTTTATTCTAACAGGAAGACCTTATGAATGGACATGAACAAAACAATGATATATTGTATATCATGTTTTTTGGTGTTTTGTTTATACAGCAAAGAACAAGGGACGAATGTTCATTTTAAATTAAATTTTTTTAAGCTCAGCTTCCGATTTTACTTTGGAAAGAGTGAGGCATGGTTAGAGCCCCTGTAAGATTTTTGTTACTCTCTTTTACCTGTCAAAGGATTTTTGTCCAACCAGTTGTGAGATTTACAAAGCCAAGCCAGTCCAATCTGTTCTGAAATTTACAAAGCTGAGCCAGGCCCATGACACCTCTTTCTCTGTTGAAGTTATAGACTGTAGAAGGGATACAACAGTGTCCTCTTTCCTGCTACCTGGACAATAAAGATGTAGCAGGAGTCTGATGAGCTCATCTCTCTGCTCACTCTGCTATCTCCTCCTATTGGTGCTCCTTGTCAGCATATTTACATGCAGAACACCTAATTGGCTCCCTGGCCAGCCCCTCCTTCTCCAAGTCAAGTGCTTCTGTACAGGGGAATATAAGAGACTGATACAAAGTTACATTCATGAACTTACACTGTTTGCATTTAAACAAAGTAAATTTAAAATTGAACATTGGGGGGGAACCCTATGCAGTGGGTGTTGCTGTCTCGACTGTAAGGGTCACTTGCTCATTTTGCCTAAGGGATGATGAATAAGGTGATATAATTACCATATGCCTTGCTCCCACGGGATTCCTCCTCAGCAGTCCTGCATTGTACGGGAGGACAGCAAGGACTCGCCTGCAACCCAGGACATCTAAAAGTGGAGGAGAGCACAGACTGCCAGGGGAGCGAGGAATTTGGTAAAGTATATAACTTTATTCTTCACCCCCATAGGCAAAATGAGCAGTTTACCATTGCAGTGGGGACAGGGTCCCACTGCAGGGGTAAACCATTTTTCCCTGGAGTTCAGATTTCATGACAGCCAATCACGAGGCCCATAACTAAAGGGAGTGACGTCACCATGACCTCAAGTCACTGACACCAATGATGCAAGGGTTCAAGAAGCAACGAAGGCAAGTACAAGGGGCCGCATGATACCTGTATGGGCAAGACAATGGGGTTGATTTATTAAAGGCAGATTTACTGTGCACTGCAAGTGCAGTTGCTCCAGAGCTTAGTAAATGAGGTAACGCTTCACTTTTCAAAGAATAAGCAATCACGTGCAAGGAAAATAAAAAACAGCATTTTTAACTGTACATGATTGGATAATATAAATCAGCAGAGCTTCCCCTCATTTCAAAGCTTCCCCTCAGATCTAGAACAACTGCACCTGCAGTGCACAGTATATTTGCCTTTAGTAAATCAACCCCATGGCATCTTCAAAGTGTACCTGTGTCTCCAAATGATTTTTACAATATCGCTACTTACATGGCAGAAGAGGTACCTGAAGGCTAATTCCTTCCTGACTGACACAGACCCCCAACCCCCAAATCTCAAGAGGCTTTGCCCAGGTGACTACGCCAGTTTTTTTGGGGGGGGGGGTTTAGATAGGTGGGACTTTAAAGGCACTTTGAACACCAATTGAATTTGTTATAAAACATACATTTATTGGTTTACATTAAAAACTCCATTATTATGGATTTGCATTAACATTCTAAAATTCAATGGCTGAAATGACATTCATGTTGCAACTATTACATATATGAAACCATAGTGTCTCAACTCCAACCCGACGCGTTTCAGGAAAAGGTTAATCCTTTCCTCAGGGGTATGGTGGGGGAGATTCATATAACCATATGAGATTATAAGATTCACATATATGCCATATATGCATTAAAAGAACCAAGTTAGTTTTTGCCATCCAGGCAAAATGCGTTTTGCCTGGATAGTCCAAGAGACAAGTCCTGCTTGGTGGATAATAGATTCCATCAACCCTTGGCTGCACAGCTTGAGGCTGCCTTTCTTAGGGGACCTCCGTGGGGTCGACTTGGACCCTCTAGCAAGACCACACCATTGGTCTTTCCATCTGGCAAAAACAAACTTGGTTCTTTTAATTCTGTATGTGAATCTTATCATCACATATGGTTATATGAATCTACCCTACCATACACCTAAAGAAAGGATTGACCTCTTCCTGAAACACCTTGGATTGGAGTGGAGACACTATGGTTTCATATGTGTAATATGTGCAACATGCATGTAATTTCAGCCGTTGAATTTTAGAATGTTTATACAAATCCATAATAATGGAGGTAATGTAAACCAATAAATGTATGTTTTATAACAAATTCAATTGGTGTTCAAGTTGCCTTTAAAGTTCCGCCTACCTGTGGTGGTATTCATTTGTTCTATTATAATTTGGGATTTTGGCAACACATACTGTACACTATATTGTCAAAAGTATTAGGACATCTGCCTTTACACGCACATGAACTTTAATGGCATCCCAGTTTTAGTCCGTACTTTGCACCTATAACAGCTTCAGCTCTTCTGGGAAGGCTGTCCACAACGTTTAGGAGTGTGTCTATGGGAATGTTTGACCATTCTTCCAGAAGTGCATTTGTGAGGTCAGGCACTGATGTTGGATGAGAAGGCCTGGCTTGCAGTTTCTACTCTAATCATCCCAAAAGTGTTCTATATTGAGATCAGGACTCTGTGCAGGCCAGTCCACCCCAAACTCGCTCATCCATGTCTTTATGCACCTTGCCTTGTGCACTATTTCCCTTAACTGGAACTAAGGGGCCAAGCCCAACCCCTGAAAAACAACCCCACACCATAATTTCCTCTCCACCAAATGATTTGGACCAGTGCACAAAGCAAGGTCCATAGACACATGGATGAGCGAGTTTGGGGTAGAGGACTGGCCTGAATTGAGTACTGACCTCAACCCGATAGAACACTTTTGGGATGAATTAGAGCGGAGACTGCGAGCCAGGCCTTCTCATCCAACATCAGTGCCTGACCTCACAAATGCGCTTTTGGAGGAATGGTCAAACATTCCCAAAGACACACTCCTAAACCCTGGTGGACAGCCTTCCCATAAGAGTTGAAGATGTTATAGCTGCAAAGGGTGGGCCAACTCTACATTGAACCCTACAGACTAAGACTGGGATGTCATTAAAGTTCATGTGCGTGTAAAGGCAGGCGTCCCAATACTCTTGGTAATATAGTGTATAATGTTTTGAATGGTGGAATTAATTTTTTTTTTTTTTGGATAGCTTCCTTAGATACAACTCTTACCAATTAGGATGATGTTAGACACATTAAGAGGTCCTTCTTGTTTAACCTTCTGCTGATCACATAATGTATATTTGTGGCGGGAGGGTTGGTGGGCCTTAACGCTTAGCTGACACACATATTGGCAATCCCCCCCCCCCAAGAAAATAGCGAGCAGGCTGTCAGATGACTTAGGGGGCAGGCTGCTGAGTGGGTGAGTGAGCAGGCTGGCGGGCAGGTGCCATGAGTCAGTGAGCAGCTGGCAGGCGCCGTGGGTCAGTGAGCAGGCTGGGGGGTGACTCGGTGGGTGAGGGAGCAGGCTGCTGAGCGAGCAGGTGGACAGGCGAGCAGAGAGATGACATCATCTCTCACCGCCCAACTGCTTCGCCACATTTCTGCATCTAAAAGTAGACTGCCATTACTGTGCAGGCGTGGGCAGCAGAGAGATTACATCATCTCACACTGCCCACCCTCACTCTGGGACAACAGGTACACTGTCACTAGCCACTGCAAGTGACAAGCTGCATATGATGACAGGAGACGTGGCAAGTGACAATCCGCATCTGATGACAGGCAACGTGATAAGTGACAAGCTGCATCTGATGACAGGTGACGTGGCAAGTGACAATACGCATCTGATGACAGGTGACGTGGCAAGTGACAATCCGCATCTGGTGGCAGGTGATGGTGTCAAGTGATAAGCTGCATCTGATGACAGGCGTCGTGGCAAGTGACAATCCTCATCTGGTGGCAAGTGACAAGCTGCATCTGATGACAGGCGATGTGGCAAGTGACAGTCCGCATCTGATGACAAGCGATGTAGCAAGTAACAATCCGAATCTGGTGGCAGTCGACATGGCAAGTGATAATCCGCATCTGGTGGCAGGCAACGATGGCAAACGACAAGCTGCATCTGGTGGCAGGCAACGGTGGCAAGTGACAAGCTGCATCTGGTGACAGTGGCAAGCAAGTGACAAGCTGCATCTGGTGGCAGGCGACGATGGCAAGTGACAAGCTGCATTTGGTGGCAGACAACAGTGGCAAGTGACAAGCTGCATCCGATAACAGGCGACGTAGCAAGTGGCAGTCCCCATCTGGTGGCAGGCAATGGTGGCAAGTGACATGCTGCATCTGGTGGCAGGCGACGGTGGCAAGTGACATGCTCAGGGCTCCCACTGATTCTGCATTATGGTAAGTTTAACTATTTAATTATACATTACAATGTAATAATAGAAATAATGCGCTTCAATCATCCTGACACCATAACAACCATGGTGCCATGATGATTGAAGCACCAACACCAGCCATTGCCCTGACAAATTGCCCGCAAATATTTTGGCAGTGCCCCTCCCGAGATTAGACTCTGGATCCGCCCCTGCATGGGGCTTTGAGGTTCTGCGCTGAGAGGACACTTACTGCACACTCCCAGCACACTGACAAAGCTGTCACCAAAAGTGGGACTGGACTCTCAGTCATGACCACTTGGACGGTCAACCACATCAATCAAGGTATTGGGAAGCCACCTCCACCTGCTGGCATTAACACCCACTTAAAGGGCCGCTGGGAGGCAGCAGGCAAGGATTCACTGGAAAACCACAGGGACACAGAGCCAGGAAATGACATTATAACCCTGTAGTTCCACTAGAAAGAACCTTATGCAAGCATCAAATACAAGTACACCACCTAGTGGCAGAACAAGTAACCACAGTATAATACTGTATATGAGAATGGTTGTTGCACCTATGTCTGTATAAACGGCATGCTAATATTTTTACCAGATGTTCAAAAACATCTGCTCTGATTCAGATTCCCATCGTCCTTTGACGCATCTTTAGCACCTGCAAAAAAAAAGTGCTGCTTTTCATCTACAGCCGAATAAGTAAAGGTTTATTAATAAAGTACAATCTCTCTTTAGTCATTGGAAGAATCAACATAATAAAAGAGGAGACGTCTTTTCGCAGCAGTGCTCCAGACACAGATCCCATTCTTCTGCGTTCTTATTTTTATATATTTTCTTCTCCCCATTTTTCCTCCGGAGCGCTTAGTAACAACATTGTTTCACCATACAAAGAGCGACACAGGATGGCCGGCTCAGCGTGAATGGCCTCTTTGTTTCGCGGCCTGCTTCGATAGGAAATGCTTGGCAATTTAGCTTTCCAGGAGGGAATATAAAATTATGCCCGGCTAATGAAACAAGCCAGTAAATACAGCGGCTTAATCTGACAACTTCAAATTCCTCAATAGCGTTCACAGAAACAATTTAACACAAACAGTAATTTAAGACTGGCATAAATCACACGGCTTGGGGAAGTAAGATGGAGAATTGTCCTTTTTTTTTTCACTCGCGCTCCCTGTAATCATGGCGGTGTCCAAGGGAGAAGTGACATTTGCAGGGTGCAGAGAGGGGGTGAGGGGGGTTATTCGGAGCAGTGTATGCCTTACTAATTATCAATAAGAGCAATCTGAGGAGATACAGATGGATAATGCCGAGAGGACGGGATTGATGGAGACAAAAATGGGAAATACATTGTGACCGGTTCATTGTGAAGAGACAAGAGGCTCTCCAGCCTATCAATACACTGACAGCAAATGTCTTTATTCAGACAATGTTCCCCTCCGGGCTCACTGTATGGAAATGTTACATCTACATGGAAATTACAGATGTAGGATGAGACACTTCACTGTCCTCTTCACAATGCTGGCCAAGAATAGGCAGAATTCTCTGTACAATCAAATAAAATAAGGTGGATTGGGGTTTTAAAGAATAATATTTCAGTTATGGGTGGAGGAGAGCGGTTGTCTTGCTGGTATCTCCTGTGCCATTGTCTCTCCACGCCAAAACTCTCCAGATAGATCTACTTTAATGCTTTTCTTGTTATCAGTGTCAAATTGCATACAAGTTACTTGGTTCTGTATTCCTTACAAGGGGTGGTGCTAGGATTTGGGTAGGGGTGGAACCAATGGTTGGTGCTCGAAGGTGGGTAGGAGGCGGAGACGAGGTGTGATTCAGGGGGGGAGTACCTGCACCTATGCCCAGAAGAAAAAAAGCCCAGGAAAGATAGATAGATAGATAGATAGATAGATAGATAGATAGATAGACAAACAGAAACACACAGGGCTTTTTTTAAGTGGGAACACGGGGTATGCAGTTCTGGAACCTCTAGCACAGACTGTATGCAATGGCAAGGGTTACTAGAGTGTCCTGGAGGGTCTATTGATGCTGACTGCTGGGGGATCTATGGTCACTGGGGATCTATTGTTGTGGGGGGTCTAGTGTTGCTGGGGAGGTTTATTGTTGCTGGCGGAGGATCTACTGTTACTGAAGAGGGGTAAATTGTTGCTTGGAGGGATCTACTGTTGAGGGAGGGGAATATTGTTGCTGGCTGCTGGAGGGTCTATAGATAGATAGACAGACAGACAGACAGACAGATAGATAGATAGATAGATAGATAGATAGATAGATAGATAGATAGATAGATAGATAGATAGATAGATAGACAGACAGACAGACAGACAGACAGACAGATAGATAGATAGATAGATAGATAGATAGATAGATAGATAGATAGATAGATAGATAGATAGATAGATAGATAGATAGACAGATAGATAGACAGAGAGATAGCAATCTCATAACAGGCAATATTGTGACTCAGGAGAAAGTATGCCAAACGAAGGCATTCTAGGTGAAGCTGCAACTAAAACATGTAACTATACTTGTCATACCTTTATCTTACAGCTTTTTTTCATATTTCTTCCATGCCATAAAGAAAATAACACTTAAAGATGGAGCAGTTCAACTGTCAGTATCTTGAAAAAAAAATGACCTGTCATCAGATATTGCTCTGGCAGCACGTCCAGTAATATGTCACTATAACACCTCAAAATATGTATTACCTCTCACAGAGATTGTCATTTCCCCTGACAATGCCTTCATCTGCTTTTCTCTCCAATAGAACGGAGCCATATTTGTTCGGGGCATCATCCAGGGTCACCATGGAGTGGGATCCCAGGTCAGAGATGATATTGTCATGTAAATCCTGCTGTCTCTGCAGCTGTTGGCTGTGTTCACAAATTTTCTGACACATATCTGCCTCTGCTGCAGGCTCTTACCTTGTGACTTGTTACAAAGTTAAAACATTGTAGTCGGATCATGGAGGGAGAGGAGCAGTGGCGTCTCTAGCATTCATATTTAGGGGATGCACATGGGGGGGACAGAGACAAAAGTAGGGGAGGCAACCATAAAACGCAAATATTATATATATATATATATATATATATATATATATATATATATATATATATATATATATATATATATACATTTTTATTAATTTTTTTTCAAGAATAGAATGCACTCCAGAGTTCTTGTTACAAATTCACCTTTGTTTTATTTGTGCAATATACAATACACTTGAGCGTCAACATTTCAGTCCAACTATAGAATTCTATAAAGATGCAAAAAAGTCCCTAGACGTACTTCCGAGAAGGAAGCTGGAGAGTCCCTTTAAAGCGGAGTTTCGCAAAAAAAATTTTTTTAGATGTCAGCAGCTGCAAATACTGCAGCTGCTGACTTTTAAAATAAGGACACTTACCTGTCCCGGGGTCCAGCGATGTCGGCACCCGAGGCCGAACCATCCCTCGGTCCTCGGGTGCTGCCGCCGCCATTCTCACTGAGGTAATCGGGAAGTGAAGCGTTGCGGCTCCACTGCCCGGTTCCCTACTGCGCATGCGCGAGTCGCGCTGCGCGTCTACACTGGTCCCCGTTGTGTTGTGGGAACTGTGTATTTCCCACAACACAACGGGGGTGGGCGGGGAGTCTGCGGCTAGCTGCGGCTAGCTATACCCGGAAGTGGGTGCAGATACCTGTATTATACAGGTATCTGCACCCCCCTCCCCCCTGAAAGATGCCAATTGTGACACCGGAGGGGGGGAGGAATCCGATGAGCGGAAGTTCCACTTTAGGGTGGAACTCCGTTTTAACATGACCCATAGCCATAGACAAAAATTTGCATTATGAAGGGCCAACTATAATGAGCTAGCTTGTCCTGTAAGAAAAGCTGATTTAGCCCTACTTCCATGAAAAACTACTAAGAAGGGTTGGCCCTTCATAATGCTAAGTCCATAGTTGAAATGTACGCAATAATTTAAAATCCTCTACAAAAAAAACACTATTAAACCGCATAATGGTAAAAATTGCAAAATGAAGTGCAATACCTATTTTGCTCCTAAAGCATAGGCAATAAAAAATAAGTTTTCAAGGTATGTAGCAAAACATATTCAAGCTATAGTTATATTATGGATGTGGGCTGAAAGTGCACGGGTTCGTGGCCAGCTCCCAGCAGGACCCACAGGTCAGTAGCCAGCAGTACCCACAGGTCAGTGGCGAGGTCACAGCAGGACCCACAGGTCAGTGGCCAGCAGGACCCACAGGTGATTGGCCAGTTCCCAGCAGGACCCACAGGTCAGTGGCCAGCAGGACCCACAGGTCCGTGGCCAGCTCCCAGCAGGACCCACAGGTCCGTGGCCAGCTGCCAGCAGGACCCACAGGTCAGTGGCCAGCAGGACCCACAGGTCAGTGGCCAGAAGGACCCACAGGTCCGTGGTCAGCTCCCAGCAGGACCCACAGGTCAGTGGCCAGCAGGACCCACAGGTCCGTGGCCAGCTCCCAGCAGGACCCACAGGTGAGTGGCCAGTTCCCAGCAGGACCCACAGGTCAGTGGCCAGCAGGACCCACAGGTCCGTGGACAGCTCCAAGCAGGATCCACAGGTCAGTGGCCAGCAGGACCCACAGGTCCGTGGCCAGCTCCCAGCAGGACCCACAGGTGAGTGGCCAGCTCCCAGCAGGACCCACAGGTCAGTGGCCAGCAGGACCCACAGGTCCGTGGACAGCTCCAAGCAGGACCCACAGGTCAGTGGCCAGCAGGACCCACGGGTCCGTGGCCAGCTCCCAGCAGAACCCACAGGTCAGTATCCAGCAGGACCCACAGGTCTGTGGCCAGCTCCCAGCAGGACCCACAGGTCAGTGGCCAGGAGGACCCACAGGTCAGTGGCCAGCTCCCAGCAGGACTCACAGGTCAGTGGCTAGCAAGACCCACAGGTCAGTAGCCAGCTGCCAGCAGGACCCACAGGTCACTGACCAGCAGGACCCGTAGGGTCCGTGGCCAGCTCCCAGCAGGACCCACAGGTCAGTGGCCAGCAAGATCCACAGGTCTGTGGCCAGCTCCCAGCAGGACCCACAGGTCAGTTGCCAGCAGGACCCATAGGTCAGTGGCCAGCAGGACCCACAGGTCCGTGGTCAGCTCCCAGCAGGACTCACAGGTCAGTGGCCAGCAGGACCCACAGGTCCGTGGCCAGCTCCCAGCAGGACCCACAGGTCAGTGGCCAGCAGGACCCACAGGTCCGTGGCCAGCTCCCAGCAGGACCCACAGGTCAGTGGCCAGCTCCCAGCAGGGCCCACAGGTCAGTTGCCAACAGGACCCACAGGTCAGTGGCCAGCAGGACCCATAGGTCCGTGGCCAGCTCCCAGCAGGACCCAAAGGTTAGTGGCCAGCAGGACCCACAGGTCAGTAGCCAGCTGCCAGCAGGACCCATAGATCAGTGGCCAGCGGGACCCACAGATCTGTGGCCAGCTCCCAGCAGGACCCACAGGTCAATGGCCAGCAGGACCCACAGGTCTGTGGCCAGCTCCCAGCAGGACCCACAGGTCAGCGGCCAGCTCCCAGCAGGACCTACAGGTCTGTGGCCAGCTCCCAGCAGGACCCACAGGTCAGTGGCCAGGAGGACCCACAGGTCAGTGGCCAGCTCCCAGCAGGACCCACAGGTCAGTGGCTAGCAAGACCCACAGGTCAGTAGCCAGCTGCCAGCAGGACCCACAGGTCAGTGGCCAGCAGGACCCACAGGTCTGTGGCCAGCTCCCAGCAGGACCCACAGGTCAGTGGCCAGCAGGACCCACAGGTCTGTGGCCAGCTCCCAGCAGGACCCACAGGTCAGCAGCCAGCTCCCAGCAGGACCCACAGGTCAATGGCCAGCAGAACCCACAGGTCCGTGGCCAGCTCCCAGCAGGACCCACAGGTCAGTTGCCAGCAGGACCCACAGGTCAGTGGCCAGCAGGACCCATAGGTCCGTGGCCAGCTCCCAGCAGGACCCACAGGTCAGTTGCCAGCAGGACCCATAGGTCAGTGGCCAGCAGGACCCACAGGTCCGTGGCCAGCTCCCAGCAGGACACACAGGTCAGTGGCCAGCAGGACCCACAGGTCTGTTGGCAGCTCCCAGCAGGACCCATAGGTCAGTGGCCAGCAGGACCCACAGGCCAGTGGCCAGCTCCCAGCAGGACCCACAGGTCAGTGGCCAGCAGGACCCACAGGTCCGTGGCCAGCTCCCAGCAGGGCCCACAGGTCAGTTGCCAACAGGACCCACAGGTCAGTGGCCAGCAGGACCCATAGGTCCGTGGCCTGCTCCCAGCAGGACCCACAGGTCAGTGGCCAGGAGGACCCACAGGTCAGTAGCCAGCTGCCAGCAGGACCCACAGGTCAGTGGCCAGCAGGACCCACAGATCCGTGGCCAGCTCCCAGCAGGACCCACAGGTCAGTGGCCAGGAGGACCCACAGGTCAGTGGCCAGCTCCCAGCAGGACCCACAGGTCAGCGGCCAGCTCCCAGCAGGACCTACAGGTCTGTGGCCAGCTCCCTACAGGACCCACAGGTCAGTGGCCAGGAGGACCCACAGGTCAGTGGCCAGCTCCCAGCAGGACCCACAGGTCAGTGGCTAGCTAGACCCACAGGTCAGTAGCCAGCTGCCAGCAGGACCCACAGGTCAGTGGCCAGGAGGACCCACAGGTCAGTAGCCAGCTCCCAGCAGGACCCACAGGTCAGTGGCCAGCAGGACCCACAGGTCTGTGGCCAGCTCCCAGCAGGACCCACAGGTCAGTGGCCAGCAGGACCCACAGGTCCGTGGCCAGCTCCCAGCAGGACCCACAGGTCAGTGGCCAGCAGGACCCACAGGTCCGTGGCCAGCTCCCAGCAGGGCCCACAGGTCAGTTGCCAACAGGACCCACAGGTCAGTGGCCAGCAGGACCCATAGGTCTGTGGCCAGCTCCCAGCAGGACCCACAGGTCAGTGGCCAGCAGGACCCACAGGTCAGTAGCCAGCTGCCAGCAGGACCCACAGGTCAGTGGCCAGCAGGACCCACAGATCTGTGGCCAGCTGCCAGCAGGATCCACAGGTCAGTGGCCAGCAGGACCCACAGGTCTGTGGCCAGCTCCCAGCAGGACCCACAGGTCCGTAGCCAGCTCCCAGCAGGACCTACAGGTCAGTGGCCAGCAGGACCCACAGGTCAATGGCCAGCAGAACCCACAGGTCCGTGGCCAGCTCCCAGCAGGACCCACAGGTCAGTTGCCAGCAGGACCCACAGGTCAGTGGCCAGCAGGACCCATAGGTCCGTGGCCAGCTCCCAGCAGGACCCACAGGTCAGTTGCCAGCAGGACCCACAGGTCTGTGGCCAGCTCCCAGCAGGACCCACAGGTCAGTGGCCAGCTCCCAGCAGGACCCACAGGTCTGTGGCCAGCTCCCAGCAGGACCCACAGGTCAGCGGCCAGCTCCCAGCAGGACCTACAGGTCAGTGGCCAGCAGGACCCACAGGTCAATGGCCAGCAGAACCCATAGGTCCGTGGCCAGCTCCCAGCAGGACCTACAGGTCAGTGGCCATCAGGACCCACAGGTCTGTGGCCAGCTCCCAGCAGGACCCACAGGTCAGCGGCCAGCTCCCAGCAGGACCCACAGGTCTGTGGCCAGCTCCCAGCAGGACCCACAGGTCAGCGGCCAGCTCCCAGCAGGACCAACAGGTCAGTGGCCAGCAGGACCCACAGGTCAATGGCCAGCAGAACCCACAGGTCCGTGGCCAGCTCCCAGCAGGACCCACAGGTCAGTTGCCAGCAGGACCCACAGGTCAGTGGCCAGCAGGACCCATAGGTCCATGGCCAGCTTCCAGCAGGACCCACAAGTCAGTTGCCAGCAGGACCCATAGGTCAGTGGCCAGCAGGACCCACAGGTCCGTGGCCAGCTCCCAGCAGGACACACAGGTCAGTGGCCAGCAGGACCCACAGGTCTGTGGCCAGCTCCCAGCAGGACCCATAAGTCAGTGGCCAGCAGGACCCACAGGCCAGTGGCCAGCTCCCAGCAGGACCCACAGGTCAGTGGCCAGCAGGACCCACAGGCCAGTGGCCAGCAGGACCCACAGGTCCGTAGCCAGCTCCCAGCAGGAACCACAGGTCAGTGGCCACCAGGACCCCTAGGTCAGTGGCCAGCAGGACCCACAGGTCCGTGACCAGCTCCCAGCAGGGCCCACAGGTCAGTGGCCAGCAGGACCCACAGGTCTGTGGCCAGCTCCCAGCAGGACCCACAGGTCAGTGGCCAGCAGGAGCCACAGGTCCGTGGCCAGCTCCCAGCAAGACCCACAGGTCAGGGGCCAGCTCCCAGCAGGACCCACACCGCTCGGCAGAGAAACTGGCGATCATGGGACACCATGATCATCAAATCTTTGCGGATCTTTCACCATACACAGTACAAAAGCGACGATCGCTGAAACCATTGCTCCAAGTTCTGGCTCATAAAGATATCAATTACAGGTGGGCTTTCCCGCTTCGCCTGAACTTCTCGTACCGCAACAAACCATATAACTTTTCCTCATTTCCTGAAGGTGAACTACTTCTACTACATCTAGGGCTGATTACCTAGGAACTGCCACCACCTCCGGCCAACAGAGGAGCACCATCTTCTAAACGCCTGTCGCCTACTAGCCCACTGTCTCAATTGTGGTAGAAACAACATCCTAAACGATCACGGGAGTCCTTCCCTCCATGAGATTGCCCACCTTCTACTAACACCTTCAGTCTCTCGATTCCCTTTGGAGCTGTGTTTGAGGCCAACCTACTTTCACTGGACTGGCGTTCCGTTTACCCCGAGTAAACCTCAAGATCGGCCCCAAGTTCCTTAAGGGAAGATTGTTCCTGGAGACCGGCTCCCCCCGCAACCCCCCCCCGGTTCACTGTCTTTCCTGGTTTCTTTTACCTACAAGTTACTTGTACCTTACCAATAGTTTTTTCATTTGGTTTTATCTTTTTCATTCGTCATTTTTACATCTATGTCCCTGGCTCTACACCAATATCGCAACATTCCTGTGGAACACTAGAAAACACAGAGCCTAAGGGGTCACGATGGCTCTCTTGAGGGGGCCCTCCAACTGGGACGTTTGCTGCCTCACCAGATGATTAGCCATATGGTCACGGGCAGCTATCTCGTCCTCTCCCATGGCCGATGGCAGGCGTCATCATGACACCTATCACCCATACCCACTACGCTCAGTGGTGACGCGTGTTACTGAGTGGGGGAGTGGGAGATAGACTAAGCAGACCTGACTATGCTCTATTGTTGTGTCAAAAGGGCTCTGACTTTAAGTTTATTACACTGTTATAGATAACTCTTATGGTGGGGGTGACTGGAGCAGTTACAGTGCACCTCCGTCTGACGCCAATAGGAGAACTTCACCTTTTTCCCCTGTCAGAAACAGATTTCCACGTCCTTTCTAGGACCAGGGCCGTTTTTAAGGCAGGGCAAAAGGGGCAGCTGCCCTGGGCCCTGTCATTGTTGTGGGGCCCAAAGCAACTGCCTCATACTTGCCAACTATCCTAGTTTAAAATCCCTTGTCCCTTGAGGTTTTAGTCCTGTGCTGTATCCCAATATCTCAGTGTGAAGTGCTGCTACTAATGCTGCCAAGCCCTGCCCTATTGTTGTGTACAGATGACTCACCTGCAGACCCTGTGTTTACATCCGAATTTCAGGTATTTTCGTTATCGTTTTAACAAACGATAATGAAAGTGCAGAATCCAAAAAAGAAAGATCCGACATAAACAAATGCTTTATTTTCGTTTTCGTTGCTACAACAGTTCGATATAGATAGGAGATTCGACATGATGATGACAATAACAATCTGTGTCCATCAACCCTGTGGTCGAATGTGCCTAACCTTAACTCTATTAGTCCAAGATGATTCGACGTAGGGGAGGAAAGATTCGACGTAGGGGAGGAAAGATTCGACGTAGAGGAGGAAAGATAAATAAAAATAATGATGATAAATGTTATTGGCTGATTGTAACCAAAGAGGAGGAGCAGTAAAATAGCTAGAACTGAGTACACGTACTTTGGCTTATGGTGTCTGTTGAAAGTTCTAAGAAGATTCGACGGAGCAGGTAAACTATACGGTGTTGTACAGTTTAGCTGCTCCGTCGAATCTTCTTTGAACATTCGACAGACACCATAAGCCTATAATGACAGATTCGACCTTAATTTGGATTTTCGGACGAATGCAATTTTTAACGAAAAACAAAATAAATAAAAACGAATTTCGGGAGTAACTAAATAAATTTATTTTTCGGACGAAAACGAAATTCCGAAACAAAATATTTCAGTGTGCACATGTCTAACCTCTAGCAACTAATCAGTGAGCCGTAATGTGTGCTGTAACCTCTAGCAACCAGTCAGTGAGCGGTAATGATACACTGTAACCTCTGGCAACCAATCGCAATCGCTGCCTGATCTGATTCAGTAAACTGATTTTGAGTCTAGCTGCTATTTATTGTATGTCTCAGAGCAGGTGGAGAGCAAAACTGCATTGGGGGGGGGGGGGCAAGAAAAGTTTTGCCCAGGGTCCAATAAATATTAAAGACGGCCCTGTCTAGGACGAATTGGGTTTCCTTTGGGTAAAGGGCTGGGCAGGGGTGGGTCCCCAGCTCTAGTGGGACTGGGATCTTATTGTACACTGTATTATCTAATGCATCTTCTCTCTCTTCCTCTTTTTCCATTTCTTTCTATGCTTTATCCTCCCTCTTCCCCCCCCCCCCCCCATCCTTCATCAGTTACAGGGTCTCCCTGAAATCATCTGTGACTGGTAAGAGCACTTTACACATAGCACCCTACTACCAACAAAGCCATGACTGAAACTGTGCCAACAGACCTAAAACTCCGGATCTTCTCCTGCAATGTGCAGGGACTCCCCGGTAAAAATATGCAAAATAATGCAACAGCACCACACACTAAAAGCAGACGTAGTGCAGCTTCAAGAGACACACTTCCTGGTTACCTATAATCTCTCATTCCTTCACAAAAATTTCACTCAATTCCACCTAGCAAATGCGGTCAACAAGACGAGAGGAGTGGCAGTATGTTTTCGAACAGGGTTCACTTCTCACCTACTAAAATAATTATAATAATAAGACCCTGAAGGACGTTACTTTCTAGTAACGAGCACAAGTAATGGGGGGACATACACGTTCGTTTCTTACTACTCCCCTAACACAAGACCAATTCTTCGAAACCGTTCTTCAGACCCTGAAGCCTCACTTCCTAGGCACTGTAATCTTGGGCGGCGACTCTAACACTCCATTTGACCTCTCTTCAGACAAGTCCAATACCCAGAACCCAAAAGTCAAGAGACCCCCCAGACGAAGTCTGCGGGTAGCGCAGACCATACAGACACATGGCCTGGTTGATATCTGGAGGGAAATGAACCCCCGAACCAAGGATTACACACATTATTCCATCCCAAACAAAACACACTCTAGGTTAGACCACATCTTTATTTCTTCACATGCAATCCCAAGGGTAGAGGCCTCCAAAATATACGACTCTCCTTTATCTGATCACACCATAATGACTCTTACCCTCAGGGGTGGATTCAGAGAGAGAGGCCCCTTCAAATGGTGTCTCAATGAAGCTCTATTGAGCAATCCCACACATTGCACAGTCCTTGCAAAAGCATTAACAGATTACTTTTTGGAAAATGACACTGAGTCAGTCTCGCCAGGCACTCTGTGGCCTGCGCATAAAGCGGTGATAAAAGGTAGACTCATCCAGCTTGCATCCCAAATTAAACAGGAAAGAATGGCAGAAATACAGCAGTTGACAGAGGACTTTCGTTGGGTCAGTAAACACCACAGAAGCAACCCCACCCCAGACAGCCTGGCTAGGCTCGATTCTGCTTGAGTCAGATAAAACATCTCCCTCACCACCTCAGCCGAGAAACATTTAAGATGGACAGGGGCTCGCTTTTACTACCAAAAAGAAAGGATAGGCTCTAAACTGTCAGCTAAACTAAGTCCAAAGACGCGTACCCTGGCCTATCCCAAAATTTGCACCGAGACAGGAAATTTCACCCAAAATCCAGTGGGAATCACGGACTCCTTTCATGACTTCTACTCGAACCTATATAAAGACCTACCTCATACGCACCCTAAGACAAGAGAGGCGTGTCTCCAAGACCTCAACTTACCCCAACTTACCCCAACAGGAACTATTAGACAAACCTTTCTCATCAGACGAAATAGTGGAAGTTATAAAATTTCTGAGTTAGCCTCTGCTCCAGGACCAGATGGCTTCTCGGTCTGCTACTATAAAAAATTCAGCTCCCACCTAGCACCCTATGTGGCTCGTTTCTTTAACTCTCTACGGGATGGAGCCCTTAAGATCATGACAAAAATCCTAGTGACAAGACTTCCAGCTTTATTGCTGGATACATCCACAAAGATCAGGTGGGCTTCATCCCGGGGAGACAGGGACCGGGCCAAATCCATAGGGCAGTTGACCTGATCTCCCTCCTACAATCCCAATAGGACAGGGGGCCACTTCAGGAAGGCTACCTGTTTTCATTAGATCTACAGAAGGCCTTCGACTCCTGGCCTTACCTCTTTGACATCCTGGAACGTTGGGGGTTTGGAGTCAAATTCCTTAGACTTATACACACCCTTTACTCTAACCCGAATGCCCAAGTGCGTTTAATGGGGCATTACTCCGAGTCCTTTGATATCAACAGAGGAACGAGGCAGGGATGCCCTCTATCGCCCTTGATCTTTGTGATATCGATGGAATCACTGGCCATAGCCATCAGGACAAATTCTGATATAAAAGGAGTTAAATGCGGCCAAAAGGAACATAAGTGTGATCTCTTCGCAGATGACATGCTATTATTCTTAACGTCACCGCTAATCTCTACCCCCAATGTTTTCCAGCTATTTAAGAAATTTGGGTATATTTTCGGTCTCCACGTAAACATAACCAAATCAATAGCCCTAAACATATCTGTCCAACCGAAACTAATAGACCAACTCAAACAACACTTTTCCTTCTCCTGGGTTGAAGAAGCGATCCCCTAACTCGGAATCAAACTGACCAAAAGTGTTGGTACCTTATACACAGCCAACTATCCATACATGCTCCGCTCTCTTGAAGCAGAGCTGAAAATGTGGTCAGTGGGTGGCATATCCTGGCTGGGCAGGTTGAATGCTGTAAAAATGACATTACTACCCCGTCTACTATACCTCTTTCATTCCCCCCTCATCCCAATTAAAAAATCCACTTTGACTAAGTTCCAATCCCAGATCAGGCACTTCCTCCACACACTTTGGACTGACAAGTCGGGCCCTCCAAAAACAACTATGTGTGAACAATGGTGTTCTAGCATAGGATCTCAAAAGGGCGGCATCTCCATTATATACGCTTCCCCGGCATACGCTCGAACCTGGGAAGCAGATCTGGACATCCAGCTGGACCCTGACAAGTGGTTTCAAGCCTTCTGCAGATCATCTAAAGGTATCTTAAACATCTCACTGATAGAAGCTAACATTAAAGTGTTCATATGGTACTATGTTCCCGATAGACTATCCAAGATATATCCAGACGCCTCCCCTCTCTGCTATAGAGGATGCGGGCATGTAGGCACGATGCTCCATATATGGTGGACTTGCCCCCGTATGCTACTGGAATAAATTCATCCATGTATTATGAAAGGTAACACAGACCCAAATTCCTCAAGACCCCACATACATTCTCTTGGACTGCAAGCTGCACAACACCCCTAAGTGCACACAACAACTTATCTTCTTCGTGTGCTTGGGAGCCAAGATTACCTTGGCAAAAGCCTGGAAAACACCGACAGTATCAATCTTGGCTGCCAACCGGAAAATATCCTGGATCATGACCCAGGAACAGACAGTTGCAAAGCTGCTGGACACGGTCCAGCGCTTTGAGAGGGTCTGGGAAGGTTTGTTCCTGACTATAGCACAATAGCTAAACCCCTGACTGACTTAACCAGAAAGAGTGTGAAAATGCTTTTCAGCGCCTGAAAAATGCTTTGGTTTCTGCCCCAGTTTTGGCTGCTCCTGACCCAAACAAATGTTTTTGTGTACATACAAATGCTTCCATCTTCTGTTTGGGAGCAGTGCTAAGCCAAGTGGGAGCCGACAGCAGTGAGCACCCTGTTGCCTACATCAGTCGCAAGCTACTACCGTGGGAGGTGGGGTATGCAGCCATAGAAAAAGAATGTTTGGCGCTGGTGTGGGCCTTGAAAAAACTTCAGCCATATCTCTATGGACGATCTTTCACGATGCTCATGGACCACAACCCTTTGATCTGGTTAAATCGAGTATCCGGGGACAACTCATGCTTATTGAGATGGAGTCTTGCTCTGCAGCCCTACAACTTTACTGTGCAGTACAGGCCAGGCTGACAAAATGGCAATGCAGATGGACTTTCATGGCAAACTGAACTTTGATTGTAGTATAGCTCCCGGACATCCCCAAGCTGACCCGTTTTGGATCTAGCCGGGATCTTCCAGACTATGGAACAGGTGGGGAGTATTGTCACGGACTTGGGGTTGCAGAAGAACCATTGCCTGGAGAACTCTGTGTTATAATGTGTTCTTAATTTATCCAGAGCTGGTCACTAATTGCTTGTGACTTCTTATGCAAGTTAGTCCGGGGAGCTGGACTGTCTAAGGAGGTCATTGTTATGATAATAGGACTAGCTCTACTGTGTAAGGTGACCTTTGTCTTAGATAATGGAATGGGAGTAGCCCTTATCTGATGGTTTGCTGTATAAATTCGATCTGTTTCTAAAAATAAAGCAGTTCATTTTCTGGTGTACTCCAAAACTGGTGTTGCCTGGTCCTTGGGGTTTTCTGTAGCCAGATCCATTGGTCTTGTGTTCCAGGACTTGGGAAGCAGCTTCTTGGCGGAAATACCCAACAGGGTGTCCGTAGTCTGTCACACCCCTCCTCCCTATTCTGGGGACTGTTGTGACACGGGAGACTGCCGGGGCGGGCATCCCCTGGGAGGGGAGTGAGGTAACAGACGGGGCTCGTCATCGGTCTGGGACCACGGGCTCTGTTACTCCACAGTGTGAACCCATAGGGGTGGAGTGATTACCCTGGAGGCCCCGGCACGATGTGACCCTAACCAATTTGATACAGCGGGACCACTCTCTACAGTGGATCTGATGAACCAGCTCACTTAAGTACACAGTGGTTATAAAGGTCTAGATAAACACATTATATTTAGATAATTTACAATCCTAAGGACAGGTGAGCCAAATATACTATATAAACCAAATACATGTTACGTGCCAAAAGTTTATAGGAGCTTTTGGCCCCCCATGGGACCTCCATCTTTTATGACAACATGTAATTACTGTTACTACTGTTATATGTTTCCTATAGAAACTGAGATGATAACGCAAAACATCATACTGATAGCACATATACGATTACTGAGTTCCACATAGAGATGTACACACAGCTACTGTATATGCCAAGCATTTAATGTTGGATATTTGACCCTTACATGTTTGACACTCTCGTCAGGCTATGTTGGCCTATAGGAGGGGGCATTATCTGTATTGTTACTTTTATATCTGAACTGAAAATCTCAATAAATATATTGAAACGAAAAAGAATGATATAAATTTCATTTGGATACAATGTTGCATGACCGCCCAATTGCCAGTTAAAGTAACACCGTTCTGAATAGTAAAACCTTCCTCAGGTCAAGTGGTTAGTATACATAGACCTGAAGGCTCACTTGCAGTGAATTTTGGGTGAATGTCAGATTCACTGCTTTACAAATTTGCACCTAATAGTTACAATTTGATAATATATTTACAGAACGATGTTTGATCTAAAGAGATTTAAAAATAAGAACTGTGAAACCTTTGACATAGGAAGCCAAATGGAATTTCTTTATTTTAACTTCAGTGGTCCTTAAGGCACAAAAAAGAAGTTGGCACATATTTTTGTTGAAACACAGAAAAAAAAACACTTACACAATGTGACGCTTGTAGATCGCGGGCAGAGAAGATGGTTGCAGTAAGTGGAAAATGAATGGAGCCTGTTTTGCACATGCAGTCATTTCAGTGTGAATGTTTATTTTTTAGCGGGTAGATGATATTCAGTTCACACCAACTCTGTCTGCTGGAGAGTTAAGGCCATTCTTTGTTTCCACGAAAGAAAAAAAAATGACTACAGCCTAACAAAGTCATAAATCTGCCATCGTGTCAGTGTGATGCATTACCTACAGTGTGTGTTACCTACACATGGCTTGTTCCATATACATCGCTCTCAGACCTCTCCGCCGCTCCAAAAATTCTCACGTAAATAGACAATGTTTTTTCTCTTTTTGTTTTCATACAATATAAGGACGTTCATTAATTTGGTGTGGCAAGCAAGTCGGTAAAGCAAAGCTGAAATGTTCACATTTACATCACAGGTAACAAAAACATTGTTAGAAGTGTAGAGAATGTTTTGTACAGTCATTTGAAATTTTAAAACCATCATTATAATACTATTGCTTTATTTCTATGTAAGACTGATTATTCAGTACTGCAGTAGTAATAATAATAATTATAACTAGAAAATTTATAATAATTTTAATTTATTCTGAATATAATTTTTACTAGTATTGTTATCATTATTATTATTCAAGTACTCGATGTGAATCACTTTAACATGTTAATGTAATTTTAGAAGTATTTTTAAATCTCCAAGGATCCAATTGTAGCCTTGCATTGCGGTAACGTGTGCATTATATGCGTTGCTCCAATGTACTAAAACAACACACATTCAGTCTTTTGAAATTTTTATGGGCCCATTTAATCTTTTGTTAAAACATATTATAACAGTGAACAGCAATGCACATTTCATCAAAATGATTGGACGCTCTAAGGCAAAGAAAATGCATTACAATGCGCCGCAATGCACCATAATGCATCATGGTGCGTTGTGTTACCCATTTTGTGTGATTTTGGAAGTCTTTTTAAATCTTTATAGGCCCATTTATATATCTGGGTTCCATTAATGCGTGCATGACAGCAACTCATGTTACATGCATTCTGATGCCAGCCATTCATTTGGAACACATGTGTTCTAATGTGCCGCTATGTTACAAATTTTATATCACGTCTAAATTCGGGGACATTTTGGTGCATTGGCAGCCCATTATTTTTACCACAAAAAATGGAATAGGCTTCTTGAACTCACAGTTTTCAGTTTAAAGAATCCTGGTGATCCTACCATGATGGTCCTTGTTTACACGCTTCCTGATGTAGGGTGACATCACTCTGTTCCTGTATCCCAAACATGTTCCTCGGTTGACACCCTGTCACATGGGTTTCCGATAGAGACTACAAGTGGCTGTTTCAACACATATTACACACAGGCATGGTCCACTGTTGTCACCATCAGGAATCCCGCCCTGAGAAATGTAATGCAGCCATCACTGGAGAGCACGTAGAAAGGAAGTGGCTGTACAGAGGTTGCTGAATATCAGCAGCACTGAATTGTAACGAAAGCTGAAAAAGGTAGACATTTATTAAATGAAAAATGGTAATTGTAAGAGTAAAGAGTAAAACAGGGTTCACACCAATGCACTGCGTTTTGAGTGCAGCATGGTTGTAGCCCCATTTTACATGTGGTTTTATGTGCACTCCCATTGACTTCTATTAGTTTGTGCATTTTATGAAAGCGCATTAAAGATTCAGCATGCAGGACTGTAAACAAAATATCATCCAAATAGGCTCTTTCAGACCTGTGTGGCTGCATTCTGTGAGTAGGACAGCCCATTAATTTCAGTGGGCTGCCTAACCCACAGAAACGAGGGGAAAAAGAGTCTCCGACACTTTAAAAAAAAAATGCGCAACTGTAACACCATGCGGCTTAGCACGCTCACAGTTGCCGAAATGTGGGGGTGCCATTTGGAATAATGTCACCCCCATGCATCTTCTGAAGTGCAATATTGTGTACGTTCCCGAACCTCAGATATGTGAACCTAGCCTGGGAGTTTGCATCTGCTTGAGTTTTTGGGCCTTCTTCATATTACTGCGAATTTTCCTGCCGGTGTGCTGCCATGCACAATAATGGAAATTACATTAGTCTGTTCCATTTACATCAATGCAGTGCACTGTAGTTTGCTTTTAACCACTTCCCGCCCAGCCATCATTTGACAATAGGGTGGGCAGGAAATGGTTAAAAAGGACTAATGACTGAGTGTACCGGCCAGCTGCTGGTACCATGTGCTTGCTGTGCCCAATCACAGCAGATTGCATGACAGTTGTAAACAATGGATGGCTTCCTTTCATGCCATTCATTGTGTACAATTGTGTTGCAGGCTGTGATTGGTCACAGTGATCACATGGTAAAGACAGGGCCAATGAGAGCCCATCTGTACCATGTGATTAGCTGTGGCCAATCACAGCTGATCACAACAAAACACACTGAATGAATCAGGTTAATTCTGTAAACATGGTTGCTTATACCAGTAAAAATTAATTGGTATAAGCAATCATAATGTGTAAAAAAAAAAAGCCTGATCACTTCCCCAGAGTAGTACAGTGTTACTATGGTAACACCGTATTGCTCTGGTCACAGTGTGTTAAAAAAAAAATTGTAAAAAAATGTAATACATTTTTTTTTTTTATGTTTTTGTTGTTATTTTTCTTTTACATACTGTCACCAGTCAGTGTCCCTGATCGCTGCCACACCTGTTATATGATGACGTTGTACTGAACTGGTGACAGTAAGTTAAAAAAAAAAAAGTGAAAAAAACAATTTTTTTTAAGTTTCTTCATTTTCCAAAACATTGTGACAAAAACTACAACTTCAAAAAAACTCGCTTTGCCCTTTACAAATACCTTGGATTTTTTACTTTCCAAAAAGCAGTCATTTGGGTCTCAAGAAATGAGGCTGTCAGTACACCAGGATTGATCAATTTTCAGATATACTGTATATACCATTGTTATTACCAAAGAAATGCAGCAGAATACATTTGGCCTAAATGTATGAAGAAAGATTATTTATTTGCAAAATGTTATAACAGAAACAAAGAGAAACATTTTTTTTTCAATATTTTCGGTCTTCTTCATTTAATGAGCAAAAAAACCCAGTGGTGATTAATTACCACAAGCTCTAACTGTGAAAAAAATTATAAAAATGTAATTTGGGTACAGTGTTGCATGACAGCACAGTTGTCGTTCAAAGTGTGACAGCGCTGAATGCTGAAAATTGGCCTAGGCACAAAGGGGGTAAAAGTGTCTGGTATTAAAGCGGTTAAAAAGGTGTATGTGCATCTTTTAGTGCAGCATCATGCATTTTTTGCCCCCTAGACTTCAATAGGTGTGTACATAAAGCGCAATGGAAAATGCATAAGAACACATGTACATGGATTTTTAATGTGTTTTTGGTAGAGTTTTGTATTTAACAACCAGTCTGCTCCTCCTACAAAAAAAAAACAAAAAAAAACATTAAGTATGAAAATGCATCAAAAACACATAAACGCAGAAAAATTCCCTGAAAAATGTAAGATTATGCAGCTGCATTAGTGTGAACCTTGGCCCGATTTTTACCATTTTCAAACAGTGTTTTTTTATTAGTTAAATGTCTTCTGATAAATGACTCTTCCAGTGAAGTTTTTGTATGTTTTATTTATTTTGTAATGCTGTTTATTGACAATATTGCCTACAGCTTATTTGAAATGTTTCATCAATTATTATATATTTTTTTTGTTGCATAATAAACTTATTACAGAGTTTCTGACCTTACTTCTTTACTGTTACTTCTAGTAAGTTTGGTGTCAGCGATCATTATTATTATCTTTAGAGTTTATTTTTCTATTAATAGTTTAAACATTTTAGGCTCAAATCCCAAACATGTGCAAAGTATATAACATAAGGAAGAGCTCCGTGTTTGTGTAAAGGATCGGATCGGTTTGCAGAACAAATAAACACTTTTCTGAAGCTTGTGGAGTTTTTGCGTCCCTCCGGCAGTGCAGCGCGTCTCCCTGCCCTCCGTGAAGCCCGGGCTTTAGGTAACAGCCGTGTTTGGCTTTTCATGATCCAGTTTTCATGATGGACCAAAATACAATCCTATTAATAACATCCTGGGAAAATGACTGGCTGTCAGCATCCAGGAATGAGAACGGGCAGATTTAGTTCATTGTCAATCAGACCCTCCGGAGACGGTTCAAATATAGATTCTTTTAAGAGTTCCAGTCCAACATTATCAGCTGGTATTATTGTGTCTATATATATTTATTGGATTTCTTTCCTTGTCTCTGGATAATGTATCAAACAAGTTTTACATTAATTCACATGTAACAGTTATTAACCCCTTGCCGAATAGCACAACGCTATACGTCGGTACAATGGCATGGCTGGGCAAATGGGCGTACAGGTACGTCCCCTTTAAATTGCGGCATAGTGGGCGCGCGTGCCTACCGCGTACTCCATGAGCATGCCTGCGGGTCCCGCGGACTCGATGTCTGCCTGGGGGCCCACCTATGTAAAAAAGGCATTTCCCTGTTCTGCCTAGCAACATGACAGAGATCTACTGCTCCCTGTCATCAGGAGCAGTGATCTCTGTCATGTTCTAGTGAGACAATCCCCCTACAATTAGAATCACTCTTTAGGACACACTTAACCCCTTGATCGCCCCCTAGTGTTTAACCCCTTCCCTGCCAGTGTCATTTACACAGTAATCAGTGCATTTTTATAGCACTGATCATTGTATAAATGACAATGGTCCCAAAATAGTGTCAAAAGTATCTGATGTGTCCACCATAATGTTGCAGTCACGATAAAAATCGCAGATCGCCACCATTACTAATAAAAAATAATTAATAATAAAAATGCCATAAATCTATCCCCTATTTTGTAGATGCTATAACCAATCAATATACGCTTATTGCGATTTTTGTTACCAAAAATATGCAGAAGAATACATATTGGCCTAAACTGAGAAAGAAATTCGTTTTTTTATATATTTTTGGGGGATATTTATTATAGCGAAAAGTAAAAAATATTGCTTTTTTTTCAAAATTGTCGCTCTTTTTTTGTTTATAGCGCAAAAAATAAAAACCGCATAGGTGATCAAATACCACCAAAAGAAAGCTCTATCTGTGGGAAAAAAGTTTGTTTGGGTGCAACGTCGAACGACCGTGCAATTGTCAGTTAAAGCGACGCAGTGCCGTATCTCAAAAAGTGCTCTGGTCACGAAGGGGGTAAATCCTTTAGGGGCTGAAGCGGTAAAGATAAACTCCAACCAGATAGCAGTATGCACAGTTGAAGTTCTATATGAACAATACCTGGCTGTGATTCTGTTTGGCTAGTCTTGTGATTTATACACTTTGCATGCTATATAGACAACGCAGTGATACTGCTGCTCATTGTTGTATTCTTTCATATTTACGTGTCACCTGGCTGTTTACTAGACTATGAATGAGCGTCATCACATTGCTCACCTACCCTGTGGAGACACCTCCTGTTTCATTCTCCAGTGCCTGAAACATTCAAGTGGTTGTAAAGGGACAAGGTTTTTTACCTTTATGCATCACAAAAGACTGCAGAACCATTCACAATGGCTCACGCATGTGCAGTGGGCTGTAAATTCACAAGCTGTCACAGCTGGTTGCCTACAGTTAGGATGCCGGTAGGGATGAGCCGAACACCAGAACATGCGAACAGGCAAAAAAATGTGTTCGAACACGCGAATACCGTTAAAGTCTATGGGACAGAGCATGAATAATCAAAAGTGCTAATTTTAAAGGCTTATATGCAAGTTTTTGTCATAAAAAGTGTTTGGGGACCTGAGTCCTGCCCCAGGGGACATGTATCAATGCAAAAAAAGTTTTAAAATGGACGTTTTTTCGGGAGCAGTGATTTTAATGATGCTTAAAGTGAAACAATAAAAGTGTAATATTCCTTTAAATTACGTACCTGGGGGGTGTCTATAGTATGCCTGTAAAGTGGCGCATGTTTCCCGTGTCTGAGAGCAAAATGAAATTTCTAAAGGAAAAAAAGTCATTTAAAACTACTCGCGGCTATAATGAATTGTCGGTCCCGGCAATACACATAAAAGTCAGTGAAAAAAACGGCATGGGATTCCCCCACAGGGGAACCCCAAACCAAAATTTAAAAGAAAAATGCTTGGGGTCCCCCCAAATTCCATACCAGGCCCTTCAAGTCTGGTATGGATATTAAGGGAAACCCTGCGCCAAAATTTAAAAAACAAATGGCGTGGGGGTCCCCCTCAAAATCCATACCAGACCAGACCCTTCCATCTTCTTCTGGTCTTCCTTCGGTGTTCTTCTTCCTACTCCATCTCGTTCTTCCCACGCTTCTTCCTCTATCATCCTCTGCTTCTTCCTCTGGTCTTCTCGTCCGGCATCTTACTCCGGCTTCTTCTTCCCCGCTTCATCCTCCGGACGATCCGCCTCAATGGGAGTCTCCCGCTGTGTGATGCTTCTGTTCTTGTGAGAGCTCTTATATAATGGAGGGTGGGGCCACCCGGTGACCCCACCCCCCTCTGACGCACGGGGACTTCCCTATGGCTTGCCCCTGGTGTCAGAGGGGGCGGGGTCACCCGTTTACTAAAGCACCCTCTCCATGTTGAGGGCATTTGGCCTGGTACGATTCAGGAGGGGGGGCGCTCTTTCGTCCCCCCCTCTTTTCCTCCGGCCTGCCAGGTTGTGTGCTCAGATAAGGGTCTGATATGGATTTTTGGGGGGCCCCACGCCATTTTAAAAAAATTGGCATGGGGTTCCCCTTAAAATCCATACTAGACGTGAAGGGCCTGGTATGGAATTTGGGGGGACCCCCATGCATTTTTTTTTTTAATTTGGTTCGGGGTTCCCCTTAATATTCATACCAGACCCAAAGGGCCTGGTAATGGACTGTGGGGGAATCCCATGCCATTTTTTTCAATGACTTTTATGTGTATTGCAGAGACCCGACAATTCATTAATAGCTGCGAGTACTTTTATATGACTTTTTTTTCCTTTAGAAATGTCATTTTGCTCTCGGACTGTTGTAAACATGGGAAACATGCGCCACTTTACAGGCATACTATAGTCACCCCCCAGGTACTAAATTTAAAGGAATATTTCACTTTTATTGTTTCACCTTAAGCATTATTAAAATCACTGCTCCCAACAAAATGGCGGTTTTTAAACTTTTTTTTGCATTGATACATGTCCCCTGGGGCACTACCCAGGTCCCCAAACACTTTTTATGACAATAACTTGCATATTAACCTTTAAAATTAGCACTTTGATTTCTCCCATAGACTTTTAAAGGGTGTTTTGCGGCTTTCAAATTTGCCACGAACACCCCAAATTGTTTGCTATTCGGCGAACAGGCAAACAGCCAATGTTCAAGTCGAACTCATGTTCGACCCGAACATAAAGCCCATCCCTAGATGCCGGTGCCGGTAACCTGAAGTCTAGTGAAGAACTAGTCCAGGTTCTGGATCTTGAGACAGGGTAGTTAGTGGCTGTTTATTAAAAGTTATATATTATAACAGTTTTTGTAGCTGCTGACTTTTTTAATTTTTACACAGGAGACTGGAGCTCCTCTTTATGTTTGGAGGGCTCATCATCCGTGAGAAAGGAATTACTCATTCCATTCCCCAGTGCAGGATACGTATTCAAGGTTAGATTATATCCTGGTGGAACATAGACTCCTGGAAACAGTTGAAAAATCATCTATTGAAATAGCATCACTCTCAGATCACCCCAGTAATAGTGAAGTTGAGACTTTGGGGAATACAGAATAGGGTAAATATGTGGAGGCTAAATGAAGATCTGATACAAGATATAGAAACAGAAGATAAAATAAAAAAGGAGATAGAACAATACTTCCAGCTGAACAAGTCTTCCGAGGTGTCAAAAGCTACAACATGGGAAGCACATAAAGCCTATTTAAGAGGCGTGTTGATATCCATAGGTGCTAGAAAGACGAGGGAAAAAGCAATAGAAATGGAAAAGGTAAAAAAAGAAATATACAAGCTAAAAACAGTACACAAAAAGAAAGTGGATACTGAAGTTCAACAGACATTAATAATAAAAAGAGACCAACTAAAAGACTTAATGGAGCAAGAAGTAAGAAAGGTAAGGTGGTGAAAGATAGATATAAATGGGGGAATATACCAGGAAAATATCTTGCAAAAACCTTAAAAAATAAAAAGTCATTAAACTATATAGAAAAGATGAAAAACAAGAAAGATGGTGTATGAAACATAAGAAATTGCAAAGATTTTCCAAAGTTATTATATCACCCTATATTCAGTAGGGGAAAGGGAGACACGAGAAGCAGAGATAAAAAGGAAACAATAAATACAGGAATGCCTAAGGGCCCTTTCACACTGGGGCGGTTTGCAGGCGCTATTGCACTAATAATAGCGCCTGCAAACCGACCCGAAAGTGCCACTGCTTTGTATCCAGTGTAAAAGTCCCGAGGGCTTTCACACTGGAGCGGTGGGCTGGCAGGACAGGAAAAAAAGTCCTGCCAGCAGCATCTTTGGAGCAGGGAAGGAGCGGTGTATTCACCGCTCCGTCCCCGCTCCTGCCCATTGAAATCAATGGGACAGCGCGGCTATACCGCTGGCAAAGTGCCTCTGCAGAGGCGCTTTGCGGTGGTTTTTAACCTTTTCTTGGCCGCTAGCGGTGGGTAAAACCGCCCCCGCTAGCGGCCGAATACCAACGGTAAAGCGCCGCTAACAATAGCGGTGCTTTACCACCGACGCCGCCCCCTCCCCAGTGTGAAAGGGGCCTAAGAGAAGCAAAATTGCCCAGAATCTCGGTGGATAAACTACTGGATCTGGAAGATCCAATATCACAAGAGGAGTTTAGAAAAGCAATAAATAGTACATCGACATGAAAGAGCCCTGGACTGGACGGATTCACAATTAGATATTATAAAACATTTAAAGAACAACTAATTCCAAAAATATGTGTATACAGTGACGGTGCGTCCATAAGGGCGCGTGGGCGCTGCCCCCTCTCTCCTGCCACCCCCCTCTAGCACCAATGCATGAATCTATCTATGGCCACCGCTGCCACCCCCTATTCAGGCGCCCGGCCCCTTTTCGAGTGCAGGGCGCCTGAATTACAGCAGGGGGTGGTTTTGAAGCACCTGATTAGAGCCATAGGCTCTAATAGGCATCAAAAAAGGTGATTAGGAAAGCAAATAATGTTTGGAAAGTAAATATTTATTCGCTTTTCTAACACAGCTGAGTGACCTGCGAGGGCCCAGCATGGCACTCGCAGGTCACTCAGCTGTATTAGAAAAGCAAATGAATATTCGCTTTCCTAACACTAAACCGCCTCTCCGCCAATCAGGTGCTCGGATCTGTTACCCGTCACTTGATTAGCTGAAATGACAGGCACTGTGATTGGACGCCAGGCGTCCAGTCATAGCAGAGGACAGGAAGAGAGGATGGGAGAAGACATCAAGGAGCTGTCCCACCGAGATAGGTAAGTGCAGCAGGCGGGCCGGCGGGGGGGCACACTTGCAGCATTTGATATGGCACAGTGGCTGCGTTTGATGGGGCACAGTGGGAGCAACTGATGGGCACAGTGGCGGCAATTGATGGGCACAGTGGCGGCAATTGATGGGCACGGTGGCTGCATTTTATGGGGCACAGTGGCGGCAATTCATGGGCACAGTGGCTGCGTTTGATGGCACAGTGGCTGCGTTTGATGGGCACATTGTTAGCAATTGATGGGCATAGTGGCAACGATTGATGGGCACAGTAGCTGCGTTTGATGGCACAGTGGCTGCAATTGATGGGCACAGTGGTGGCAATTGATGGGCACAGTGGCTGCATTTTATGGGGCACAGTGGCTGCTTTTGATGGCACAGTGGTGGCAATTGATGGGCACAGTGGCTGCATTTTATGGGGCACAATGGCTGCTTTTGATGGCACAATGGCGGCAATTGATGGCACAGTGGCTGCGTTTGATGGCACAGTGGCTGCGTTTGATGGGCACAGTGGTAGCGACTGATGGGTACAGTGGCTGTGATTGATGGCACAGTGGCTGCGATTGATGGCACAGTGGCTGCGATTGATGGTAGAGTGAGGCTGCAATCGATGGGTTTTTTTTCAGTTTGTTTGCACCCCCCCCAAACATTTTGAGCACCAGCCGTCACTGTGTGTATACCTGAATAAATTAGGGGAGGGGGAGGAAATGAGGAGAGAGTCATTATTGGTGTATGTTACAGTCATACCTAAAGAGGGAAAAGATATAACATTATGCTCTAATTATAGACCAATAGCATTGTTAAATGCTGATACAAAATTATATGCAAAAATTTTAGCAACAAGACTAAAAAAGCTGATGCCGAAGCGGATCCACACAGATCAGGCAGGGTTCATACCAGGAAGAGAAGGTAATGATAACTGTATAACATTGCTATTGTTACAGAAAGGGAGGGGAAGAAGGTCCCCAGCTCTACTCCGGTCAATAGATGTCGAAAAGGCTTTTGACAGGGTAGACTGGGGATTTATGATGGATACAATAGAAAACTTGGGAATAGGAGCCAAAATGGTCAAAGGGATTAAAAATCTATATAATCACCCTACCGTGACGGTAAAGGTCAATGGAAGTATGTCACCATCCTTTGAGAATGAAACAAGACAAGGATGCCCTCTGTTGCCCCTCCTATATGTACTGTCGCTGGAACCCTATTGGCAACTATACGCAATAGCGCAGATGTGGGAGGGGTGAAAATAGGAGGAGAAGAACACAAGGTTGCGGCATACGCAGATGATATTTTGTTCTATATCTCCAATCCTAGAATAACACTCCCAAACCTAATAAACGAAATGAAGAGATATGGGAAACTCTCAAATTTAAAAAGCAACCCAATAAAATTGGAAATCTTAAATCTTAAAGTTTAGGTAAAAAGGAGGAATTAGCATTACAGAGGGAATTCCCAATCACTTGGGGGGGAAAGGAATGAAAATACCTCAGAATAAAACTAGCAACCTCGTTGGGGAAAATGTATCGAGCTAACTTTATCCCACTACTCAATGAGATTAAAACAGAGATTAGGAAAATAGCAATACGCCCGTTGTCATGGATAGGAAGAATAAACATGGTAAAAATGATAATACTCCCGGAAATATTGTATAAATTCCAGACGATACCAATAGCACTCCCTCGGACATTCTTTCAGACATTAAAGACAATAATTTTAAAATACATAAGACAAAAAGCCAAGAGTACAGTTTTCACTGTTGAGTAGAGATAAGAAACACGGGGGGTTACCAGCACCTGATATAAAAAGATATTACAACGCAGTCATAATAGCACGAATGATAGAATGGACTAACACAAAGAGTGAAAAAAGATGGGTTAATATGGAGAACACAATAAGTAAAACACATTTAAGTAAGAATATATGAATTCCACCAAAATATAGAGCACTGGATATGGATACACATGATTTGACAAGAAATATTTTTTAAGTTTGGAATTTAATCTATAGGCAAGAAAAATGGGAATATAACTCACCATTAATTGAACTTTAAGAGACAAATTTTTTCTACCGGGTAAAGGGGCGCTTTATGGAAAGTGGACAGGAAATACACAATTAAAAGATATAGTGAATAAAGGGAAAATTAGATCCATGCAAGAAATAATGCAAAAAAGTGAATCTATAAAGATAAACAAATGGAGGTACTCTCAGCTAAAGCATTTCGTGACTTTGTTACCACAACCAATTAGATCCGAGGGAAACCTAAATGCTGAGTACAAATGACCCAAAAGTTAGTTGAGTTTAATAAGTAAATACCCTTGAAAAAGGGACAATCCTGGGTACACTGAAATGGTATGAAGCAGTTGGCTTTGGTCATTCTCCTGTGGGACAAAACATGAAAGTTAAATAAACTACTCTTCCATGTTTAGGGCCTGCAGAAACCTACAAGAATACTATTGTGAGGAGACAAAATCTGTTTACCCAGGTGACTAAGAGTCAACACGCCTGTATACTCAATTTAATGACAGATACCTCTATTGTTCACCTTACTGAGAAATACTAACAACAGTAACAACAGTAACCACAAGTCAACATTGTGGTATATTTCTAAAAGTGTTTTAGAGTCACAGAAAAATTAATTTAACTTTGCAATATTTTATAAGACAAAACCATTCACACTTTTGGAGACACTTTTGGAAAAGACTATAAAAGGGACATCACTGTTTCAATATATGTATGAATAGTAAAAGGATATGACTCAGTCATGATTAACCACTTGCTTACTGGGCACTTAAACCTCCTTCCTGCCCAGACCAATTTTCAGATTTCAGCGCTCTCACACTTTGAATGACAGTTGCACCGTCATGCAACGCTGTACTCAAATGCCATTTTTATATTTTTTTCACACAAATAGAGGTCTCTTTTGGTGGTATTTAATCACTGTTGGGTTTTTTATTTTTTGCAAAAAAAATGAAAAAATGCTAAACAAAAATTGTTAACATTTTGAAAAAAGGTAATTTTTCTCCTTCATTGGTGTGCGCTGATGAGGCTGCACTGATGGGCACTGATTGGCTGCACTGATGGCCACTGATAGGGTGGCACTGATGGGCCCTGATAGGTGGCACTGAGAGGTAGCACTGATGGGCACTGAGAGGTGGCACTGATGGGTGGCACTGATAGGCAGTGATGGTTGGAACTAATAGGCGGCACTGACAGGTGGCATTAAAGGGCACTGATAGGTGGCAATTATGGCACTGATGATCACTGATGGGTGGCACTGATAGGCACTGGTAGGCAATGGTGGGTGACACTGATAGGCAGCACTGATCAGTGGCACTGATGATGAGGCACTGATGGACATTAATTGGCAGCACTGGTGGACATTGATAGGTGGCACTGTTGGGCAAAGGTAGGTGGCACTGTGGGCACTGGTAGGTGGCACTGTGGGCACTGGTAGGTGGCACTGGTGGGTACTGATAGGTGGCACTGGCAGATGGCACTGGTGGACACAGATGAGGCAGCCACGGCTTTCTATGTGAAGGACGGATGTCCTGACAGCGTGAGGGCAAAAAAAAGATTACCGATCTTCTGTTTAATCACATGATCAGCTGTCATTGGCTGACAGTTGATCACGTGATAAGGGGCTGGGATCGGCCCCTTACTCTGATCTGTGATCAACTGAGTCTCACAGACTCAGTAATCACAAAGCGTGGCACGCGCACCTCACAGGGGGCACGCAGGCAGCTCATGCATGGGAGGACGTCTTATGACGGCATCCCGGCAATTAAGGCCCACGCTGTAGCCATCATTCGGCTATTGCGCAGGTGAGAGGAGGTTAAGATACTGTTACCATATTTGATTGTAATCCTTATTATAAGAATTATGTGTGTTTCATAATCTATACATTGTCAGAAGTAAGAATGTATCCTAACATTTTAAGGAGTATAATTAATATTTTAACATGGATTGCTGGATAAAATTACAACTCTTTTAGGCAGGGTTTCATGTTTAAATTACTAATATGCCAAAGATTAAAAATCATAAATAATGCCACAAACATAAGGAATATATATATATATTCCTTTTAAATAAAATGACATTTAAATCAATCTATGGATACAAATATTTTTTCGCTATATAAGATTGAATCAAAGTAATCCACCTTCTATTCCCAGAAAACCTAATATAGGGATTGTCTTATGCCTCGTACACACGTTCCAATTATCGTACGTCGTATCGTTCGCATTTTGTTGCATAAAACTAATATCGAATAAAACAGTGCAAAATGTGCTTTACGAAAAGTAAGATTTTTGTCGTACGATTCTGGAAAAACTTTCCGCTGTGCGTAGCTACGTATTTGAAGCAATGTCAAATACGTGTGACCCCCATGTCCTTCTGGTTTATTTTCGTGTTTCCGAGCATGCGTGGTGTTCGTCTATCAATTTTTAGCGGACGCATACTGTACTGATGGGCTGTCGTCATTTTGATACTTACTATATTTAGGCACACTCACATATCTCATACACAGTTCATTTTTTGAGCACTTATTTTTATTTATTTTTGTTTTTTGCTATCACAGATCCCACCACACAATCACAGTCCACCTCTCTCTCCTCTCTTTCTTTCCCATCTTGTCACTTGCTAGTACCCCTCTGCTATCCTATGTTTCCCACCATCTCCATGTCCCTACCATCCTTGACCCATGCCTTTTACTTATGTATACATATATTTATGCCAATACTCATTGATTTTAAAGGGGTTGTAAAGGTAAAAATTTTTTCACCTTAATGCATTCTATGCATTAAGGTGAAAAAACTTCTGGCAATACCGCCGCCCCCAGCCCCCCCGTTTTACTTACCTGACGCCTCAAAAGTCAGCTTCGTGTTCCCGACATCTATTCCTCCGCTCACACTGGCCGCTGATTGGCTACAGTGGATGGATTGGAAGCAGCGCAGCCATTGGCTCACGCTGCTGTCAATCACATCCAATGACGCGGCGCGCTGGGGGGCAGGGCCGAGTGATACAGTGAGCGGCTATAGCCGCCGGCTGTATCACGGGAGTGCGCCCGCAAGCACTAACCACCATGCGAGGGAGCTCGCATTAAGGTGGTTAATGCTTGCGGGGAGGAGCTGAAACAGCCGCCGAGGGACCCCAGAAGACCAGGTTCGGGGCCACTCAGTGCAGAACGAACTGCACAGTGAAGGTAAGTATAACATGTTTGTTATTTTTAAAAAATAAAAATTTTACCTTTACAACCCCTTTAATTTACTACTTTAGATGCCTGACAAACATACTCATGTTTATAGCCTTTACTGTTTATGGACTAACAAGGTTTCTAGGGATACATCACTACACTACCATTATACAATCACAGTCCACCTCTCTCTCCTTTCTTTCTTTTCCTATCTTGTCACCTGTTAGTATCCCTCTGCTATCCTATGTTTCTAACCATCTCCATGTCTCTACCATCCTTGGCCCAAGCCTTTTATTCATTCATACATATCTTTATGCTAATACTTATTGATTCTACTTTACTACTTTAGATGTCTGATAAGCATATTTATGTTCACAGCCTATACTCTTTATGGACTAATGAGGTCTCTAGGGATACATCACAACACCCATGCCATGCCTGCTCTCCGTTTGGCCCCTGGCAGGGTCCCATCTGACTCCACCCCTCAGCTCCCTGGTGAGGCACCTGCTGCCGCCGTCTTGGAGCCACACACCTGTAGCCATGGTGAAGCTCAGTGGTGAGTATGGGGACCCACAACCCCTCCTACCCTGTGCACTAATACTGTGCCATATTGCCAAGTATATACTTTTTCATTCTAGGTACATTGTTACACACATCCACCCCTGAAGAGCGAGCTGGATCTCGCGAAACTAGTCGGGTAGTATGATGCCCATGTACTATGACTGCTATTACATTTATATACCAATATTCCTTGTTTATGTATCTTTTTTAAATTGGCAACTGTTGGTGATATCTATGCATGTAAACAATTTTACTTGAATAAACCATATACTGTATTTACTACTGTTATGTTTACTGGCGGAAACAGTACCCACTTCATTTAAAGTCCCGGAGCGAATCCTTCATTTCATTATATGTTATAGGGATGGAAGTGTGTTACTGGGGACACCAGACCTTTCCCCTTTCTTTACTTCGGATTTTGTTGGACGGACTGTCGCGATCAGCTGTCAAAAGCTGTGTACTAACGATAAGATTATCGAACGATCAAGAAAGTGATTTTTATCATCCGATAATCAGAATGTGTGTACGAGGCATTAGAGTGCCATCTGGTGGTCACGTTAAGTTATTGACTGTGCAAACAAATAGTCAATAATATTACCCTCCAGTCAGAGGTGAGTAAATATTCCAAACTACACTCTCTGGGATGGTCCCTAGACTAAGGCAGTTTTGGGGAGATAAAAGGGGAAACTCGGAGAGAGACTGGATTCTCCTCAGCATTGGGGTTATCATTATTAGACTCCATCTTGAGCTTCAGTCATTATCATCATCCTTATTAGCACACTCTCATACAGCTCGCTTTCTTAGTTTGAGACATTTGATTGATCTCCTTGAAGGTCCTACTAGGGTGTGGTTCTTAACTAAATATCAATAACTCTTTGGGTATAGTATAATTTGTACATTATTTTATAATTCTAATTATGATTCTTACTTCTGAGGTTAGCAACATTGTGTTATTAGCTGAATGATAGATTTGCTTGCTTAATGTCAGATTCCTCTCACGTTATCATAACCCTTAGGGATTAAATCATTACATTTTAGCTGTATTGGCACAGCCTATATGACAGACTCGGCCCCTTTCTCCTACTCCTGTGGAGTCATAGGTACAGTCTGTTAAACACAGATTTATTTATTATCTAGGTTTAGTGATATTTGGATATTATATCTACAGGTGGAAGTTGAAGTCTATTCAATCTAGTTCCCCGGCATATTTATATTTTGGCCATGTAAAGAGAAGAAATCCTGGAACGGCTCAAATGGACAAGCAAAATCAAATTACCTAATGTTTGTGTGGCAGCCATATAGTTCAGGGGACAATGATGTATCTGATAACTGGCTGCTGGAGTATTGTGGAATCCCAAAAGACCAAGGGTACCCCCAGACCCTTCACAGCAAAGTTTTTGTTCCATGCAGAGATTAGTAAAATTGAAAGTTTTTGATTTGTTCAAACTGTGACAAAAAATTGGGAAATTTTACTGAAATGAATGCAGAATACAAAGCTAGGGTGACTTGTGATGGTCTTTAATGGTGCAATGGGCTTTAAAGCACTGGACCCTGAAAGGTTGTTTTTCGTTTTTGAAACAAAGGCAAATCACTAGATTTCAAAGGACCCAATGAGGTCCTTTGAAATATTAGCGGTATGAATAGTAGAATGACGAGAGTGCTACTCATTCATGAAAAGTCCAGTAAGTTTTCCTTTAACCGCTTGTCGACCGTATCACTTACATGTACGGTGCCAGGGCAGCTCTGCTGTGCCGCATCACGTACTAGGTACATGATCTGGCACTTCCAGGTAGGGGGCATGCACAAGCGCCGCTGGTGACCCGACTGTGCTGTGATTATACACAGCAGATGCTGTTCACCGGGTGCCCGCCAATGGATGACCACTGACACCCACCGATCATCAAGAAGACACACAGGACAGAGCTCTGCCTATGTAAACAAGGCAGAATTTTTTCCAGTCGGCGGGGGAAGTTATAGATTTTCTTTCCCCGCAAAGCAGGACAAAGCAGCACACATAGTACACCAAAACACTGGTTAGGCACACATTTAACCCTTTGATTGCCCTAGCTGTTAAACCTCTTCGCATTCAGTGTCAACAATACAGTGACAGTGTATATTTTTAGCACTGATCACTGTATTGGTGTCACTGGTTCCCAAAAAGTGTCAGTTAGTGTCCGATTGACCGTCGCAATATTGCAGTCCCACTATAAGTCGCTGATTGCCTCCATAACTAGTAAAAACAAAAATAAATGAATAAAAATTCCAGTATATAAACTAGAGCTGTAACTAATGATTATTTTCATAATCGATCGATTATTTTTTCGATTAATCGGATGATAAAATCATAAAAAAAACGTAATATGCCATTTTCCCATTTATTTAAAAGTAATAATGAAAAAACTGAGTGTTACACTCAAACTGCAGAATAAAACACCAATGATGGGGTACTATTCCTCCACGCGACACACATGGGGTAGGGAGATTCACCCGCAAAGAAAGTATGGTGAATGTCAGATTCCCTGCTTTATTCATACAAGTATGTGTATATATAAAGAGAATAATAATAGACATATAAAATACCCCCCCCCCCCTCCTTTATTGCATAGAAAGTATACGTTGAGGACAATATATATAAAAAAAAAAGAAGAATTATAAATATTATTTATGTATAAATATATGGATGTGTAAAGGGTAAAAAAAAAAAAAAAAAACTGAAAAAGGGGATATATATATATCTATATATATATAGATATATATCTATATATATATAGATATATTTATATATCTATATATATATAGATATATATATATACAGTGGGGACGGAAAGTATTCAGTCCCCCTTAAATTTTTCACTCTTTGTTATATTGCAGCCCTTTGCTAAAATCATTTAAGTTCATTTTTTTTCCTCATTAATGTACACACAGCACCCCATATTGACAGAAAAACACAGAATTGTTGACATTTTTGCTGATTTATTAAAAAAGAAAAACTGAAATATCACGTGGTCCTAAGTATTCAGACCCTTTGCTGTGACACTCATATATTTAACTCAGGTGCTGTCCATTTCTTCTGATCATCCTTAAGATGGTTCTACACCTTCATTTGAGTTCAGCTGTGTTTGATTATACTGATTGGACTTGATTAGGAAAGCCACACACCTGTCTATATAAGACCTTACAGCTCACAGTGCATGTCAGAGCAAATGAGAATCATGAGGTCAAAGGAACTGCCTGAAGAGCTCAGAGACAGAATTGTGGCAAGGCACAGATCTGGCCAAGGTTACAAAAAAAATTCAGCTGCACTTAAGGTTCCTAAGAGCACAGTGGCCTCCATAGTCCTTAAATGTAAGACGTTTGGGACAACCAGAACCCTTCCTAGAGCTGGCCGTCCGGCCAAACTGAGCTATCGGGGGAGAAGAGCCTTGGTAAGGGAGGTAAAGAAGAACCCAAAGATCAATGCGGCTGAGCTCCAGAGATGCAGTCGGGAGATGGGAGAAAGTTGTAGAAAGTCAACCATCACTGCAGCCCTCCACCATTCAGGGCTTTATGGCAGAGTGGCCCGACGGAAGCCTCTCCTCAGTGCAAGACACATGAAAGCCCGCATGGAGTTTTCTAAAAAACACCTGAAGGACTCCAAGATGGTGAGAAATAAGATTCTCTGGTCTGATGAGACCAAGATAGAACTTTTTGGCCTTAATTCTAAGCGGTATGTGTGGAGAAAACCAGGCACTGCTCATCACCTGTCCAATACAGTCCCAACAGTGAAGCATGGTGGTGGCAGCATCATGCTGTGGGGGTGTTTTTCAGCTGCAGGGACAGGACGACTGGTTGCAATCGAGGGAAAGATGAATGTGACCAAGTACAGGGATATCCTGGACGAAAACCTTCTCCAGAGTGCTCAGGACCTCAGACTGGGCCGAAGGTTTACCTTCCAACAAGACAATGACCCTAAGCACACAGCTAAAATAAAGAAGGAGTGGCTTCACAACAACTCCGTGACTGTTCTTGAATGGCCCAGCCAGAGTCCTGACTTAAACCCAATTGAGCATCTCTGGAAAGACCTAAAAATTGCTGTCCACCAACATTTACCATCCAACCTGATAGAACTGGAGAGGATCTGCAAGGAGGAATGGCAGAGGATCCCCAAATCCAGGTGTGAAAAACTTGTTGCATCTTTCCCAAAAAGACTCATGGCTGTATTAGATCAAAAGGGTGCTTCTACTAAATACTGAGCAAAGGCTCTAAATACTTAGGACCATGTAATATTTCAGTTTTTCTTTTTTCATAAATCTGCAAAAATGTCAACAATTCTGTGTTTTTCTGTCAATATGGGGTGCTGTGTGTACATTAATGAGGGAAAAAAATTAACTTAAATGATTTTAGCAAATGGCTGCAATATAACAAAGAGTGAAAAATTTAAGGGGATCTGAATACTTTCCGTCCCCACTGTGTATCTATATATATATACATATATATACACACACACAGGTGTCCCCCCCCCCCAGTACAGAGGACATATTCCTCCCCTCTCACATGGTGTCACTGCCCCACCTCCTCTCAGTGCTCCCCTCCCCTCCTCCGGTGTCCCGGGTTCTCTCACCCCTTCATGGTGACAGCGGCTCCCCCTCGGTGTGCCGGGTGGTGTGGGGCAGAGTCTCAGTCCCGGTTCACCCCACACCCTCCTTCTCTCTAATGCTCTTCCTCTCTGAGGTAAGCTCGGTATCTCAGCCGGCCGGTGCCCCTCCTCCTCCGTACCCGCCACACGTGACCCTGCCGACTGCTCCGAATGGCGCGAAGGGCAGATCGCACCCTCCAGTCATGGCAGCGCTGGAAAACGGCCCGGCGAGGGCTTGTCACGCCTGCAATCTGCGGCGGGCCTATTGAAAGGCTTCTGGGTAAAGGGGGAGGAGGAGCCGAAAGCAGCGCAGGCGCGTTGCTGGCAGGACGTCAGCTGGGTGGAGAATGCGAGCAGGCGTAACTGCGTGGTCGCGGACGTGGCGCATGCATAGGACACAGGAGGATACACAGGATTCTAACGGACCGGCAGGGAGGAAGGTACGGACCAACTAATCGATAATGAAAATCGTTGACAACGATTTTCATTATCAATTATTATCGATAATATCGATGAATCGTTTCAGCCCTAATATATACCATAGCTTGTAGACGCTATAACTTTTGCACAAACCCATCAATATATGCTTATTAGGATTTTCTTTTACCAAAAATATGTAGCAGAATACATATCGGCCTAAGTTTTTGAAGAAATTTGATTTTTTAAATCTTTTTATGGGACATGTTTTACAGTAGAAAATAAAAAATATTGTTATTTTTCTGTTTATAGCGCAAAAAATAAAAAACACAGTGGTGATATAATACCACCAAGAGAAAAAAAGGACACAAATTTCATTTATGTACAGCATTGCATGTCCGCACAATTGTCATTTAAAATAACACAGCGCCATATCGCAAAAATGGTGTGGTCATGAAGGGGGTAAATCTTTTGGAGATCAGGTGGTTAATAACAGGGAATGCTGCCTGAAAAGCCAACACATTTCGGGTGCTTATCAGTCAGACTTCATCAGGGCTTAGAATTATGTATTAGAAAAAAACTGGCCGATACAGGTTTCTTCGGTGATTAATCAAAAGTAGGAATCACGGTTCTGTTGGTTTTGGAAGGCTATATGAAGGCTATATAAATATTTTTTACATTTTATTTAAAGTGGGGCTGTGTCCGCACTGCATGGGTCAACTGCACAAGAGCGGTCTAGCACCCCTGCGCTCCAGCAGTCTTGAATTATTGACTGTTCCTGACTTCATCAAGCCCAAGGCAGGCTCCATAGACCAGGAAGAGTCCACTGCTGGACCATGGGGGAGCGCCCAGGGGGAGATCAGGGGAGTATGGGTTTTCTCCTCATCTCTAGACAAAACGAGCAGTTGATCCATGCAGTGCTGGGGACAGCCCCCATTGCATGGAAAAACTTTTTTTTTTTCCCCCGAGTTGGGCTTTAAACTATCTTCTTTAACCACTTGCCGCCCGCCCACCGTCAAATGACAGAGGAGCACTGAGGCTCTCATTCTAGGAGGACGTCATATGACAGCGCCCTGAATGGTCGCTCTTGCACCCTCGGGGCGTGCAGCGCAGAGATCGCGGCCGCACTGTGTTCCTAGGACCCTGATCCCTGTAAAGAGCTGATGACACGGCTCTTTAACCATGTGATCGGCTGTGTCCAATCACTGCCGGTCACAAGTAAATGCGGAAGTGCCGGTAACCGGCTCTCCTTGCCTCATACTGACAGAGTGTGTGGCGAGGAGAGCCAATTAGCAGCATCTCCTTGCAGGGGAGACCAGGGCAGGTAATCAGGGCACTGATCATCAGTGACCCGATTGCAGTAAAAAATATTTTACAGCGCACACATACAAGAATGACATTTCCTGCAGGGCTAGTTAAAAACACCTGAACATATTCAAAAAATACGGGGTTTGGTCACACTATATGGTCATATAGTGCTAAGCCCACTTACTGTTTGTAGGTCTTATAGCAGCACCATCTTGAATTTAAACGCATTGTATGGTGTGCCCCCCAAATATGTTCTTGTATATTGTAACAGGCCCTGACCAGGTCTTTTGGGCTGGAGCACCCCTCCCCCTCCTCATTACCTCTTATTTAGTGGCCACCAGTGTATAGGATGTATCCCCTTCAGTTCTCCCACATAGAGGAGTTTAGCTCCCATGGTTGAGACAAAGGATGTTCCATTCTATTACTAGAGTACGACCCACTAATTCGGGGTACTTTGTCGCAGTAGGTGGGCTTAGCACTATATGACCATATAGTGTGACCAAACCCCTGTATTTTTTGAATATGTTCTTGCTGATTACAGTAAAGCCTCAGCAGTGCCCATCAGTGACATCAATCAGTGCCCATCAATGACACAAATCAATGCGCATTACTGATGCCAGTCAGTGCTGCCCATCAATGCCTATCAGTGCCTCCCATCAGTGTCCATCAGTGCTGTCTATCCTTGCTGCCTCTCAGTGCCCACCAGTGCCACCTATCAGCGCCGTCAGTGCTGCCTATCAGTGCTCATCAGTGCCGCATATCAGTGCCACCTATCAGTGCCCATCAGTGCGGCATATTAGTGCCTCCTCATCAGTGCCACCTAATCAGTGTACATAAGTGTCGACTCATCAGTGCCCATTAGTGCTGCCTCATCAGCACATATCAGTGAAGGAGAAAAATTACTTATTTACAAAATTTACTGACAGAAACTAAGAAAAACTTTTTTTTTCTGCCTTTTTTCTTTTTAAATTAAAAATCTCTATTTGTGTGAAGAAAATGATAACAAATTAATTGGGGTACAGTGTTGCATGACCGTGCAATTGTCATTCAAGGTGCGACAGCACTGAAAGCTGAAAAATATCCTGGGCAGGAAGGGGGTGAAAGTGCCCTGTAATGAAGTGGTTAAAAAGTATTTCTTTCTAGATGCACATCAAGTGTACCTAGAAAGAAATACATTGGTAGCTGTATTTGATGTGTTTATGTTTATAAACAAAGCCATAGATAAGCACTGATATATTTATGTGGCTTTGTACTTTAATACCCGCCTATAGTAAAATGACGTCCTCTAATATGTGGGGTGATATCTGAATGATGCTTGCAGCTAGATGCATCATTCAGATATCATTCTTTTCAGCCGCCGATTCTGTGCATGATAAGAATGATCATAGCGGCAGTGCCGCCGCTTGATCGTTCTTATAGGCGACGGGAGGGGATGCCCCCCCTCCTGCCGCCATCCGGTGTTTCTCTGGGCTCTCCCGTGCCATCGGGGGCCCGGAGAATGAATCGGCCGGCGTCGGATGTTGACGATAGAGATGACTGGTGAACAGATGGTCACCAGTCATCTCTATGACCGTGGGAGGCCCGGGCGTGATGTCACCCGGAAATAACCGAAGCCGCAATCGCGGCTGTCAGCATGAGATCGGTGAATTTTTTTTTCCGATCTCATGCTTTCCAGCCTAGAGGAGAGATGTGGGGTTTTATTGACCTCACATCTCTCCATATAGAGGACCTGCCACATAGATTCCTATTACAAGGGATGTTTACATTCCTTGTAATAGGAATAAAAGTAATAATAAAAAAAAAATGTTAAAAAAAGTGTAAAAATAAAAAAAAATTAAGTAAAAAAAAATTAAAATAATTAAAAAAAAAAATTAAAAGGCCCCTGGCCCCGGTGGCTCGCGCTCAGAAGCGAACGCACACGTAAGTCCCGCCCACATATGTAAACGCCGCTCAAACCACACATGTGAGGTATCGTCGCGTGCGTTAGGGCGTGTGCAACAATTCTAGCACTAGACCTCCTCTGTAACTCTAAACTGGTAACCTGTAAAAAATTTTAAAGCGTCGCCTATGGAGATTTTTAAGTAATAAAGTTTGGCGCCATTCCATGATTGTGCGCAATTTTAAAGCGTGACATGTTAGGTATCTATTTACTCGGCGTAACATCGTCTTTCACATTATACAAAAAAATTAGGCTGACTTTACTGTTTTGTTATTTTTTAATTCATGAAACCGTTTTTTTCCAAAAAAAAGGCGTTTGAAAAATTATTGCGCAAATACCGTGTGAGATAAAAAGTTGCAACGACCGCCATTTTATTCCTTAGGTTGTCTGCTAAAAAAACATATATAATGTTTGGGGGTTCTGAGTAATTTTCTAGCAAAAAAATGATGATTTTTACATGAAGTAGAGAAGTGCCAGAATAGGCCCGGTATTGAAGCGGTTAAAATACCAAACCATTTATTTGGTTACTTTGGCAAATTTCACTGAAGCAGTTCACATAGCGAAATGTAAGGCTAATTTAATACCAAGGGTGAAATAAGTATATTTTCAGTTTTGGCAAAATCTCTCCGCTCATCCCTGATCTCCTCTCTCCCATTCCCCATATTTATTCTTGCCTTTCTATTCTCTCCTCCCTTATCTGCTCATTGGCATGGCAGTGCTGTGCTGGCAATACTAGTGTGGCCTCCAGTGTCTGGCAGGAAGCCTTTCATAAACTAAGTTCTTACCAACATTAGAAGTACTACAAAAGACTATCTACCTCTTTGGTGCTCCGCTAGATGCAGGCAATTAGTGTGTATCTAAACTGAAACAGTTCTATTGATGTCAAGATTCATGAACACCTGGCCACACAGAAAAATAAAAGGGTTTTACAGGTACATAAACATTTTTCTACTATCATTCTTCAACTATCATTCTTCAACTATCATTCTCTTCAACTATCATTCTCTTTAACTATCTTTCTTAAGCTATCTCCTTTTCTTTTTAAATCAACTAGCCTTTGATATGAGATAATATGGAAAGAGATTTGAATCTAGCAGATGGAAACAATTGAGTACTGTCTGTGATACATTTTTTATTTGCACTAACATACAATTTTTCAGGACAAGCTTTCGGGGTATACCCCCTTCTTCAAGGTCCCAGCAGTACTATCTAGCAGATAAAAGTCTTCTTTGAGCTCTTGAAGTTCACAAATAGCTTATGCTGTCTGTAAATGATGTGGGCTCACTTTGTTTGACACATTTTCCAGAAGGCCTTTCACCTCACCGTCACTGAAAAAGTACCCTTGACAGTCACTGCAGCAATGTATTGTGGGATTTTATGCCAGACTAGATGAGGCGGCAAGGAACCTTCAATCAGAATCTTCCATTAAGGTGATTTTGAAAGCAGAACACATGTAGGGCCCTTTTAGAGATGGTTCTTGTAATGGGAGTGCTTTGGTACTCAGATTGCCCAGATTGGGGATATATAGGGAATGATAGGTGGAGCCAGGTGTAGAACAGGTGGCAGATGGAGCAAGTAAGGAGGAACCCTACTTTGACATAGAGTGCATAGCCATCAGATAAGTGATTGGGACCTAAGCTTCCCTTCAGGGGAGAACTACCCTCAGCTGGGGACAGGGGGTGAGGAGGGGATTCTTTCCTCTGAAGTAGGAACAGCTTATGGGTGCTGGTTCACATACTCATACAGGAATTCCCCAAGTTACGAACACAATGGGGACTGTAGGTTTGTTCGTAAGTCGAAGTTGTTCGTAAGTCGCAACACTGCATTGGTAAGTGTAACTTCCGGTCGGAACACTGCATTTGTAAGTGGAACGTCCGCCTGTGCATGGATGTGGGATGTTCCGGGCGCTTGTTATGTTATCTGGGGCTATTCTGGCCATGCAGTACATGTAGTACTGCAGTATGGGATGTGTCTGGAGGTATCCATGACCAGCGTGGAGCACAAGTGGCCGGCATTTGAGGCCGTTCATAAGTAGGAGTCGTTCGTAAATCGGGGACTGCCTGTACTCACTTGAAGGCCAGTCCCTATGTTCAAGGTATTGATCTGGGAAGGTGGATCCCAAATTTTCACTCCAAAAGCTGAAATTGAGAAAGGTGTGTAATTTCTAGGCCATCAAGGGCTTGACCTACCAGGGTTGACCAGGGATGGCTCAGGTTCCCTGGGGTCAGAAAGAAGTTGTTCTGCCCTAAATACGATCAATGCTTCTGACTCCATAGTACTGCAACAAAATAAAAGTACTGCCAACTGTAGTGTTCAGCAATGGTGGTTCTTTCTTTAACACAAGGATCACAGCAAATCCTAAAAAGAGGAGTTTTTCTTTACCTGTTAAGACAGAAAACAGCCACCTAACCGGTTAATGAGAATCCATTTAATTTGCAGACTTTATAGATATGGGGTATTGTTAAAAAAAAAAAAAAACTGAGCGACCTTTGTTTGCAGTTGTTTATTTTTGAGCAACAACACGGTGTGAAGCCTGCTCTGCCTTCCTCGGCACAAAACCGGCACTCCCCCCCCCCTCCCCACCCCCGGCGACAAAGAGTGCTCACTGAAACAAAAGACATTAGAATTCATTGTTACGAGATTATGGATTCAATAAATTTTCTGTGGCTTGTGTGGAAGGTCGGGGAGTGAGCGTTCTCCAAATGTATTTATCAAGGAGAATTGATTAGAGTATTCAAATGCGTCTAATGCTGCATAATAGCTCCTAAAAGGTGGAATTTGTTTGGCAGTGCGGGGGACAGAACTATTAACTCTGAGCAAATATGTGGGGACTATTTATTAACCCTCACTAGCAACACGCAAAGAGGGCTGAACAGAATGGTTAATGCTCCAGTCCAAGTCCAGCATATCCTTCCGCTGTTGCTTTGCCCATAAAAGAGGATTCTAGTTAATACTGCATTTGTTGCGAAAGTATCAAACCTATCACTGTGCAATGTATATTTGGTGCAAGGTACGCCCCAGTCTAAATTAACAGAGGAACTTAACCTACCTGCTTAGTAATTCAGTTTGCTATCCAGAAATTTGACTATCCTTACTTTAATCCGATTAACTAGGAACTTCCGATTTTGATGCAGGGCAGGAATTCTCAGACACACCCACTTCCGTGTCCTTGCTGTCTCTCACATACAGAGTTCCTGGTATTTCACTGCTAAGAATTTTCACAATACCCCTAACACGTCTGAAGTCTGAACAATGGTACATCAAGTTTAAATCCAAAAAGCGATACAGGAGACTGCAAGAGGTGATCCACCAGCCTATATGTCAAGTTCTCTCTGGAATCTGGCAGCAGTAAATTAAAGCTAACTCAGAATAAAGTTTATCTAAACTTTTAAGCTGATTAAACACTAGAAGATTTTAAAACGTCTGTATGAAAATTCATGCAAACATTCATCTGAAAAGTCTCATTACGCTCGATCACCTGACAAATATCATTTGAAAATTTTGTTTTAACATTTGATTTTGGGAGGAATGTACTTTCCTGAATGAAATCCACATTCACTGTTAAAAATTTGTGTAGCACCCTCTCATGTGTGCTAGATATAGTGTGGAGGATAGGTAAACCATACTCTGACTCACACTGTAAGATGGCGAGTCTTAATTGAGGAACGGCTCGATTCACACAGGGGCAACACGACTTTGCAACGCGACTTCAACACGACTTGTGGATCCGACTTTCAATGAACGGGGATCCGACTTGGATCCCCGCCACTGTGTTTGGTATGAATCTTTAGGGGGAACTCCGCGCCAAATTTTAAATAAAAATCCGGCATGGGTTCCCCCCCCAGGGGCATACCAGGCCCTTGGGTCCGGTATGGATCTTGAGGGGAACCCCCCTACGCCGAAAGGAAGGCGTGGGGGGTCCCCCCAATCCATACCAGACCCTTATCCGAGCACGCAGCCCGGCCGGACAGGAATGGGGGTGGGGACGAGCGAGCGCCCCCCCCCCTCCTGAACCGTACCAGGCCGCATGCCCTCAACATGGGGGGGTTGGTGCCTTGGGGGAGGGGGGCGCGCTGCGGCCCCCCCACCCCAAAGCACCTTGTCCCCATGTTGATGAGGACAAGGGCCTCTTCCCGACAACCCTGGCCGTTGGTTGTCGGGGTCTGCGGGCGGGGGGCTTATCGGAATCTGGGAGCCCCCTTTAATAAGGGGGCCCCCAGATCCCGGCCCCCCCACCCTATGTGAATGAGTATGGGGTACATGGTACCCCTACCCATTCACCTAGGGGAAAAAAGCGTCAATAAAACAAACAGTACACAGGTTTTTTAAAATAATTTATTAGGCAGCTCCGGGATCTTCTTCCGACTTCGGGGGTCCTCTTCCGACTTCGGGGGTCTCTCCGCCGTCTCCTCCCGGTGTCCGCATCTTCTGCCGGCTCCTCCGCTATCTTCTGCAGCTCAATTGCTAGCGGTGGTCCGGACTTCTGCCTTCTTCTTTTCTTCCAGAGATGTTGACACGACGCTCTCTCCAGCTGGAATGGTCTCTGAACGCTCCGCAACGGACTTATATAGGCGGTGACCCCGCCCCCTTATGAGGTCACTGTCCCAGGGCATGCTGGGGCTGTGTCGTCATAAGGGGGCGTGGTCATCACCCGGTGACCACGCCTCCTAAAACGTCACAGACCCAGCATGCCCAGGGACTGTGACGGCATAAGGGGGCGGGGTCACCGCCTATATAAGTCCCTTGCAGAGCGCACAGAAACCATTCTGGCTGGGGAGAGCGTCGTGTCAACATCTCTGGAAGAGAAGAGGGAAGAAGATGATCCAGAGGTCCGGACCACCACTGGCAAAAGAGCGCCAGAAGATAGCGGTGGAGCCGGCAGAAGATGCGGACACCGGGAGAAGACGCCGGAGAGACCCCCGGAGTCGGAAGAAGATCCCGGAGCTGCCTAATAAATTATTTTAAATACCTGTGTACTGTGTTTTTTATTGACGCTTTTTTCCCTAGGTGAATGGGTAGGGGTACCATGTACCCCATACCTATTCACATAGGGTGGGGGGCCGGGATCTGGGGGCCCCCTTATTAAAGGGGGCTCCCAGATTCCGATAAGCCCCCCGCCCGCAGACCCCGACAACCAACGGCCAGGGTTGCCGGGAAGAGGCCCTTGTCCTCATCAACATGGGGACAAGGTGCTTTGGGGTGGGGGGGGCCGCAGCGCGCCCCCCTCCCCCAAGGCACCAAACCCCCCATGTTGAGGGCATGCGGCCTGGTACGGTTCAGGAGGGGGGGGGGCGCTCGCTCGTCCCCACCCCCATTCCTGTCCGGCCGGGCTGCGTGCTCGGATAAGGGTCTGGTATGGATTGGGGGGGACCCCCCACGCCGTTTTTTCGGCATAGGGGGTTCTCCTCAAGGTCCATACCAGACCCAAGGGCCTGGTATGCCCCTGGAGGGGGAACCCATGCCGGATTTTTATTTAAAATTTGGCGCGGAGTTCCCCTCAAGATCATTTGAGCACAAGTCGCATGCCGAAGTCGGATCATGCGAGACGGCGATCCGACTTCAATGATAGTCAATAGGCTGAAGTCGGATCAAAGTAGTACAGGGAGTACGCTCTGAAGTCGGAGCGACTTCAGTAGTGTCTATTAAGACGCTAGCGTTAACTCCCATTGAAACTATTTCTGGAGCGACTTGGGGCGACTTGAGGACGTACAAGTCGGATCCCAAGTCGCCCCAGTGTGAACCGAGCCTCAGGGTTCATTAGAGTTCAGGGCTGGGTGACTCATTCTGGCAGCTCTCTGATGCCTCCCCCTGGTCTGGAAGGTTGGAAAATCTTCTAGAACTAGAGGGCGAGGGTTAGGAGGAGCTGCCTTGAATATTTATAGAGCCACGGCCAATCCCCAGCAATGAGCTGGCAGGGGGGCTGAGATAACTCCATAAATAGATATGGGCCATGCCAGCAGGGCAGTCGGGTGGAAGATGGAGATGCAGTGCTGGAAGAATCCTGCAAAAACACAGGGGAGGAAGATTTCCTGGAGGCATGGGAGCAAGAGAGGACCGAGTGAGTAGGTCAACACTGTTGGGGACTAAAAAAGGGGGGAGACTGCCACATGCAGCCAGCGGTGAGCTTAAGTCTTCAATCCTTTCCTGAGAGATCTCCTAAGAGTCAGCGAGGAGGGCTGGTGAAAGAGACAGTTGCAGCCAGGTGGGCTGGCATTGCCTGAAGTGGTGGTGCTGGGATCAGTGACCACAATGGAAGTAGAAGGGAAAGTTACATGCTGTGTCACTCCATGTGTGCTGCTGTTAAAGCGAAGTTCTGCTATATGTTACTCCATATGTGCTATACTGACAATTAAAATCTGAACTCCAGTCTTGCACAGTTATACAGGCTCCCCTCCTACACTGAAATTGCTTATTCTGATTTCACTGCACACTGTGAGTTTTTCGCAAGGTGCATTAGAATCTGCTCCTCCCAATAGCCAGCTCACTGCTTGCAGCAGGTATGAGGGTTCCAGCCAGAGAGGAGTACTAAGGCAGGGCTCTGTGATTTTTTCAGGAAGCTACCCTTCTGTCCCCTCCCACCTGCTCCCCCCCTCCCCACCAGTCATGATCTGCCTGCATTGCGTTGCAAAGTCCCACACAAACCCATCAATCCTGACAGTGAAGTCCTCCTAGCATACACTATAATACCAAAAGTATTGGGATGCCTACCTTTACATACACATGAAATTTATTGGCATCTTAGTCTGTAGGGTTCAATATTGAGTTGGTTCACCCTTAGTGACTATAACAGCTTCAACTCTTCTGGGAAGGCTGTCCACAAGGTTTAGGAGTGTGTCTATGGGAATGTTTAACCATTCTTCCAGAAGTGCATTTGTAAGGTCAGGCACTGATGTGGACGAGAAGGCCTGGCTCGTAGTCTCCACTCTAATTTATCCCAAAGGTCTTCTATTGGGTTGAAGTCAGGACTCTGTGCAGGCCAGTCATGTTCCTCCACCCCAAACTCGCTCATCCATGCCTTTATGGAGCTTGCTTTGTGCACCGGCCCAAATAATTTGGTGGAGGGCTGATTATGGTGTGGGGTTGTTTTTCAGGGGTTGGGCTTGGCCCCTTAGTTCCAGTGAAGGGAAATCGTAAGGCATCGGCATACCAAGACAATTTGGACAATTTCATGCTCCCAACTTTCTGGAAAGAGTTTGGGGATGGCCCCTTCCTGTTCCAACATGACTGCGCACCAGTGCACAAACAAGGCCCAAAAAGGCATGGATGAGCCAGTTTGGGATGAAGAAACTTGACTGGCCTGCACAGAATCCTGACCTCAACCCAATAGAACACCTTTAGGATGAATTAGAGCAGAGACTGTGAGCCAGGCCTTCTCGTCCTACATCAGTGCCTGACCTCACAAATGCGCTTCTGAAAGAATGGTCAAGCATTCCCCTTAGACACACTCCTAAACTTTGTGGACAGCCTTCCCAGCAGAATTGAAGCTGTTATAGCTGCAAAGGGTGGGCCAACTCAATATTGAACCCTACGGACTAAGACGGGGATGCCATTAAAGTTCATGTGCGTGTAAAGGCAGGTGTCCCAATACTTTTGGGAATATAGTGTACCTTTCTGTGATGTGATGCTGTGTGACAACGATGCTGCACCTTAATTCAGAGCAGAGTTGTCACTCCCATGTAGGCTGTGTCTGCTTGTGCTACAGTGGGATGAGACAAAGTTGGAGAGGGTATGGCTATCAGTGTCATTGCTGGTTCATAAGCCTGTAGCTTGTCAACCAGAACCTTGGCACAGCTAGCCCCGCCCACTGCTTTACTGCTTTCTGGATTGATAGCACTACCTCTGTTACTGAAACCCTCCCACTGATAGCTGCAGTGTCTGAGAAGGGGAGTATGTGAGACACAAACAAAGGTGGATTTTATTCAGTCGGAGAAGGTAAAGGTAAACGATTTTTGTATATTTCCTTAGGCTCGTTCATCACATAGTAACTGGATTTCGGACTTGATGATTAGATCATCATACAGGAGCCTTTCGTTGTTCTAGTGGTTTGTAAGGTTGCAATGGTCTTTGAATGGATTCTGGTACTGTGTTTAAAATAGTCCCTAATTACTTTCATCATATTATACTTTTAATATTTTATACTTTAATGAAAAAAAGATAAAACTTTTACAGCAACATCACCCAATTAAAATCAAAATGCACAGAAATGGAAAAAAAACACAAATACAAAAAGCACTCAGGGCCTATTTACACTAACATGTCATTGTAACAAACATGGTAACTCACCTAACATATGTTATTGGTTTGTGGTTCCTTTCATGCTAAATGGCATTCCAAATCACTATGGCAACACACATGTGTTGTAGCGCATCACAACGTACAGTAGTGCACTGTGCTACAAAAAAGAGTCAGAATGCATTGGCAGCTTATACATTTCAATCTATTGCCATAATACAATGTACCTAATGCGTGACATACCACGTGTTAATGCACAAGCATTAGCACACTGCAAAGAATAAAATAAAATAAACCAAAATACCTCAAATGCACCCCCCCCCCAAAAAAAAAAAAACCTTTAAATATAGACAAAAAGGAATATATTTTTTTTAAGCAAATCAATGAGCAAACTTTAGGCTTTCTAATTCGTTGAAATCTCACCAACATTCATTTTGCATGGAAGTCTATTTCACCCAGCTCACTCGGCTCACCCCTAGTTGGAATATTACAAAATGTAGGAGTTGTGACTTTACACATCTGTAGAGTCCCGCATGTTCCAACTTTAGTGTCAGTTTTTTTTGTAGAGAAGGGAAAAAAATGAACTCCAGAAAAACACAGCCCGTCTCATCCGAATACTCACTGTGTTTACTCACTTTGCAATAAAATTATCACAAGGCATTTATAAAGAAATGTAAGTCTGACCCCGGTCTGGAAGCAATAATGAAACTTGATTTTTCCAGCTAAGTGGAAAGGCAGACTCCTTCTTCATCCCGGGAGAATTTCCAGAGATAATTCTGTAACTGTAACCAAATTATAATTGTCCTCTAAGCTGCTGTTTCCATGTCGAGCCAAATCGCCTGTAAAGGGCTGAATTCCTGGGTGGCCCTTACAGCTTCTGCGGGGGCCACAGACTCTTCCCAGCATCCTCCGCTGGCATATGGAATTATTTCAAAATGCAATGTCATAGCTCCCAACTGTCCCTAATTTGGAGGGACTGTCCCTGATTTGGAACAATGTCCCTCTGTCCCTCATTCCTCCTCATGTGTCCCTCATTTTGGTCTGATCTATATAGATGTATATAGAATGCACTTTTCTATCTATCAAAGTGTTTTCCAGCTCTAAACCTTTCATCTGATTTCTAAATTGCTGTATTTGTAAATTCCAAATGCCAATATAAAGGAATAGTAGTGGTAAAAAAAAGCACTTGTGGGTTTATCCAATCTTGTTTTTTTGTACAATTCTTCTTTAAGGGGGCGTGACAAGGGGTGTGTCCTATGCCTGCATACTTTTGCTGATAGGTGTCCCTCATTCCCATCTCAAAAAGTTGTGAGGTATGCAATGCTGCCAATTTGAGCAAAGCTGCAATCAAGGCTGTCCAGGGGCAGGATCCTTTGAGAGTACTGATATGTAATTATTTAAAGAGACATTGTTATTGTAATGAAAGTAATACAAAGCAGTAGTAGTGTATAAAGACATGTACCCAATTTAGAGCAAATATTACAATTCAGTCACTTGGATCCCTGATTTGGAATTCAAAATGAATTTCCAAATAACAAATGATCATTTCAAGATGGTGACACAAAGTAAAAAATTATCACTTCTTTTAACCACCTACCGCGCAGCATATTATAATAATTTACTATAATACGGCAGGCGGGAGCACTGTTATCCCAGGTCACATGACGTCCTCCCAGTTGCACGCCCTTTGTGACCAATACCAGTGATCAAATTTTACAATGGCTTTCATTCACAAACATTAATTGTGTACTATTTTGATCTCTGTGATTGGTCACACTGATCACATAGTACAGGGCCAATCACAGTGGACATGTACCATGTGATAGCTGTGGCCAATCATGGCTATCACAATATTATATAATGGCACATGAATGGATGTCATTCACAAAGTAAAAATGATTGCTTTTTCAGTGACCATCATCGTAAAAAGCAATTATAGTGAAAACAAAATCCTGATCTCCTTCCCAGAGCAGTATGGTGTCACTATAGGGCAGCACAGTGGTGTAGTGGATAGCACTCTCACCAAGCAGTAAAAAGGGTCGCTGGTTTGAATCCTGACCATGACACTACCTGCCTGGAGTTTGCATGTTCTCCCTGTATCTGCGCGGGTTTCCTCCCACACTCCAAAGACATGCTGGGAGGTTAATTGGATCCTGTCTAAATTGTCCCTAGTATGTATGAATGTGAGTTAGGGCCTTAGATTGTAAGCTCCTTGAGGGTAGGGACTGATGTGAATGTACAATGTATATGTAAAGCACTGCGTAAATTGACAGCGCTATATAAGTACCTGAAATAAATAAATAAATAAATAAAATACTGTATTGTGTGAAAAACAGTCCATACAGAAAACAGAGGTAAAAAAGAATCAGTTGTAGCTAACGCGTTTCACACCCTTGTTGGTGCTTATTCATAGCTTAGCTTTCACACAATAAAGGTGATTGCATTGGAGTGTGGCTATCCAGATTTTTCCTCTTGCATATCCATTGCACGCTGAGACAGCACCCTCTCTAAATGCAGGGGAGGTGTAGCAGTAGGATTGCCACCTAGAGTGGTATATCTCTATATAATGGTGCTGTAATTCTGATGATGCTATAATGATGCTAGTACATCTCTGGTGACAAGATGTAAAAAATGTAAACAAAAATGTATATATATATATATATATATATATATATATATATATATATATATTTTTTTTTTTTTTCGCATACTGTCATCAGTCAGTGTCCCTGATCCCCACCACACCAGTCATATGGTTATGCTGTACTGCTCTGGTGACAGTATATGAAAAAATAATGGTGGGGAAAAAAAACACATTTTATTTAATTCCTTCATTTTCCATAAAAAGTGACAAAAAATTACAACTTCAAAAAACTTACCATGCCTCTTAATAAATATCTTGGGGTATCTACTTTCCAAAAAGGGGTTATTTTGGGGGTATTTGTACTATCCTGGAATTTTAGGACCTCAAGAAATGAGATAGATAGTCAGTACATCAGGATTGATTCATTTTTTAAATATATATATATACCATAGTTTGGAGACTCTATAACTATATATAGTTGGGTTATATAGAATTATAGCAGAATACATTTTGGCCTAAATTTATGAAGAAATATTATTTATTTTGAAAATTTTATAACATAAACTAAGAAAAATGTTTGTTTTTTCAAACTTTTCGGTAATTTTTTATATGGCAAAAGATTTATATGGCAAAAAAAAAAAAACACAGTGGTGATTAAATACCACAAAAAAAGCTCCATCTGTCTCAAAAAAAATAAAACAAGTCAATGTATTTATTGTGTAAAAATCAACTGGTGAACTGGACTTTGCAATTGTCCACTGAATTTATCTTTAATATGAATTTTTATAAACCCACTGCAGCCACATTTAGCACCCTGCCTGCTTCTATAGGAACTACAAAAGGTGGAGATGGAACCAGGAACACAGATTTTCATAGGCTCAGATTCAGGGCCATACAGAAAATGACCATTCTGGCAATCACATGGGGGACTTTTCTGTAACAAACAGTGGAAGCTTGGGGTCAAGAAATTATTATTGGAGGTAATGTTTGCAAAGTACAGTATCATATTATGTACATTCTGTGTATGCATGCAGCAACCAGAGTAATACAATCCACCACAATATATCAGCAGTTCTGCCATCCTTGAACACTGGAGGACAAGGACCTTCACTGTGCCTTGTTCAGATTCTCTTCTATGTAAATGGGTAAATGCACTGTGTATTATATTGTTCATTTTTTTTTTAAATAATATCCTTTTCTTCATCTTTTTTCCCCTGTCATTGCTGCTAATTAACTGCAGCCCTTTCCAGCCACTTCCTGTCTGCATACACTTACTCGATTGTTGGCTGCACATCATCGCTCTGGACTGGCTTCCTGATAGTGACAACGGTGGACAATGCCTGTGCAATATGGGGTGGTTCAACCACTTGTATTGTCCATCAGAAGCCTGTATGACAGGGTGACAACTCAGGAAGTGCCTGAACAAGGATCTTCATGGCAGGATCACCAGGGACTTTTTTTTAATAAACACTACAGATTTAAAAAGGTTTAAAATAACTTCTAAAATTTCATAAATATGTAAAAGCTTGCATGAGATTTTAGTGAGTGAGATTACATTTATTTTAAAGCTGAAGTTTTATCTGCTTAGATTTTTGCCTTTCCTGGTCCTCCTTACCCCCTCATCATCACGTTAATGAAATTATTAAATAAAACCTTTCTGTTTTCATTACATACCTAATTTTAGACTAGGTGAAATCATGACTGGGCCTCTTTGCTTCTCTGCGCAATGCAGGCAGATAATGGCTGATGAGAGGGGCTGGCAGGGTGCTGTACATTGCTTCCTGGAAACAAGCAGGAGGGCCAGCAGTATTGCCTTATTCCTGACACTTGTGACTCTTGTGCAGTGCTGCCGGCTTCTACTTTTCTTTTCTTCCTCCTGCTACACTGCAGGGGTATCGGTACTAGTATCTGCACCCCCCCCCTCTTCGGTCTGGGACCCCTGTGTGCCCATTTTCCCCTCAGTGCTGCCGTTTTCCCTCCTCTCCTGCCAGCAGCTGCTGAGGGCACACAGGTGTGTTATTTCAGGATAGTGAGTGGGGGCTCACATACCACCCTGAATCAACACAGTGAGCGATCAGTACCGATCGCTCACTGTGGAGGTGCAGATATTGCTTCTGTGCCGCTATTCAATTGACTGGGTCCTGTTCAATGGGGGTATATTTTCCAGTGGCGGCTGGTGCTCCATTTTTTGGGGGGCAGAAAACAAACAACCTGACCCCCCCCCGTTGCTCGGCGAACAAACCCCCCCCGTCACTCTCCCGTCCGCCCAGCAGCCCCGCACTTACCCCATCCAGGTCGCGGGAAGCTTTGGCGACTTCCCCCTGCATGTCCTCCTCGGCAGCTTCCCCCCTGCTTCTGCTCCCGGCCAATACGGTCGCTTCTCCTCTCGACCAATCGAGTCTCAGGACCTGTTTCCTGATTGTCAGGGAGGAGAAGCAGGAAGACAATAGCGAATAATAATTTCGCTATTGTCACACAACTGGGTGGGCTCTGCACTCCGAGCCCACCCTTTTTGAAGCCAATTAGAGCCTCAGGCTCTAATCATGTGCTTAAAAAAACCATTGAAATCCATGCTTCCGGCGTCCTGCATGTGGATTAGGGGCTGGGCGCATGGATTACGGGGGTGGCGCCCCTGCACCCCTAATGGAGCGGCCACCACTGATCTTTTCTGCCATGGCTGCAAAGATTAGCATTGCGGGCCTTGCAGTTTAGCAAAAATATAATTTATTTTTCGAGGAGGGGGGCCCTGTCAGGTAGGCTGTATGGGTCTCTGTGATTTTTTCATTTCTATCAGCAGCCCTGCCCACATGTGATGTTGATCCTCCATGCTTGAAAGAACTGCAATCCCATTACTGAAAGGGGTGGGCCAGTAAATTGAAAGCCGTTGTAGGGAAAGTAGAAGGAAAAAATCACATAGAGAGCGATTAGGATCAGTTAGGAAACTGAACTTTAATTTTGATGGCTAGCTCTCTGGTCAGTCTACCCCTTTGCTGCTTTTTTGTTCTTATTTTGGGGTGCTCAAAGCGCAGAATTCACCTGTCAATGATGATCTGTTCTTGGGGCTTTAATTTGTTTTTGTTGTTGCTGCATCATTTCAAAGGAAAAAAAATAACTAATTGCAAGAACAGTGTCCACCTAATACACCCCACAATATTTCACTTACATTCACTGCACCTCACTATCCCCATGCATAAAATAAAAGTTAGACATACACGAGTTAGTTCTGTTATCCCTGATGAAAACTATCCTGCTGCTCACTCATTATACAATGCTGTATCTTCTGTGGTCTTTTACTTCTTGTAGCACAGTCCCAGCTTGTGCTCTTTGCCTCAAGTGAATTTGGGCCTAGCCTTGCTGCTTATAAATGTCTTTCTGTTGGCCAGTTTTACCCTGCTGTGTCATTTGCAGTGTCCGAATTCTTAATGAGTGTTTACTAGAAATTGGGCAGCAGCAGGACAATTTTGTATCAGTGTCAACAGGGACAGCCACAGCAACCTACTGGCCAATTTCTACCTGCTGGACTAGGTGGGTCTATTACTGTTTGATGAAGAAGCATGTGTCTCTGCTAAAGTTATCTGAAAAAAGGCTTTTTTTGCCAACTGAAGTCAATAAAATTGGGGTGCTGCTGCTATGTGTAAGTCAAACTAATTGTAAATGAAAAAAAACAAAACAAAAAACAAAAAAAAAATTCCACAGCCAAATAAACGCTGCTAGATTTACAGAAACCCTTGGTGAATAGGACCAGGGAAAATTCGCCCATCACTACTAGCGACATCCAAATGAGTTGCCTTTGCATGCTTTCATGGCACTCAGGAGAAGAATTTAGGGGGCAATAAAGTCATGTGCGAACACCTGGCGGGGTCTGCTTTTAACGTCTAAAGTTACCTATATGGCTCTACATTCATAACAAGTTTACTTTTATATTAGAAATGTTCTGTACAAGAAAGGAATACGGTACCTTTACTTGTTTTTAAGCCGTTTCAATTTTCAAATGCGAATTTGAAAAAAAAAGAAAAAGAAAACTTTGGGAGAAAGTCGAAAATCTTTGGAATGAGGTGGGTTACAAGCAAGCCTTGTTCTACTGTGTTTGTGCGGTATGTAAAGAGCGTTGTGGGGAGGCTGGTAAAAATAAGTGCAGGTGGCTGTTATTTTTCCTAAAATCGACACCACAAAAATCCTTCTATTAAAAGTTGCCTTAATGCCATGAGAGACTCTCCTGTATGAAGGGGTGCCCGGGACCAGGCTGGAAAAATTCTTTGTTTGGCTTTCAATGAGCTATTTATAGGGAAGACATATGCCTCACTAAAGACCCTCTCTGTTCTCCCTTAATGGGCATCCTTGTGACGAGCGTTATGCAAACTTTATTTTATGTATATATATTTTTTTGTCCAACTTTTTCTGCATCATATTTCATTTCATTCCAGCCATGACCAAGATTGTTGTGTCACAGCAGCACCTGCTGGTGGACTTGAAAACTACTTGTTTAAAAAAAAAGTTATTTCTTTATTGGTTCACTTCTCTCAACTATTCAAACAGTTACAATAGATACAATGTGGGGAATCATTTTCTTCTTTTTGTTAAATTGATATTTCAAAACAACGTAATTGAACATGAGACATCAATTCTGGTCTTCGTGATGTCATTATATTTGGGTTCTTTACCTTTCTGATTATACTCACAGCTGGGATATCACGCTTTTTAACATGGCCCTCCAAAGACAGAAAATACTCTGCTTCTGGCCTTCCTTCCACCTTTCTGAATACACTCATGACTGGGGTAACACACCTTCAACATGAAACTTCAAAAGATTGGGATGTCACACCCTCTAACATGCCTCTCTATAAGATAGAAAATACTCTGCTTCTGGACTTCTTTCTGACTTTTTGATTACACTCACCACTGGGATTACACATCCTCCAACATGACCCTTCATAAAGTGCAAAATACTCTGCTCCTGACCTTCTCTTTACCTTTATGATTACACCACAAGCAGGATATCTCACCCTCCAACATGATCCTCCAGAAAGTATAAATATTCTCCTCCTGGCCTTCCTCTGCCTTTCTTATTATCACAACATAGATATCACACCCCCAACATGACCTTCCATAAGGGATAAAATAATCTCATCCTGGCCTTCTCTCTACCTATCTGATTACACCACAACCAGAATATCACACCTCCAACATGATACTCCTTAGGGTAGAAAAAATTCTGCTCCTGGCCTTATCCAGCATATCACACCTCCAACGTGTCCCTCCTAAAGCTAGAAAATACTCTTGGTCTTCTTTCCACTTTTCTGATTACACCCACCACCAGGGTTTCACACCATCCAACATGACTATCCATAGGGTAGAAGATACATTGCTCCTTTCCTTCTTTCCACCTTTCTGATTACACCACAACCAGGATATCTTAGTGGTCTCCTCTCTTCCTTTCTGATAACACCACAACCCTCCAAAATGATGCTCCATAAGGTATAAATACTCTCCTCCTGGCCTTCTCTCTACTTTTTCAGTTACATCACAACCAGGATGTCACACCTCCAACATGACCCTCCATAAAGGAGAATTATGGACAAAGATTTTTTTTGGTCATACTTCTCTCCCAGATCACAGGAGTGCACTTACTTGTGTTCTCCTGTGACCCATAATCAGCCTACAGCAGGCTCAAGCAATCAGTGGTCATGTGATTGATCAGTTCTCAATCTTAGAGTTGCAGAGGACAGCTGCAGCATCACACCAATGCTGCAGCATAGAGGTGAGTTTGTGAGTTTATTTCTTTACGCACCCCTAGCTTCTTCTTTAGGGTATAAAATACTCTGACCTTCTCTCCACCTTTCTGAGTATAAGGCATAAAATATTATCCTCCTGGCCTTCTCTCTTCCTTTCAGATAATGGCACAACCAGGATATCAGACCCTCCAACATGATTCTCCATAAGGTACGAATACTCACCTCTTGGCCTTCTCTCTACTTTACAATTACTCCACAACTCCACAACAAAGGTTTTCACACTTCCAACATGGCCTTCCATAAGAGATAAAATAAACTCCTCCCACCTTCTCTCTAACTTTCTGACCACAACCAGGGTATCACACCTCCATGAGGTAACAAAATACTCTGCTGACATTCTCTCCACTTTTCTGATTACAACTACCACTGGAATATCACACTCCCAACATGCCCCTTCATAAGGTAATTAATACTCTACTCCTGGCCTTCTCTCTACCTTTCTGATTGCACCACAATCTGTGTTAATTTTAGTCTTAGGACTAAAATGGCATTTTTAGTTTTAGTTCCATTTTAGTCTTCTGCAATTGTTTTAGTTTTAGTCGTATTTAGTCGACTAAATCTCCAGTACATTTTAGTCGACTAAAATGTCCTACGTTTTAGTCGACTAAAATCTCCAGTACATTTCAGTAATTGCAATTTAGTTTTAGTCATAGTCTTTTGACTAAAATGGCATTTTAGTTTTAGTCTCATTTTAGTCTTTTGACTAAAATGGCTTTTAGTTTTAGTCGTAATTTTGTCATCTCAATTGTTTTAGTTTTAGTCGTATTTTAGTCGACTAAAATAGTATTCATTTAGTCGACTAAAATGTTTTAGTCATTTTAGTCGACTAAAATGCTTTAGTCGTTTTAGTCGACTAAATTAACACTGACCACAAACAGGAGATCACACCGTCGCTGGGATCCACCCAGCTGCCTGATTGACAGTTGGCTTTGGCCAGTTGCACCTGCCTCCTCTCCTGGCCGCTGCTCCAGTGATCACTGAAGGGGCACAGTGGAGAGCAGTGACTGACAATTACCACTCTCTGCTCAGAGCTGATCGAGATCTGAGCAATCAGTGGTCATGGGATCGCTCCATTCGTGGTCTTAGAGCTGGAAGTTGACAGCTGCAGCATTAAGGCTGGTTCATACCCCCTGCATGGCAAAACTTAGCATTTTACTGTGCAGGAAATGTTGGTTCTGGCCGGATGTGCCTTGCGCTTTTAAAGTACTAAGTACTGTTTACTTCTTTTTTTTTTTAAACTTTTTTGAAATGTCACAGTGTGGCATTCCATTTGTATGCATTGCAGCTGAGCTGCAGTGTGTTAAAATGCAGGCAGTAATGGAGCCGCAGGTGAACTACCATGTGGGACAGGAAAAAGCTGACATGTTGCTTGTTGTCTGTACCACACCTCAACTCACAGGAAGGCTGCATTGAAGAATGAACAGGACACATAGAAACAATTGTTCTCTGTATGGCTCTTGCAGACACTGGCGTTTTTATAATGCAGAAAATAATGATCTCAGAACAAGTGTGAGCAAGCCCTAAGGGTGGCCATAGATAACACTTTATTCCTTTTTTGATCAGCCAGTAGGATGATCAAAAAAAGCAGATTCCTCGTTCCACACAATGATGTAGACAGAGGACTCCTCTGCTGTCACTGATCGAGAAAAGTTTTCCAACAAGCCCACTTGACAGAAGTTGATCAAACGTTCGACTTCTGTCGAAAGAGGACGGCCATACATCCATGGATCGAAATTTTTCCGGTCCCTGCTGAACTAGATGAATTTCAATCCACCTATGGCCAGCTTTAGTCCCTTCTCATCATAACCTGTATAGTCATATTATCTGTAGTTGGACCCAAAGTGATATTATATTGATGTTTTTCAACAGAACAAGCTGTATTGCAGATATAGGAGTTAGAGGATTGAAACATTCCCCTTCCCCCATACTGACAATGCTGCTGTCCTAAGGTATCTGTGTTGCTCTTTCATCCAGAGTGTAGGCACACTAACACAGAAGGTGTGTTACTTGCCAGATCACCAGGTGAAAACAGAGATCTAATAATTGGTAAGCTGCGATATATTACTTTTTGGTTTAGGGTTTAATACCTCTTTAAACGTACAGTTTGCGAGTTAGTTCAAAGTGATGGTATGGGTCCTCAGCGCCATCTCCTGGTCAAAATGAAAATTGCACATACTATTCCACTTAGCACTGTTTCTACCCGAACGCATAATTTCAAATTGATTTCAGAAAATAAAACACATCCTTTTTGTGAAAAAAAGAACACGTTTTGTGCCTTCAAATATCAGTAAATACATTTACAGTTTATTCCCATATGTGTCCTCTCTTCTACCTCACTGTGCACAGATATGAATCCCATGAATCCCAACTTTTGGAACTCCCTACCCCAATGTGTCCGACTGTCCCCTAATCTATCCATCTTTAGACGATCCCTGAAAACCCATCTCTTTAAAGAAGCCTATCCTGCTTCTAACTATTGCACTGTTTTACTTTCTCCATCAGCTCATCCCCACAGCTATTACCTTTTGTATCAATTGACCCTTTCTTTTAGATTGTAAGCTCTAATGAGCAGGGCCCTCTGATTCAGGGGCGGACTGACAACTCATGGGGCCAGGCAATAGGAGATTATGGGGACCCCCGGGAAATAGGAGAAGATTATGGGGCCCCCAGGCAATAGATTATGGGGCCACACAGTATACACACACACACATATAGTATACACACACAGACACACAATATACACACACAGTATACACACACAGAATACACATACACACACATTTTTACATACTGTCCCTGGTTTTATTGAGGCTGGCAACCCTGATGGGGCCCCTTAGTGGCATGGGGCCCTTGGGCTGTGCCTGAGTGCCCGAATGGTCAGTCCGCCCCTGCTTTGATTCCTCTTGTACCAAATTTTAATGTAACTGTAATGTCTGCCTTCATTTTGTTAAGCTGTGCGCAAACTGTTGCCACTATATAAATCCTGTATATTAATAATAATAATAAATAATAATATTAACCATGGGGGTGGGATATCCTGCACTTAGGGCCGGTGCAAGGATTTTTGTCTACACAGGCGAAGGTGCATTTTAGTGATGCATGATATTTATGTTTAGTTTTGAGTTTACTATTCACTATTTAATAATCTTAATTAATTTTTGAATGTATTCTACACCACTGTATATTAAGTGGAGAGGTTCAGGTCACTCCACACACCCTGACACGGGTTTGAAACTCAAATCCACCAATTTTCACTCCCTTTTCCCCCCTTAATATTACAATAGGGGATAGGGAGCTTCACCCAATATCACACAATCCCAGTCTATACCACAAAGTGGTTTCATTAGCACTTGCACCTTTTATCACAACTCATCACTGGAGGTTACTCTCCAGGTGATAGGCAGCACCACCCACCCCTGTATATATATTTGCAGCTTTGGGAATGCATACATCCCAACACAGAATGCAGTGGACAGGGGTGTAAAGTACAGAATGCAGGGGACAGGGGTGTAAAACACAGAATGCAGGGGACAGGGGTGTAAAGCACAGAATGCAGGGGACAGGGGTGTAAAGTACAGAATGCAGGGGACAGGGGTGTAAAGCACAGAATGCAGGGGACAGGGGTGTAAAACACAGAATGCAGGGGACAGGGGTGTAAAACACAGAATGCAGGGGACAGGGGTGTAAAGCACAGAATGCAGGGGACAGGGGTGTAAAACACAGAATGCAGGGGACAGGGGTGTAAAGTACAGGATGCAGGGGACAGGGGTGTAAAACACAGAATGCAGGGGACAGGGGTGTAAAGCACAGAATGCAGGGGACAGGGGTGTAAAGTACAGAATGCAGGGGACAGGGGTATAAAGCACAGAATGCAGGGGACAGGGGTGTAAAACACAGAATGCAGGGGACAGGGGTGTAAAACACAGAATGCAGGGAACAGGGGTGTAAAGCACAGAATGCAGGGGACAGGGGTGTAAAACACAGAATGCAGGGGACAGGGGTGTAAAGTACAGAATGCAGGGGACAGGGGTGTAAAGCACAGAATGCAGGGGACAGGGGTGTAAAACACAGAATGCAGGGGACAGGGGTGTAAAGCACAGAATGCAGGGGACAGGGGTGTAAAACACAGAATGCAGGGGACAGGGGTGTAAAGTACAGAATGCAGGGGACAGGGGTGTAAAACACAGAATGCAGGGGACAGGGGTGTAAAGCACAGAATGCAGGGGACAGGGGTGTAAGGCACAGAATGCAGGGGACAGGGGTGTAAAGCACAGAATGCAGGGGACAGGAGTATGTAACACAGAATGTAGTGGTAAGGAGAGTACAAAATTACATCGCACTCCCCAGCCCCCCCCCCCCCCAACTTCACCTTTTCAGCAAAAATCCCCACTCACCCCCCCCCCCCCCCCCAAATAGCAAAAATAGGTAAAAATCCAGCCTCCCCAAATCCCCAGTCCCAGCACAATCCTCCCTTCTTCCTCATCCTAGCACTTATCCCCACACCTCTCAATTCTACCTTCTAACACCAATCTTTAAACCCTCCCAGCACAAATTCTCTTTCCCTTCAATACCCCTCTCAGAATAAATCCTCTCCCACCCCCAAATCCTCCCTCCCAGCACAACCCCCCATTCCAGTACAAATCCTCACCCACCCAATATCCCCTCTCCAAATCCCCCAGCACAAATCCTCTTTTCCCCCAATCCCCCTTAACAAGCACAACAAATCCCTCCCAGTAAACAAATCCCCCCAATCCTTCTTCTAGTACACATCTTCCTCCCAGTGTAAATCTTTCCCCCATTTCTAGCACAAATTCTCTCCCCTAAATCCCCCTTCCCAGCACAAATCTTCTTCCACCCCCTAAATACCCCCTCCCAACACAAATCCTTATCCAAGCACAAATACATCACCCCGAGTGCTGTGCAGACTGCAGAGCGGAGATTGCGGTGTGTGGGACGCTAAACACCCGGCACAAGCTGCGGGGTAGGTGACACCGGTGCCCGCACTAGCTGCGCCGCTGCCTGCAAGTGATTGGAGCCAAGTTCCGACACTTTGCTCTGCTCCTGGATTCACTGGGACTCCTCTCCAGAAATGGAATTTACCGCCCCCGCCACCCTGGCACCCTCAAGTGGCTGCCTGAGCTGCCTTACGGTGGCGCCGGCCCTGCCTGCACTGGTAGCTTGTCCCTGTTATTGTGGTCATACACATACATTTTATATACACTATATTGTCAAAAGTATTGGGATGCCTGCCTTTACACACACATGAACTTTAATGGCAACCCAGTCTTAGTCTGTAGCGTTCAATATTGAGTTGGCCCACCGTTTGCAGCTGTAACAGCTTCAGTTTCCTTATGGATCTTGCTTTGTGCACTGGTCCAAATCATTTGGTGGAGGGGGGATTATGGTGTGGGGTTGCTCTTCAGGGGTTGGGCTTGGCCCCTTAGTTCTAGTGAAGGGAACTCTTATGGTGTCAGCATACCAAGACATTTTGGACAATTTCATGCTCCCAACTTTGTGGGAACAGTTTGGGGATGGCCCATTCCTGTTCAAACATGACTGCACACCAGTGCACAAAGCAAGGTCCATAAAGACACAAGCAAGTGAGTTTGGGGTGGAGGAACTTGACTGGCCTGCACAGAGTCCTAACCTCAACCCAATAAAACACCTTTGGGATGAATTAGAGTGCAGACCATGAGCCAGGCCTTCTCGTCCAACATCAGTGCCTAACCTCACAAATGCGCTTCTGAAAGAATGGTCAAACATTCCCATAGACACGCTCCTAAACCTTGTGGACAGCCTTCCCAGAAGAGTTGAAGCTGTTATAGCTGCAAAGGGTGGGCCAACTCAATATTGAACCCTATAGACTAAGAATAGGATGCCATTAAAGTTCATGTGTGTGTAAAGGCAGGGGTCACAATACTTTTGAAAATATAGTGTATGATCTTATTGTCAATTAATTTGCTGTCTGGGAAACAAATATGATCCAAGATTGAGAATGTAATTTCATGCCCATATACTTAATGATTATATCAATCTATCTAGTTTCCTACATTCAGATTTTCTGAGTAGACCAATCAGGATAATTTTGAAGAAATTGAACGGTTTTGTTCAAAATCAATCAATTGCACAGTATGTGTCTTTTTGATAATTTATACATTCAGTCATATTGTCCGATTCTTTGAAGAATAGTTTGGTTAGATTTTTATGTATATGGCTACCATAAGGACAGAGCAGTCCGTTTGTAGGATAGAGTGGAAGTGGATAACTGCAGACACATTACTGTACTATGTAAGGGTGTCAAATCCTTGAGTATGTTATGTTCTCTCACATCAGGGTCAATTCAGAAACAGCATGCAGCAGTTTCACCACCATGTGTTCCGTGTTATTTGTCATCTTTTTGAAATGAAATTCATCAGTTCCCAAAAACTATTGCTCTGGATTTGTTCTTTATATTAACAAAAGTTACTAACTGGTGAAAACTGGTGTGAAGTGTCTACTGAAAAGATAAAGTAATAACTTATGACATAAATACTTATGAGATAAAATACAGATTCATAGATGCAACAGCTAAATAATAGTTATCTATTTTGAGTGAAGGAATAATGATTGCTTCCATTGTGAATTTTGTTGTATGGAATTGAATGCCTTATGAAAAAAATTATCTTTAGATATGATATTGAGCACGTCTTCTACAATAACTCATATGGCTTAGTGCATTTTTACCATTGTAAGGAAAGGAGGTCAGAGTGTTAAATGGGTTTGTGTAGATATCGTCACACTTTCTCATTCTATAATATTCTTTTGTATATAATGGACCTCACTAATCACAGACAGTAACAGGTTTTTATAATGTCTGGCTTACATTATATACTCCATAGATTGCTTAGATGCTGCAATCTATGAAAATAGATGTCAACCCTAAATGGATAATTTTAGGGTTCATCCACACCACACAGAGTGGGTTATTGTGCACAAAATGTTTGTCCACTGATATGCAATCCAATGCATCATTGAAACGCATTGCAGTGTTTCATTTTTTCTTTAAAACTTCTATTTAATTACATACAGTGCCATGCATTGTGATGTGTTACCGTTCTTTGTAATGTGCTGCACAAAAATGCAGCATTTATTGTTTTTGAGCACACACCAATGCTGCACTGATGTGAACATATGCTATATTACCAAAAGTACTGGGACGCCTGCCTTTGAACACACATAAACTGTAATGGCATCCCAGTCTTAGTCCATAGGGTTCAATATTGAGTTGGCCCACCCTTTGCAGCTATAACAGCTTCAACTCTTCTGGGAAGGCTGTCCACAAGGTTTAGGAGTGTGTCTATGGGAATGTTTGACCATTCTTCCAGAAGAGCATTTGTGAGGTTCGGCACTGATGTGGACGAGAAGGCCTGGCTCGCAGTCTCCATGCTAATTCATCCCAAAGGTGTTCTATGGGGTTGAGGTCAGGATTCTGTACAAGCCAGTCAAGTTCATCCACCCCAAACTCACTCATCCATGTCTTTATAGACCTTGCTTTGTGCACTGGTGCGCAGTCATGTTGGAACAGGCAGGGGCCATCCCCAAACTGTTCCCACAAAGTTGGGAGCATGAAATTGTCCAAAATGTCTTGGTATGTTGATGCCTTAAGAGTTCCCTTCACTAAGGGGCCAAGCCCAACCCCTGAAAAACAACCCCACATCCTAATTCCCCCTCCACCAAATGATTTGACCAGTGCACAAAGAAAGGTCCATAAAGACCTGGATGAGCAAGTTTGGGGTGGAGGAACTTGATTGGCCTGCACAGAGTCCTGACCTCAACCTGATAGAACACCTTTGGAATGAATTAGAGCGGAGACTGCGAGCCAGGCCTTCTTGCCCAACATCAATCCCTGACCTCACAAATGTGCTTCTGGAAAAATGATCAAACGTTCCCATAGACACACTCTTAAACCTTGTGGACAGCCTTCCCAGAAGAGTTGGAGCTGTAAAGGGTGGGCCAACTCAATATTGAACCCTACAGACTAATGCCTCGTACACACAACCGGACATTGATCGGACATTCCGACAACAAAATCCATGGATTTTTTCCGACGGATGTTGGCTCAAACTTGTTTTGCGTACACGCGGTCGCACAAAGTTGTCGGAATTTCCGATCACCAAGAACGCGGCGACGTAAAGCACTTACGACAAGACTAGAAAAGGCCAGTTCAGAACCAAGAGCGGCACCCTTTGGGCTCCTTTTGCTAATCTCGTGTTAGTAAAAGTTTGGTGAGAGACGATGCGTGCTTTTTCAGACTCGTGGTTTTCAGATCGTTTTCTGCTGTTCAGTTTGTGCTTGTGGGTTTGTATCTGCTCTTCAGTGCGTGCAGTCAGTTCGTATTGTACTATTCAGTGCGATCTTGTCCGCTTGTTACTGTTTTTCAGGTCACTCTTTACAGGCCTTGCTGTTCTTCAGTGCGTTCTGTTACTTCGTTCTGAGCAGCCGACCGTTTTCTAGCCATGTTGCGTATACGCACTCCTCGTAGAGTTCGTGCTGTGCGGGGGCTTGGTGTTGGGGTCCTGACCTTGACACAAGTTCAGTCCATGAACAGGGTGGGGAGGAGTTCATGGATCAAGAATTGGTTGCTTCAGCGTGACCAGTTCTGTCACATGCCTTTGCTCCGTGAGATCCGTGAGAATAATCCTGATGATTTCAGGAACTTTCTCCGGATAATGGACCCCGTATTTCACCGTTTGTTGGCTTCGCTGACCCCCTATATCAGCAGGCAGGATACCTGCATGAGGCAAGCCATCACTCTGGAGCAGAGGCTCATCGCCACCCTGCGGTACTTGGCGACGGGGAGAAGCCTGCAGGAACTCAAGTTCTCGACAGGCATCTCCCCCCAGGCTCTGGGGATCATTATCCCAGAGACCTGTTCTGCCATCATACAGGTCCTGCAGAAGGAGTATATTAAGGTAAGATGTTTATCCTTTTAGATCACATTTTATTGTATATAATGTTTGCTAATATTTTGTATTTCTTTCCTCATTTCCTAATTACCATGATTGTAATATGCTTTGAATGTCCCCTTTGTCCTCATGCATGCTGGATTTTTAGGTAATTATGTTTGTTGTCCTTCATACATATTTGCCTTCACTTACCTCCCCAGCATGGTCTCCTGGCCCTATATTCACCTCATGTAGTCACATAGCAATGTATTTTATCAGCTCCATAGTAGTGCTTTACCCGAAACACCCCCTAAAATGTTTTAAAATGTGATTTGTGCTTTAAATTCAGGCAGAGTGCCAGAGGCTTTTTTTGGGGGGTCCCCAAATCATTTTTAACCCTCCCTCCCCCCAACTGCTAAGTCAGCTGATACCAATTCTCTATCTATCCTCAATCATCTATCTGCTGACTTTGCCAAACCCATACACACTATACCCACCTCTTTTGTGGTCAGATTTATGGATGAATTCCCCAAAGCATGTAGTGCAAGGGCATGCCTGTATACTTTCAAATGTTACTGTTTAAAGTTTTTGTATACTATTATTATCTTGATAGGTAATAGCAGAATGTCCAGATGTGCTAAAATGTGTACAGTGTGTATTTATATCTTTGTCTTATGACACTTCTTACCTGTCCAGTGGGCTGCCAATAGTGTAACTAAGGAGGGGCTAGCCAAAGTAAGACCCATTATTTAGGCATTCATCTCTCAATGAAGTGGAGAGGGTTACCTGTCCAAGAGCTCCCCCCCTATAATGTTAGAAATGGCCCATGAGAGGGGGGGGGGGGGAATCTGATAGTTGTACCTTATACTTTGGTCTTTAAAAAATCCCTCCAAAAAAATGTTATTTTGATGTTGGCCAAGAATGTTTGTGTGTAATCTGCTTTCCCTGTTTATGTGCAAAATGACTAATTTTTTTTTTGGTTTTGACTCCACAGTTTCCTTCCACGCCACAGGAATGGCAGACTGTGGCCTCCCACTTTGCCCAGCTGTGGGACTTTCCTAACTGCGGAGGGGCAATTGATGGGAAACACGTCCACATCGTCCCACCACCCAACTCAGAGTCGTACTATTACAACTACAAGGGGTTCAATAGTATTGTGATGTTGGCGGTGGTGTCGGCTACTTATGAGTTCCTGTATGTGGACGTGGGGAAGAATGGTGGGATGTCCGATGGTGGAGTCATCGCCCAGACCGAGTTCTACAGGCGTCTCCAGAATGGCAGCTTGGACTTGCCACCTCCAGAAGACAATGTGGAAAGACTCCCATTCGTCTTCGTTGCCGATGAAGCATTTGCACTGGGGGACCATCTTATGCGGCCATTCCCGATGAGGACCCTCACCCCGAACCAGAGGGTTTTTAATTACCGGCTGGCCAGAGCCAGAAGAGTTGTGAAGAACACGTTTGGAATCATGGCCAGCCGGTTCTGCCTATTTCTTACACCCATACATATAGCGGAGTACAAACTGAATCACATTATCCTGGCGTGCTGTGTGCTACACAACTTTTTACGGCAACATTCTGCCAACTATGCTGGCTCAGTTGGGCCTGAGGCCGGAATTCAAATTGAACCAACCCTGACGGCGCTTGAAAGTGGCCGTCCTGGCTTGCCCCCCCTGAGTGCCCGTGATGTCTGGCCAAGATACCTTGAATTCTTTGTGGGTAGGGGGGGGCTATCAATATGCCAGACAATGTCTAAAACCTTTTTTTAATAAAAAACAAAAAATCAAATCTTTGGTGACATTTCCTGCTTGTGTTTGTTTTAGCTGACCCTGACAGAAATGTGGTGAGTCCTGAAAATGGCGTGATTGTGTAACATTACAAAGCACTGTTGGGTGTTATTTACTAAAGGCAAAGACACTTTGCACTATAAGTGCACTTGAAACTGCACTGAAACTGCATTTGTAGTGCAAAGTGGATTTGCCCTTAGGAAATAACACCCATTGTCACAGAAAACAGCAATTAGAGCACCACAAAAGTGTTGTAGCATTGAGACAATAATCCACACATTCTTGATTAACAATCTTTTTAATACCAGCACAATCACATGTGCATTTAGAAAAGGTTTTTAAAACAAACCAACATGTTTGTTGTATAACAATTTTTGGGGTCACATTAGAAAAAGTAGAAATGTCCATTTAAGATAAAACAGGCATGTTTAAAACCAACAAGAAAGACACAAATCTTGAACTTACAAAGTTCACATTTGGTAGAACTTGAAGGCAATATCAGACATGAGTATTTACAAACTGTGTTTGACATTGCGTTCAGATGGGGTGTCACCCCAGGTAAAGCCAAATTTTGAAGATGCACACAAATAGCCGAATGTCAACATGTGCTAGCTGCCATCATGGGGGATCAAGGGATGTGTTTTGGGGGTGCAACCCCTTCCTCTCAGCTACTTTATTATTGAGGAAGGGGTTTCACCCCCAAAATGCGTCCATTGATCTCCCGTGATGACAGATAGCACATGTTGACACACTGTGTGCCTCTTCAAAATTTGGCTTTTCTCAAATTTGTAAAAAAATGTAAAAAAATTGTAGCACACCAAAAAACAAAGGGATTTGGAGGGGTTTTAAACTCTCCCTAAAACATCAATGATGTTCTTATTTTTTTGAAGAACATCATTGATGTTTTTCTTGATGTTTTCAAAGTCCCTATTAGGCTGGATTCACATCTATGCATTTTTAGTGCTTTTTGCATTTTGCAGATTTGCACTACAGTCCATTTAACATGGTTTCCTATGGAACAAGTTCAGTAGTGCAAATCTGCAAAATGCAAAAAAGCACTAAAAATGCATAGATGTGAATCCAGCCTAAGGCCTGATTCACAATTATGCATTTTTAGTGCTTTTTGCATTTTGCAGATTTGCATTACAGTCCAATTAACATGATTTCCTATGGAACACGTTCTGTAGTGCAAATCTGCAAAATGCAAAAAGCACTAAAAATGCGTAGGTGTGAATCCAGCCTTACACCCCATGATAAAAAATAGGAACACAGCACAACCGCTTACTTTTTTGCAGCACTCTCCGGATCTTTCTGTACTGCTCGTGCTCTCTTAATTTTAGGTCCGACCACCGCTTCCTGAGCTGATCTTTCGATCGTCGTACCCCAAAATTCCGGTGCAGACTCTTGACCACTTTCGCCATGATCTTGGCCTTTTGGACATTGGGGTTGGGGTAAGGTCCATACTTCCCGTCATATTCGGCCTTTTTCAGGATGTCGACCATCTCCAACATCTCCCCAAAGGACATATTTGATACCTTAAATCTTCTCCTTCTGGATCCAGACGTTTCAGGCTCCGGGTTTTCCTCCCCCTCCTCCTCGTTGCTGTAATTAGCACGCACCTGCTGTTTCTCCGCCATGTGCTCTTCACCCACTGCGCCGAACGAAAAGGGGCGGGGAATAGACTAGAAAGAATGTCAGGGGCGGGCGGAGTTACATGCATGCGCAGTGTGTGTAAAGCGTAACACGCGTGCATAGTACGTACGATCTGTGAGCGGAGGAAGGAGTATCGGAGGCGCCGATCGTGATAATGAAGGTAAGATCTAAATTTGGGCCTATACTGCTTCTACATTGAGGCCTATATTGTAACAAGATTAGGAGAGTTTTGCCTGACATTAGGGTTTGTCTTGTGTTGTGTCTTGCAGATAAAATGGATGGCTTCAATGACCACAATTTCCTCCCCCTGTTCATAGACAAGTACAGGGAGCTGCCCTGTCTGTGGCAGGTGAAACACCCACATTATAATCATAAACAAAAGAGGCAGACAGCGCTGGAGAAACTGCTGGAGTTGGTGAAGCCAAAATTGGTGGCCTGAGGAGCACTTATCTTAGGGAGCGCAAGAAGGTCACGGATTCCCAGAGATCCAGAGCTGCAGCAGATGACATAGTTACATAGTTACATAGAAGCAGTATATTTATGTCCCCAGGCTGTGGTACTATTAGAGACTGCGATTTCTGTCAGACCAGACTGGAGTCAGGGAATCCCTCTCAACCCTTTTTTTTATTCTTCCTTCCACCCCAGCCGAGGCTTCCGATGTCCAACCTGGGACTTCCAGCCAGGAAGAAGTGGAGGAGCCCAGATGGAGTCAGGTATAGCATTCTTCTACAGATTTCTGGTCAATAAAGAAATGATGTTTACTAGATGTTATTATTGATCACTAATTGCTAATTTAATAAAGTGTTTTACATCTCAATAGACAGTAGTGGGCAAAAATAATTGGGACAAGAATGAAAAATGCTGGTCTCAGAATGATAGTCTTTTATATTTGTTAACATTCAATTTGCAACAATCATGAGGTGAAAATTGTATGTGATTGAAGAATAAAAAACTAAAACGATGTCCCTTTTTCATACACAGGAAGACCTCAGCCAGGAGGAAGCTGTGGAATGTGGCAGCCAGGAGGAGGCTGTGGAATGTGGCAGCCAGGAGGAGGCGGGGCTAAGTGGCAGCCAGGAGAAGCCTGGGCCCAGTAGGAGCCTGACCGAATCGCAGGTTCCTCCCCTCTGCCTTCCATACAAAAGACCCAGGAAGGGGAGTCACGTTCAGGATTCTGCACTCAGGCTCATTCAGGAGGCTTCTGCATCCCTCAGAGCCACCCCCACTCCTGAAGAGGCCTTTGCCTGCATGGCTGCCACCAAACTGCAGGCCATGCAGGAGGGTCAACGCAAGCTGTGTGAGGACCTTCTGTATAAAGTCTTAAGTAAGGGGGTGAGTGGTGAAATCACACCCAATACCCACCTGAGTGAGTTGGCCCATCCTCCTCCTGCTCCTCCTGCTGCCACATCTCCAACACCAGAGCCACAGCGTGGAAGGAAGCGTGGAAGGAAGACCAGAGAGTGATGACCCTGGGTTCAGTCTGGTCTGGCCAAAGATGCAGCCTCTTGTATGACCACAGCCTAGGGACACAGATGTCATCTGCTGCTTTCTGTATCTCTGGGACTTCTGGACCAGACTGCACTCCCTTAGATATGGACTCCTCAGGCCACCAATTTTGCCTGGAAATAATTGATGTGTGCCCTGCGGGTCAAAGGCTTCACCAATTTCTGCTGTTTCTCCAGCATTGCCTCCCTCTTTGTTTGGTTCGGAGCCCTTAATAAATGAATTTTTTGTGTGTTTTCCTTCAAAAAGGACAGTTTGTTTGTGAGTAGGCAGGTACATTTCTAATATACAATGTGAAATTAAAAAGGGACACCAACACCAAGCAACCTCCTTGAGATTAAATAATACAAGATAATAATGGTGTTGTGGTAACTTGACACACAAAACACACACAAAAATATTCGGGAGTAAAACACAAAAAAACACAAAATAAAAACAGTCTTGAAAAAAATACAAACCCAAAAAAAATAAAAACAGCCTTGAAAAAAATACAAACCCCCCAAAAAAATAAAAACAGCCTTGAAAAAAATACAAAACAAAAATAAAACAACAAAATAGAAATTTGGTCAGATGTGACAAATCAAAATATATTGAGGGAATCCCGCTAAATAATAAAGAAAGAAGTTTGTGAGAGGTCTGTGTGAATATGAGCAGCAAAACTACTTAATTCTTTTCACATTATAAAGAAGAAAAGAGTGCGCTGTATTAAACAATTTAAAACATTGCAGCGTGACGAAAGTGCTGTATCCATTCCGAACGCTAATTTTACCAGACCGAGCTGTTCCGCCTCGGAATTTCTTCTGAGCATGCGTGGCACTTTGTGCGTCGGAACTGGCCACACACGGTCGGAATTGACGCGGTCGGATTTTGTTGTCGGAAAATTTTATAGCCTGCTCTCAAACTTTGTGTGTCAGAAAATCCGATGGAAAATGTCCGATGGAGCCCACACACGGTCGGAATTTCCGACAACACGCTCCGATCGCACATTTTCCATTGGAAAATCCGACCATGTGTACGGGGCATAAGACTGGGATGCAAATAAATTTCATGTGCGTGTAAAGGCAGGCGTCCCAATACTTATGGTAATATAGTTTAGGTCATAATGCCGCGTACACACGACCGGACTTTACGGCATACTTGGTCCGGCGAACCGGAGTCCGGCGGACAATTTGATCATGTGTGGGCTCCAGCGGACTTTTTTTTCTCAAAAGTTTGACAGACCTAGAAATGAAACATGTTTCAAATCTGTCCGCCGGACTCGAGTCCGGTCGAAAAGTCCGCTCGTGTATCTAAATTAGTCCACCCGGACCAGTCTGGCTTCATACCAAATAGATCTACGGCAAACAATCTCCGGCGCCTTTATCTCAATATGCAAGTACCCACTGATAATCAAGGACAGAAAGCTATCCTCTCACTAGATGCCGCTAAGGCGTTTGATAGCGTTGAATGGGAATACTTGTGGAAAATATTAGAAAAATTTAATCTGGGGGGATAGTATAATTTCTTGGATCAAATTATTATACAAAGCCCCTAAAGCTTGCATTAGGATAAATAATAACTTGTCTCCCTCCTTTGATCTTTACAGGGGAAGCAGACAAGGATGTCCCCTATCTCCATTACTCTTTGCTCTAGCCATAGAACCTCTGGCAGCGGCCATAAGAGGTAATCCAGACATAGTAGGATTTAAACGGGGTGAAATAGAGGACAAATTGGCACTCTATGCCGATGACGCACTTTTATTTCTCGGTGACACCTCTACCTCCTTGATAAAACTTATGGAATTAATACACACATTTGGAACCTTCTCCGGCTTTACAATAAATTGGGACAAATCCACATTACTACCCTTAGACCCACTAACGGGGCCCCTACCTCAGATTGCTGAACAGATCAAAATAGTTGATAAGTTTAAATATCTAGGTATAATTATACACCCTAACCTAGACCATTATATTAAGCTTAATATAGACCCACTACTTAAACGATTTCAGGAAAAAAACACCAGCTGGATTAAGTTGCCACTCTCCGTAGTCAGCAGATGCAATTTTATAAAGATGATCTGGAATCCGCAGATACTCTATGCACTCCACAATGCCCCTGTCTAGATCCCTATTCACATATTTAAGAGATGTAACACCATTTACCGTGCTTTAATATGGAAGAAACAGGTTCCAAGAATAAAATTAGAGACTTTACAAGAGGCAAAGGATTCGGGGGGACTGGCGGTGCCAAATCCATTTCTTTACTTTATAGCAGCTCAGCTACAACATTTAACAGGCTGGCTCTGCCCTGAATCCTCTGACCCCATTCGAAATATTGTGTACACTCAGGTGTCGGGTGATGAACTTGTGGAATGCATAGAGGCAGGTGAACTGGGAGCACTGACTCAATACCCCACACTACTGCTTATAGATAAAGTATGGAACAAAACAAAACAACATTTGTACACAGGTTACACAAATTGGTCACGTATCTGGAATAACAGAAATTACCCAGAATTGAACAAATTGGAAAACTTCTCCAACTGGTTATCAAGAGGAGTGAAATATATCCCACAACTATATTGTGGGGGTATATTGCACAATTTCCAATCACTTCGTGCAGAATTTAACTTACCAAATACCTAATTTTTCCAATACCTGCAACTTAGGCATGCTATAGCGGCACAGACTACAACATCCACTTGGGAACTATCCAGGTCCCCAGTGATTACACAACTAATCTTGGCATCATCACGGAAGGGACAGATTTCCTCTATATACAGCTCTCTTCTCTGTCATGTGTCTAAAGCGATGACTTTGAACTGTAGAGCTTTGTGGGGAGCGGACATAGAGTGTATCTCGGATGAGGAATGGACTACCATATTAGATAATGTACTTAAAATATCACTGTCCTCCTCTCAAAAACTTACTCAATTATTTATTATTCATTGCACCTATCGCACACCTGAGAGGCTACATAAATGGCACAAAAGAGATGATCCACTATGTCCTCGTTGCCTTGTAGATACAGGGGGTCCCCGGGTTACAAACAAGTTAGGGACTTTAGGTTTGTTCTTAAGTTGAATCTGTTTGTAAGTCGGAACAGGTACATTTTTTAAGTGTAGCTCCAGCCAAAAAATCTATTTTTAAGTTTTGTAGATAGCATAGGGAAGGGTTATCACCCCTGTAACATTTGTTTTGCCGTGTGTGCCCCTGTTCAGAAGATTTCACCTCACTTTCTGTCCCAATGACAATTGGATTTTGAAAATTTGGGGTTATTAGGGAAATAAGGATAGGTGATAAAGCATCAGTGGTGACACCTTTTTCCCATATTAACTCTTACAGGAGTGAATTTCCCTTCCTAGGTGTAGATTTCCTCTCACTTCCTGTTGTCTCCCTCCGTTTGTAAGTAGGAGTCGTTTGTAAGTCGGATGTTTGTAAGTAGGGGACCCCCTGTAATGGTACACTTATCCATATGCTATGGAAATGCCCGAAACTGCATAGGTATTGGGCAGCAGTGATTAACACCATTAATAGCATATGGAATCTTAGCCTCACTACAGACCCTAAACTTTGTCTGCTGGGTTGGTTAGATGAGGAACAATACACACCCCATACATATACTGCCATTCTTAGAACTTTAGCTAGGAAACTTATCGCTAGAAAATGGCTATCTACAACGGCCCTCACACACACAGAATGGATTACGTCCGTTAATGATTCTCTTATTAAAGAAAAACTTACTTACAAACATTGAGGAAGTCCACAAAAATTTGAAACTATCTGGGATCCCTGGCCGGGACTGGCGCCACTACGCCTGGTACAAAATAGAATCCTAGGAGGTAGAACGACATAAACACCACAACAAATTAGCTTATAGTATTGAGAGGAAGTCCACGGTAGAGGAATATTGCAAGAATATTAGGACCTGCAAAAGTATAAATGTTTAGGTTATGTTTTACCCAATGGGTACTGTTCGCTATAAAGTATATTTACCGCTCCCCGCTGGTTAGGGGCTAGCGGTACCCCACTCTACTCAGTGGCCCCCCTTTTTGGGACTGGGAGAGGAGAGGGATAGCACTCTACTAACCTCCCTGGCGGTATGATTATTTCAGATTTTAGGTGCTGAAAGCGGTACAATTATTTTGCACAGAAATTTGGCATTTTATATTGTAGGCCTGTAATTCTTAGGAATAATTCAGTTAAATCTGTCCAAACCATAGTCTAGTAGACATCCCGGGTATGATAAATTTTGAAAAACGAAATAAAAAATTATAATATAATAAATAACTATAAATAATTATAACATATAATAATATAATAATAATAAAAATTATTCAATAATGTAATCAAATCAAAAACACTGAAATTTGCTCAGTTGCAGAATTGTCACTTTCGTTACTTTTAGTGTTTGGTGATGGATTTTCCCACAAATCACTATCACTCAATTCTGCGAGTGATTCTAATTTATTATCGCTGTTTTCTAGTTGCTCTAAAGCCACTTTTGATGTAAAGGGACAGTTTTGGTTGCTATGGACAATCTCCAGTTTCCAGGCAGAAAGAACAGTTTTTATAATATAAAACTGCATGCAGGACACTGGACAGACCACTAGGGACAAAGGGGATGTGTAATTATTTGATACAGTACTGTAATCTGTAAGATTACAGTATACTGTATCTATACTGTGTTTTTCACTATTTGAATTTGCCACAGAACTCCGTCCCCGTGTGTCGCAACGCTCGCAGGGAACGGAGCTCGGCACTGTGAATCGAGCGAGACACAGCGGCTCGCCGATCACAGCGGAGAGACATCGCGGGAACCAGGGGACAAGGTAAGTAAACTCTTCCTGGATCCTGCAATGCAATCCCGAGTCTGGCTCGGGGATACCGCTTTTGGTATTGAAAATCTACCCCGAGCCAGACTCGGGAATACCGCTAGGGGGGTTAATAGGGCACATATGTTATTTAATAAGACTGAAGAAATACAATCACAAATGCCTTATTATACAAACGTATCTTTTATTTCTGATATGAAGTTACAGTACATATTATATTATATGAGTAACATAATGTACAGGCCCGTATGGTCAGATAATTTTATTCACTATGTGTCCTAACAAAATTGTGGAAAGCTTTTTGTATGTTTTTGTTCTTGTTTTTTTGTTTTTTTTTCTTTTCAATAAAAATTATCTGATAAAAAAAAAAAAGAAAAGTCCGCTCGTCTGTATGCTAGTCCGATGGACAAAAACCGACGCTAGGGCAGCTATTGGCTACTGGCCATGAACTTCCTTGTTTTAGTCCGGTCGTACGTCATCACGTACGAATCCTTCGGACTTTGATTGATCGTGTGTAGGCAAGTCCGTTCATTCAGAAAGTCAGTCGAAAAGTCCGCAGGACAAAGTCTGCCGTAAAGTCCGCTCGTGTGTACGCGGCATAAGGCTTCAGCGTCAGCTGCATAGCATTGCTTTGGACCAGCTAAGATAATGACAATAGTGGACCATGCCTGGACAACAGTGGACCATGCCTGTAAATGCGTGTTGGCACAGCTGCTTTTAGTCTGCATCTGAAGCTGTTTAAAGGGATGAAAATATCAGAACACAATTTGAGCCTTGTCACCCTGTATCAGGAAGTGCCTAAATAAGATCCTTCATGGCAGGATCTCCAGGGATTATTTTAATGAAAGCTGCAGAAATATGATAATAACATGTTCAAGCTAATTTTAGTGAATGGATTTACATCTGCTTTAAGTCATTTCCATTGTGTGGTGAGATGCTGTTGATGCTGTTCTTGCTTCTAACAATGATAGCCAGGAGTAGTTGATCACATTCAGCTGGACTTGTTCTTTAATGTTAAAGACACTTCACCAAAGTGTCTTCTTTACCTCTAAGGCCAGCCATAGATGGATCACAATTCAGCTGATTCAGCAGGAAACAGCTACATTTCGATCCATCTATGGGCAGTGTTAGACCTTTTGAGAAGAAATAATAATATCTTTTTAATTTTTTATATCATGAGCCCTATTAGAGAAAGGTGAAGAAAGGGTCACCATGACTTCAGCTGTTTCCCAACTTTTAATGAATCACCTATACTTAAATACTATAGACAAACTATTTGCAAAGCTAGAAACCAAAGAACCAAAGATATTTACATTTTCTGGTCTGTTAGATAAAAAAAAATGCTATCACTAAGATGAGGCGACAATATAAACACTTGACTGATTATTCTTCAGATGAAATCCCTGTCTGTGGACAGAGACTATTGTGAAGACTCCACGAGTTGCTTATCCAGCTGAAATGGCTAAATAGTTAGTTAGACTGGGCAAAGTCCATGTTAAGCAACTCAAATAGAGGCCCGTAGTATAACCCCAAGGCCATAAACGGAGGGCCAGCATGACAGGAGTTAATAGGGGCTTAGGGTACCAATAGTTAAGGGAAAGAAAGGGCGTGTCAGGGAATTTTTTAGGGCTGTGCTGAGTGGGTTATGGAGATAGGGGAAGTGAGTGGGGACGGGAAAGGGGGGTGGTTTCAGTTGTAAGGGGAAGAGCGAGGAACAGCTTCCCAACTGTCACAGATCCTACCATGCCATGCAAACGGCCAGGCATTGCCACCCCCAGGTGACTTTCTCTGTACTGCTCCTACTGTATTGCCTCTGAGCCACACCTCAGTTCATTATTCAGCCTGGTTTCCAGCTATGCCTTGTCCAGCATGCAGCATTGAGGGTTATACTCTGGATCTTGCTTTGCAATTAGCACATGTCACTCCTGGTTCAGCTGAGGCAGTTTATCTAATCAGCTGGGTATAAAACACTGCCTCACCTTGAGCCCCGTTTCACACAGGGGCAGGCCGAGGCGACCTGCACACGACTTCCACAGCGACTTGCAAAACGACTTCTGTATAGAAGTCTATGCAAGTCGCCTGAAGTCGCCCCCAAAGTAGTACAGGAACCTTTTTGTAAGCCGGAGCGACTTGCGTCGCTCCTATTAGAACGGTTCCATTGCACAGAACGGGAGGCGACTTGTCAGGCGGCTAGGTCGCCTGACAAGTCGCCCCTGTGTGAACCGGCAGTAAGGGCTGTGTCAGTTCATTGTCTCATGTATTGCCAAAGGTTCCTGTTTTCCTGTGTTCTTATTTTTAAGTTTCAGTGTTCCAAGACTGACCCCGGCTTCTGATCCTGGCTCTGTTCATCGTCAACACTGACTTCTGGAATCCCTGACTACGGCTTCACCTTGAGAATCCTTTGGTAAATTCTCTGTGAAGCCCCCGTACTCAGATTCACAGCCCAGGTAGCCTTTTACCTAGTTACTGTGGCAGTGGCGGCCCGTCCATAGGGGGCGCATGGGAGCCGCCCCCCCCCAGGCAGTCACAAAATAAATAAAAAAATTGAAAACTTGACAAAAAAAAAGGTCCTTAAATGCACTGTGTTTGGATGCCGGACACAGTGCACTTATGGGAAGCGCCACATCTATGCAATCACGGGATTGCAGACGTGGCGCTTCATTTGCAGCCATTTAGCCCACCTTGCGGTGCTTTCTGAAGCGCCGAGTAGCTTCAGTAGTTTGATTGACATCTGAGTTTGATGTCACTTCCTGTTTTCTCTCTCCCATTGCGCCCGGGAGAGAGGAAACAGGATGTATGAGAGGATCTGACCTCTCCATCGCCACTGCGGAAGGAGACACCGCTGGAGAGGACAACACACAGCAAGGTAAGTAACGGGGGAGGGGGGTTTGATGTGACACAGGCTGCTTTATTTGGTGGGGACACGGGCTGCTGAATTTGGTGGTAACACAGGCTGCTTTATTTGGTGGGGACACAGGCTGCTGCATTTGGTGGGACACAGGCTGCTGCATTTGGTGGGACACGGGCTGCTGCATTTGGTGGGACACGGGCTGCTGCATTTGGTGGGACACAGGCTGCTGCATTTGGTGGGACACAGGCAAGCTGTATTTGGTGGGACACAGGCTGCTGCATTTGGTGGGACACAGGCTGCTGCATTTGGTGAGACACAGGCAGGCTGTATTTGGTGGGACACAGGCTGCATTTTGTGTGACACGGGCTGCATTTTATGTGACACAGGCTGCATTTTATGTGACACAGGCTGAATGTAAGGAGGGACCCCCCTGGGGACGCCTGATGGCATCTGGTGGCAGGCGACGTGGCTAGTGACACGCTTAGGGCTCCCACTGATTCTGCATTATGGTGAGTTGAATGATTTCATCTTATATTACAATGTAATAATAGAAATAATGCGCTTCAATCATCCTGACACCATAACAACCATGGTGCCGGGATGATGAAGTGCTAACGCCAGGTGTTTATCTGCTGATTGTTAAACTTTATAGAATACACATATTTCTATTGTTGTATAGGATCTGGGCCTGCTGTCCCTCCATCCCTCTCACTCTCCCCCTCCATCCCTCGTTCATCTCAGACGCTAACCACACTACCTTAGAGCAACGCCCACTATTACTCTGAAACCACACCCATTTTCACCAAGTGGGAGATATGGGCTCATCAGCTACTACAGGAAAGGAGTCCAGTTTTGGACAGCTGCAAAGCTTTCATGTTTGCCCTGGACTCTCACAATACAGTTTCAAAGAAAACTAGGGTTTCCAAGTCTGCTCCTAGTTCTCGTGGCCTACGGGGACCCAGGGACAGGAATACCCTGTACAAATACGACTTCAAGCTATTCCAGTACGTGCCAAGCTTTGAAGCTCCAAAGCCACAAAGCCTAGAGGCTCCTGAGGATATTTACACTCCTACCCTGGAAGATGTGGAACCTATGGAGATCAGGATCATCCAGTCCAAGCTGTCTAAAGGTGAAAGAGAGCAGAGGAGAGGCTGTGGTCTTTGTTTCTATTGTCGAGAAAGAGGGCACTTTATCTCTCTCTGCCCAACTCGTCCACCTCGGCCAAAGGTTCTTCAAGTAGGTACTATTAGGATCCATCCTGCTACCCCTGCTTATCAGCCTGTAAACTGCCAAGGTTGCTGTAAGATTTGTCCACGTTCAATGTCACAAGTGGGTACCCAGACTACAGTGGTTAACTATACCGGTGTCCCTCAAGAACCCGTAACCAATACCCCTGAGCAGCTCCTACCATGGGGTCTAAAGACTATGCAACCTTCTGACAAAAAAACAGTTCCTGTAGTTATCCCAAGCTCCATAGTGGAAAGTGCAGTAACATCATCCTTTCCTGCCAAAGAAGTTCTACCACCTGACTGCACATATGCCTCGAATGGCACCATAGTCTGTACGCAGAAAATGGAGATGTTTGAAAAAGGTTTGCAAGTGACGAATGTCTCCCTTGCAAGAACTTCAAAAGCAACAATGCCCAAAAAGAGTAAGGAAAGGTCTTCTAACACTTCTGTTGGTGCATTGTTTCCCAGTGAATTAGTTGAAGACTGTACATATGGCATGTATGCCTATGACAAACTACCTGTTCACACCCGGAGGCCGTTTCCAAGGGGGTGGGAACTGTCATGGTTCCTACCGTGCCATGCAAACGGCCAGGCGTGGCCACCCCCCAGGTGGCTCAAGGAGATATTGAACCCATGACTTTCTCTGTACTGCTCCTGCTGTATTGCCTCTGAGCCACACCTCAGTTCATTATTCAGCCTGGTTTCCAGCTATGCCATGTCCACCATGCAGCACTGAGGGCTATACTCTGGATCTTGCTTTGCAATTAGCACCTGTCACTCCTGGTTCAGCTGAGGCAGTTTATCTAATCAGCTGGGTATAAAACACTGTCTCACCCTGTGGGGTGTGTCAGTTCATTGTCTCTTGTATTGCCAAAGGTTCCTGTTTTCCTGTGTTCTTATTTTCAAGTTTCAGTGTTCCAAGATGAGTGATTCAGTGATCCTGGCTCTGTTCATTGTTAACTCTGACTTCTGGAATCCCTGACTACGACTTCACCTTGAGAATCCTTTGGTATATTCTCTGTCAAGCCCCCCTGCTCAGATTCACAGCCCAGGTAGCCTTTTATCTAGTTACCGTGGGCTGTGTGTATTTGCAAGGGTGAGCATACATCTCTGCACTATGTACTCCAACCAAGGTAAGCCCTTACACCACCCTCCCGAGTCCCGCCCTATATTTTGGGGTAATTTTTTTCCTGTTTTGTTTTGAGGACTGGAGCGTCCTTGAGAGCAGGTGGTGCACTTGGCGGGGTGCAAGGTCCTTTTAGGTCATATGGGCACTTAAAAGGTATAGTATAGGGACCCGTCTGAGGTACAGCTCCCAGTTGGTGTATGGGTACCTGCTAGTTGTCTCCGAGTTGGTGGTTTCGTGACTGGATGCCTTAGAAGTGACTAGCAGGTTCTGGTTTTATGCCTATTGGGATCTTGGGCTCCATTATCGTTAATAAACTGTATGTTATGTTTTGAAAGGTTATTGACATGTTAATTATTGGATATTTATATTTGGTTAATAAAATGGCTGCTACGGCCAATTTCTCCAGTTATGTGTGGTGTGGTCATTAGATGAAAAGGGTGGGGTTATTGGTATAGCAGGTAACAAGCCATGGTTAATACTAGGGTTGTCCCGATACCACTTTTTTAGGACCGAGTACAAGTACCGATACTTTTTTTCAAGTACTCGCCGATACCGATTACCGATACTTTTTTTTAATGTCACGTGACAGTGTTTTTTTTTGTTTTTTTTTTTTTTTAGGGGGGGGGGGGGAGTGAACGGTGCCTGTGTGTGTGTGTTTTTTTTTTTCATTTACATTTATTACAATTTTTTTTTATTCTTTATTGCACTAGGTGTGTGTGTTTTTTTTTTAATTAGCCCTGTTGGAGGGCTTTGGTGAGATATCAGGGGTCTTAACAGACCTCTGATATCTCCCCCTTGAGACAGAGAAAGAGACCGAGGATAGAGATTCCCCAGTCTCTTTCTCTGCATCCTCAGCTGCACTGACAATGAATGGAGAGAAGACAGCGGCTCCTCTCCATTCATAAACTGACACATCGTAATCACAAGAGATTACAATGTTTCAGTTATGTGAATGGACAGAGTCAGCTGACTCTATCCATACACACACAGCGGAGAGAGACAGCAGAACGCCGGAACGGAGGGGGACAGCGGAGGGGGACAGAGCAAAGAAAGAGGACAGCGGAGGGGGACAATACAGCGGAGGAGGACATTGGAGCGGAGGGGGACAATACAGCGGAGGAGGACATTGGAGCGGAGGGGGACAATACAGCGGAGGAGGACATTGGAGCGGAGGGGGACAATACAGCGGAGGGGGACATTGGAGCGGAGGGGGACAATACAGTGGAGGAGGACATTGGAGCGGAGGGGGACAATACAGCGGAGGAGGATAGCGGAGGGGGACAATACAGCGGAGGGGGACATTGGAACAGAGGGGGACAATGCAGCGGAGCAGGACAGCGGAGGGGGACATTGGAACGGAGGGGGACAATGCAGCGGAGCAGGACAGCGGAGGGGGACTAAGGGGGATGCAGTGACAGTCAGCGGTGATCGCGTGTGGGGGAATTACAAGCACCGATCACCGCTGTGTCACTAAAGCAGCTGAAAGCCGCGGGGGGAGAAGCTTGTAACTCCCCCACGCGCTGATCACAGCTGACAGTCTAGGTATCGGGGAAGCATCGGGAGCATTTGCCCGAGTACAAGTACTCGGGCAAATGCTTGGTATCGGTGCCGATACCGATACTAGTATCGGTATCGGGACAACCCTAGTTAATACCATAGTCAAGAACTATCTGATTTTTTTCCTTACTCAGAAATATTTTAAAGTATACCAATCAGTGCTGTGAATTTTATATATATATATATATATATATATATATATATATATATATATATATTTATATAGTTATATAGTTGGGACGGAAAGTATTCAGACCCCCTTAAATTTTTCACTCTTTGTTATATTGCAGCCATTTGCTAATCATTTAAGTTAATTTTTTTTCCTCATTAATGTACACACAGCACCCCATATTGACAGAAAAACACAGAATTGTTGATATTTTTGCAGATTTATTAAAAAAGAAAAACTGAAATATCACATGGTCCAAAGTATTCAGACCCTTTGCTGTGACACTCATATATTTAACTCAGGTGCTGTCCATTTCTTCTGATCATCCTTGAAATGGTTCTACACCTTCATTTCAGTCTAGCTGTTTGATTATACTGATTGGACTTGATTAGGAAAGCCACACACCTGTCTATATAAGACCTTACAGCTCACAGTGCATGTCAGAGCAAATGAGAATCATGAGGTCAAAGGAACTGCCTGAAGAGCTCAGAGACAGAATTGTGGCAAGGCACAGATCTGGCCAAGGTTACAAAAAAGTTTCTGCTGCACTTAAGGTTCCTAAGAGCACAGTGGCCTCCATAATCCTTAAATGGAAGACGTTTGGGATGACCAGAACCCTTCCTAGAGCTGGCCGTCCTTAGCAAACTGAGCTATCGGTGGAGAAGAGCTTGGTGAGAGAGGTAAAGAAGAACCCAAAGATCACTGTGGCTGAGCTCCAGAGATGCAGTCGGGAGATGGGAGAAAGTTGTAGAAAGTCAACCATCACTGCAGCCCTCCACCAGTCGGGGCTTTATGGCAGAGTGGCCCGACGGAAGCCTCTCCTCAGTGCAAGACACATGAAAGCCCGCATGGAGTTTGCTAAAAAAAACACCTGAAGGACTCCAAGATGGTGAGAAATAAGATTCTTTGGTCTGATGAGACCAAGATGGAACTTTTTGGCCTTAATTCTAAGCGGTATGTGTGGAGAAAACCAGGCAATGCTCATCACCTGTCCAATACAGTCCCAACAGTGAAGCATGGTGGTGGCAGCATCATGCTGTGGGGGTGTTTTTCAGCTGCAGGGACAGGACAACTGATTGAAATCGAGGGAAAGATGAATGCGGCCAAGTACAGGGATATCCTGGACGAAAACCTTCTCCAGAGTGCTCAGACCTCAGACTGGGCTGAAGGTTTACCTTCCAACAAGACAATGACCCTAAGCACACAGCTAAAATAACGAAGAAGTGGCTTCACAACAACTCCGTGAATGGCCCAGCCAGAGCCCTGACTTAAACCCAATTGAGCATCTGTGGAGACCTAAAAATGGCTGTCCACCAACGTTTACCATCCAACCTGACAGAACTGGAGAGGATCTGCAAGGAGGAATGGCAGAGGATCACCCAAATCCAGGTGTGAAAAACTTGTTGCATCTTTCCCAAAAAGACTCATGGCTGTGTTAGCTCAAAAGGGTGCTTCTACTAAATACTGAGCAAAGGGTCTGAATACTTAGGACCATGTGATATTTCAGTTTTTCTTTTTTAATAAATCTGCAAAAATGTTAACAATTCTATGTTTTGCTGTCAATATGGGGTGCTGTATGTACATTAATGAGGAAAAAAAATGAGCTTAAATGATTTTAGCAAATGGCTGCAATATAACAAAGAGTGAAAAATTTAAGGGGGTCTGAATACTTTCCGTCCCCACTGTGTAATATATATATATATATATATATATATATATATATATATATATATATATATATAGTGACCATGTCTACATAACTATATTCATATAGCCTGTGTTTTTACCTAAATAAATAAGTACTCATAGTATCTACAAGAGTAACACATTTATCCATATTTAATAATTTTATGTGATATTGATGAGTAAAATTATACCCTCACATTATACTGGCTACCAGAATTCCTAAATATTTTATATATATATATATATATATATATATATATATATATAAAATCAGCACCACTATACAAGCAGATATATGTATATATGGTATGAAGATTGAACATATTACTTAGAAGATATTTCAGAACAAGTATTGCTGCCCTTGGACACGCTTAGTGGTTGGAAGTGGTATTACCTAAATCTACAAAAAGGTAATCAATAGATCTTTCAACCAATGAAAAAGAGGTTACACCTTCTGGGCTAGGCTTATTATAATTTTTATGAGCCAATTGTCCAATATAGTATATAGGAGCAAGATAGATGCCAGGGAAGGACACTCATTAAGATACACAGACACACACACTTCATTCTTCAACTCATATCTCCACATTCATGAAGATTCCTTGACACCTCATACTTTTGTAGCAGTACCCCCATGAGGGCTGCTGATTGACTCTATACCCCACTGGCTGCTCCAACTCTGCAGATCCTCTCTTACCTCTGACACCTTGGGTTCCATGCTGTAATAGGATGTTATCAATGAGAAACTCACACAAAGTCACTGAACCACTCAAAGAGTTTACTAGAGTGAATAATGAACACAAGTGAACAATATGAATGAACACAAATAATATATGACAGTTGATAACCACAAGCTTAGATAAGAAACTGTGAACTTAATAATCACCGTAAGAAGCGTATGCAGACAGATATATGATGAGACAAGTGTTCAATATGCTCCAAACCCTATATTAACCACTTCCCTACCCGGCCATAGTAATATGACGTCCACAGATGGGATCTCCCATCCTGGGTGGACGTCATATGACGGCCTGGGCTTCCCGGCCGTCTAGGGGGCACGCGCGCGCCCGCCGCGTTGCTCAGGACCCGGGGCGTATGCCCGGCGGCCACGATGTCCGCCGGGCACCCGCGATTGCCCGTTAACCGGGCCGGACCGTGGATCTGTGTGTTTAAACACACAGATCCACATCCTGTCAGTTGAGAGAAGACCGATCTGTGTTCCCAGTACAGAGGAACACAGATCGGTCTCCTCCCCTTGTGCGTCCCCTCCCCCTACAGTTAGAATCACTCCCCTAGGAAACATTTAACCCCTCCCCGCCCCCTAGTGGTTAACCCCTTCCCTGCCTGTCACATTTATACAGTAATCAATGCAATTTTATAGCATTGATCGCTGTATAAATGTGAATGGTCCCAAAAATTGTGTCAAAAGTGTCCGATGTGTCCGCCATAATGTCACAGTCACGAAAAAAATCGCAATCGCCGCTATTACTAGTAAAAAAATAAATAAATAATTTTTTTTAAAAAATGCCATAAATCTTTTCCGTATTTTGTAGACGCTATAACTTTTGCGCAAACCAATCAATATACGCTTATTGAGATTTTTTTTTACCAAAAATATGTAGAAGAATACGTATCGGCCAAAACTGAGGAAAATATTTGTTTTAAAAAAAAAAAATTGGGATATTTATTATAGCAACAAGTAAAAAATATTGTGTTTTTTTCAAAATTGTCGCTCTTCTTTTGTTTATAGCGCAAAAAATAAAAACCGCAGAGGTGATCAAATACCACCAAAAGAAAGCTCTATTTGTGGGGAAAAAAGGACGTCAATTTTGTTTGGGTACAACATCGCATGACCGCGCAATTGTCGTTTATAGTGCAACAGCACTGAAAACTAAAAATTGGTCTGGGAAGGAAGGGGGTGCAAATGCCCTGTATTGAACCGGTTAAACACCTTCCTACTGAGGCCTCAATACACACACACCAAACTGCAATATAATATTACTTACATTCAATAATACAATGCAATATTTAACCTGTACTCAAGGGCTCCCCCTAGGTTGTAATTCAATGTTCAAACTACAAAGTAGAACTGTGATGGTTTGCAAAAGATGATAAAAGTTCCTTGACTCCAGATATCTTCAGCTAGCCTGTAGTTTAAACTGCAGTATTTGTAATTCAACAGGGCAAAAGAAAGAAAGCAAACTGTAGAATAAATGGTACATTGACAACTGTGCCTGAAGAAATATGACATTTGTAACTTCCTCCTTATACGTGAGTGCAATACAGTACTGACTTTACAGCACTGGGAATAACAAGCACCAGAGTTCAGCTGTATGTGGCCTGTGAATAAGTAGAATCACTTCTGTGGAACTACAAGTCTCACCAGCAGTCTGTAAATAACTCACTCAGCAAACAGTGAGCTTTACTGAAATGGACAGGTGCCCTCTCACCACAATAGACTCAGAGGCTGTGAGGCTCCGTCCGGACTCCCCTCCTGATGTCTCAGTCTGATGAAAAGATGGCGCCGCAACGTTGTACCGCTACTCCGGATGGCTGAGATGCAGGAAACTTCCAGATGTCCTGGCACTGCACACCGATCCGCTTGCTAAGCTGGCAGAGCTGTACTCTGAAGTCCCTCAGAGGCTGGCGATCCTGCTCTGCGCTGTATAGGCCGCAGTCTTCTGGTCACACACACAGATCTCCTGCTGGCAGGTGTTGAATGGCATCCAGAAAGACTGAAACATGACCACGCTGGTCCTTTTATTACTGCTCCCAGCATGCAGTGCTGTGCGCTTTGCATTGTCTGTATTGTATTTCAGGGCTGATCCAGCTAACAGAGTCATTTCCTCCTCCAGACTACATTGCACACAATGCTTTGCAGCGCTGATTCTCAGGCATTAAAAGAAAGTCCAAACAGCATTAAAAGGACACTAGAGGGAGCCAAACTCATTTGCAAACCATAACAATTGTAATGCCTTATATTAGCAAACCCTTGGCTATACTTTGAAACTCTGAGGATGCAAGAAGTAATTCCTCTTTAAGCAGAAGCCATCTTGGAAGCCTCTGCAACCATTTTAAAACTCCGGTAACCATCATATCAAACCAGTATTCATTTTGGAAAGGGTAATTATGTTGTATTGATTATTACCTTATATTCAATTGTGTTATCTTAAATATTAATGTATTGATTACTATATACAGTTAGATAACCATTTCTCTCGAGTCGATAACTGCCTTGTAGATTTTTCTGTAAGCTTCAATTTTTCATTATAATTTTTATACTTTCCACTCTATTGACCACGTAAACGTCTAATTTTATTTCACATGATTAATCACTTACTTACTTGCAGTATAGTAACGGTTAAATGCGTTGAAATACAGATGTTCTGTCTAATCGTCATATTTACTTGGTTATTGATTCTAAAGGTAAGTTTTATCATTTCTGTGCCATTTTAAAAGTACAACACTCCCATTAGCAGGTGTTACAATTAATATTCTTAATTTTATGTAACACTGTTTTTGTCTACCAATGTATATAACTATTTTGTACGAATACATGTCTGGTGAATAAATCTCCTATTTTTTTAGGCTGTGTTCATATTTTTTAATCCAGTATCTTAAAAATATTATCGTTTAAAAATTACTCATTCATAAATACCATGCAGGAAAATTATCCTCATAAGCACGACAGCAGGCTGGTTGTACTGAAGTCAATCTAGTACAACCAGCCTGTTGGGTTTTTCTCATGTCATCACTGGCAGTGGGGAAACCTCCCACGGTCAGCATACAATAGTGCAGCTGGACGGATTCCCCTATTTATTTATTCAATTTTATTTATTACAGGTACTTTTACAGCACTGTTAATTTACGCAGCACTTTACATATACATTGTATATTCACATCAGTCCCTGCCCTCAGGGAGCTTACAATCTAAGGTCCCTAACTCACATTCATACACATACTAGGGCCAATTTAGACAGGAGCCAATAACCCTACCAGCATATCTTTTGAGTGTGGGAGGAAACCAGAGTACCCAGAGGAAACCTACACTGACTGTGTTGAATGAGGAATGCAGTGATTTTCTTTCTTCCAACCCGTGGTTGAAGAAAAGAAAATTGCATAATCTATGGCTTGTTCAAAGGTATAGTACCATAAAACTGCCTAAGCAGATAAGGGACATCTGTAAATAAAAACAAACTGTGCAGCTCTGACTAAAGTTGAATAAAGCCCTTGCTATAGGTGTAGGCCATTTACATACCTTATGAAGCCTGACTGGAATACTCCCAGAATGTTGCTAAGTGAGGCTTAGTCATCACTGCTCACCTCCACCATCACAGGAATGAGCTCTCAAATGCTGAGCTACTGCATTACATGAGAGAAATAGTATGTAATTGGGTTTGAATCAGATAAAGAGCTCACTACTGTGATGGTGGAGGTGAGCAGTGACGACTAGGCCTCACTTAGTAATGTCCTGGGAGTACTTAGCAACATCCTGGGAGTATTACAGTTAGGCTTCATAAGGTATGTAAATGGCCTACACTTATTGCAAGGTGTATATTCATCTTTAGTCAGAGCTGCACAGTTTGTTATAATCTATAAATATCCCTTACCTGCATAGGCAGGTTTTTTGTAAAGTTGGACTATCCTTTTTAAGAGTCAGGAACATACCCAAGTACTTGTAACTACTGGGGTAACTCAGTCACCTTAAGCTTATACACTCTTATTATACAATTTTCCTTTAGATTTACTTAAAACCATATAATATGAGGTCAAACCTAAAGACGTTCAATTTGCATCCAATCAGACAGGATCTTGAACTACAAAGCTGAAAGTAAATCTAAAGAATATTGTACAGAAATTGTACAAGAAAATTGTATAATGTATGGCCAGCTTTAATCCAATCACCATGGAATATGTCAAGGTAGATACTGATTGTCAAAGAACAGAATTTGAGGTGTAACATTTTGTGAGAACACAGTGTTCTATTTACCATAAAAACCAAGCACCAAAGTACTTTGAAGTCTGGGTCATGTGTAAATTGCTTGAGTTGCCTAAGAGCCCTTTTACACTGGGGCGGGGTCGGCGGTAAAACTCCACTATTGTAAGCGGCGCTTTACCATCGGTATTCTGCCACTAGCGGGGTGGTTTTACCCCCCGCTAGAGGCCGACAAAGGGTTAAAAACCACCGCAAAGCGCCTCTGCAGAGGCGCTTTGCCGGCAGTATAGCCGTGCTGTCCAATTGATTTCAATGGGCAGGAGCGGTGAAGGAGCGGTATACACACCGCTCCTTCACCGCTCCAAAGATGCTGCTGGAGAGACTGTTTTGGGTCGGTTTGCAGGCGCTATTATTAGCGCAATAGCGCCTGCAAACCGCCCCAGTGTGAAAGGGCCCTAACTGAAAGTGAAATTGGCACATTGCCAGGTTTTAAGATGGCTATTAGCAGTTAGTCCCATTAAATTGTTTCTTCACTTGTGTTTGGACGTTGTTGGGTCTTTTGGGTGTACAAGCTTTTTTTCTCAGTGTATTGTCGGGCTTAAAGCAGAGCTCTCAGTATGAAGTTATTATTGCATATTTACAATGGTCCAGCCTGGACCAATGGGAGTATACATATCTCATTCCTGAGGGCCACTAGGGAAGCTGGCATTCACTGTAGTAGTTAGCAGGGTAGGTGGCTCACCTAATTTTGCTACCATTTACAGATCTCCCCTTTTTTTTTTTTTTTACTAAATACAAGGCATTCTCAAATTGGACAATGTGGAAATCATAACATCCCCTCACCTCCTCTCCACCTCACCTAATTAGTAAATGCCTTGCATGCTTAAAAAAAAATACAAGGCATTTTGTAAATGGTGGCAGTGCCAAGCGAGCAACTCCCTGTGGTCAGTGTGCAGAGGGAAAGCCACTCGTCACAGGACCTGGAAGATAGTGGCCACCAACTACTACAGTGATTGTCAGCTTCCCCGGCAGCCCCTCAGGTTTGAGATACACATACTTGCATTGGTCCAAGCTGGACCAATAATAACCATGCCTTGAGTGCAGCTTTAACCACTTGCCGACCACCCCCCGCAGATGCAAGGTGGCTCGGCTGTGCAAATTGCCGTACCAGTACAGCGATTCATGCACTAGCTTTCATCGGTGCACACGCGGGCTTCGATTGGCCAGCGGGGGAGCCAATCAGCGGGTCCGGCGGACTCAATGTCTGCTGGCCGCCTACGATCATTCCCCACAGAGACAGAACGGGGATCTGATAAAGTAAACAAGGCAGATCTCCGTTCTGTCAGGGGATGACACTGAGATCTGTCTTCCTGCTAAGCTGGAAGATGGATCTGTGTGTTTTCCCAGTCACACAGTCCCCTATACAGTTAGAAAACACAAACAGGGAACACATTTAACCCCTTGATTGCCCCTGATTTTAACCCCTTCCCTGCCAGTGTCATTAGTACAATGTCGGTGCATATTTTTAGCACTGATCACTGTAATAATGTCACTGGTTCTCAAAATGTGACAAAAATGTCAGTTAGGTGTCCGATCTGTCCGCCCCAATGTCACAGTCCCGCTAAAAATCACTGATCGCCTCCATTACTAGTAAAAAAAATTAAATAAAATAATAATAATATATAATAATAAATAAAATAAAAATGCCATAAATCTATCCCCTATTTTGTAGACACTATAACTTTTGCACAAACCAATCAATATGCGCTTATTGGGATGTTTTTTACCAAAAATATGTAGCAGAATACATATTGATGAATACATTTTTTTATATTTTTTTTTTGGATATGTATTATAGCAGGAAGTAAAAAATATAGTTTTTTAAAAAAAATTAGCAGTCTTTTTTTGTTTATAGTGCAAAAAATAAAAACCACAGACGTGATCAAATACCACCAAAAGCTCAAATACCACCAAAATACCACAGAAAGCTCTATTTGTAGGAAAAAAAGGACATCAATTTTGTTTGGGTACAACATCTCACGACCGCGCAATTGTCAGTTAAAGTAACGCAGTGATGTATTGCAAAAAATGGCCTGGTCATTAAGGGGTAAATCCTTCCGGGGCTGAAGTGGTTTAACAACACAGGGATGCATTGTTTGTTAAAAATCCTTCTGAGCTTTTCTGACACTCTAGCCACATACGGGATAACTATGTTACTCCACGTGTTCTGCCTAATGAGATTTACAATTTCAACAAAACACAGGAATGCAATGACATGAAGGCGATATGTAAATATGTAAACAGTACAACTGACAGCATATTAATTTTGAAAAGTATGCTGTTCTAAGCATATATAATCAATACAGACAGTCTTATAAAACTGCTATATGATACAGAAAATACTCTAACTGACCCCCTAAGTAGACATGAAGTCATGGTCGCAGCATATTTTTGTAAGTAATATCTATAAGGTTATGACTGTTCCATATTTTGGATCGGGGAAGGGGAGGGTGAAGAAGGGTAGGAGATGGTAAGGTGGGGTGGGGTGGGGTAGGAGGAGAATGATAAGGGGTTGTATGTGGAAAGGAAGTAGAAAAGAATAAAGCTGTGAACTAAACAAGCTCAAAGAAGAAATAAAATCTGTGTTTGTTGTTTCCATCTTAGGCAGGTGTTGTGGAATTAAGAAAAATCCTAGTGCTTATTCCAGTGGGTGGTGGGAGTCAAAAAGCAGATACTGATCTTTGTGGGTAGGTTTCTGTGTTGCCATGACTATTTGTAATGACTTCATAGCCATAATATGGAGTTAGATATATTTTTGAAACCATAAGTTTTCAAGGAAGCCAGGCTCCAACCCCCCACCCCATTGATTGGTAAATAAACCAGTTGGATAGGTTTTGGAGCTGAGCAGAGGACAGGAAGTTGGTGTATACAGGAAGTTGTGGGGAGGGGCTTTGTCAGAAACCATGAATCAGACTGAGACAGAAGTACAGTTAAATCTCACTTGTTTAATAATAATAAAAAAAAGGTAAACGTAGTCAAAACATAGCCAGCGTTCAGGAACTGTAACGGATAGTCAGACAAGCCAAAGCGTTAGGGAGCCAGAGATGAGCATAGTAGAACAGCAAGCAGGATCTGGTGCCAGAAGGAATGTCAGCCAAGCAAGTCTTTAACAGGAACACAGGAGAGCGTCTCTAGAGATGTGACCAAGGCGAAGGCAGAGATCATCTGGGCTGGACGGCTTAAGTAGGCAGGACTGACGAGCAGGATATCATCAACAGGTGAGTCACTGTGGAGAGATAGGAGCTGACAATTAGCCGACAGCTTAGTGGCCAGCTCAGAGAAGGAAGGGCTGAGCCCAGCTCTGACAGTACCCCCTCCTCAATGACACCTCCCCCTCAGAGGACCACCAGGCTTGAGGGGAAAACGTCTATGGAAATCACAGGGGAGGACAAGGGCATGTACGTCCGAGGATGAAACCCAATAGCGCTCCTCCGGACCGTACCCTTTCCAATGCACAAGGTACTGTATGTGCCCACGGAAGCTACAGGAGTCAACAATGGACTGTACTTCATACTCCTCATGGTTCTCAACCTGTACAGGGTGAGGACGAGGCACCAAGGAGGTAAAGTGGTTGCAGACCAAAGGTTTTAATAAGAAGACATGAAATACATTTGAGATATGCATATTACAAGGAAGGTCTAATGCTTAAGCCACTGGGTATATCCTGTGAAGAATACGGAAAGGCTCAATAAACCGAGGTGCGAACATCAGAGAGGTAACATGATGTCGGAGTTTGCGAGATGACAGCCAGACCCTGTCCCCAACCTGATAGGAAGGCGCAGGCGTCTGCGGTCAGCATGGAGTCTGAACCTATCATTAGAGTGTCGCAAAGCCTCCTGGACTTGTGCCCAAGAGAACGAAGACCACTAATGCAGGAATACTCTGCGGAAAAAATGAGTCAGGCAACGTGAAAACCATAGTTCGCCATAAATGGGGACAATCAGGAAGCAGAATTCAAGGCACTATTGTGAGAAAACTCCACCCACGGTAAGAGGTCTGACCAGTTGTTATGATGGTCAGAAATATAGCAACGTAGCAATTGCTCCAAGGACTGATTGGCTTGTTCTGCGGCCCCATTAGACTGCCGGTGATACGCAGAGGAGAAAGCAAGCTGAATTCCCAACTGTGCACAAAAGGCTCACCAGAACTGGGACACAAACTGACTACCCCTGTCCGAGACAAGCACCTTGGTTAGCCAATGTAAGCAAAAGATCTCCCGAGCAAAAATGGAAGCCAGTTCCTTAGACGTGGGCAACTTCTTAAGTGGAATACAATGAGACATTTTCGAGAACCGGTCAACCACCTTAAGGATAACTGTTGCCCTGGGAGTTGGGTAACTCCAAAATGAAATCCATAGACAGGTGGGTCCAGGGCCTCTCTCCATTGGGTATGGGTTGTAGGAGGCCCACTGGAAGGTGTCGTGGAGTCCTACTCTGAGCACACACGGAACAGGCAGCTACGAAGGCAGTTACATCAGCACGTAGACTAGGCCACCAGAATTGTTGGGAAATGGTCTGGTGCACGGCAGTATGGAGACTCTCTTGGACAAAGCAGCGGTCCCAAGGTTTCTCAGGAGGAGCATGGACCTGGTGCGAACCGTAGCCAGAATACGATCAGGAGGAATCACAGTCACCGGAACCGACTCCATCTTGGAAGTGGAGGAAAATTGTCGTGACAAAGCGCCAGCCCTTACATTCTTAGTACCGGGTAAGAATGAGACAATGTAATTGAAACTAGACAAGAAAAGAGCCCATCATGCCCTTCTGGGAGAGAGGCATTTAGCCACAGACAAGAATGTGAGATTCTTATGGTCAGTAAGAATGAGAACCGGCACAGTGGTACTTTCGAGGAGATGTCTCCATTCTTTCAGGGCTAAAATGATCGCTAACAGCTCTCTGTCACCAGTCTCATGACTGCTCTCCGCAGGTGACAATTTCTTGGAAAAGTAGCCACAAGGATGCATAGCGCTCTCAGAGGTAGGATGTTGAGACAGAAGGGCGCCAACTCCAGTCTCAGAAGAATCAACCGCAAGGATAAAAGGTAACATAGGATCATGATGTGCCAACACAGGAGCAGAAACAAAGGCAGTCTTGAGACTCTCAAAAGCCTTAATGGACTCTGGAGACCAACACTGTGGGTTACCGTCTTTTCTGGTCATATCAGTCAGGGGCTTGACCAGAGAGGAGAGGTTACAAATAAACTTCTGATAATATTTGGCAAAGCCAAGAAAACGTTGCAGAGGATGTAAACCCACGGGTCGGGGCCACTGTAGGACCAGAGCACCTTCTTCTACATGTTTCCTGTGTCCCCCACATGGCTTCTCGCAAACTGCAAATGGGACTTCTTTTGGCTTTCTTTCAACAATGGCTTCCTTCTTGCCACTCTTTCATAAAGGCCAGATTTGTGGAGTGCATGACTAAATGTTGTACTGAGGACAGATTCTCCAACCTGAGCTGTGGATCTCTGCAGCTCCTCCAGAGTTACCACGGGGCTCTTGGCTGCTTCTCTGATTAATGTTCTCCTTGCCTGGCCTGTCAGTTTAGGTGGGCGGCCATGTCTTGATAGGTTTGCAGTTGTGCCATACTTTTTGCATTTTCAGATGATGGATTGAACAGTGTTCTGTGAGATGGTCAAAGCTTGGGGTATTTTTTTATAAGCTAACCCTGCTTTAAACTTCTCCACAACGTTATCCCTGACCTGTGTGGTGTGTTCCTTGGCTTTTATAATGCTGATTGTTCACTAAGATTCTCTAACAAACCTCTGAGGGCTTCACAGAATAGATGTATTTTTGCTGAGATTAAATTATACAAATGTGGACTTTATTTACTAATTAGGTGACTGCTGAAGGCAATTGGTTCCACTAGATTTTAGTTAGGGGTATCAGAGTAAAGGGGGCTGAACACAAATGCATGCCACACTTTTCAGATATTTATTTGGAAAAAATTTGAAAACCATTTATCATTTTCTTTTCACTTCACAATTACGGTATGTTCCACTTTGTGTTGGTCTATCACATAAAATCCCAATAAAATACATTTACGTTTTTAGTTGTAATATGACAAAATGTGGGAAATTTCAAAGGGTATTAATACTTTTTCAAGGCACTGTATATGACCCCTGAAATGCATTGGAGTCAACTCTTAATAGATCCTTTCATTGTGCCAAATAAATATTCAAATCTAGACAGGTCATGAAGATTTGGCATTCACATCCTTTAACTCTGTACAAGTTGACTTTACCAGGGACCCCACTTTGTGTTGGTCTATCACATACAATGCCAATAAAATATATTTACATTTTTGGTTGTAACATCATCAAGGGGTATGAATACTTTTTCAAGGCACCATATGTACATGTATGCATAATTCAGTGGGCATAACACAAAAGGTGCCTGGTTAAATAACGTATTTGAATCTGTGAGAGATATGCATTTTAACTTCATGTTTTTTTAATGAATTTTTATTCATTTGTTTAACTAAATAAAATTATGATATTTTAATACAACAAATGCTGGCTAATTCCTGAGATTATAAGTACCTTAAAAGTCCCATTTGGTTGTATACTTTTGCAAGTTATTCATATTTATGTGTTGCTTTGAATACTTACTCATGCTATTCCTAATCTAATGATCTTACCTTTATTGATAACATTGAGTTTATGTTTATACAAGTTATATTGTCATTAATTAGTTACATTAAATTCCTTAGACGTTCATTGGAATGAAACATTTTTATCATCAAGACGGAGCTTTATTTGACAGTTAAGCGCAAGCCCAGGAATGATTCAAATTTCTCCCTACTCTTTCCTCTCCCCCACTAGATTATGTCCATGCAGTGGCGGCTGGTGCTCCAGCTGGGGGGGATGGGCGGCAAACAAACCACCCGAACCACACCCGCCTGGCGGCTGCAATCAGACCACCTGACCCCCCCCCCCCCTCCGCTGGGTGGTACTTACATGGTCGGGCGGTGATGCAGAGAAGGGAGATTTCTCTGATGCTCAGATAACGGCAACCATCTTCCCTTCCTGATCTCCTCATACATCCTTCCTGCCCCAAGTACCAGCCAATAAGATTGCTTCTCCTCTTAGCCAATCATGCTCCTCCTGCTACCTGATTGGCTGGGAGGAGAAGCAAGAAGACAATAGTGAATATTAATTCGCTATTGTCACACAACTGGGTAGGCTCAGGGTGCAGTGCTCTGCGCCCCGAGCACATCCTTTTTTAAGCCAGTTAGAGCCTTAAGCTCTAATCACATGCTTCAAAAAACAAAAAAAGATTGGAATCCATGCGTTTGGTGCCCTGCAGGCAAATTAGGGGGGCACCCCTAAGTTTATGTAGCGAGAAACAGCTTCTAATACTCCCTGTAATGTCATCACGATGCTTGTAACATTTCTGCAGGGCCTGATGTTATAAGCTCAGTTCCAGTCGACATAATTCCAGCCCCAGAACAACATCTCCCAAAAGCCTTTCCTTTTCATACAGTGTGTGCAAAGGCTCTTAAGAGTCAAGGCAGCAGTATTGTTTTTCTGGGAAAGAAATCAGTATAGAGAATGCATTCAGAGGGGAACAGAGAAGGGTTGGGCAAATTGGTGGAGTTCTCTAGTCAAGCAGGCAGTGCTGACAGAACCAAACAGGAAGTTAGAAGCTTACTGGATTTTTGGCTGACCAGTGGGAATTTTTCTGCAAAACATGGAGAAATGTGCATATATTTTGCCCTGACATGTACCTTAAGTTTAGTATTAGTAAGGGCTCATTCATATGGGCGCTTAGTCCCGGGCAACACGCAGAGCTGTTTGTTTTATATTTTTACTGCCACTGAACTGCATGCAGATAGCCCATAGATAGTGATAGGGTACATAAATTGGCTGTACAGATCACTGCACAGCTGGGTTTAACAGGTACGTAGGGATGGGTGCACAATCCCAGAAGCTGCACACAGCTTAGTGGTGGTAAAAAATAAACTGCCCTAATAGTGTAAATAGTTGTGTGTTTTTGTTCGTAATAAAACAATTGCAACATCCTTTCTAAGGTCAGGTCTACATGCTGGTAACTGAATGCTGCAAAATCTGCACAGTGTTGGTCTGTCTATCTGAAAAACTCAATAGTTCCTAGTAAAGTCTGAGCTGTATTCCTAAAATCTTCCATAGTGTTACCTCCATTAAACAGGAGCAATAATTCTCAGATCTGTCTTAGGTTCCATAATCCTCCACATCCTCAAAGTTACGAAGAGTAAATATTGCCACTTTCTGAGGGTATATCTGACATTTTCCCAACATGTAACAAGATGGCCACAGACCAGAAAAGTTCATCATGGGAGGTGTAGATGGGGAGGGGGAGATTTGAAGAGCCTCTTCATACAGTTCTGCTGAATAAATATTTTTTGTTTTATTCATTTTGTCCAATTTGCTACCCTTTTTCTTTATTGTAAAAGTTTTAAACATAAAGGTCTATCATTTAATGAAATGTAAACAAAAGGTGAAAAGTAGAGAAACACACTGCAACATCAGAACAAAATATAAAAGGACTGGAATTAAAAAAAACCTGTGAAGCCACATTGAGGAAAGCTCTTCCTCCAAATTCCCTCCACTGGAAATATCACATCACCTGGTTTCAAGAGATGCAATAAAGTAAGTCTTCAGTGCATGGCTGAATCCATTCACAGTACTTTGGTTGTAAAATTAAAAGACACATTGCCCAGAGCAACTTTGTAAGTAAATGGAACCATCAGAAATGCAATTTCCCATTAAAAGTGGAGAAAATGTAAACCTTTATGAATAGAGCCCTAAATGCATTCACCTTAAAACCCAACGCCAAGCAAAACTCAACTCCAGGGTTAGAGCATTGGTCAAGTTTTAATTTCTTGAGAACACTAAGCCACAGGGATCATCCCAGATATGAAGTGTCACAATAAAATGTTCTATCAAGTGTTAACAGCCAGTGTATTTTGGATCCCCCCTCATCAGGGCTCAGATTTATTGTACAAGTGGAACAAGCCCTCGATAAAGCGTGTTTGTACAGTGCCTTGAAAAAGTATTCACACCCCTTGAAATTTTCCACAGGTTTTCTTCTAAGATCGCCCTGTATTTGGCTCTATCCATCTTCCCATCAACTCTGACCAGCTTCCCTGTCCCTGCTGAAGAAAAGCATCCCCACAACATGATGCTGCCACCACCATGTTTCACAGTGGGGATGATGTGCTCAGGGTAATGTGCAGTGTTTTCCGCCCCACCTAGCGTTTTGCTTTTAGGCCAAAAAGTTACATTTTTGTCTCATCTGACCAGAGCACCTTGTTCCACATGTTTGCTGTGTCCCCCACATGGCTTCTCGCAAACTGCAAATGGGACTTATTTTGGCTTTCTTTCAACAGTGGCTTTCTTCTTGCCACTCTTCCATAAAGGCCATATTTGTGGAGTGCACGACTAATAGTTGTCCTGTGGGCAGATTTTCCCACCTGAGCTGTGGATCTCTGCAGCTCCTGCAGAGTTACCATGGGCCTCTTGGCTGCTTCTCTGATTAATGCTCTCCTTGCCCATCCTGTCAGTTTAGGTGCACGGCCATGTCTTGGTAAGTTTGCAGTTGTGCCATACTCTTTCCATTTTCAGATGATGGGCTGAACAGTGCTCAATGAGATGTTCAAAGCTTGGGATATTTTTTTATAACCTAACCCTGCTTTAATCTTCTCCACAACTTTATGCCTGACCTGTCTGGTGTGTTCCTTGGCCTTCATGATGCTGTTTGTTCACTAAGGTTCTCTAACAAACCTCTGAGGACTTCACAGAACAGCTGTATTTGTACTGAGATTAAATTACACACAGGTGGACTCTATTTACTAATTAGGTGACTTCTGAAGGCAATTGGTCCCACTGGATTTTAGTTAGGGGTATCAGAGTACAAGTTGACTTTACCAGGGACCCCATTGAGGCTTCACAGGGCAATAGAGACCTACCAACATTTGATTTGGAATGTTCATCAAACTTGGAGTGCAATGTTCCACCACCCTAACTGAAAAAGATATCAGTTGTCAGAATTGGGGCAATGAGTGGACAGTCCTGGCATATTTAGAGGTGGGGTTTGGGTAGGAGGAATCCGTAAAGTGGGCACCCTTGCATATTTAGAGGCAGGGTCTGCAAGGAACTCACCTATAATGTCAGATTGATTTGTGCACACCCACCCGGAAAGTTGGTATGCAGGCAGTGTTTCAGGATCTGAGGCCATAGTAGGAAACCAAGTAGGAAACTGTTAGAAATTTTGTATATAGCCCTACAGAACAAACAGTGCATAGTCCACATGGGCTTTGCTGCAGACAGGAAAAAAAAAAGCTTTATTCAGGGAAAAGATATAGAGCATATCATGCAAGCAGCTGCACTTTTAAACACTTCCATCTACTGGTTGAAGAATATATCTCTACTAAATACTAAAGTATAACCCCTCTGACATTAGGGAGAGCTGACATTTCACTTCAGGGTGCTGGTTCTTAGGCATGGTAGGTGTGGTCATGCAGAAAACATGAAAGTGGCCACAGCGCACATGTTAATAAAGGCATATATCCATTTATTGCACAACATAGGTAAACACTTACATTCAAGTAAACATTCTGCTTTAGCTTGGAACAAAGGAGAGCTGAGTGGAGCGCAACAAGAGAATCAGCAAGCAGCTGTCATGCACGAGATTCCGGACCTGCCAAAGGGATGTGAAGACGTCTGCATCTATGGGCTCCTAGGACCAAAACAAACAGGCATAGGTAAGTAAAGGGGGCCTCCTTTATAAAGTATGCCCAATAGTGAAGCAAGATTTTCTTTTATACTGATGGCTGCAAGCCAATTTGGCAGGCGGGGATTTAGAGTGAATTTGGCAGGTTTAAAAAGACCAATTAGCTTGCAGGGGCGGGATGGATGAAGAAGAAGAGCGGAGGAAGAAGAAGATGGAGAAGAAGAAGATGAAGAAGAAGATGGAGGAAGAAGAAGAACACCGAAGGAAGACCAGAAAAAAGAAGATGAAAGAAGAAGAAATTAATAAAGGACTTGTCAAAAACTGTCTCTTGGGTTTTTTAACCTTTTTGACACTTTTTTGTGAAATGGTAGGGGTACATTTGTACCCCATTACCAATTCACACGGGGGGGGGCGGGATCTGGGCGTCTCCTTGTTAAAGGGGGCTTCCAGATTCCGATAAGCCCCCTGCCCGCAGACCCCCACAACCACCGGCCAAGGGTTGTGGGGATGAGGCCCTTCTCCCCATCAACATGGGGACAAGGTGCTTTGAGGGGCTACCTCAAAGCACCCTCCCAATGTTGAGGGCATGTGGCCTGGTACGGTTCAGGAGGGGGGGTGCTCTCTTGTCCCCCCTCTTTTTCCTGTGGCCTGTCAGGTTGCGTGCTCGGATAAGGGTCTGGTATGGATTTTTGGGGGGATCCCACGCCATTTTTTAAAAAATTTTGGCACGGGGTTCCCCTTATAGATTTTGAGGGGGACCTCCACGCCATTTTAAAAAAAAATTTTGCCGCGGGGTTCCCCTTAATATCCATACCAGACCTGAAGGACCTGGTATGGAATTTAGGGGGACCCCCACGCATTTTTTTTTTATTGTGGTTCGGGGTTCCCCTGTGGGGAAATCCCATGGCGTTTTTATCAATTAACCTTTATGTGTATTGTCGGACCGACAATTCATTAATAGCCGCGAGTAGTTTTAAATTACTTTTTTTCCTTTGAAATGTCATTTTGCTTTCAGACTGTTCTAAACACGGAAAACATGCGCCCCTTTACAGGCATACTATAGACAACCCCCCAGGTACGAAATTTAAAGGAATATTACACTTTTATTGTTTCACTTTAAGCATTATTAAAATCACTGCTCCTGAAAAAACGGCCGTTTTTAAAACTTCTTTTTGCATACATGTTCCCTAGGGCAGGACCCAGGTCCCCAAACACTTTTTATGACAATACCATGCATATAAGCCTTTAAAATTAGCACTTCTGATTTCTCCCATAGACTTTTAAAGGGTGTTCCGCGGCTTTAGAATTTGCTGCAAACACCCCAAATTGTTCGCTGTTCAGCGAACTGGCGAACAGCCAATGTTCGAGTCGAACTCATGTTCGACCTGAACATAAAGCCCATCCCTAGTGAGCACCAGAAAAATATAAAAATACTGTATTTATTGGCATATAACACGCACTTCTTCACCCTGAATATCGAGTGCAAAGAGCGTGTGCGTGTTATATGCCAATACTTCAACTTTAGCTGCCTCAGGGGGGACGGGGGGGCAGGACAAGCACCGTCAGATTACATGCAGTGAGAATCTCCTGTTTACTTGGCGGCCTCTGTAATAGGAAGCCCCGTCTCCTGGGCCGCAATTGGACCACTGTTCTGTCTATCATAGGAGATTCTCACTGTATGTAATCTGTCCGCGCTTGTCCCGCCCCACTCCCTGTCCCCTCTAGGCTGCAGATGGGCATCGATCAGGCTGCAGTGATGGCAATGGTGAGGCTGCTGCATTGATGGCAATGATGAGGCTGCTGCATTGATGGCAATGGTGAGGCTGCTGCATTGATGGCAATGGTGAGGCTGCTGCAATAATGGCAATGGTCAGGCTGCTGCATTTATGGCAATGATGAGGCTGCTGCATTGATGTGCACTGATGAGGCTGCATTGATGGCACTTGTTAGGCTGCAGAATAGCATTGATCAGACTGCATTGACCCTTATTTTGCTTCAAAGTTCCTTATTTAAAATTTAAGTTTTTTTCCTGAAACTTCCCTATTAAAATGAATGTGCGTGTTATACGCCGATAAATACGGTAATTTCTAAAGAAAAAAAATATAGAATAATACAGCAATAAGGGAAGAGGCCCTCCTGTATCATTGCAAAAATTATATGTATCAAAAACGAGGAACAAACAAAACATAAAAAAATATTATAGGAACAGATAGTGGGTTACTTTAAATCAATAACTGCAGATATGCCCAGAATACAGATCGTGGTATCATCTAGCAGATATGTGATGAGGAAAAAAGTTTCCAACAATCAGCTACCAAATCTAGAAAAGATAGAGATTTCCAGATGGTGCAGTCAAGGTGCATTCAGGCTCCCAAATAGGGGGAGAGCCTCATCTGTAGACAAAATATAAAATCCCGTCAAATCCCTAGTCACCATCTTGGAAAATTTGTCAATAGGCAGAAATCCATAGAGGAAGGCTAATTCCCAAATCAAAGCACTGGATGGAATAGTATGAGATAGAGGTGTACTGATTGACACCAATCCGGGGTAAACAAACCAGGGCACATCAGCAAACATCCTCAAACAAAACTAGGGCAAAGGGAAGCTCCACAAAGAGGAAACCTGTGAGATGGGGGAACCCACTAAATCCGAAATGGTAAATGGGGACAGAAGTGGGACAGAGGAGAGCTATCCCACCACTCTCCCGAGGGGAGAAAGGGGAAGAAGGGGGACCCAGACAAAGAATGGTCAAATAATGGTGCCAACCATGTGCATGACAACGCCAACCGTGGTATAACGGAAAACTGCCCACAAGGGGGGACACCCCACACGTCTGTATGATACCCAGATACGCAGAGTGTTCCCCTGATAACTGGCAAAAGTGAAGGAGAATAAATAAAGGGTGGCAGATAAAGCACACCCCTAAAATAATAACCAAAAACCAACACACTATTAACCCTCTGTGGGAGACCCAGCCATTTGCTAAGATGCACATTATTGTTTCCATGAATCTGTGATGATTTTATATGTACAGTATCTCATAAAAGTGAGTACACCACTCGCATTTTTGTAAATATTTTATTCTATCTTTTCATGTGACAACACCGAAGAAATAACACTTTGCTACAATGTAAAGTAGTGAGTTTACAGCTTGTATAACAGTGTAAATTTGCTGTCCCCTCAAAATAACTCAACACACTGCTATTAATGTCTAAACCGCTGGCAACAAAAGTGAGTACACCCCTAAGTGAAAATGTCCAAATTGGGCCCAAAATGTCAATATTTTGTGTGACCACCATTATTTTCCAGCACTGTCTTAACCCTCTTGGGCATGGAGTTCACCAGAGGTTCACTGATTGCCACTGGAGTCCTCTTCCACTTCTCCATGATGACATCACTGAGCTGGTGGATGTTAAAGACTTGTGCTCACCCACCTTCCGTTTGAAAATGCCCCACAGATGCTCAATAGGGCTTAGGTCTGGAGACATGCTTGGCCAGTCCACCACCTTTACCCTCAGCTTCTTTAGCAAAGCAGTGATCATCTTGGAGGTATGTTTGGGGTCATTATCATGTTGGAATACTGCCCTGCGGCCCAGTCTCTGAAGGGAGGGGATCATGCTCTGCTTCAGTTTGTCACAGTACATGTTGTTTCCCTCAATGAACTGTAGCTCCCCAGTGCCAGCAGCACTCATGCAGCCCCAGACCATGACACTTCCACCATCATGCTTGACTGTAGGCAAGACACACTTGTCTTTGTACTCCTCACCTGGTTGCCACCACAAACTCTTGACAACCAAATAAGTTTATCTTAATCTCATCAGACCACAGGACATGGTTCTAGTAATCCATGTCCTTAGTCTTCTTGTCTTCAGCAAACTTTGTGGGCTTTCTTGTGCATCATCTTTAGAAGAAGCTCCCTTCTGGGACGATAGCCATGCAGACCAATTTGATGGAGTGTGCGGCGTATGGCCTGAGCATTGACGGGCTGACCCCCACCCCTTCAACCTCTGCAGCAATACTGGCAGCACTCATATGTCTTCCAGACCACCCCGCCACCCACACAGCTACTATTCCATCCAGTAGCTACAACAGTCTCTACCAGTCCACCCCCACCCCGGATATCACCATCGCTAGCACACTATCGCCATCCCGCTCTGGTCCCCATAATCCTCCATCCAGTGATCCAGGACCAAATAACCCCATCAACCGCGTATCATCTTCCACCAACCACCCAGGGGTTTTTTTTAGCACCCAGTCCTCTTCCAGCCACAGTATCACGAAAAAGAAAGTTCACAGGAGAGGCTACAGAGGGGGACAAACCAGACAACCATCAAAATGCCCAATAACTCCAAAAACGGTAAAAATCTTCAACTACACTTTATCTTCCGCAGATACCTCCTTGCTTAGTCGCGGCCTCAATTTTGCCCCTGCCAATAGACCCAATCCCTTTCTGCTGTTCAAGGACCTTAACAGCTACATAAGAAACCTAACCCTCAAGAGACACTTCCACATAAAACATGAAAAAGAAAAAAATAGCATCCCTGCTAAAAACCATCACCAGCTCTCCATCCGCTTCTCCACTGAATGAATCTGAATGCATCTCAGAGAACTACAACTGTGACAATCTGGATATCATCTCTTCTGATGAAGACACCTTAAGATTACTTAACAACATCTAGCCACTTCCCCTCCCATTATCCATTCCACTCTTAAACTTAAATCTGTATTTTTTCCTACCAATTCTAAAGGACCATACCTAGAAAGCTTCTACGGAGTGGTTTTTGCAGATCTAGTTAAATTATGCAATTCCATGTCTGCATCCAAACCCCACACCCTTTTGCCCTGCAAAATCAGAGCTCTCAATACACCCATGCATGCCGAAGATTTGATAATCAAAACCGCCGACAAAGGAGGGGGTGTCATACTTCAAAACAAAGTGGACTACATTGAGGAGGCGGATAGACTTCTGTCAGACCAAGCCACATACACTAAACTAAAGAAGGATCCCACCAGTGAATTTGCCAAAGAAGCTGATATTCTTATCTCGACTGCCCTAAAAGATGGTATAATCTCCAAAGCTAAAAGCTCACTTTTACGCAAACCTTTTTATTCCATACCCTACTTCTACCATTTGCCCAAGATTCACAGAAACCCTTCACACCCCCCCCAGCAGACCTATCGTGGCCTCCATGGATAGTGTCACCTCAGGTTTTAGTCTATATGTAGACCAATTCCTACAGCCAATAGTCCTCCAACTTCAGTCCTATATCCGCGATGGAACGCACCTTTTGGAACTCCTTTCACCCTACAAATGGGAGCCCATTTACGGTTATCACTAGACATAAGCTCCTTATATACCTCAATCCCCCACACCTTCAGCATGATGGCTCTAGAACAATTCCTGGCCATGGACCCTCTCATCAACACTCGTCAAGCAGCCTTCCTCGTAGAGGCCACAAAATTTTGTCTAACACACAACTACTTCACCTTCAATGGAGACTTCTGTCTACAGCTACAAGGTACCGCAATGGGCGTCAACTTCGCCCCCTCCTATGCCAATTTGGCCATGGGATTTTGGGAGAACCAATACATTCACGATAATAACCCGTTTTTAGCCAACATCGTATTTTTTGGAAGGTATATAGATGACCTTATCATCATCTGGGATGGCACACCTGATCTCATTACTTCGTTCGTCAAGCATTGTAATAACAATCCATAGGGACTGTCTTTCACATATGAAAGTAATCCAACAGCATTAGCCTTCTGGATCTGGAGCTCGGACATGACGGGCATGATATATATGCCAAAAACTATACAAAACCTACAGCGGGCAACTCGTACTTACATTTCAATAGTTGCCATTACCCAAAATGGATCCATAACATTCCTAAGGGTCAATTTTGCCGCCTAAGACAAAATTGCACAAGGGACGCCGACTATATCCAACTCAGTGCCAATCTGAAAAACAAATTTTTGGAGAAACAATACCCTGAGAAATTAGTGGAAGAAGCTTACCAACTACACCTCTGTGAAAAACCCACCAAGACATATTTACCACCCAGAGACTGTTCAAGCAGGTTCATCACCACCTACCACTCCAAGTACAAAAAGATAGAGAAGATATTTTTCAAAAACTGGGGCATCCTACAGCAAGACCCTCATTTAAAAACTATCCTTCCTCCACACTCTCATGTTACATATCGTAGGGCTCCCAACCTCAAGAATAAAATTGCACCCAGCAAAATGAAAACAACTCCACTTTCCTCTTCAGTACTCACCCTGATACCCATTACAGGAATGTATCAGTGCCGTAAAAAAACTCTGCAAAACATGCAAAATTGTGGAGCATGGCCAGAAATCTTTCTCTACCAAAGGAAATACTTATCCCCTTAAGGAATTCTATAACTGTTCATCGGATTATGTCGTGTATGGCCTCACTTGTCCATGTGGCCTAATCTATGTTGGCCGAACTATTCGGGCCCTAAGACAGCGCTTCGGTGAACACAGAAGGCTTATTGAGGGAGAGACAGATCCACACAGCGTCCCCAGACATTTCGCTATGGCCCACCATGGATCTACCATTGGTCTAAAGGTGTGGGTCATAGAACAAATCCCCAGATTTCTCTAGATGGCTAAACGCTTCAAAAAACGTTGTGCCCAAGAGACCTATTGGATTTACACTTTAGACGCCCTCTCGCCAGGGGATATTAACGAATGTAAAGAACTGGCCACCATTCTCTAACTACCATTATGCACCTCTATACATTGTTTCTACTTAATCACCACATTTTATTGTCTATATTTGCTTATTTCATCTCCATACTGCTATTATATTCATCCCTGCTAATATATTCATCCCCGTTTATCTTACCTTTTCATAATAATTTCATATTTATATTCCCCCCCCCCTTCTTCCCACATGACTTTTAATCTACATTTTAAATATATCCTCCAGGTTGGCTCATTCTCTTCCCTTTATGGGGGTGGCGGGTATCTGTAAGTATTACCTACACCCCTCCCTTTCCCCCCCTTCCCCCCCCCTTGTCCCTCCCCCCCCACCCCCCCACTGTCTCACCCCCTTCCTTCCCCCCTCCCCCTTCTCCCTTCCATTTCTCCCTTTCCCCCTTCCCAGCCCCCCAGTCCCCTTGTCCCCCATTCCTGCCATGACCACTATTTACATACCCATATACATACACGCAGGCAGGATACGTATACCACTCCCCTTGCTTGTGCTTATTTATATACATATAAACTGCAATACACCTACCCCAGCCCATGTATACTGCCCACAGTCCCATCCTTCCAGTACATAATATACCTTTTCGGCCCCATTTTTTTCCCATTTTTTTCCCTCTTTCATCCAGTCATCCCCTCCCCTTTCCCACTTATTTACATCCATCGACCCATCTCATCCATCGATCCAAATCTATCTGATTTTTTAATCCATTCATTTACATTCACCATCACTAACCTTTTTCAGTACTTACTGTACACACCACCATACACCCCATGTCACCCACCATGCAACATGTACATGACAGTAACCAGTAACATCTCCCTTCTTTTTCCCCCTTTAGTATACACAAGGTCATTTACCATCTTCTCTCAGCTATGTTTTTTCCATATGTAACATTTATCTTAACATCTTGTCTTTCACAATATGCATTCTCCACCAGTAATTGTTTTTTTCATCTGTTTTGCAATGATGTTTTGTTTTTATTCATGCTACTATCAACATCTCTTGGCCGTGCTTGTTTTGCTCCGTGTCTCCTTTCACCTGCGTTGCATACAATCACAGCGCCTCCCGCACATTGGCCACTCCCCCTTCCTCCCCTATATCTTCCACCCGATACAGTCCCCGCCAATCTGCTTTGAAGAAGGAGCGCGGCCATCACGTCATTCACAGCCTGCACACTCAGGAAACGCGTCGCACTCCAGTGACGTCACCCCCCTTCGCCTGGTTACCAGCTTGCGCTCCACACCTCGTATTGGCACACTCTCCACCGCGGATGACTGGAGCACCATCCAGCGGTGTTCGGAGAAGATGTCACAGCGCACCTCCATTGAAAGAAACAGGGGCTGACTACACTGAGGATTTCCCCGTTGCTGGGACTACATCCACACTGTTTTTATGCCTATTAACATCTCTTAACATGTGAGTTGCCATTTGGCTTTTATTGTTTATTAAACCTTTTAAGAAAAATCTGCACCCAGAGGCGCCTTTCCTTCTCCCCTTGTTTTTTCAGCACACTAGGAACATGGTTTCTGTTCCCCCTGGACGACTGCCGTGAGCGTGGATCATTCCCGCCCCCCATAACACCCCCCCACTTCTCTCCCCTGGTTTTAATTTTTTGGACTTCTTTTATACAATTATATTGATTGTGGACTTGAAGCTTTTTCATTTGCATGCATACATTACTATGCCTTTGCAGCACATCCAATAACTCTGTGATAACTATGTTTTAATTTTGCGCCTTCTACTTGTACAACAAATTTAACACACCTGCTCCCCATTCACACCTGAGACCTTGTAACACTGAGTCACATGACAACGGGGAGGGAAAAATGGCCAATTGGGCCCAATTTGGACATTTTCACTTAGGGGTGTACTCACTTTTGTTGCCAGTGGTTTAGACATTAATGGCTGTGTGTTGAGTTATTTTGAGGGGACAGCAAATTTACACTATTATACAAGCTGTACACTCACTACTTTACATTGTAGCAAAGTGTCATTTCTTCAGTGTTGTCACATGAAAAGATATAATAAAATATTTACAAAGAGAGTTCCAGATGAGGTAAGTCCCTTGTCCTCCTCCCTTGTCCTTCTGATCATAAGGAAATGCTCAGATGAAAGTCCACTCCAATTCAGCCACCATCAGGAAATCATCCACATCTTCCTCGGGCTCGCTTCTGGTCTGCCTCCTCCCGTCTAGCCTGATCATCTGCTCTGCTTGATCCACCTGTCGATGCTCAGTACCTAAAAAGAGTAAAAAACAAAGCAGATTATATGTTCCTTTCAACTGTGCCAAAAACATAGCTCACTGCTCACATGTCTCTATCTCCCAAGTTCTAATTGCAAAACTATATTATAGGGTGCCCACTGTTGCCTTGAAACACTTTCACGGAAAGGCATTGAATTCCAGCAGAACAAATGAACTTGCATGTCTCTCCGTGCTGTCTTGGAAACACAGGCCTGCTGTTGTCCAGTCTTTACAGCAGGGCACATTCAAGCAATATGCCCCATTTTATGGCAACAGAAACCTTTAATACAGGGGTCTCAAACTGGCGGCCCTCCAGCTGTTGCGAAACTACAAGTTTCATGAGGCATTGCAAGGCTGACAGTTACAAGGATGACTCCCACAGGCAGAGGCATGATGGGAATTGTAGTTTTGCAACAGCTGGAGGGCCGCCAGTTTGAGACCCCTGCTTTAATATGACTGAATTTACCATTCCTAACCACTTGCTTCCACTTCTTAAGAAATGCTGGTGTAGGAATCCCATCTATTTCCTCTCTAGGGATACCCGCTTTAAGTAAATCAGTCCACGTGTCTCCTGTAGACCATCGGCCTTGCCTTACTTTCATCTGGCTCAACTCCAAGAATGCACCAACACCTTTGCAGCCATTGTGCTATTGCTGGGTGTTTGGTATGCTCCTGTACCTTTACGGAGGGGTGGGCTCCCCTTCAGTCCACCTGCACTCATTTATCCATCAGAATGCATGTGCCTCCACTGTGGGGACACTCAAATTTTAGTGTTAGGACCACAGATACCAGGGTGCTGTGACGAGGTTCTGTGGCTTACACATGCGTTTGCAAATGCGTGCGGACTAAACCAATGTTTTTAACGCATACTGTTAGACAGGTCAATTTGGTTGTCTGCGAGCTGGTGGTAAGTAGGATTTGTTTTTTTCCTGGGCATTCCCCAGACTTTGTTGATACCTGTTTTAGCCTTCTAATGCCGCTTACTGCGATAGCCAGCTATAGATGAGGGTGGTGGCAAGCTTTTGTTATCAACTCGGCCATCACTATTTGAGCTGATTGAATTTCCAGCTTCCCGCTTATGGGAAGTAACAGTTGCACACGTCCTACTCTTGCTTACAGGCTTAGGGTCTTTGCCCTTTGTTAGGGCATCATTAGACTTGTTTATGAGGGCTGCACACCCTTCATTCAAATCTTCAGCTCTGCCTACAGGGGCTTGAACACACTTTGAAGCCACTGCAGGTTTAACTTTGATTACCCTACTTTCTAAATCTTTTACCTTGCTTGCAGTTTCTTCCAAACACTTGGATGCCACTGCAAGCTGCTCCTTCAGTAAATTTCTAATTCTGCCTTTTCCCTCTTTTCAGATTCAATATGTAGAGCATGCAGGAAGTGCAAACCAAACACAGCAACTGCCCGCATCTCTCCCTTACTGGACCCAAACTTTTGAGACTAAAATCTGAGAAAAGATCAGAGACTCCACCCCCCCAGTGCTCTTTTCAAAGGAGAAGCATATCTAGCCAGCTTCTTTGTAACAGACATCCACTGACTATCTCTGGCCCAGATAGGAAAGATGCACGCCTTCAAGTCCTCCTGGACACCAGAAACCTTTGCAGCCATACTCTTCCTCAAGAGTGTATGCAGCATTTTTCTTCAGCACAAGCTACAAAACACACCACAGAAAACAGGTCAGCTTCAGTTTAATTTCAGCACAAATCCAGGACACGAGCCTCCAATGTTTTGCTTTGCGTCTAATAAAAGGTTCTTGCGGTAAAACCAAGGAAGCTTAGACTTGTGTAGTGTATCAATGCTTTACTAAACAGGAAAGCTGCACATACAACTGTAGGATACACAATACAAAACAATTCATAGCTTACAAAATATGCCTACAAAATGCAGTCAAAGCATGTACAATATGTATGCAGTAAGGAGATTATTGAGACATAACTCAGAATGTGGCACCACATCCAAATATTAGTACAGAAAAAAAGAACCAAAGGTGAATATGGACTTTAAATTGGTAGCGACCAGTAGACCCAAATGAAAAAGAGAGCACTCAATTGAATAAAAATACAAATTTATTATATATCATGTTAAAACCATATTATAAAAACGAACATGGAAAAAATGTTCCAATGTAAATACATAATATTGTCCCAAATGTATGTCCTATATGAACACAAGAAAACCTGTGGGTCTACCCATGGATATGATGGAGTCTGTGGTAAGTCTGTAAAGAAGGTTCTACCACAGGAAATCATGGTACCAAGGGATCACTTTGCGTTTCGCTTTACAGCTTCCTCAGGAAATCCTATTGGTATTAGGAAATACAATATACATTACAATATGCCCATACAAGTATACGTGTTCAGAGATACTTGATGCATCAACATTGTGATGCATCATGAAGTATATTGTATATTACTTGAGGGACAAAAAAGAAAGAACAATCAAAATGTATACTTATAATATTTATAATCTTTGTTGAGTGATCAAAAAAACATAAATAAAAAGCTTAGCCAGATTGCAATTAAGAAACATTGACCGCCCGGCCAGAAACCACAGGGAGAGGCGAGGGAACAGCCCACAGGTGGCCCCAATGTGAGAGTGTGTAGGGTGTATTTTAGCTGCAAGAGGGAACTTTCCAAAAAGGTGAGAGCATACACCTGGCAGATAAATAACTTATGAAAAGTCATAGGTAGCAAAAAAGGGAAAGGAATATCTATAGATGGTGTTAGCTAGTCTATATAGTAGGTCAGGATAGGGGAATACTGCTGGTATTATGCAATGCATATATGTAAAAAATACTAGATAGGTGCATATTCATGTTAACCTTCTGTGTCTAATGCACCTACCATACACAGAATATATCCAGATGAGCGTGTCCGATAAAGCAAGACTTGGAGAGGTGTAAGATGTCTATTTAAAATATTCTCATGCCAAACTTCATGAATGGAGAATCTCCAAAGAGTCATATGTACACTGTGGGTATAAATGTAGAGTGTGTAAATTAACACAAACTCCCCCAAATACAGTGAGAGATAGGAGAAGATATCTCGATCTAGAAGATACTCCAATATATAAGTCTTATAAAAAGACCTTAGGTTCAGAATTCAGACAAGAGGGACAAGAATAAATCTGAATTCTGAACCTAACATCTTTTTATGAGACTTATATACATATTTGTTACAGCCAATGCAGGTAAATTTAGGCAGGCCTAGCTGAAAGCTATCTGAATGCTTTGTATGACGTGGACATTCCACACTGGATTACAGGAATCCTGAACTTTGCTCCAAACTCCTGCTTAAAGACAGTAAAGTGTGCCCGGGAATGTCTACTGTTGCCCAGGGTGATCGCAAGCAGCCTGTGGGTGCCTTTGTGCGGGACTATGTTACATTAGCTCTCTACAGGGACATTGGCTATCATCTTTATTGTTGGTACAGGCAACCACTGGCCAATTCAGCTGCCATCTGTCTTTAGTCGATTGGACGCGGTCGGCGCTGAGCGACATGCCTGGGCAAATCCTGCTAGAATCAGCATGCCTGCAAACAGTGGCGTCAGAGGGGGGGCTGATGGGGGCTGGAGCCCCGAATATGCCCCCAAAAAGTCCCGGGTCTCAAAGTCCCTAAATGCATTATTAGCCCAGAGCCAACAGGGAACGATCTCCCGCCAGCGCAGCCAAGTAACGTACAAAAAGTCCCGCCTCCGGGACCTGGCTCCTATGACAGACGTCACACTCGTCCAATGCCGAGAGCGTGAGACATCCATCATAGGTGCTGCCGGGTCCAGGAGGAGGCAGGAATGACACTGCGGCCACGCTGGGACTGGGAGATCCCTGCTGAGCTGCTCGCTCTGTGTAAATGGGCGGGCGACTCTTCTATCCTGGCTCTGGCTGCCTGGTGCCTGCAGGGTTGTCTAAGTGGTGGTGAATGCCGGGGCCCGGGATGAGTGTACTCTGACACTACAGGTAAGGATGAGCACTGAGCAGCAGATAGGTCAGTCATGTATATCAGATAGGTCAGTCATGTATGTCAGATAGGTCAGTCATGTATGTCAGATAGGTCAGTCATGTATGTCAGATAGGTCAGTCATGTATGTCAGTCATGTATGTCTGTCGGGTCAGTCATGTATGTCAGTCATGTATGTCTGTCGGGTCAGTCATGTATGTCAGGTAGGTCAGTTATATATGTCAGGTAGGTCAGTCATTTATGTCAGTCATGTATGTCAGGTAGGTCAGTCGTGTATGTCAGGTAGGTTAGTGTATGTCAAGTAGGTCAGTGTATGTGTCAGATAGGTCAGTGGATGTGTCAGATAGGTCAGTGTATGTGTCAGATAGGTCAGTGTATGTCACGTAGGTCAGTGTATGTCAGGTAGGTCAGTGTATGTGTCAGATAGGTCAGTAGATGTGTCAGATAGGTCAGTGTATGTGTCAGATAGGTCAGTGTATGTCAGGTAGGTCAGTCATGTATGTCAGTCAGGTCAGTCATGTATGTCAGGTAGGAGGAGGCCTTCCAAGGGGGTCACAATAGTTGGACAATACGGTTGATTGATTCAATTTTATTATGGAAAAAACACACCATAGTATCAAGTATAGCAAAAATACAAAACAATAACACTTTGAGTATTACCTTCCAAGATAATTAAAAAGACAACATTGTCATTAAAAAGAGGGAGAGATCGCAGCTGTGCACACATACACAAAATCAGACATACAAACAGCTCCAAGGATAAGGATAGTTGAAATATTGGTTTACAATGGACTACATAAACTACCATCCTACTTCCTAATTGAGCAGTAGATTGTAGCTACCCCATGAAGGATATATAGCTGTTAGCTGATTGAATTGTAGATGCATATGTTTAAGCAGGTAGGGACCGGCAACCAAGTATTTGGATTGGCGCTGGAATATTTTAAATAATGGTTAGAGTTTATTTGGTTTTGTTAATAAAAGGCCGAACAGGCCATTTACATCCAACAGGTGTTAGTGTCATTATTCAATAGTAATGGTAAGGCTATATACATGTGTGGTTTGGGGTAGTAAGTTATCTGACTGCCCTAGATACGTTTTCTCTTGGATCTTAAGGGATGGGATGGCTGTCTATCTCCATCGTTCCAGAGGACAAGAATTCTAGCGAACAGAGTATCTTTCCTAAGGAAAAAAAATGGTTTAAAAATGTGTATGTGGGGGGCGTGACCGGATGTGATCGCGGCAGGAAGTGTTCTCTGAGAGCTCTGCTTTCCCTCCGCTTAATTATCCTGATTGCAACCGATCGGCCGCTCACCGACTGTCAGCTATAAGCCAAAAGGGTTGCGGAACTCACGGTGATCACGGAGATGCCCTCTTCTGCCACTAAAAAACAGGGCAAGCAGCATAATCAGCCAGCATCGTGTCAGAGACAGCTCCGCTCGTTGGACAACATGGCGGCTAGCTCCTCCCACGTCAACCCCGCTCCACAGCGCGCCAGAACACTGTCTGTGAAGATGGCGCAGCAGGCAAGTACAACTCCTCAGGCACCTATAAGCCCCACAAATGAATCAAACGACATTGAGATTGACGCCATAACGGGCCCCATTTTAGAAGCGATTGCAGCTTCAAAATCAGAACTAATGGGTCGCATAGACTGCCTAGCATCTGAATGTAATCTCATCCGCCACGATCTGGACAAGATCAGAGGCAGGTTAACTGTTGCAGAGGACCGCATTTCAGAGGTGGAGGATACATCCCACACTCAGGGCTCGCAATTAGCTGAATTAAAGGACATGGTCCGTTCGCTTCAACATAGAGCAGATGATGCCGAAGACCGCCAAAGGAGGAATAATATAAGAGTGGTGGGGCTACCTGAGGGGGCGGAGGGGTCTAACCCTTCAACGTTTGCGGAACAGTTCTTTAAATCATTATTGGAGCTGGGTGATCTCCCCCCCACGTATGTAGCAGAGAGGGCACACAGAGTTCCCACTGGCGCCAGACCATCTGGGGCCCCACCACGTCCGTTTCTAGTCTGATTTCTCAATTATAAGGACAGAGACATGCTGCTGGCTGAGGCAAGGAAGCACAAAGAATTGAAGTATGAAAATGCTCGTATTATGCTATTCCCCGATTTTTCAGCAGAAACACAGCGTAAACGTCGCTCATTTACAGATGTAAAAAGGAGATTAAGGGAGATGGAGCTAAAATACAGTATGCTTTATCCCAGTCGACTACGTGTGCAATATAAGGGTACAATTAAATTCTTTGAAACGCCACGAGATGCATGTGACTGGCTGGATCAGAATCCATAATGGCAGACTCACGCTAATATAAAATATACGTTTCCATCTCTATTTCTATTGTTGAACAGTCTTTGGTTCATTATTGCAGCACGGATACACCTTCCCTTTCTATTCTCTCATCTATTTTTTCATTTTTCCTGCGCCTACCATCACTCGGAGACTTTCACCAGGAGAGGGTGGATTCCGTATATTGCTAACAGTTAACAGATTTCCCTGATCGCCTGAGAATACAGGCTTAATGTATCCGAACTTTAATAATCGGTCGGTTGCAAGCCGTCCCTACCAGAACTACAGGTGGATGCGTCGAAGAGAACGCAGAACTTACTTCAACATACCATGCCGAACTACCGTTCCTTTAGGTTGAACTTCCACAAGTTTGTTAGTTACAGGGATCAAGCTGCATACCGGACAATGTATTTTCCTTTTTTTTTTTCTTACTTTTTTGGATTTTTGAATTTTTTTAAACTTTTTTTTTTGAATAGTTTTACAGTTCCTGGTATAACAGCAGGGGTGGGATTGTTTGACCAATGCTACGTGAAATATATTAATAGTGCACACAAACTAAGTACAATGTACATGTCCTCCTGTAAAACATGGGGGCTTAGCCCTTCTTGTCTCTCACACATGTTAGGATTGCTCTTTAATTGTAACATAAACAATGGATAATAGAATTAAGGTTTTGTCCTGGAATATCCGGGGCTTAAATAACAAATTTAAAAGAGCTAAAGTTTTCCAATACCTCAAGCAGGTTAAACCACATATCGTCCTTCTCCAGGAAACCCATCTGGAAGGCAGCAAAATACTATCATTGCGTAAGCATTGGATTCAAAAGACATTTCATTCCACTTATTCTACTCACGCCCGAGGGGCTTCCATTCTCATAAGCAAAGCAATAGCATGTACAATCCATCAGGTTTTCACTGACCCAGGGGGACGATATGTGGTGATACTGCTAGAAATGTTCCATAACAAAATTTTATTGGTGAATATCTATTTGCCTCCCCCCTTTCAGGTTTCTTTACTATATGATTTAATGGTAAAGCTGGCTCCATTCTCCCATTTCCCAATGCTCATGATGGGCGACTTTAATGCTATTCTTGACCCGGTGCTAGACTCCTCGAATGTGGCCAGACCCGCATCTGGGGATCTCTGCTCTTGGGTCAGCGTGGCAGATGTAACTGAACTTTGGAGATGGAAAAATCCGGGCGCCATTTCCTATTCTCATTTGTCTTCCGCACACAAGTCAGCAGCCAGAATTGATTTGGCGTTCGGAAACTCATCCCTTCTAAAATATATATACGAGGTCACGTATCTATCAGGAGGGGTTTCAGATCATAATCCACTTGAGGTCACCCTTGGCTTTCCCTCGGAGGGAAAAAGGGGAGGATGGAAATTGTCACCAGACTGGCTGCTAGAGGACCAGGTAGTCACTCAAATTGGCAAAGCTATAGACTCCTATTGGAAAACAAATGAGGGTTCGGCTGATCCCTCTATTGAGTGGGATGCCTTTAAAACAGTGGTGAGAGGCGAGTGCATATCTGCTATAAAATCAGTAAAGAAAGATAGGAATCAAGAGGGAGAACTACTCCTGGCCAAAGAAAGAGAAGATGCTAAAACTCATGCTGATTCCCCCACTGAGACAAATTATATCTCACTGTTAGAAACTAGACGATCTGTAGCCATGCATTTTACAAATCTTGCCCATGCTGAAATTAGACAGAGGACTGAGACGATTTTTGCGGAGGGAGACAAAAATGGAAAATTATTAGCTAACCTGACTGCTGACCTAAAGACGCCAGTTAATATCCCTGTAGTAAAAACTGAAGATGGGTCCATGATAACAAATCCAGGGGAAATTTTGCAGGAATTTACTAGATACTACTCCTCGCTATATTCTTCTATCCCTCCATATAACCCTCAAGAACTAGATGAGCTACTACACAGTCTTTCCATGCCAAAATTGTCTGAAATAGATGCCACATCCCTGGAAGACCCTATTTCAACATCAGAAATAGAGTCTGCCATGCTTGCCTTCCCTCCACAGAAGGCACCAGGCCCCGATGGGTTTCCTGCAGATTTTTACAGGACGTTCAGGTCCCATATAGCCCCTAGACTAAACAAACTTTTTACCCATTGCTGGGAACAGGGAGCCTTGCCGGCATCAATGATGGAAGCTTATATGGTGCTCCTCCTGAAGCCGGGTAAGGACCCCATGGAATGTTCCTCTTACCGCCCTATCGCGCTTCTCAACATGGATCTAAAAATACTTACCAAGGTACTGGCCTCAAGGGTGGCTAAGGTTGTTGCCTCAGTAGTAGACATTGATCAAACCGGTTTTATGCCTGGAATGTCAACAGACACAAATTTAAGAAGATTATTTACACACCTTCAATTAGACAATTCAGATTCCCCGGCCAAGGTGGTGGCATCCATCGATATAGAAAAAGCCTTTGACTCCGTAGATTGGCAATATATGCAAAAAGTTTTGGAGGCGATGGGGTTTGGCCCGAGATTCCGTCGTTGGATCACGATGTTATATAGTGATCCTCGGACGGCTATCCGCTTAGGGGTAGGGGTATCCGATTTTTTTAAAATTAGTAGAGGTACCAGACAAGGGTGTCCATTGTCCCCCTTTCTCTTTGCCTTGATAATGGAACCTATGGCCAGAGCATTGAGACAATCTGACGAGGTGGGTGGAATACAGGTGGGAACAATTAAAGAATGTGTAGCACTTTACACAGACGACTTGCTCCTTTTCCTTAAGGATACAGGGCCGTCCCTAAAAGCTGCCCTTAAGATTATGAATCAGTTCGCCTCTTTTTCTGGTCTGAGGGTGAATTGGAGCAAGTCGTCTATTTTGGCGGTGGGTACTGAGGCACAGGCTCGGAGAGATGATACTCTGCCACTTCAGTGGGTTTCCTCTTTGACATACCTAGGTGTAAAAATAACGGCCAATATCCATGATTACATGTCCTTAAACCTCCTCCCGCTGGTGACTAGATTGAAACAAAAAACCCAGATCTGGAAGAGGCTGCCTTTGTCCTTATTAGGTAGAGTTAGCCTAATTAAAATGAAATTTCTGTCTGTAATCCTCTATTTTTTACGTCATTCTCCTGTATGGATTCCAAAAACGTACTATGACACATTAAATGGAATTATAGGATCATTTATATGGTCTCCGCAATCACCCCGTATAAGTATTTCAATACTACAAGAACCCTGGGGACAGGGGGGTCTAGCACTTCCAAATTGGAAAAAGTATTTTTTGGCTGGACAGATGGTGTTTGCTATGAGATGGCTAACAGGAAATGATGGGGATTCTGCTACAGTGCTGGAGGCAGCCCATTTAGGGTCTTATGAGAGTCTCAGACTGGCTCTCTATAGGGGCCCGAAAACAAGCCTACCCATTACTGTCTCGATGAAAACTACAATTAAGGCGTGGGAAGTTTCCACCACTCTGGCATCCCCCAGTTATACAGGTTATACACCCTCGGCCCCATTATGGATGAATCCGAGTCTGCCTCATTTCAATTCCCTTCCAGATCCGGTATTGTGGGCTAGTAGAGGAATAAAAGTATTGGAGGATATCACCAGAGAGGGAGAGCTGGTCACGTTTGATCAGCTTAAGGCAAGACATGATCTTCCAAACTCCATTTTCTTTAGATTCCTACAGCTGCGCCATGCTTTTCAGGCGCAGTGTAGTGATCGGAGAGTGGAAATCCTTCCTTCTAAATTGGAAACAATCCTAAAAAATGAGGACCTTAAAAAACCATTATCAACTATATATAAGTTATTATTTACCAAGACTCCTAAGGGAATGATTAAATGTAAAGAACGATGGGAGAGGGAAATTCCTAGCATTCAGGGTGAGGACTGGGAGGATATGTGGGATCGACCCTTCAAATACCTAGTTTCAGCCAGAGATCGCCTAATCCAGTTCAAATTTTTACATCGCATTTATTTTACACCAGCAAAGTTGGCCCGTATATATCCAGCTGCTAATAGCCATTGCTGGAGATGCAATCACTCCCCAGCGGATACAGAGCATATTTTTTGGACATGCCCGCAGATACAAAAATTTTGGACGGAGGTTGCAGGTTGCTTGACAGAGGTAATGAGCATCCCAGTCCCTGTGACCCCCAGAGTCTGTCTTATCGGACTGGTGGAAGAAGTGGTACCAACGCTGGCTCATCGTACATTGCTAAATATAGGGTTATTCTATGGCAGGAAAGCTATTCTCTTAAAATGGAAAAACAATATGGCACCAACATTGTCATTTTGGAAAGGCTTGATTAACTCAGTGGTCCCCTTATATAAAGCTACATACAGGGCTAGAGGTTGTCCTAAGAAGTTTACTAAGGTTTGGCAGGCATGGCTGGACTCCTCGGCAACAGTGGGCTAGATTGATAGAGACTAAACATTCATAATTATGGAATCTGCTTGAGGTATAAAATAATATAATATAATGTAGGATAATATAAAATAATATGATAAATATATTAATACGTAATATGAAATATGTATTGTATATATTATTTGTATAAGTTCCCACTTTAAAAAATGAGCAAATATGACATATAGAGGACATATCACAGATCAAAAGAGGTCTGATGGTGCACACTATGATACATCTGTTTGGTAGCAATTGGTCGGGGAAAGGGGAAGGGGGGGGGTTAATTTTCTTAATTGTGGGTTAGTATTATTGTAGTAGGCCTTGCATGGCCAGTCTTGGTGGGGTATGTTGCCCTACTGAGGAATGTTTTTGTTTTTTCATTTATGTACCTGTTTTATAAAATCAATAAAAAGATTGTTTAAAAAAAAAAAAAAAATGTGTATGTGTTTTTAGCTGCAGGGACCTGTAGTTAGGAGTGTACAGATGTAAACACTTACCAAAAATGTATATAGCTATTTTTGTACGTAATTGATTTGTACAGTTCCACATCCAAGTTGTTTCCCTTCCCCATACAACTTATTTCATGGGATGCCCTTGCTCCTGGGCCTAGAAGCCATTTTTCTAATTTTCCCAGCTGGGGACCACCTGATTTCTGGTGGGGGGTGAGTGAAGCACCCTCTACCTTAGGTAGGTTGCTAGAGGTATTTTTTTTTGTTATAGCCAGTGCAAGTAAATTTAGACAGGCCTAGCTAAATGCTAGGCCTGTTTGTTTTTGATCTGGGGGCTGGGAGTGGTTTGAGAGGTGACTGACATGTGGCTTCATCTCTCTAGAGCCTCCCTCTAGTTTCCAGAAGGTTCTCGAAAAGAGGTATGGAGAGAGGATAGGAGTGGCATGGGGTGTATCTGAGAGCCCTGACCAATCCCCAACTAGGATTGGCAAGGGGCAGGCCTCCTATATATACCTAGGATCAGCTTGCTGGGAGAGGAGTTGTCGGGTGGAAGAACTGAGTGATGGAGTGTTAGGCTGTCGTGGCCTTTGAGGGAGCCCCCTATCTGGGGGTATTGACCTTGGGCCAGCATTTAGAGAGCTGGGAAGGAACCCCTCCATACAACCCAAACGAGGAGTGTCCTGAACAGGAGCAGGAAAGGACAGCGGGAAACACGACTGGGCAAATCAACAGGAGGGATCCATCTGTGGTTCGGTGAGTGACAGGCACAGTCAGAAGATCTGGGAGAGACATGCCAGTAGTGGATGTAGAGCCAGAGGGAGAGACTGTGATGTTGCTGGCATTAGACAGGCTGCTGCAGCCAGGAGAGTTGGCAGAGTCTGCACAGGGCTGACTGGGACCAGCAGTCCACCTAAAACACAGCTAGCACAAAAAGACTCTTTTCAGTTGCTATTAGTTGCTACACCAAAGGGGACTGCAGACCCCTGCCAGCAAATGGCTAATCCTTAATTGTTAAGCTTTATTCAGAGTGAGGCCTAACCATATGCTAGCTGTGCCAGGAATCAAGCATTGTGCAGTAAAGGAAGCAAAGTTGACTCATAGGTGATGTGCTGGAGAAGTATGGAGCTTTAGAGACTGCAAACACAGATTCCAAATATCTTTTCTTTTGTTTAAAGTCAATTATCTGGGCATCCCATGTTACCTTTACCCCATCTATGTTAAATCCCTCAATAAAACTTAGATTGTAAGCTCTAAGGAGCAGGGCCCTCTGATTCCTACTGTATTAAAGTGTATTGTATTTGTACTGTCTACCCTCAAGTTGTAAAGCGCTACGTAAACTGTTGGCGCTATATAAATCCTGTATAATAATAATAATAATAAAACAACAAAAACAAGATGATGGACTGTTCATTGTTCAGTGAGAAGTGACTGGAAGTGACTGCCAGGCTGTGCAGGGTGACAGGTGGAACTACTACACTCAGCGACCCCACGGGGCACCACTACATACAGTAGGGACGAAAAGTATTCAGACCCCCTTAAATTTTTCACTTTTTTATATTGCAGCCATTTGCTAAAATCATTTAAGTTCATTTTTTTCCTCATTAACAGAATGACAGAAAATTGACAGAAAAACACAGAATTGTTGACATTTTTGCAGATTTATTAAAAAAGAAAAACTGAAATATCACATGGTCCTAAGTATTCAGACCCTTTGCTGTGACACTCATATATTTAACTCAGGTGCTGTCCATTTCTTCTGATCATCATTGAGATGGTTCTACACCTTCATTTGAGTCCAGCTGTGTTTTATTATACCGATTGGACTGGATTAGGAAAGCCACACAAATGCCTATATAAGACCTTACAGCTCACAGTGCATGTCAGAGCAAATGAGAATCATGAGGTCAAAGGAACTGCCTGAAGAGCTCAGAGACAGAATTGTGGCAAGGCACAGATCTGGCCAAGGTTATAAAAAAATTTCTGCTGCACTTAAGATTCCTAAGAGCACAGTGGCCTCCATAATCCTTAAATGGAAGACGTTTGGGACAACCAGAACCCTTCCTAGAGCTGGCCGTCCAGCCAAACTGAGCTATCGGTGGAGAAGAGCCTTGGTGAGAGAGGTAAAGAAGAACCCAAAAATCACTGTGGCTGAGCTCCAGAGATGCAGTCGGGAGATGGGAGAAAGTTGTAGAAAGTCAACCATCACTGCAGCCCTCCACCAGTCGGGGCTTTATGGCAGAGTGGCCCGACGGAAGCCTCTCCTCAGTGCAAGACACATGAAAGCCCGCATGGAGTTTGCTTAAAAAAACCTGAAGGACTCCAAGATGGTGAGAAATAAGATTCTCTGGTCTGATGAGACCAAGATAGAACTTTTTGGCCTTAATTCTAAGCGGTATGTGTGGAGCAAACCAGGCACTGCTCATCACCTGTCCAATACAGTCCCAACAGTGAAGCATGGTGGTGGCAGCATCATGCTGTGGGGGGGGGTTTCAGCTGCAGGGCCAGGACGACTGGTTGCAATCGAGGGAAAGATGAATGCAGCCAAGTACAGGGATATCCTGGACGAAAACCTTCTCCAGAGTGCTCAGGACCTCAGACTGGCTGAAAGTTTACATTCCAACAAGACAATGACCCTAAGCACACAGCTAAAATAACGAATGATTGGCTTCACAACAACTCTGTGACTGTTCTTGAATGGCCCAGCCAGAGCCCTGACTTAAAGTCCAAATGAGCATCTCTTGAGAGACCTAAAAATGGCTGTCCACCAACGTTTACCATCCAACCTGACAGAACTGGAGAGGATCTGCAAGGAGGAATGGCAGAGGATCCATAAATCCAGGTGTGAAAAACTTGTTGCATCTTTCCCAAAAAGACTCATGGCTGTATTAGATCAAAAGGGTGCTTCTACTAAATACTGAGCAATGGTTTGAATACTTATTACCATGTGATATTTCAGTTTTTCTTTTTCAATAAATCTGCAAAAATGTCAACAATTTTGTGTTTTTCTGTCAATATGGGGTGCTGTGTGTACATTAATGAGAAAAAAAAATGAACTTAAATGATTTTAGCAAATGGCTGCAATATAACAAAGAGTGAAAAATTTAAGGGGGGCTGAATACTTTCCTTCCCCACTGTATGTCTTTTCATACATTATTTATCTGCCAGGTGTATGCTCTCACCTTTAGGCAAGTTTCCATTTACAGCTGAAATACACCCTACGCACTTTCACCTTGAGGCCACCTGTGGGCTGTTCCTTCGCCTCTCCCTGTGGTTTCTGGCCGGGCTTTCCATGTTTCTTAGTTGTAAAAATTGTGGAATCAACCTGCGCTAATGAGCAAAGTGTATGAATAAAACAAGTGCAGCTGCAAATAAAACTCCAAATATCTATGAAGTGACAAACATAAAAAATAAACTTAATTGCGCTAGCAAAAATGAAAAAATAAAGTGCTAAGAACACACCATACATATGATAACAGTGAGTGCATAAACATCTTATCCCAAAATGCGAGCAAAAATGAAAACAAAATAAAGTGCTAAGAAAGCACCATACATGTGATAACAATGAGTATACAATCATTGGTCATAGACAGAAGCCGTCTATTAACAGTCTATAATAATGTGAATCCCATAAATTCAAGCTGAAAAAGTCCGCTCCATGTGTTTCATCCTCACACGCCAAGGGTTAATAAGCCAAAATACTTCTATTCGGGTATACAGTAACAACGACAAGAGAAGTAGTAGATGTACGCTTACCCCAGGTGTTGGACCTCCCCTGTGGCAAGGTCTTGTGAGCTTGCAGATTTCACCCTCTGCAGGGACAAGTTGTTAATCTCCTGGTCCTGGCAGCGTATGCCGCCGACTTCCGTATGGCCGGGATGATCCAACTGTTCGAACCTCAGAGGGGGGACTCAGGAATGCCAGAAACCCATAAACAGGAGAGGGAGGCAAAACGGAGAAAATACTCCAATAGTGTGATATCGTTTTTAAGCTATTTATTGGTTAAAACATACCACAAGAGATCATATAAAACTCAAGTATAAAAATTCATTAAAAAAGCCGGCATATTCAAAGGCAGAACGCCCGTGCAAACAAATAATTCGAACACGTGATGGCTAGCACTGCGAGGCCACGCCCTACATGTTTCGTCATACGTGACGTCTACGGGGGCACGGGCGACGCAATGAACCATCACTATATATATCAGAACACGAAATTATAAACACGCCCACATCTCCACCCATGTCCGTCATTCGACCATGTCTTTTGACATGTATGGAGAGTCGTCGGAGCCGTCAATGAAGACCGCCCACAGGGCGGAACACACATGTATAGTAAACAAGGAAGCATTAACCAAGACTCATTACGGCGGACGCCAAACACATTTGTAGGCATGCGCAAGGACGAGCCAAGCCTCGATCTGGCTGGTAATAAAAAACATTCATATAAAGGCTAAATAGAAACCGGAAGGAATTGAATGTATCCCTTAAATGACCTCTGGAGCCATGCATCCATGTCAAATACAGAACTTCCGGTTCTATATAGCCAAAAAATATTCCTTGAAAGACCTTAATATTAAGTTAAAAGTTAAAAATTAAAAAATATATAAATTATATAATATACGTGGCCTCTAACCACAAAGTATCTTAATCACTCTTGAAAAATGTTTAGATTTTTCTTTCTGTTAAGAGGTCATATGTGTCTAGAGGACAGTGTTCAACCGATATTATAAAGGGGCACAAATCAATTGATTTGGACTATGTGTGAGCAAAAAATACAGATAATTGGAAGTTAAGTCTTGTCTTTAAACTACACAAAAATAGTACAAGGCCAGAATATTATATGTACCCATAGCCAGAACCAGACTCAGCTCGTCCCCTTATAATGTCAAAAATTAGAAAAACAAAAGAATAAGCAGTAAATCCTGAGAGTATAAAAGTGAAACAAATCCAATGTCTCTGGACTTTTTTTACCAAAAACTAAGGAGAGGGGAGGGGGGGGGGGGGGAGGGGAAAAGGGTCTTTTTAATCAACCACTAGGGGTGGCTACTATAGCTCAAACCCCATCTAATACTAAATCGCCCGTTCTATTATGCGTTATCAATAAATGCGTTGATCTCAATATCTACATTGAGCCCTCTTGGTTTAAGACACCCCATCTTAAATATCCACCCCATTTCAAGCTTGGATATAGCTCTTCTCTTAGGTCCCCCTCTCCATGGAATATTCAACCTATCAATACCAATAAACTGTGTCCCTCTTGGATCCTTATCATGTACATTCAGATAATGTTTAGACACTGGGTGTCCTATAAATCCTCTCCTGATGTTGCTGATGTGTTCATTTAACCTGACCTGAAGAGGGCGAACAGTGCGTCCCACGTACTGAAACCCACATGGACAGGTTAAAAGATATACTACATGGGTAGTGGAACACGTAATGAATGATTTTATTGTAAAGGTTTGTGAGGTACTAGTCGCATGGAAATGTGTTACCTTCCGGTCCTTGATGGTATTGACCGTACAAACCGCACATTTCCTACATCTATAATACCCCACTAAATTCTGGAAAAACATTGGTTTCCTTATTGGAGGATCACATACACTAGGGGCTATTGCTGCTCTAATAGACGGTAATCCCTTAAAGACCACCTGGGGTCTCTCTGGGAGGAGTGGGCCCAATACATTATCATTTTTGACTATATGCCAATATTTGTGTATCAGTTTCCTTATTACAAAGTGTTGATGAGAAAAACTGGTTACAAAAGGACAAGTGAAATCCTTCTTTATGGTATTCTCTATTTCTGTACGGTCTGTTAATAGAGATTCCCTATCCAGTCTCTCAACCTCCTCTACTCGCTCCCTTAGAAAAGATGCATCATAGCCCTTTTCCAGGAATCGCTCCGTAAGGACTTGGGATTGGATCCTAAAATCATTAATAGAAGAACAATTACGTCTAATTCTTACATACTGGCTTTTCGGGACTGAATCAAGCCACGCTTTATGATGACAACTATCTCGCGATATAAATGCATTACGATCTGTGGATTTAAAATATGTGGAAGTCGTTATCACATCTCCTTCCCCCTTTATTACAAGGTCCAAAAAATTAATCGAACTCTGACTGGATTCATAATTGAAATGAATCCCTCTATCGTTTACATTTAAACCTTCCATAAACTGATGCAGGGAGTCCTGGGTACCATTCCAAAGGAGGAGGACGTCGTCGATGTATCTTGCCCATAAGACCAATTCTGGTCTACGTTGGGCATAGATGACGTCCTCCTCCCATTTGCCCATAAATAAGTTGGCCAAACTGGGGGCAAATTTTGCCCCCATGGCTACTCCCTTTTTCTGTAAAAAGAAAATATTCCTATGCCAGAAAAAGTTATGGGTTGTGGTATACTCCAAAAGGTCCATAATAAATTTCTTTTGTTTTCTTGGCAGTGTCACGTCCTTGTACAGATAATACTTGACTGAGGATATACCCCAAGTATGGGGGATCGCCGTGTACAGTGACGTGACATCCGCCGTAGCAAGCCAATATCCACTTTTATATCCACAGTCCCTTAATAGGTTGATGGCGTGCCTACTGTCCTTAATATAGGCAGGCAGAGAGCGGACCAGGGGTTGTAGGAAGTTGTCAATATATTTACCAGCCCTTGAGGTGATTGAATCGATTCCGCTGATGATTGGGCGGCCAGGTGGATGGACAGGGTCCTTATGGACCTTTGGGAGATAATAAATAATAGGTATCCGTGAAGACACGGGAACCAAAAACGATTTCTCTTTTTTATTTATAACTCCTAATCTAAAACCATATTCCACAATGTTCTCAAGTTCTCTCTTATATTTATTCCTAGGGTCAGACCTTAGGGGGATATATGTAGTAGTATCCCCTACTATTCTGTCCAATTCCTGGAGGTAATCTTTCTTACTCAGGACAACGATTCCCCCCCCCTTATCGGCTGGTCTCACCACTAGATCCTTTCTTTTACAGAGTTGGTCCAGACCTGATTCCAAAATGTTGCTCATCTTAGTATTTTTACTTTTTATGCTTTCCAAATCCTTTATAAGGAGATCCCTAAACACTTTAATAGAGGCTGGTAGGCCACCTGGTGGATTGAACAATGAGGCATTTGCCAAGCCTGAGTGTTTAACATTTGTAGGGTTATTGTTTAAGGTATTGATGGGATTGGTCAACAGATACCGCTTAATATTCAGTCTCCTGGTGTACTTATGTATATCCATGTATGTCTGGAACTTATTAAGCGGTTTTGGAGGTGCGAATTTGAGTCCCTTGTCTAAGATGGCAGTTTCATCGGGGGTCAAGGGGATCCCACTAAGATTGAAAATGCCTTGTCCGGTTATACCCGTTTTCTTTTTGCTCCTAGTCTTCCTCCCCCCTCTGACTCCTCTCTTTCTTCTATTGGTCGTTGGAAGTTTTGTTCTCCCCTGGGAAAACCCCAATGCTGAGGTTGTGAGTACTCCTCACGATGAACACGTCGGGGGGTGTATTCATCCCTCTGTGTGTCCCTTTGGGGGGGAAAGGAAGGCTGATGGCGAGGTGGTCGGTCATAACCCCCATTCCTCCTTGGGGTATAGTAACCTTGATTGGACTCCCCATAGTAATCAACATCTCTAACATAATGTTCATCCAGTGGTTGGAAGCGATTATGTGTAGATATAGGGTATCTTGGGGACTGATTATCCATATAGGACCTACCATGATGGTCGTATTGATTGTCATAACGAACATCCTGGTATCCTCCTGTTGCTACCCGATGGGATTGATTCCCTTCTTTGTACTGTCTCCTAAATTTCTGATTTTTTTGATGATTTTTTTGAGTTTTTATTTTCTTTTTGGGGGCCTGAGTGGGAACTCTCATATTCCGGACTGGAGATTGTACATAAGAATCAGGGTTAGATCTGCCTGGAGAACGATAGGACACCCTCCTAGAGTGTTGTGATGGTAGAAATTTCCCTGGTTCCCTCATCTGTCTTACTTGGCTGGAAGCTTCAGGAGCTGAAACTTCCATGTGACTGTTAGTCTCAGCTTCTTCTGCGGCAATTTTTACCTGCCATTGGAAGACGCAACTATTTTGGTAGTCGGTCAAATCCCTATTAAATTTTTTCCGTTTTTTGTTTTTTTGTTCTATTTCCTCCTTCTCTAAAATTTTTCTTAGATTGGAGGATCTCTCTTTATACTCTTCACTTAAAACAAAAGGGGATAATTTCTCCTTAATGAGTTTAATCTCAACATCTAATCTGCTTAACTTAGCCCTCTTTCTGGGAATCAAAAATTCTAAAAATTTTCCTCCAGCCTCATTGAAATATCTATACCAATCTTGGAGGTCCACTTCCCCTTTTTGGGGGCTGACCTCCCATCTCAGGCTTCTTGGAACCATTGATACAGTAACATAATGCTCCAGGAAAAATATGTCCCATTGAGTATGTACCTCCGAGATCATGAGATTTTTAAGTCTCATAAATAATCCCCCAAGGTCACTCTCAGGTTCACAATTCCCCTCAAACACACCCTCCTTTACAATGGTGTGCTTAGAGCGGTAATCAAATACATCCATATTAATTTTGGTGACTGAAAATAACTCTAAAAGACAAAAGAACGCTCAGCTGCAGGTAGGTAGATATTATTATACTGTAAAAATTGTGGAATCAACCTGCGCTAATGAGCAAAGTGTATGAATAAAACAAGTGCAGCTGCAAATAAAACTCCAAATATCTATGAAGTGACAAACATAAAAAATAAACTTAATTGCGCTAGCAAAAATGAAAAAATAAAGTGCTAAGAACACACCATACATATGATAACAGTGAGTGCATAAACATCTTATCCCAAAATGCGAGCAAAAATGAAAACAAAATAAAGTGCTAAGAAAGCACCATACATGTGATAACAATGAGTATACAATCATTGGTCATAGACAGAAGCCGTCTATTAACAGTCTATAATAATGTGAATCCCATAAATTCAAGCTGAAAAAGTCCGCTCCATGTGTTTCATCCTCACACGCCAAGGGTTAATAAGCCAAAATACTTCTATTCGGGTATACAGTAACAACGACAAGAGAAGTAGTAGATGTACGCTTACCCCAGGTGTTGGACCTCCCCTGTGGCAAGGTCTTGTGAGCTTGCAGATTTCACCCTCTGCAGGGACAAGTTGTTAATCTCCTGGTCCTGGCAGCGTATGCCGCCGACTTCCGTATGGCCGGGATGATCCAACTGTTCGAACCTCAGAGGGGGGACTCAGGAATGCCAGAAACCCATAAACAGGAGAGGGAGGCAAAACGGAGAAAATACTCCAATAGTGTGATATCGTTTTTAAGCTATTTATTGGTTAAAACATACCACAAGAGATCATATAAAACTCAAGTATAAAAATTCATTAAAAAAGCCGGCATATTCAAAGGCAGAACGCCCGTGCAAACAAATAATTCGAACACGTGATGGCTAGCACTGCGAGGCCACGCCCTACATGTTTCGTCATACGTGACGTCTACGGGGGCACGGGCGACGCAATGAACCATCACTATATATATCAGAACACGAAATTATAAACACGCCCACATCTCCACCCATGTCCGTCATTCGACCATGTCTTTTGACATGTATGGAGAGTCGTCGGAGCCGTCAATGAAGACCGCCCACAGGGCGGAACACACATGTATAGTAAACAAGGAAGCATTAACCAAGACTCATTACGGCGGACGCCAAACACATTTGTAGGCATGCGCAAGGACGAGCCAAGCCTCGATCTGGCTGGTAATAAAAAACATTCATATAAAGGCTAAATAGAAACCGGAAGGAATTGAATGTATCCCTTAAATGACCTCTGGAGCCATGCATCCATGTCAAATACAGAACTTCCGGTTCTATATAGCCAAAAAATATTCCTTGAAAGACCTTAATATTAAGTTAAAAGTTAAAAATTAAAAAATATATAAATTATATAATATACGTGGCCTCTAACCACAAAGTATCTTAATCACTCTTGAAAAATGTTTAGATTTTTCTTTCTGTTAAGAGGTCATATGTGTCTAGAGGACAGTGTTCAACCGATATTATAAAGGGGCACAAATCAATTGATTTGGACTATGTGTGAGCAAAAAATACAGATAATTGGAAGTTAAGTCTTGTCTTTAAACTACACAAAAATAGTACAAGGCCAGAATATTATATGTACCCATAGCCAGAACCAGACTCAGCTCGTCCCCTTATAATGTCAAAAATTAGAAAAACAAAAGAATAAGCAGTAAATCCTGAGAGTATAAAAGTGAAACAAATCCAATGTCTCTGGACTTTTTTTACCAAAAACTAAACCAAGAGGGCTCAATGTAGATATTGAGATCAACGCATTTATTGATAACGCATAATAGAACGGGCGATTTAGTATTAGATGGGGTTTGAGCTATAGTAGCCACCCCTAGTGGTTGATTAAAAAGACCCTTTTCCCCTCCCCCCCCCCCCCCCCTCCCCTCTCCTTAGTTTTTGGTAAAAAAAGTCCAGAGACATTGGATTTGTTTCACTTTTATACTCTCAGGATTTACTGCTTATTCTTTTGTTTTTCTAATTTTTGACATTATAAGGGGACGAGCTGAGTCTGGTTCTGGCTATGGGTACATATAATATTCTGGCCTTGTACTATTTTTGTGTAGTTTAAAGACAAGACTTAACTTCCAATTATCTGTATTTTTTGCTCACACATAGTCCAAATCAATTGATTTGTGCCCCTTTATAATATCGGTTGAACACTGTCCTCTAGACACATATGACCTCTTAACAGAAAGAAAAATCTAAACATTTTTCAAGAGTGATTAAGATACTTTGTGGTTAGAGGCCACGTATATTATATAATTTATATATTTTTTAATTTTTAACTTTTAACTTAATATTAAGGTCTTTCAAGGAATATTTTTTGGCTATATAGAACCGGAAGTTCTGTATTTGACATGGATGCATGGCTCCAGAGGTCATTTAAGGGATACATTCAATTCCTTCCGGTTTCTATTTAGCCTTTATATGAATGTTTTTTATTACCAGCCAGATCGAGGCTTGGCTCGTCCTTGCGCATGCCTACAAATGTGTTTGGCGTCCGCCGTAATGAGTCTTGGTTAATGCTTCCTTGTTTACTATACATGTGTGTTCCGCCCTGTGGGCGGTCTTCATTGACGGCTCCGACGACTCTCCATACATGTCAAAAGACATGGTCGAATGACGGACATGGGTGGAGATGTGGGCGTGTTTATAATTTCGTGTTCTGATATATATAGTGATGGTTCATTGCGTCGCCCGTGCCCCCGTAGACGTCACGTATGACGAAACATGTAGGGCGTGGCCTCGCAGTGCTAGCCATCACGTGTTCGAATTATTTGTTTGCACGGGCGTTCTGCCTTTGAATATGCCGGCTTTTTTAATGAATTTTTATACTTGAGTTTTATATGATCTCTTGTGGTATGTTTTAACCAATAAATAGCTTAAAAACGATATCACACTATTGGAGTATTTTCTCCGTTTTGCCTCCCTCTCCTGTTTATGGGTTTCTGGCATTCCTGAGTCCCCCCTCTGAGGTTCGAACAGTTGGATCATCCCGGCCATACGGAAGTCGGCGGCATACGCTGCCAGGACCAGGAGATTAACAACTTGTCCCTGCAGAGGGTGAAATCTGCAAGCTCACAAGACCTTGCCACAGGGGAGGTCCAACACCTGGGGTAAGCGTACATCTACTACTTCTCTTGTCGTTGTTACTGTATACCCGAATAGAAGTATTTTGGCTTATTAACCCTTGGCGTGTGAGGATGAAACACATGGAGCGGACTTTTTCAGCTTGAATTTATGGGATTCACATTATTATAGACTGTTAATAGACGGCTTCTGTCTATGACCAATGATTGTATACTCATTGTTATCACATGTATGGTGCTTTCTTAGCACTTTATTTTGTTTTCATTTTTGCTCGCATTTTGGGATAAGATGTTTATGCACTCACTGTTATCATATGTATGGTGTGTTCTTAGCACTTTATTTTTTCATTTTTGCTAGCGCAATTAAGTTTATTTTTTATGTTTGTCACTTCATAGATATTTGGAGTTTTATTTGCAGCTGCACTTGTTTTATTCATACACTTTGCTCATTAGCGCAGGTTGATTCCACAATTTTTACAGTATAATAATATCTACCTACCTGCAGCTGAGCGTTCTTTTGTCTTTTAGAGTTATTTTCAGTCACCAAAATTAATATGGATGTATTTGATTACCGCTCTAAGCACACCATTGTAAAGGAGGGTGTGTTTGAGGGGAATTGTGAACCTGAGAGTGACCTTGGGGGATTATTTATGAGACTTAAAAATCTCAT